>NC_066372.1:20238576-20838576 GCF_013377495.2 Cygnus atratus
ACCCAGATAGCCTTTAATTTCATGATTCTGCTGACTATGTTTAACATAAATATACATTTGATGAACAACTGTTTTTAATTACACCTCTGTCTTAAGTCTCATGTGAATATGCTAGGTTAAATCATGTGACGGGATCCTATTCTAAAGCAGGATCATTTAAAAATAATTTTTACATTCCAGTGTTTTGAACTGGGTAAAAATGTGAAGGAGTGCATTTATATAGGAAAACACAATTATTAATTAGGCGTGTGAAAACAAAAGTCAGCAGAATTGTTGCACTACAGATGCTTTCAAAAATATGTTAAAAAAAAATCTTGATATAATCAAAACAGGCTCACCTAAAAAATTAATCAGTATGTCCCTGTTACTGCAATGGGTATGTAACATCCAGTGGAATTTATAAGTTCTGAAATTATTTCAACCTCATAAGTAAATTCTAAAGCTATAGGGAAAATGCACTTCATTTAGCACTTCACCTGGAGCCCAGGCTGTGATGCTGCAACATGCTTCATACGGCATTCTGCTGTAAATACAGGAATTTGTGTGTGCGCGCGTAGGAGGCTGCAGTATTCAAGTGGAACTTCTCCCTTAATGAGGAAAAAAGCAAGCAGTAAAGATAATTTGAATGCAAATGTTTTCTTAGAAAATTAGGAAACCTGTTCAAATAAGGCATGCAAAAAAGACGTCATCCAAGGGAGGGATTTGAAGAGGCTGTTTGAAGAAGTTACTCTTGCTTGTTTATCCTAAATTCATTGACACATTTATAATTTTTTTAAATACTTGTGAAATTTTGGGCCCATTACTGGGACACTTCCAGCTAGCAACGTTTTGTAGTTTGTTCGTTGTGCTGTTTTCCAATTATGCTTTTGTTCTGCCCTATCTTGTCATTTTTTGTTTTGAAAAAGAACTGCTTAACCATGATACTGAAAAATTTTGCTTTCTTTTCTTTATCCTTTCGGAATGTTACAATTAAGAAGACTGTCTGGGTAGACTTCTGGGAAGCCAGGCAATTTAAACAAGTAACATTTCCTTCAGTCTATGAGGAGTAAATATACAGAATGACAGCTGATATCAGCAGGTTTTTGGTTTTTGTTTTTTTTTAAGGCCTGAGTCTGGGTAATCATAAGAATGTGTCTGAATTATAAAAGCTGGGACAGAGCAGATAAGCACCCAGAGACACTGTTTGACTATATGCCGTTAGTGGTTTCTGTCTTCTGTCTTGTAAGCCAAGAACAGAGCCCCAAACTCTCTACTCACATTTCCTTGACTTCAGCATTTACATCAAGCCCGAGTCTAATTTTTCTTCTTGTGCAAATAGAATTCCAATAAATGCAGATAGACTCATAACTGAATTTCTCAGCAGTCTTCATTTCAAGAACATTTTCAGACTTATGTCAAGTTTCTGGAAATGATCCAGGAAAGGGAATAGTGAAGGGCTTAAACTATACTACTGTAAGGAAAAAATGTTTCCATTTATTTCCCCAAAACAAAACTTATGGTTTCTAGTACAGCTGAAAAAAAGGATATAATTTTCCTTGTTTAAAGATTGTTTAGCATTTTTGTCAGCTAGTGTAATGAAAAATGAGTTGGAAGTTTCTAATCAGATTTACTCCCACACTCTAATGGATGAATACAGTTCTGCAATATTTGGGATTCAAATACTGTTTCTCTTTCAACTATTTTTAAATGATTGATCAGTCTTTCTACCCAAACAGTTAGATTTACGATAAATAAAATTTGGCACCTTGTATAGCCCGCTGTGTATTCATCAAAGCTTTCTCATGTGATCCATGAATCCCTTTTAAAAGCAGTTTCAGCTGAACAGTAGCTGAGTAAAAGTTAAGTGTTATTTACTAGACCTGTCCCAAGCTCTTGGAAGCACACGGTGGCTGAATCCCAGATAGCTTGTTTTCCTCCTTCCCCTTCAGACATCGCCCTGTGGTTACTCAAACTATCCCCCTCCTCCATGCTGCTCCTTCTGTTTTCAAAGGTGAGTTTGAAAAGTGTTGTAGTTTCTTTGCTGAGGGAAGACACTTTGAGACAAGCAAAATTTATTAAGAAAATCACAATTAAGGGGCATTAGGTCATGGTTGAGGTTGAAAGGGGAGGTGAAAGCAGGCCCTTTACCATTATTTCCTACACCCGTTATTTTAGCACTTCTATAACTCTCCCTATAACTTATCCCTGTGTAAATTGGGAGCATTCCACTGAAGTCATTGCACAAACACTATCGTAAAACTCATGCAAGGGAGGAAGTCCCTCAGTGTCCTTCCAGTGCCACTAAACTGAGAAATCAAAATTCTTGGTTCTCACCTTGCAAGGTCAACCCTCTCGTAGACCAGCTCTGTCAGTCAGATGCCGTGATGCTCTGACGCCTCGTGCAAATGAACAGCCATATCCTCAAGTGCTCTGCCATTGCCAGCTTTTGTCAATATCACTGTTTTCAGACACGATTTGGAATTTAACTTAATCAGATTACAGGTATAGATCAACTAAAGTAGTGGCTCTTTGAATCAAAATAGGAGCTTTTGCTTCTGGCAAATGCAAATTTACTTGAAATGTTTTGTGCATTTGAGACCAAATGCAGAAGCTCAAAATGTTAGTGACACATAAACTACGAGTACATTACAAAGCAGAAATATTGGCCCAGGTTATGGCTGTACTGGAACAATGGGAATATGAGCACAGTATATGCAATTCATTTGGGCAGAATTTTGTTTAAACTGCAAGGAATGGAATATTAAGCCTCTGCCTTTAATAAGCATTATCAGGTACCCAGTCATGCAAGTGCAAAGCATTCCAAACATGTCAGGTGTGAGGATTAACTTGGTTCATGATGTCCGCTGGAAGGTGAATGATTCACGAGAAGTGAATATTCCTCTCAGTGAATCTAATAGGGTCTTGGCAGTGGAAGCTAGTATATTGTGAATTAATGTTTTATTAATCCATCATAGAAAAGGTCATGTAGTAGTTGGTATGATGCTATAGTGTATCTGCAGAACCGTAACAAAGCACAAGTTTTTATTTTTGTACTATTGCTACTTTAACTATTATTCCTTTCAAATCATTTCTGATTTTCCAAGCAATATTTGCGTGTTATTTTTCTGCCCAGATGTAGATCTTCAAAATAAAGCTGTTTTCATGAGGGCAGTTTAATGTAGGGAAATCAGCTACTTTCTACGCTTGATATTTAAATGTTTTGAAATCGTTAAGCAACACTGTTAGTGATTTAAAAATGATCCCCATCTTGGAGAACCTTGAGACTGAAATTAAGATAATCAGAGCAAGCTTCTTCAGATTATCGTAACTTAATTTTAGAGTGGCAAAACCCTTGATATCTTTTACATTGATGTAATTCTGCAGGTGCATAGTACCATTGTGCTAAGTACAATATGTTGATTTTACAAGAAATTATTACAAATGAATCTGGTGATTTACATTTCTCTATATCTGTTTTGTTCTCCTGTATGCAATATGGCATTGGCACATCACCTTAGAATGTTTGTTACTTCTAATAATTGTCCTTGCAGTAAAAAACAGGTGGATTCACATGAAAGATCCCGTTATCATCTTCCAAAAGGAAAGCAGTGAAATTCTAATTTTAGTCAAACTAAGTTTTTCATAAGTGATTGGTCATGTGCAGATACATAGGAATATTGTAAGGGTCTTGTTAATGGATCTTAAGATTTCATGCCACATACTGAGTGTTAGGCTGAACTTCCATATTGATTTAATCACAGCTCGCAATAACAACTCGCATCGTGTGGTTGTGTGTGTTTGTATATACATACTGATTCATTTAGAATTAACTTGATTTAAAAATTACGGGATTAGAGATTATAGTCACAGTGGGCATGTCATTTGCAGCAGTCTTTTCAAATGCAAGTATGCAATCAGTTGGAAGTCTGACCTCCAAATAGATTATCCTAGCTCAGACAGGCTGCCACTCATTCATCCTCTGCAACAAAGTGATCAGGTATCACTGAGACATCTTCTTAATGAAGTGTTTTTGTTGCCTTTTATCTGTGTGAAGGACAAAATGTACTGCTCTACCGGGATTCTTGCTTAATGATGGTGTCATTTTTTTCAGTTTAAAAAGAGTCCAAACGCATAGAAGATGAGCAAAATACTCAGATGTGGCCACACATTTAAATTATAAAGCTCTATAGGTTTGTAGTGTTTAGGTCTTTATTTAAAATCTCATGACACAAAAAAATGATGTTACATCAGTTCATTAGTAAAAGTAAATTCATAAAGACGATGTAATTTATGCAATACCTTGTTTAGGATTTGGAATATTTATATTACAGCTTTTTAATATAAAAGTGTGATTTCTTTTAAATATGTATCAGGGCTTTTTGAATACATTTTGGGGGGGGTCGACTTTACTTGTTTTCCAGGATATTCCCAGTGCATTCGTGAACACGTTCCTGATTTTGCTCTTCAACAGAATTTACAGATGGGAAGACTGTGTGACATACTGGGTATGTTACGAGCTGTCGGCTGCCTATATCTTGATTGTTATTTGCCCGTACTTGTGAGTAAAAGAGAATGGTGGGTGAGGACTTTCCTTTTGTATTAATATTAAATATAGAGAGCATATAAACTCAGAAGCAATTATGCCATTTTCTCCTGTCCAAGTTATTCATAAGAACATCATACTGATTTTTCTGACTCTGTGATAATATAAAGCAGCCTCATCCTGTGGCATGCTGAGCACCACAAACGAGCAAAAGTGCTTAGTGTTCTACAAAATTAGGTAGCTAATTCCGCCAGTGTTCATTCAAGCTCATAGAGAGAGAAAGATATGCTAGAAAGGAACAAGGCCTTATTTAAACCAATTTTTTTTTAATTAGCAAATGAGGTAAGAGACATGCATTAAAAAGTTTTTCCTAGAATGACAGTCCTCTTTTAAGCAAAACAATGAAGAATATTATTTGTCAATGACCAACTTCATTGGCTCCCTGGAATGACATACTTTACATGATTCATATATATTTCAGTATCATTATTATTTTATAAATGCCATTTAGTAAGTTTCTAACAAAAATATATTAGATGCAGAAATTTACAGTTGCCTAAAATAATAATGTAATTGCCTTTATATATTATCTAGACACTAATACTGTTTTTCCACAGTACAGTTTTATTTATTTATTTATTCATTCATTTTGTCTCTGAAATGATACTTAGAAACTTAAAGGTACAAAGTCAACACATTGTATAGGCAATCTTTCTTACTTGAAAATCTGTGAACGTGAAAATTGGTTTCACTCTAAAATGTAAAGCAGACCATGAGTAAGATGCAAATTAGATAATTATTAACTAAAATATTAACTAGGTCAGATGCCTTACCTGTGCCTGGCAGAAGAGCATTTACATTTACCACCTCGGTTTTCTTTTTCTTTACTATACCAGAGGATTTCCTTGCTTGATGTGACTTGCTATCAGCTAAGCTGTTCTGAAGCCCCACTGTGTCCGAAGCAGACTTGTATATCTCTTTACAGGGCAGAGCTAAGAGTAATAAAATCTGTTGCAGCATTTTATTCACCAAATGCACTTGAGCTTTTCATTTTTTGTCAGTGCAATACTTACAGCATATAGGCAGCATGGGGAAGTAGGTTTTTTTTGTACCCAGGCTGGTAAATTTTCAGGCTGATTTTGTAAGTCTGAATAAATGCATAAAAGAATATTGACTAACAGTTCTAGTGAGCTCTTTTAAATATTTCTAAAAGTTATATGGCAATGAACTGTGTTAGGTAAAGGCTCTACCAGTACTCAGATGTAAGGCTGACTGTCGGATGCTGTACTGCTTTAATGCTTCAGTTGAGACTCTGGCCTTACATTTTTAATGTGTGGTGTTTGCCTGTAGCGGTGTGGCAAAACAAAAGTGAATGAGTGGGAAATCTTATTCCTTTATAACGATAGGTTCAGGGTTTCCTTAGTCCAATAGTTCATTCACATGTAAGAGCAGTTGTCCCTGGCACTTTCAGGGCTCTGGTTTCTGTGCCTAGTAAAGACACTGAAAGACTTCCTACTGATTTCAGCAGGAGCTGGATAAAAATCTAGGAGTGCTAGAGAGCATACCCTATCAATGTTACAAGGCAATTAGTTCATTAACTCATTTATTAATATTTTAGAAGAGCACAGTGGTAAAAATTTTCCAAAATGGCATATATTAAAGACTTTCACTTTCTCACCTCTTAGTGTTTGTGTATATGCAGTCTTTCAGACCAAGTTGTTTTACATGCAGAAAACAGATTTTCACGCAGTGGTATTTAACTAGCTAATCTGCACACTCACATGCTCAACAATAGTTATTAATGGCATCCTACCGTGAGCTTTTATTTGGACAGGCCAAGAATAGGAGCAGGCCATGCAAAATCCAGGCAGCGTATGAAATTGCGATTTCATCAGCTTTCTAAACTTAATAGCTCAGTTTTATAATTTACTGAACTTAATGGGATATATTTTTAAAGCAGTGTACAATTCCCATTGATGTTAATGTGAGTTGCGTAGATAAATCCCCCTGCAAGACTTTCAAAATTCTGCCCCCAATATGTTCTGCAGATTGAATTCTGAAAACTAGCTATTTCTTTGGGTTGCTGACCTGTCTTCAGAGAAATGCTGAAGCACAGAAAAAGCAGTTAAACCACTAAGATTGGGGAATTAAAGATCCTGGTTTTATTTCCAGTGTTTTTTTTTTAGGGAAGCTGTTTGTTAGCAAATGTTCAGGAATCATCAGATTGCTGTTGTGAATGGAGTCTACCTTTCTCCCAATAATGAACATTGTGCCCCTTTGTTTTAGATGCCAATGTGGACGTCATCTACATCTGCCCCCTTCATCTGAGTGAGGAGTTACTGCAGTATTACAATAAACTCCTGGGTCTGCAGGCAGCTGTTAGATCTGGGAACCCTGAGGACATGGGTGACCTGCAGGACAGGTTCAAAATTCTCACCCCTGAAGCTATAAACAGCTTCCCTGTGAGTTTGTCTTCTAATTACTACAGCTTGAGGGATGCAGTAAAATTAAATTGGAAATTTTATAACTTGTAACGCTCTGGTACACATCAGTGAAATATTATTGCAAGTTTAAGGGCTTTACTGATTAGACTACTAGTTAGAGCATTGGAAATAAATATCCTGGTTTAGCTTTATAGACTTAGTTGAGATTGTCCTATATTGGCTGTTTGTAGACCACTGTTCATTCTTACTATATGCTTGGGACTGCGAACTTGATAGATTTATTTCTGTAAGCAAATCACAGCAATAAACCATTCTTATTACTCAAACTTTATCTCTGGATAGCCCGGCATCCAATCATCCATGTGTTGGTAGTGTTTCTTGCAATTAATCCAGCTTAAAACTTTTTAAAGAATAGAACTTAAAACTGTTTAGGTTAGATAATATAGAAACATGATTTCTGAACTTGCCAAGTCATTTTTAAATCCACATGCTGGGACACCATCTAAAAAGGGACCTTAACTGTTGTATGTTACATATAGTGCTTCTGATAATACTGCAATGCAGTGAAGCTCCTTTACAGTGGAGAAGAATTAAATATTGTAAATATTAAGTTCACAGTATCTTAGCTAAGATTTGATTTGTGTAAAATTTTGTGACATTTATATCTCTAGTGTCTATGCTTGAATCCCTGTTTTTGTTTTCAATATATATTAATAACCCTCTTCTAGTTATTTAGTTGAACAAGTATTGGTTATACCCTATTTTGATGAAAATTGATGTGATGCCTGCTAGTTTTGCAACAGTTAAAGTGAATTCTGTAGATATGAACGTATTTTGATTTTTCTGAAGTTGGAGAATCAAGATGATATTCGTGTTTTTAGGAGCTGTCTTTTCTTTAGTGTTGGTCTTTCATCTGAATACTGGTGTAATCTGCAAGAATCATGTGTCTGTGCTGTTCCATAATTTGACCCTTCACCTTGTAAAGTTATTTGGATGGTAAATCCTTGAAAACCACCAGTGATATATTTTTTTTCAATTGCATTTTGACAATTCTAGCTCCCCCCAACTCCCACCCTCCTCAGGTACTGGGCTATTTCTCCAGTACTAGCTAACAAATGTTGGAAACTTTAAAGAGCCACCTACATAAAACATGCTAAAATATCATCTAAAACCCATCATATTATGGACAAATGAGGTGCTGCTTAACATGGACATGCTGACCAGGAATAAAAAATGGATTTCATGACTGATTTTCATCATGGTGATTTGGTTGAAGCACTTGTAAAAGCAGATCATTTTCAGGCATGCATCTCTTCTGTATAGCCTTCACTCTTGGAATATTTCTGCTAAAATTTTCCAAACAAAGCTTCTTTTCCAGGTGAGGAGCAAACAACCCTGTGAAAATTTATTATGCTGCTATGATTTACTGGGAAATGTTTATATGCTTTGATATAGGGGATAATTTTAGTTGCAAGGGCTGCATGGTTCTTTCATGGATATGGACTGTGCCCCCGACCCAGTTACAGAATGCTGAGAAGTATGCTGGTGCCATCAATACGAATGGGAAATTGCAATATCTTTTTATATGGGGAAGAGTCTGTACTCATAACTGAATCTAGTCACCCGTTGGCCTCAGTGACCGTGAATTTAGCTGTCATTCTGTCTGTGTAAGGGTTAGAATTTTACAGGTTCTTTTGGGGCATCTTTCTTCTGGATTACTCTATAAAACCTTTTGTTGTACCAGCGTATCTGAAATTACTCCTGAAGTATGAACGTCTGTCTTGAAGGCCACCTTAGCAGGCTACTTTGAGCAATTCCAGAAGCACAGGTCAACCTTAACCAGCTTGCTAGTTGCGTTGGTGGAATGGGATGGAAGGAAAATCTATGGAAAAGAAAACCAGACATGGAGAGCCCTGCGCCACTATTTGGTGTCTGCAGAGGGGAGACAGAGAGACTGTGAGGAAGAGGTGTCCACATACCTGTGTCCTTTAGTCACTAGTTATGAGAATGATCTTGTGTGACTCTGTGGAGCCATCTGCAACGTGTTACACTCTGCTGATCCTCAACTAGCAGCAAATTCCAGGTGGGGTAGTGGTAGCCTTGCTCATTGTGGTGAAGTTGATGCCAAGTTCAGCTTCTCTGATCTTGAGAAGTTTAAAAAAAAAAAATCAACAGGCTTGGGAAACAAGAACTACATTTTGGTTAATCCGTTAACCATTATTCCACTGTGTTGTGCTGGAATTCTGGGGATTCCTCAGTCCTCCTGCTTTTACCTGCTTTTGCTCACACTACCATATATCATGGCAGCCATACCGCTCTTAAAGCAGGAATGAACTAGCTTTTACAGCCTGTTTCTTGCACTCCTTAATTAACTGTAAAATCTATTATTGAGAGACACAAAACAAATCTTGTCCCCATGGCCCCAGGGAGCAAGTGACCGGGGCTGGAAATTGATCCTGTTCTCGACATGGCAGAACTCTGCCATGAGACCAACAGAACGGGCCATCTCCGTGCTTTTGTACCAGTGCTCAAGAGAAAAGAAACAACCGAATCAGAACATTAAGTCTCTGTTTTAAAACTGACAGAAGGAAAAAAGAAAAAAAAAAAAAAAAACCTCCAGGAAAATGTGTTTGTTGTTCTCTTTGCCCTTATACTTGTGTGACTTCCTTTTTCCTACTAGAAGTTTGAAAATTATCTCATTTCTCTGACCTAGAGACATATCCCCCTTCTGCTTGCAATACGTCTGGCTCCTTTAGAGAGAGTTGAGCACTTTGGGGAGCGATGTGTTTGGTACAAGAAAGCACTAACCATTGACAAAAGGGATTCCTTTTGTCCATTTCTGGGGGCTCTCCCATCATCCCCATCCAAGGAGTTGGAATTAGGATTTATGCTTCAGTGCATGTGAAGGAGCATCCAGAACTTTGAAGGAAAATATGCCGAGTTTCTCAGTTCTGCATATCCCTACGAAAATCTAGTATTTAGGCTACCCTGGAAAGGAATACTTGGGCCTCAGTTAGATAAAATCTCAATGTAAAGAAGTTTTCCTTGTTTATGGCAATCTTTTGCAACGGACCTCTATTGTACTGTCCCATCCATCTCAACCTCAGGGCACCTCTGTACCTTTGTAAAGATAATTGGGTTGTCTGCAAGCAACACACAGCAAATACTTGTGAGGTTTCACCTGCCACGACTGATATTCTTAGATTAAATTTAAGGCTGTCACAGGCAACTTGTTCAGCAATAGAGATTTTCTTTTTTAGAAGAAATGAAAAATTCCGTACAAAAAGTTGAAAATCATATACTGAAAAAAAAAAAAAACCTCTTACCTTGAGTACTCTGCAGTTGCATTTACAGTAGCTATCAAAACTACTGTATAATGGGAATGTATATCCCCAGTAATTTAATGTGATCAGTGAAAGCTTTTGTAAATCAAAGTGTTTTATTCTCAGAAAATCGCTTAAAATACTGCTGAACTGTATGGTGAAATACATTCTCTGCTATAGGGGTTTTTCTTCATTTTTGTATTGATTTTTAGGTGCTTTAGAGTTAAACCATGCCAGAAGTGTTGCTGAGATGAATCACTATTATCCAAAGGCCACCAGCCTCTCTGCCGACTGACAGAAGGATAATTCCGTATGGATCAAATAAATACAGATGTGTAGTAATTAGTTCTATTCCCAGTGAGCCCATTTCCAACACACTAAAGATGTGCACGATTATGGAGCCTCACCCCAACAGCTTTTATCAATTTAAACTGCTAAGCTACAGGATAGGTCATAACCCAGCCTGCTATTAATAATGTATTTATTGTGTGCAACATTATAAATTAGGTTCATGGAATAGAAAAGAACACCTTTTAACAAGAATAATGTTATCTTTATACAGAAGCATCACATGTGCCTAGCCACTCAGCTGAAGTACAGTCCCAAGACAATCAAAAGAATAAAAATCCTTATCCAGAGCAGAGATGCCTACATTATTGGAGGGGTTCCCCACAAAGATGATTTAGCAGTGGCTGACATGTTAAATGTGCCTATATTAGGCTCAGTGCCAGAAGTGGCTCATCTCTATAGTACCAAGTCTGGAAGTAAACGAATTTTTGCCAGTGCTTGTGTGCCAACCCCTCCTGGAGAATCTGACATCTACAACAATGAGCAGGTAAGCAGGATGTGCTCTGGGATGTGTCAACATGCAGGTGCCTGTTTTCACTTGATAGGATGCAAACTTTGTACAATTGCAATGGCTGTATTGATTAGACCCTAACTAGGTTTGATTAAATTGTGGATGAGGTTGGGCTCTTTTTTGGCTGAATCTCACCAATTAAATGCAATTTGTATCCCAGTCAGGAAGCAATACAATTGTTCTCATATTCTTCACATTCGATCTTGAGAATATATAAGCCCTTTTGGATCAGTTATTTCAAGCGGCTTGTGTTGCTGCTCCATGGATGAAGTCATGGCCTTAATGAAATTAATAGGACTTTTACCAGTGACTGAAAATAGAACAGGGATTTCTGGGAAGCAAAGTATTTGATGAAGGGGAAACTTCTTCCACTTAGGAAGCCAGCCATTCAATTTGAGGTTCGCTGAGCATATCTACAGCTGAAGTTTTACCTTGTCTCTGGCTTGTCATTGCTAAATTTGATGATCGTGTCAGCATGACAAGACAAAATATTACTAAACTGAAATTACAAGGCACATGACTTTTCTATAGCATATTCAGCTGACACATTTATTTTGCATTCTGTGCCTCAGTATCTCATTCTAAAGGCTGAGTTTGCAATATGTTATTGTATATCTAAATACAATCTGTACTGATTTTTATCATATTTTTATGGAGGTAATCACTGCCATTGTTCATAGGTATTTTTTCTTAGATTTTTCACGTTGCTTTTCTTTTTATTAATCACCTTTAACACTGAAAACAACCTAAGCTACACGAATACGTTACAACTTCTATAGCAGATGAAATAAATACGTGATCAATGATCTGTAAAACCACTGTTTGATTTATTGTTAAATAACTAACTTACGTGAATCTAATACTTTTGATTCATACTACAGTGTTATGGAAGTTCTACTTCTGCTGTTTGCGTGTATGAAATATTGACATTTTAGGTTAAATAATCAAAGCAAGGTGACACTATGTTAAAGCACAATTCAATTTTCACTTAAAGATAGCACATAATTCTTTATGATTGCTACAGTCCTTACAGTATTATTGATCCTTTTTATTACTGTAGGGGAGTCATCAAGAAAAACACATTTATGGGATTCTCAAAAGCCACAAATAATAGCAGCTGAAACACACATGTAATTGTATTTGAGGTCAGTGGAAAAAATAATAATAAAAAAAAAAACTCCCCAAAATTGTTATGTAAAAATACCTTCTAGCTAATGCAAAAAGATTTGATAGTACTGTTACTGGGTTCAAAGGCATCTGCAGTTTCTATTAAGCTAATTGCATCCTACGCCAGCTGGGCAAAAGGCATTTGAAGCCCATTTAAATCTGTGTACATATACAAATAAATAATTAGCATTTTTATAAAGCCTGCCTGGTAGTTCCTTCATATATTTATAACCATATAATGTACTCTCCAGTAGGAAAATTCCACAGATGTTTGGCTGTTGTTAGAATCTGGCACAATTGTTTCTCAGATTTTGCAAATAGGGTAGTCCATCCCACGATATTCCCTGTCAAAACCATTTATTTAGCTGTACTGATTATCCAAAACCTAAGATTCTGATTTGACAAAAAAACCCTGGACAAACAAGATTCTGTTTTCTTTTTTACAGAAAACAGAATGTTGCTGGTTGGTAGTCTGCCCAAGCGGACTCAAGTACTGGATGAAGACCATGAATTCTTCATCAAAAAACGTTCAGGGTTGCTTTCACTAAGTGTGCGAGATAACTGTAAAAAGAGGAGCATCTCTGAGAAACAGAAACCATAGTTAGGTTTCAAGTCCAAACATTTGAGAAAGGGGAGTCTAAATCGAGGAATAATTTGGTATTGTCCTAGTACAAAATATCTTTGTGTCCTTGCTCCACAGATGATTAGTATTCTCAGTCAGCTGATCATTGACAACATGGAAGTGCAGCGCTGGTTGTTTAAAGTGAATGATGAATCTGGAGGAAATGGCACCGCCTACTGTGATATTATCCTGCATTTGAAATGCTACCACTGGGTTCAGAAGGAACGTCAGAAACACAGCCCTGAGATATGGAGTAAGAAGTGGGCGCATGTAAGTAATAAAAGAGCAGGGTATCTTGTCTGCTGGCCTGGCTCCTTCCTAGTCTGCTGGGGTTGTTCCTCACAGCAAGTCTTTTCCCTAAGCTTTTGTTTGAAGACATAGATAAACGTTGATGTTACAGAGTCCAGAGCAGCTTGTACAAAGTAGTAGGCAACAGTAATTCAAATAAAAAAATAATAATTAAATATCCCAAAATGTAAGTAAATGTCTGATATCCAGCTGTGGAATAAGTTGGGCACAGAACGCTTAATTCATATGCAATAATACGCAAATTTTACGTAGTGTTTTTTATCCAAAGTGAGAGCACGTAGAAACGAGTCTATCAGTGGTAGAGTGTTACAGCTACATAGAAACGTTGGAATCACTGGAACAAAACTGTTGGACTGATATTGTGAACAAGGCTAATCAATTTGAAACCACATACAAACTGTTTCCTTTTAAGCTGGCTTCCTAAGGATTATTTTTTCTGTATATTTTTCCTCACTAATAACTTTTAAACCTGTTAGGGATTTTCATCTGTATAACACAGAACACTTGAAGTATCAGAGATCGTTAGACTCCTGCATGTTTCATTACAGTGGGTGTTTAGGTAAGGACAGAGAGAGATCCTATAAATATTTAACTGAGGGAAACAATATAGCATGAACTCTTGCACTAGTGGATTCATAAGAATCCATATGCTTGAGAGAGATTGTAAGATCATACATCTCAACTGCAGAAAAATCCATCTGAAACTAGAGTTCATTAGTTCTGGTATTTGGAGAACTATTTGTTCTTTAAATATTCATTGGTATTTAAATGTGTTAATTTCAATAAGCATTTAATATTTCTGTATATGGCGCCATATTCATTCCTAATGTAATGGTTTTAAAGCCAGAAGGAATGTATCCAGAAAGAATTGTTTAATTTACATAAACTACTCATTATAGCTCTCTTGATTTTTTTCTTAATTCAATCAAAACAGTTTTGGAATTTTTCTTTGATTGAATTATATTGTATATTAAAATTTCGAATTGGGCTGATTACAGTTCTGTTGCATTTGACAACTACAAAATAATTCCACGTTATGAAATGGAGCTTATCATATAAAACTGAAGCACTGATTTCATCAGTCTGCTGAGGATCCCTGTGTACAAGTCAGTCAGTACGAAGCAGATCATTGGAGAGCTGCCCTAGTGGGAGCATTGTCTGGCCACTGAACTTTCTGGGACATGAAGCTAGCAGAACATACCTAGATTCTGCTCCCACCGTCAGAGCTGGGGGCAGAAGACATGATAAAATGCAGTTTCACCAGCTCTAGTTTTTTGCTTGTATAAATTCCCTATACAGGTGTTACTACCTAGAGTTAGTGTTCCTGTTTCTGTGCCTTTTTAATTATTCCATGGCTAAGTGACTCTGAATGAAGGGACATAGTGATAACTAGCTTTCTCTGTTTTCCCTTTCATACTGTGTTTATGTTAGGCTTTGATGTAGCCAGGAACCAATCCTTTAGAAGCCCTTAAACACAATCGTTTATTGGAAGTTGGAAAATATATATGGAATGATGCATTTGATCTAATTTCCTAGAGTCAGCAGGAAAGCTTCCATGAATCCAGACCAATATTAAAGTGAGCTTTGGCACAGTGAAACTTGCTGCTATTTTGAACGTCTTGTTTGAATATGTGTGTTCAAATTTTTCTGCCTTCTGAGTTTAGCCCCTTTTTGTAAAACGGGAGACCTTTTTTATATATAATGAATTGCAGTTTCCACTGAGTATTACCATTGAGAGCAGAGGATTAAAATCATCCTTTGTTAAGGAATACCATTGTAATGATACACATTTAAACATCAAAGCATTAGTTTATGAGCACAGGCATGCTTTAATGTCCTATTACAGTATGTAGACCTGTTTCTTTCGATAATGAAGACATTGTGTCATCGGCATAGGCTGCCACATACAAAACGTATGCTGGCAGGTTATTAAAAAATTCAGCTTCTTGATGAAAGACTATCCTGCAGGCTAAGAGTACAGTGAAAAGACTCCATTCTGGTAGAATTATTAGAAATGAGAATATGACTGTAAGCACTAAATTATGTTAATACTTACAAATAGCATCATTTGCATAGCAGTTTAAGACACGATACCCAGATTTTCCTCATTGGTATGTAGTAGACAAGAGATTAAAAATAATGTAGTTTTTGAGTTTGAATTGTGTAAAAATCTATTCCATGTAAAAATGAGACTGATTTTAGGTTCTTCATTTCAAAAATAGCATTGGGCAAACAAAAATGCAGGACAAGATTATTGATGTATTTTACATTGTTAACTTAATGCAGCATCTGAGTTATCTGAACAATTATTTTGCAACTCGTAAGGGACAGAATTTACAAACTATGCTGAATGTCTCTGCAAGGCCTTCATCCTACTGTGCACTGCTTAAGTCTGCCAGTTGATAAAAAATTTCATCCTGAGGCCCAGATTCTAATGATATTCAATATCAAGAGAACTGCTGTCACCATAAATGCTCATTTGGCGGTTTGAGGCCATTTGTAAAGACATTTGTTTTCATATTGTTACCTGAGCATCTACTTGTGGCTGTGGTCAGAGGTAAGATTCGTGGCTAAGCAGACCTTATACAGCCCTGCTTTATGTGGGCCTGAGGAAGGATGCCCAGATGCTCACTCGGAATTCAAGCAGTAAAGGACAGCGGAGAAGCAGTCTACCACGTTTGTTATTTGCAGTATTTTGTTTGTTTTGCAGTAGACACAAGGCTGGCAAAGTCTGCAGTGCCTCCTGGTCTTTGACTCCTCGAACTGCCACCTCAGTCTCACAACACTCGCAGTCCTCTTGCCTGTTAGAGGGAGGATAATGTTGCCTTCCTGTTAGTGTTGCCTTTTTTTGTTCTTCTAGCAGCCCTCACATAAAATAATACAGGACTGTGCAGAGATCCCACCGTGTTGTGTTACTATACATGTGTAAATAGTAGCTAAATCACGAGGTTAGATTAATAGTCAAATTAATTTCAGAATTAACTTTTATTACACTGCAACTCTTAATTAACCACCAGGACCAGCAACATGTGGCAAGTTTACATAGCAGCAAGGCTAAGATAAGAAGATCAGGCTGAAAACAAAAGGAGGGATATATGGAGATAAAGAGGAAAAGAGCCAAAATACAAGAATAGAACAAGACACAGAAAAAGAAGCAACAAATATTCTCTTGAATAAGCTATTATAATTGGCCGTGGCTACACAGCCGTTTCAAAACTCTTCATTAAATATCTGTTGTAGAAGAAAAAAAAAGCTATTTAATGTGCTTGGGCAGCCTACTGTTTTAAATGTTAGAGAGTTTGAATCTCGTCTCCATTTGTGTTGCAGTATTTTGTCATGGTTTCTTTTCTTTATAGACCGTATCTTGGTTAATTCACTAAAATGTGTAATAGGAAATCAAAATCTTTTCAAAAGGTGATAAATCCAGAAAACCCACCTTTCAGTCTGAGTTGCATGAAGCAATATTCAGATGCTGGTTTCAGGATTGTGCATTGATTGCTTTTGGAAAATTGCAATTTCAAAGGCCAAGATAAAGTGCTATGAAATGCTGGCTGTTCCGTTATATTTAAGTGTTTTGGGTCAATATTCAAAAGCCTTGCAATAAGTAATTAGAGGAACTTTGTGATTGCCTGAAAATCAAGAATAGTGGTGAGGAGGTTTTTAACTGGTTGAATGAGTTGCATTCACTATAAGAAACCTGAAGCTTATGTACCATATCCTGTTGCTTTACTGAAGCAGGAATTCAGAGTAGAGAACATGCTTACAAATAGATAAAATAAAATCATCCATAGTCCTGTCAAAGAAGTGTAGAAACATGGTTTTTTCACTGTTCTGATCACCTTTTATAATACTGCCAACTTTGTTCTGGCGCAAGGCTACACAAATATTGGTGGAACTGGGATGAAGTGCAAGCAATTCAATTGCTCTTGGTGTAACACGTGAAGTCTGCTGAGGGGGTTCTTAAGCAAGTAGTCTTTGCTGCTGCTGTTATTTATTGTACACGTGCAATTGCAGGTGTGCTAATTTTTTCAGCCTGAAGAGGGCCAGAAACTCTGGCAGATACACAGAAGATCCATTTACAGAATTTTGACAGGCTTTTAAAATTTCTTCTATCCAATATGATATTTAATAGGAAAAGAGAAAGAACTCAAAGACTTAAAGAAGAACTTGATTGCCAGTAAAGCAATACAGTTGCAGGTTGTCTCCTAGTATGGGCAGTGTTCTGTGAACATTTATCTAAATAGTCGAAATAGTCTCACTGTATCTGCAAACAATCAGTAGTGCTCTCACTCAATTTATTAATATATCTGTGTAGCTGCCGTAGTGATGTTTCAGGTGATTGTTAAATCCTAAGTAAACTAAAGCATGATAATTGTATTCCTTGATTAAATTAAAGCCGTGATATCCATTCCTAAGACCTGGAATAATCAGATATGCAAGCTGTTGGTGTGTATGTCCTATTGATTTAATATGCTTCTAATCAGTACATAAAGCTATAGGCCTGCAGTGTTAATTTTTCATATGCTTACAAAGTACCCTTTGATTTTCTGTCACGCGTTAATTACAGCGTTTTGCCATTAAATAGGAAGCTTTGTGTAAACTAATTACTAGGTAATCATTGTCTACCGCAAGCATGCTGTTTGTACCTTTTATTTTATTCTAAAAATGCACAGATCTCGCAGTCTGGAACCACTATACCTTCCAGCCATTAGCTCTCACTAATTCATAGCATTATTGTGTTAAGATTGTAGGAGTTGTAATTGTTGTGGTATCAGTGCTGTTAATTACCGGAGTAAACAGTTGAAATGGTGCCAAGGTCTATTGTACAAGGCAGAGGAAAGGAGGTTTAAATGTTACTTCCACCATCTGGGGACTGGAGTAGAGGCAAATGCTAGAAAACAGCAGTGAGGCAATATCAGAACTTCAGCTCCAGGGTTTGAGGCCATATGGATCCAGAATATTTTGAATCAATTGAATTTAACTGCCAGTTTTTAGCAATAACAGTGTGGAAGGAGAGGATAAAGCAAGAGCACTAAAGAAATCTGAAATCCGTTAATGTTATCACATGCAATAAAATGCCTGCTTGGATTATTTTAAAAATGTTTATTTTGCTAAAATCCAGAAAAAGGAACACATAGGCAACTCTAAGAATAAAAGAAGTTTAACTGTGTGTTGTTTGTGAAATGCAGCACAGGTTTTGTCTGACAATTCCTTTAGCGTTACAGCTCAGCAGTTTAGATAAAATTCCTGGCAAGTGACTGCATTATCTATACGGTGTCTCTTTTCCTTTTGGAATTGCATTGTTTGGAATTCATTCATTCATTATAATCCTTTCTTTAGTGAAACAAGCCAGAAATGGGGGGGGGGGAGGGGATGGACGACACAACTGAACAAAATTTATAGAGTTTGAAATATAGACAAGCAATCTAATTAGGAAAATCTTATTAATCTGAGAGTATCTGAATTGATTGTGCATTTGCAGATATTAATTAAAATTCAGAAAAGACTCACTCAGATATTACTTATCTCATTTTGTATAATTATTATCATCCCAAAGTCCTGAACTTACAAATCTTGCATTTGAAATAAACGTAGGATCTTTTTTAATTATTTTTTTAAAAGGACTTTTAGAAAAGTATGAAAACTGTGTAATGTTTTTCTCATTCTGAAGGTAAGCTTGGGGAGCCTTGAAAAATGAGGGCCACGATCTTGCCAAATAGATGCTCTTATGCATAAAATGCCAATGCACATAGAGTATTTTTTGGAAAAGGAAAGCAAACTCTTTAATGAAATTGTCATCATCCCAAATTAACATGCCGTGCATAAACATGCAGAATTATTTGACAGGCTCGTAGAGCTTTCAAGATCCTCCTTCTGCCTGATTCTTGGTAGCACAGGCGGTAGCGATTTTGTGTTTGATTTCCCCGCATATATTGTTTTCCGAGATGACATCTACAAAAAGGGATCTCGGCAGCATATTGCTGCTGCCAGTTTAGGAGTGTTCGGAGGAAATAGAAAGGATCTCTCTTTCTAAACAATCCTGGTTTATTTATCTTTTATTGGTCTGTTAGCAGATGTTGAAGCAGTTCAGGGCACAATGTAAACATGTGCTTTTCAATAGAGGTATGGTAAGTAGCAGAGTATACAATGAAACTGAAGCAATTGGGAGGGGTGTTTTGGACTAGGCCAGTATTTTTTGCTTTGTGTGCGCGTGTATGTAGCTGAATTTAGAATTAAAAGAAGTGCTTGATCTTTATATATTGAAATCCTCAGCGTGCAGAGTGACAGCATGAGCCAGAAGAGAAAACCATGGCCCCATGTGGTGTGAAAAAAGGAACAGCAGTTTAAGTGCTGGAAAGTTGAAAGAGAACTAACCTTCTTGTTCTTGTAGTCAAGGAAAGTGGCTGTTTTGTGCTTTTGTATTGAAGCATAGCATATGTGCCTCAGTTTGACAAAAAGCCTCTTGAGTCAAAGCAACCCTAGTCCTGTGTGCTGATCCAAAGCGAAGGCCGTGATAATGAGGGACGGGCTCTCAGGAAGCAGTGAGTAGATAATACTACATAAGTGGAGAATTCTGTGCACTGTTTTCGCCATTCTACTTAATGCAAGTCGCATCCACGGTGAATCACTTGCCATACAGCTGAAATGGGCCATTAGCTATCAGGGAAAATTGTCTTTGCTACTTTCAGCAGATGGAGCAAATATTTTACAAAGCAATTTTACATACGAAAAACATTTGTGTTACTTGGTAATGATGGCTGTTTTACATGATGTTACCTTCTATCAGAACATACTTTTCCAGCTCATGGAAGGCAAAATTGGCACTTTTTAATTTTGAAATTTGCAGTTTATTATTAAATGCTCGGGCTCTCAATCAGGTTGCAAACTTTTAAGTAGGTAGGGTAATCAATGTATCATATCCAAAACCATTTCGATTTTTACAAACCTTTCAAATTGTTCTGTTCAGTGGGGTAGGTTGTGCTTCTGGCCAGCAGGTATCTGTCTGAATTTGAAGAAATTGTTGAATCAGTTTGTTTTGTAAAATAAGAAGTAATTAAACTTATTTGGACTGCAGTCCGAAAGCAGTTACTGGACTCTTCTAGTATTGCCGTGTTTGCTGATGTTATTGAGAACATAAGAATAAGCTGGGCTGGACCGATTCACATCAAGGCAGCTAGAATAAGTTATCATAGCTCCACTGATCACAATATAAAGGATATACTGTATAAACAGTGTGAATTGTCATAGTGCCATTGAAGTGGCATAAATTGCCATAGCTTCATTGACTTCAGCAAAGCTATGGCAGTTTGTTTTGCTGAGGATCTGTCTGCTGATTTTGTTCTTCTCTGGCCCAGTCAGCTTTACTTACTTGGAAGTTACTTTCTTCACTCTGTTTGCTTGCAAGGTCTAAATAATTTCCTTTCAATCTGATTTTTAGCTAAAAAGCCCCAGGACTTTCTCATGCATTCTGCTTTGCAGCCTCTTTCTGTCCCCAGGTCTTTCTTCCTATTTCTAACTCTATTTCTTCTTTCTATTTATTTACTTATATTCTCAACAGGCTTTTCTTTGTTGACTGATCTTTCTCGAGAAGATTTCCTTCAGCATATGCCACATTTGGTCCTATTTTTTGTTGCAACTACTATTTTAAAAAAGCCTTCTAAAATTCGGCATGCAGGAGGGCAAGAAACTTTTGGATTCAGAGAGAACGTGTAATTTTTTAATGCGCATTCAGCATTATAAAAAGGTGCAAAACATTTGGACAGATTTAAAGGTTTCTACATGATGTAAACAGCATTTAGGCTGCTCATTTTTTACTTGTGCTAAGAAAAATCAGCTGAAAGATTTGGACAAACGCTCCCTGTTTACATCGAGCCTGTGATTCTGAATTGTTTTGGGCCACATCAAGAGAGAAAACATTGGTAAGCTCTGCTGGAGATACCGTCCAATTTAAATGAAATTAGCCTACAGAGCACTGATCCTTTTAAAAGGTTTGACTCCATGACTGAATGTTGGATCTGGGCTTGAATTTGCCTAGTAAAACTCCCTATAATCAGGATTATTGCCTTTTTAGAGCTTACAGTTGCAAAAAAACTTCAGCTAGAATTCCAGGTGCTGATCCTGAAAAAGCGGTCGCTTATCTTCCTTGTGTGAACACCTGGATTATCTAGGCGTTCCTTGGTAAAAGCACTGTTAGGTTGGGTCTGATCTCTCAAGAACATTTCTCAGATTTTCTTGAATCAGTTATTTCTGTAAAAGCCCCCATCTTCTTCCAGTAAGGCGGTTGGTTCTGATGCGTGCAGCCTTTGCAGTCAGCTAGTACAGAGGGTGCTTTGAACTGCAAGGTGCTCCTGAGCCTGGCGATGGGCATCCCCACGGCCCTAACAGGCGTTTATCCTGAGCTGATGACCCCTTCCCATGCTATTTCACCTTATTTAAGCAAGCAACACTGGGTCCATTGAGGAAGTGCCACAGGAGTCTTGCCTGTCTGATGTCCCTCATGGACAGGCCGTAGTGGCACATGATGTTCCTCTGCGTGCAGGTGAGGTGAACGGGCTCTGTGTCTTGCCAGCAGCCTCCACTTACGAGCCAGTTAAGTTTCTCTTCGGAGTTTGGAAGTTCTGCTTGATTTAGCACCCAGTTTAGGGAGCTTTCTTTCGCGGCAGTGTGTGATGCATAAAAACAACTCTGGCTAAAAGGAGTCACACCTGTCCCCAGCACTGCTCCGTGGAATTGGCATGGCTGCCCTAATGTCCCTCAAAATTGTTGCAGTGGGAAATTGTGGCCCAGTTCACATAGCCATTGTTTAATTTTTATTTATACAGGCTTGGTCACAGCACTCTCAAATGCTTCTACGCATCCAGCAGGGATTATTTTTATTTTTTTCCCCCTGTAATTCATCAAAAGCTTTCAGGCGACCATGGCATACCTCTTCTTTTGTTTGTTTGTTTTTAGATTTCTGTTTAAATTGCTCAATGCAATTAGATCTCAGGGATGAGACTCGGTGTGACAGAGGTATTGCTGAATGCACTGACAGGTGCAAACTGATTTGTAGGTCAGCAGCTCCATGACATTCATCATGGCTCAGATTCTCTCTCCAAAGCTCTTATTTATTTTCATTGTGTAACAAACCACCTGATCTTGTGACTTCTTGGCTTAGCAATATTTCAACACAAATACAAACCAAGACAAGGCCAACTGATATTTGCTCACTTTTCTGTTGTTTTAGTCAGCTGAGCTATCAAAACCCAAAATTGCTAGTTACAGATTTGTTTTGGAAGGAAGCTATCAGGTAGGACCCAACTCTGGGTAAATTCTGAACCTGAATCTTGCTTTTTATATAGTCCTTTGTTTTTGCCATAAGGTTAAGTTTATGTTTTGCAGGATGTTGATACGCTGACTCAAACCATTTTTAAACATTTTTTTTCTGAGATGTTTAAAGTCAACAACATACTTTTCTCCTTATATGACAGGAGCTCACGTAGCCTAGATCACTGTCATACCTAAGCACCTCAATATTTTCATGCATTTTTTCCTCAATTCCACATGATCTAGGTAGGGCACAGCAATTATCCCCCTTTTGTGGCTGGACAGCTGAGGCACAGAAAGAAAGTCACTTTTCCAAAGTCTCACCGGGCTGATCACATAGAGGAACAAGATGTACCTAGGTCTCCCATATGTGGAGTTGACACCCCAATTATTGGCCCATGGTCCTTCTCATTTTACTAGGTAAATCACAGTACGCTGATTTTGAATTTGTATTTTTGGTTACGTTACATCATGTTTTTCATGACAAAACCCATCTCTTCAAATTCACTTATCTGGAAAAATAGATTTATTTTTTTTCTTATTCTAGATGTTAGCCATAAGGTTTTATCGTGTTCCTCCAGAGCTCCCAATAATATGATTGTGGCTTAGGACATTGCCAAGATCAGTGGACAGTTGGTCATCTTCTGAAGCACTGGATGCTGGAGGGAGAGAATGTAAAACAGAAGCAAAGAGACCCAGGGGAAGCAGGAGAATGCTTATGAAGCAGCAAGGAAAGGAGCCTGAAGCAATAGAGTCAGGGTCCTTGCACTTTATATGATCGTGTACTTCTGGGACATTTTTGAACAGTAAAAGCAATGCAGTTAGTTTCTGTATTTAATGGGGTTGTTTTGTGTGTGTAATAATATAGTAAAGAACTTGAAACTAGGAAAAAGCTTGTTTATCTCCTATAATACAACTAATCAAATTCTACCAAAGATAGAGGCACTAATACACTTCTGAATTTGTTACAGACTGGGGAGTGCAATAAGAATGTCTCCCATTTTAAAAACACTTGTGGTTGATTATTCCTCTACTCCCCCCCCCTTTTTTTGTGTGACTAGAGGCTGTTTGTGTTATATAACAGCTCAAACATAGAGTCCATAAAAGTATTTCTGGTATATGTGACTATTTCAATATGCTCAGATTCAAAATATAAACAATGTAGAAGTTATTGACTGCTGGTATTGATCACTAAGCAGTTACCAAGTGCTTAGCATTTTCAGTTGCCAGATCAAATTATTGATATAAATTATAATGAAATAGATGCTGTACTGAAGGTGGGGGGTGGAATTGTCTTTCAGAGAAGGAAAATTTTCAATAGGAGGGAAGAGTAGTAAGTAGAAAAATTAAAAAAGGCTTCCTGACTGTGGGTAAACAGTAACCACATTTTTTTTTTTTTTTGCCTGTTGGAGGCCTGGTTTTTAATCACCCCACAAGCAGTTTTCATTTCTGTAGTAAAATTGCTTGTGGTTCTATTTAATTTGTTTCTGCAGGAGCCAGCTTTGGTGAAGATCTCCCAGGAGCTGCCGGGCCTTTTAGCACAGCACGTACAGCCAGTCAATGAGAAACGATTCCCTACATGGGAAAAATTCCTCCAAACATTTCTTAGTCAAGGTAAATAAGACTGCAAAGTCGCTGTTAAATGTTATAAGGAGTAATTATACCATATTGTATGCCATATTCTTGTTAATCTTGGGCCCATTTAAATATTTATCTCCTTTTATTTCTCCATTATGCTTCAAATGTTCATTTACGAATGAATTATAGGCAGCTATTCTATCATTCATATATCCTATCCAAGCATTTAACCTATATTAATTCTGGTTTATCCTTGTTATATAATTCTAACTCAATAAGCACCAACTCCTTAATCCCGGGTTTCTGTACTGGAGGCTGTCACATTTGGCAAAGAACTTCTTTAGAGGATGTTAACATGTGAGTTTGCACACAGGTAAGTATAAGAATATTTCATCTTTGGCTGTTGGTGAGCAAACATCTGCGAGTCGGTTTTCTCTCCCATAAGACTAGGATGCAAGCTGTATGTAAACTCAGGGTGCTACATATATTGCATAAAGTCAGGCCTGGAGAAAAGCTGAGCTTTCCCCCCAGTTTTTGCTTTTCAAGCAGGTGGTATCACTGCTGAGGATCAGTAATGCAGTGCCTTATTGTCCTTTACAGTCCATTGTTACAGACGCCTAGTTAGACTGTTGCCATGCTCTTTCTTGCCCTCCAGCTAAAGGAACATTAATAAGTTCCAATCTGAGAGCTGGAAGTTTTGTTCTCTCACGGTGCTGAGAGCTCACCGGGGCTTCCTGCGTTAACTCCATCATGGCACCTGCATCAGAGCTGACCAGTATCCAGCTGGTGGGGAGCTCAGAAGAGAGCCCAGGTTTGTCCATAACAGGCAGTGCAGGTAAAACCATCTTCTAATCACTGCAAATCAGGGACTCTGTGAGGGGGCTTTCTCCAGATATGTTAACATCCTATATTTGTATGCCAGTTTTTAGATTGAAAAGATGCAGTGTTTGTGCTTGGGTAGTAAATTGCTGTGGTAACTCCATCCTGCTGTGCCACTGTTTCATATTGTATATAATGGATATCCATGTTTCATGCATCTCTTCACGTGTGGAAGAGATAATGGCGATTCAAAGCTTGGAACATATTTTTGGGAAAAACAATGCCATGTAACATACAGAGTACCAGTTTTCATTACATATTAATTTGTCCTAACTAAATGAGTTATGGCATTATATGCACTAAAAATACAAACCCAGAATGCTAAGCAAATTTCTTTGTGATTTTCCTATGGACAACCATGCTAGGAGTTGTCAGCTTTTCCAGCATTCCCATCTACATACCAAGTTCCGTGTGTGGGTGAATACCAAAAGGCAGACTACGTATCTCAGACCATTGTATGGATGGGAATCTCCAAGAGCAGCTCCCAGCAGGAGACACCACTCCCCGGAGGTCCCGACACTGCCGTTTCACTGCTGTTCTGGCCCCGGCATTTGGCTGTGCTGCAGGACAGTCCAGGGTTCATTCATATTACCCAAAAGCATACTCCTCCCGTCAGATGTGTGATATAGTTCAAGTTCAGAACTGCTTGCAAAGCATCTGCAGATCAAAAGCCACTGGTTGAACTGTTCGGTGCTATAGTAGCTGAGATCTCTTTCTTTTCTAAGAGATTCATGGGTCCTAGCTATGCTGCTCACATTACATTTATTTACTTGCGCTGTCTCCATAGCAGTCCTCCCTGCAATGTCTGAGCACAATAGGAGCTGGATGGTTTCATTCTGTGCACTCTGAAGAGCATCGTATGTGAATTTGATTACTAGCTTAACAGCTAATTCATTTCTTACTAGGTGGTGTGATAGAAGCCTTCCCGTTCTCAGAAAATGTCACAAACCTTACAGTGGATATGCTGATAGAGCCGACAGGCGAGATAACAATAGTGTCGTCTGGAGACCAGCTCCATGCTGATGGACCTTTGCGATCATCTGGCACTACCATTCCACAGTGTTCTGTTGATCCAGCAGTTCTTAATTCACTCTGCTTAAAAATTGGAGAAACCTGTAAATCGAAAGGAGTGCTTGGTTACTTCTCAGTTGATTTTGTGACTTTCAGTCATCCACAAACAATGGAGCAGCAGGTGAGTGGGGCAGATACATTACTTCATAACGTCCCTCTGAGATCAAGAAATGCCTGCTTTCCGACTTGACTCCAAACAATAGTCAGGAGAAAGCTTTGCCCTTTTAAACATTTTATTTCTCAGTGGTGAGGCCTGTGGAGGTACATAGACCATATGTGGTTATTTTAACAGTAACATAAAATTTAGACCTGATCTGCCAGGTGGACCTGAGGAACCTTCTACGTCAGCCTGAAGAGAAACAACTCAACAAAGCCTGAAGGGTTTCTTTCAAAGCCGAATGATAAGAAAATAATATTTGAATTTCTTCCACTGACTTTTTTTTTCCTAAAATAAGTGCATTCTGCATTAAGCTGGTAGTTACAGATGATGGTCTCATGGGTAAGACCACATGGTGCATTTTAGTTTCAAAATGTTCTGAATCTTTCGTGTTTTGCTCTGCAAAAAGTAATATATATAAAAAAAAAAGAGGGATTGTACTTTTTGAATTAACCAATGTCTCTATAACAATGCAGTTACAGTTTGAGGATGAATCTAAGAAAGAAGTGATATTGACAATTCTTATGCCAAATAGGATGGTAGTGGTGAATGGCTTGGTTTACAGTATAGTGGCTAATTTAAGTAGAGAACAGATAATGGGAAGCAGTCCAGTTACCATGTCTCAAAAAGTTACAGCCCTGGGTCAGGAGTTACTGTCTCTGAGCTGGTACAAGATAGCTGATAGATTCATACCTTGAATTTAAGTTCCCACGTGTGTCCTCCAGCTGAACTTACCTTGCAGCCTTTTCCATTGTAAGGTCACCAGTAAGGTCTCTTTCCTCTATCCAACTATCCTAGGAATCTCATGGGATATTAATATATAAGAGTTTTACCTTCTTGCGAGTTTGGTTGGTATTGGCCAATAAGGTTGAGTATTAAGTGTACAAACTTAAAGCATAATGCTAGAAAAAAATAAAGCAAATTCTGGGTGAAGAAGCAGAGCATTCAGGTAGTGGCCTTGTGTTTGAAGACTAAAGAAGATGAGTTATTTTTAAAAGAAAGTAAAATTGCTGTTGTTAGTGATGGATAGTGTCATTGAGCTTACTAGGTACAATCGTACAAATTCAAAATTAGTATTTGCATGCAGATGCCAATTCAAGATCTCAGCGTCAAGTCTCGATTACTTGTATTCCCAATATATTTCCCTGTTTTTTAGGTCTTTTGCCATTGCATGTGCACTCATCTACTTCTCTGAGCAAGTTTGTTGTTTTCTAGAATCCTCAGTTAGCAACCTCACTGTTTAAAGACTGTTTAACTGTAAAAGGGAACGTGCCTCTATTTAATGGGATAAGCTGGGATGGCTGGACTTTCAAAACATGGTGTGGCTACATGCACTTGAATCCGTTTGGGTGTCAGTTTCTCCTAGGCAGCTGAAAATCACAGCTTGTATGGTGTGAGAAAAGGCTCTAAACACAGGGCTTGTATTTAAAACCCAAGAGTTAGCATATGGTATCTATTGGCAAAAGCTGGCTCTTTGGCAGTGCTGTGATAATTGTATTCCATTTTAAGCACAGAGAAGGCTTAAAATCAGACTTTTGGTAACTGATACCACTGTAGGGTGGCTGTGGTAAACCAGAGAATCAGAATAAGGTTACCTTTGAAATACAGATCACAGTTACATTTGACTCCCAAAACGTATTTACACAAGCATTGCAATTAGAACTGTGGATAAGCCATATTGGACAACTTCCATGTAAAGTTGCTTTAAAAAGATTAAGGGATGACATTCTCACCCACTGAAGTCAATAGGAGTTTTGCCAATTGGTTCACTCAAGCCAGGAGTTCACCAAAATGTAGAAATGCTCCCTAAATTATTAAGGTTGTGACATTTCCTGGCATGAACAAGGACATATTAAATCAATCAGTGTTTCTTGTGGTCTCATTATTCCCGTTTGTTCTGTCTTGGTTTTCTTCCCGTGTTTCCAATTGATTCTACCTTAATATTTCCTGTTTGTCAGCATGTATGACAACTTTAACATTATTTAAGCACAGGTTTTTAAATTTAACTAGATATAGAGGCAATTAATGATGCCATCTGTCTTGTGAGAGAGAGATTACACAAAAGATTGTGCTCCTGAAAGCACTATTTTTTTGGCAAACAAGAAATCCTATTAGACTCTAAGAACATTTGCTCACTAATTTCAGAAGCGCCCGTTTTAATGCAGTAGCTGAAAGGCTCAGATACATTTCCCTGGAAGTATAGTATACTTAGGCATTCTTTCAGAGTTATATTTTATGGAAAATATCAACTGATACATGATATTTTCAGTAAAACTAAAAATTAAATATATCATTGAACATCTGTTACCAGTACAGTCTGAGTATTTAAATACTTAAAAATCCCTGAAACCTTCATAAAGTTACATGCAACATAAATACAACTCTTTAAGAAATGTGAAGGGCCAAATAAGTGAAAACATATTTCTGCCTTTGCGGACTGAGCAGGCACATGCAGCAGCACCTGTCCTCACACGTACGGACCCCGTGTGCTTGGGCAAAGGGGGCTCTGGAGCAGATACACATGTATTTGAGTTTCAGGCTCTCCATTCTGAAAGCCTTTAAAAATCTATATACCATGTTTATAGGCATAAAATTAAATTTGATATGAACAACAAGGTATTGCTTATATTTTTAAGACTGCTACTGTTAGAGAGTATGTTCCTTCAACATATTGTTTCCTTCTACGTGTTGTTGTGATATTGTGTCCCCGTGGAGCGATAGAAGCAAACAGACTCTGCATGATGGATAAGTAACAGTGCATGTCTGTCCTACAGGCAATTCCAAGGGAAAGCTGGAAGGAGTGTAGAAATGAGACAGTAATCCCTGTCTGGGTGAGGGTAGAGCTTTGTGTGTGTCACAGACACGGCAGTATCTTTACTCTCTTGCAGTTTTTGCTGTCTGTCTGACTAACAGGAGACAAGAGGGGTGCTGCCCAGCTCTTCCTTGGGTTATGACAGAACTGCAGGAGGTCGCAGTTTGCAACCACAGCACTGTAGGGCCTGTGGGAGGATCTAACCCCTGGCAGATAGTCTGCACACCCGCGCTGCAGTCTCCTGCACATTGCACTTCACTTGTAGCACGCCGTTGTTTGGGTTTTGTACAGCTAAAGCGTGAGGGGAGGGAGCTGAACTTCTCCATCATGGCGAGGCAGAGCCTGCTGCTGGTGGCATCGCCTCTCTGCTCTGTCTGCCCCAGAGCGCTCCGTGGGGGCGAGCAGGTGAAGGCATCCTCGGGACTACATGCTGGCTGCCACCGGCCTCCTGGCTGCGAGGGCCCGGCAGCAGTGCGAGGGGCTGAGAAAGCTGGGGCATGGTGAGCTGCTCCGCTCCCCTCCAGCATCCGCTTCCACCTCGGTTATCAGCATCTGCAGCTTGCTCCCTAGGGGAAGGCAGGTGGAGCCACGCCGTTCTCAGTGTCTTGGGGAGAAACACAGAGGAGAAACATTCGGTGCTTAACTCGGACTGAGTCGCTTCTGATTCCCGCTCAGTTCTCCAGAACTGATCTCTAAGAGCAAGGCCTTGACCCTTTGAAGTGAAGTCCTGCACAGTATTGACTGAATGCTTCTCAGATCCCATCTTGACAAGGAGTTGCACCTAGATAAGTCCATTTAATTGAGTGGGACTGCTTGAATGCATAAACTTACATCCATGGATTTGTGGACAGATAATTTGGAGAAGCGGGGTCATAAGTCACCTTTTTCATTGGTCTCATAGATTGCACAGCCCCACACCTTTTGCAGTGTTAGTGAGAGCGCTGGGTTAAGTTGTTTACCAGGGAAGAAAAGGATAATATCTTCTTGAATGCCCATGAAAGAGAAATCTTGGCACTACGAAGAGCTGGGGTGGCCCAGCTGGGTGTTCTCACCCCCATCCAGCCTGCTCAGTCCTGGCATAAAAGGGTCCTGAGGAGGCGTCAGGGCTGACGGCCTCAGCCCCGTGGGCAGGTCTGGGGTTGGGAAGAGGGAACTGGAGCAGACCTTACAGACCTCTCTTAGCCCATCGGTCAGCTCTGTCGCTATAATTTAGGTAATGCTTTGAGGGATGCTTTTGGTGGGATGCCTTCTTCTGTATTCACGTGTGCATCCTAAAATTATTCCCAGTGTTTCCCTACAGAATGTATCAGTGTTATTTTCAAACAAGAGCCACGGTTTTCTCATGAACCCTCTTCCAGTCCTGAATTCAGCAGGATAGAGTTTAGGGCCAGTTTCTGGGCCCTAAAATTGAAGTTTTCAGCCAGCACCAGACCATCCCAGCAGCTGCCACGAGATGGCAGCCGGTTAAGATCCTGTCTGTGATTGCAGCCGAAATAATCAATTCTGTTGTGAATTTTAAAAGTCATAAAAGAAGCTCTATTTTCAACACCCAAGTAGCATTAATATTTTACTAATTGACATTTTTACAGTGTCATTCAACCACTTCTTTAAAAATAGCAGGTGCGCTCTTTACAATAATGCAGACATCAATACTAGATGCAGATAAAACAATTATACTGGAGAAAGAAAAGCTATAATTTAGTAACTGTTTAAGAATTTATGTTTCCTTCCCTTCTCAAGTTTATGTTTTAAAGCTGAAGCATTTTTATGGTAGTAGTAAAGAATTACACTATAATTGTGACTCTGCTCACTTGAGATGTCTCTACCACGAAGCGAAGGCTCGTCAGCTGCGCATGCTTCAGGAGAGCGTCTCCTGGCAGCACTTGGCAGCCTGTGTAAAAGGGAGCAATTCCAGACTTGATCATATTTCCTTGGACAAATAGCCAGCAAGGCTTGTAGGATATATTTCTAACTGGTTTTTATCCAGTGGCAGGATTCTGGAAAGTCCTAATCTATGTTTTGGGATCTAAAATCTTACCTAGCGCCTCTACTTTTCCTTTTTGAGTCTAAGTCAGTATAAAAACACAGATCTGATTACCTTTGAACTTTCATTTGTTGTTTGAAAATCAAATATCAGTTCTAGACTTCACAAGCGGGCTCTGTTCCAGTTTGATTTCTGAACACATAAGTGTCCTGAAAATCCCAAAGTCTCAGGTTAAAATCGTGTATGTTATGCTGTTTGCCATGCAGTCATGTAAGGATGTGATGTTAAATACCTGTGATTGCATAAATGCACGTAGTGTATATCCTCAGATAATGAGGATGGACTGAAGTATTAGCTATTTGTTAATTTTTATGATTCTATCACTCTTTTAGCTTTACTTAAACTTGAACTTTGCACAGGCCTGCTTCTGATGGCTTCTGATTTACTGGAGGAAATGATAATTCAGCTGGTTATTAATTGCCTGACCTCTACAGACGTTGCTTTATAAACTGTGGAAATATATTCATTAAAACACACACACACACACAAAGCCCCAGCTCAGACTTTCAAGGCATTCTAGAAGCGTTTGGCACTCGTTTTATATAACTTTGAAGGAAAACTTGTTGCAGTCCAGAAGATGGTATTAGAGTTGAACCTAAACAAACTTTCTAGCCTGTTCAGAGAACAGCCTAAACTAAGAAGCAAGTCTGCTATGTCTTCTGTTCTGCCTGTGCTAGCTCTGTGGAGCTGTTGGACTGCTTTAAAGACTAAATGCCACAAAGGCGGAGATGGGTTGATGTTTCTAAGAAATGGTTTTTGTGGTTTTTTTTTGCTTGTTTGTTTTTTTGATAGGCTGCAGTAACAGCTACTACTCTAAGTTCTGAGACAAAGTGAAAAGCCTTTAATAGATTTCAGTAGGCTCACATCCCTATGAGTAGATTTTTTAGTTGTCTGCTGGAAATGTCACGTCCTGCTTGTTTCACAGCTCCATCAGTGCTGAGCTGAGAGGATAGCCCTCCCTTTGATACTGAAACCCTGCTGGAAAACATTTTTCCTTGCTCTGCTGTAAGCCTACGGAGTGGTAGAAACTACATCAAGATCTGTTCTTCACTTCTGTTATCTGATGCTGTGTAGTTTTTTCTGCAGACCTCATGTAGTTTCACTCTTACCTTTCCTTCCCTGACATTTGTATCAACTGTTTTTCCTTTTCAGCTGTTTTAACATTTCACTGTTTGCACAGACATTAATAGCCTGCCTGAGCTCCTTCTCCCAGTTGTGAGTGGTCAGGAACGATGAGTGCCCTTTCCTTTGCCATGTACAATCTAGTGCTACAAAGCATGCAGGGAACCAGTGAACACACGGGCGAAGCCTTCAATCCGATACCAGTGATGGTGGGGAGCAGTGCTGGAGGTCTGTAAATGGTACTCCTTCCTCCTCACCCAGTGCTCTGCCTCTGAGCTGCGGGAGGAGCCAGCTGTGGCATCAGCTCTGCTACGAAAGTCTCCTGCGTCCTTCACAGAGCCTATTCTTTCAGCTGAGGAGTCGTTTCTCTTTTTGGGGTGATCGGTGCCACCGTTATTAATGCTGCTTTCTTCTCCACCATGCTTCTTTTCTGTGCCTACCTCTTTGCTCACACCCTGCGTGATGCTTCATTAAGCCTGGCCAGCGGCATCAGGACTGCAGAACTGGAAGGAGCAGCCAAGCTGAGAGCTTCCCATGCTCTGACATTGTAGTATGGCAAAAGAAGCAGAAGAAAGAGCAATAGGTATGTTTAAGTTATATTGCCCGAGTTGCTTATGTATATATGATGTGAAACTCTACTCCATTCTTACTCTAACCTTAGATGTTTTTCTCACTTTATGCTCTTCTCCATGTCTGCAGTTGATGGCAGCTCCAGCTGTACTGATTTAGCTTAGTCTCTGCATGTAAAACAACACTTGCAAAGCAGTGGAAATATGTGAGTTTGGCATGAGTCTGGTAACTTCTCCACAGAAAATGAGAAGTCATCAACTATTGAGCCCACCTAATTAGAATTCTTTAGATGCAGATATAAAGGATTCTGGTGCTTTTTTCTTTGTTTATTACAATTAATTTTAGGTCATTACACTCAGGGGACACCTGCTAACTTTGATATGGTCAACATGTGTTTAGTATGATATAATGAGCTACCCCTTTCCATTTTGGAATATATATTGATATATTATTGGTGAAAGGTGCCAGACTGATAAAGCCAGCAAACAGATGTCCACTGCCTAGTTCCAGAATAAGAGCACTATAAGCAGCTGCATAGCAATTGTCTTCACACGGCTCCACCAGCCAAACTCAGGCCTGCTGAACTTCCATCCTTGCTTGAGACTACAGGAAATGTTGCTTGATGTTGATTGGTACAATTTGCAAAGAACACTTATGACCTTCAGAAACTGAATGGGACTTGGAAATTGTTCCACTGAAGAATTCAGTCAGCTAGCTACTAATGATCTGGCCTGCATTTGTACTAATAAAATGGGGAAAAAATTATCCTGTTCGTATCCCACGAACATAAAGTTGCCCAGGCCCTGTGCCTTTCCTGTTTCTGTACCAGTACAAAGGGAATTTAAAGGTTATTTCTGGATTTCCATGGCAAAAGGGAATCCCCTGCTAGGTTAAAGCTGGAATCTCATGCCATCTGATCCTTCTTCTTTCTCCCCACTTTAGTGATGGTCTGGGACATATCCAGGGCAGAAAGGGACATGGCTCCAGTGTAGTGTTCTGCAATACTCCCGAGCCAGCAAAAGCATCCTTGGGGGTGATCCCAGCTGGCACACGTTAATGACCATTTGGCTGCTTCAACTTGCGGTAGGGGTGGTTCAGCCTCCGGCTCCGGCCCAGAATGCGAGGAGGCGGACAGGTGGCTTGCAGCCATGTTTGCCTTCCTCCCCTTTGTGCTCGGGGCTGGGGAGACCCACACCCAGTATTTAAAAAAGCCAAAACCACGGTGAATTTACCAGTGTAGAATGTAACTGTGACTGATGTTTAAGTAGGTATTAATGAAGAGAGTAGCAGGCAGGATAGGGGAGGGCACCTTCCTTTTTTACACAGTAGGGCCATCAGACCCCCCTGCTGATGTGAGCCATTAGTTTTGTAGGCAGTGGTACAAGACTGAGATGATGAAGCCATGTCCAAAGCAACTAACTGGTGCACTCTGAAAGTGAACAGAAACTCCTCAAACTGGAATTTGGCCATTCTTATAATTTGCAGCCTGAAATATACCATGCTAAGAGGTTTTTCTCCTCTTGTGTGCTATAGCCCCTTCCTTGGGCAGGGGTGATGCTGGAGCTATGTCCCTGTGGAGGGGGCATCCTGTAGGGCTCCCTGTGCCTTCTTGGGGACTAGGAAGGTGCAGTCGGGCGTTAGAGCCAAGTTGGCATGCTGGGTTTTTGTTCAGGTTAAGTGAAATGTATCACACAAGTAATTAATGGGACTCTTCTCTAGATCTGAAATTAAAGCAATGCCATTGACTTTAATTTTAGTTAGTGACAATATGCGACGTGTTGAGTAACTTTTGCAAAATATATGTGCTATCCCACGTTCTGTGTGGTTTATCTGTGTCTCTATCAGGGTGTAATGAATTTGGTTTGTGATAATGACTATTTATGTTTGCCAGGCTGCATTTTCTAATTCTTTATCTGCTGTTAAATGCCAGCCCATTCTCTACACATTGCCAGAACACAAGCCTTCCACTTACAGTGCAGATACACTACTGTCACACTACATCTTTGGTTAGCTTTCATGGGTTTTGCATCTCAGCCACTTTGTGGTCCACTTGCAGCCTAACTTGCCTTCTGCTCCTCTGCTCGTGCAGCAACAAAGCTCCCAGATAGTGTGAGTATTGACTTTGAGGCTAGAGCAATGCAGATGTAGTATCAGGGTCTGGAGTAAGAGTGACCAGTTCATTTTTCCCTGAGTTGGTGAACAGTCCTTGGATGTCCAGGCTTTTCAGTTGTCCCTACTCTTCTCACATAGCCTGGCCATCTCTTTCTGGGGGAAAAGCTTTGACTGAGAATCCAAAATACAGCTCAGACAAGGTTTAAGGCACATTTTGCTGTTACTGATCTGTTGATAATATTTATGGAAATTAATGTAGCACTTTTACTGCATTCATGGTTTAAAATTACTACTTAGTTATTGGAAAGGTTGGCACATACTGGAAAAGTACAAATTGATATGAAAGTTCCTTCCTGTCTTGCAGAAGTGATGATAAAGAATAAATTATTGAAGAAAATTAAGCATTGTAATTGGGGAACATTCCCTATTACTAAGTAAAGCCAGCTATTTGCATCCAATTTGCATTTTATACCATGCAGCAGGAAATATTTAAGTTGACAAATAGGATATTTAATACAGCAACAGATACTTGGCAGTTAGTTATTAACAACTGTTACTGATGTGATTTATTCACCATTATAAAAAGGGCATTACTATGTGAATATGATTCAGAAATTAACTCCAGTTTACCAAGAGGCCTTGACTGCCTGACCTCTTAATATCCTTATAATGATGCCATTTAACATTCAAAGGCTTATTCAAGTCATTCACTGCTAGATTTGTTTTAAAGGGGTTCACTGTAGGGCAGATATTTGCGTGCGTTAACATTTCTCGTTGGTGTAGTAGGCACAAGCATTTTTTAAAAGGGAAAAACTCATGGGTAAAACCATGCTCGGGTTGTTGGGGGCGAAGGAGCCTTGCAGGAGCAATCCATGGTGCTTCCTTCTGCTACGCCCTCGGTGTGGACTGGCTCCACAAATCTTGCATGAATTCCACAGGCTTTAATGCTTTGAAATCCTCTGGAGAATATGAGATGGAGGATATGAGACTTTATCCTATGGAGGATATGAGAGCTTTATCATTGCCTGCATGTGAGTGCGATGAGCATCCCTTCCACCTGGCCATACTACCCACAGGGGAGCACGCTACCCCCCTGCAAGGGGCTTCTTTGCTGCCTCTGTGCTCAGTGAAGCTGCAGGAGGCACAGTGCTTCCCTATCTCACTGCAATGAGGATTCGACCCATCAAGTGGTGGTTATATCGCAGGTTCTTGGGCTGATTGTTGTTGTTAGTACTGGGCTCGTGGGATTTCACAGACTCGGTGCAGCAAAGAGAACCACGGAACGGCTGAGGCTGGAGGCACCTCTGGGTCCACCTGGTGCCCAAGCAGGGCCACCCAGAGAGGTTGCCCAGGACCACGTCCAGGCAGCTTGTGAAGATCTCCAAGGAGGAGACTCCACAACTTCTCTGTTGTACGTGATAGCACGTAGTAAGACAGGATGGATGTGCCATGTTTGGGGTAGCAGCTGTAGGTCCAGGCATCGTTTAGATTTCTGCTTTTGCACAGACTTCCTGGGTATAACTGGACTGGCTCCACATGGTGCTTTAACTCCCCCTGAGCAAAGTTGGGTTTCAAGCCTCAGCCCCTGGGGAGCTGGGCACAAACATCCTGCCTGTATTCATCTGCACTGGCAAATGCCGAGCGTGCCCAGAAGCCCAAGAGGCTGAGGAATGCAGCTGCTCATGCACTGGAGGCTGGCCGTGACTTTAGCTGCAAGGCCAGCCTCAAGGCTGCCCCTGCACCTTGAAGTAGACCTGCCACCCATGGCTGGGTTCCCTGGCTGGAGAATAACAGAATCACAGAATTATCCATTTACTTTTTCTAATTCTTGCTAAAATCTTGGTAGTACAGGTGGCTGTTTTCTCTTTAGCCTTTCAGTTTTCACTGAGAATTTATTTTTTGAAATGACTTAGGAATTGTGATTGTTCCAGTTTGGAAGTGATGCCCCAACACAAGGAAACCATAAGTATGCATTATCAGCATGCACAAAAATTAAGGCATAGATGACAATTGCTGGGTTTCACCTTTCTTGTTCTGTTTCTTAATGCACCTGTTTGTGTTTGATTAGGTATGGGCAACAGACCTTGACCTTTGCTATAGTGACCAGCTGGCCTTGACTCAGCTCATGTTGTATGTGACAGATGGAAACCTGGATTGTCGCTCTAGCCTCTTTGAAGTACCTCTTGGATCAAAGAAAATGAAAAGCCAATGTACTCAGCATAAGGAGACAAAAACTGTAAGCAGTGATTTGTTTACAAATAAAATTATTAATATAAATTACTGCAAAGTTAAAATCTGTCCTAGATCACTTCTCTGAAGGAACTCAATAACAAAATTGCTACTTTTAGATTTTAGAAGGTTAATAAAGTAAACAGGATACTATCACATTAGAAATTAAAAGAAAGGTTCTGGATGTTTAGGGGTACCTGATTATTTATCCCTTTTTTATCAAACATTGAATTGTGGTAGCAACTAACTTCTAAATACTTTACATAGCTTTCAAGTTATAAAAAATTCTCTGTTGGTTAAACGTTGCAAGAAAAGGAAAGAGGTGAAAGCACTGCTCTGACTATGGGAGTTACTTAAAAGCAGTCAAGCAGAAATATGAGCCTTCAGCTCATGAGCTCTGATTGGGAGTCAGAAGTGAGAGCACTGAAGTTCTGTCCCAGCTTTGTGCCTTTGTGCACAAAGCTGAAGGTGAAACAATCAGGGCTATAACCGCAGAAGGATCTGAACACATAAATCCCTCCCAGCTCTCACTTGAGTTAAACCCAGATGTTCGTTCTCAGAACCTTCATTCAGTTCTGCTTAGCGCTGGAGCCATCTAACTGTTCGGTGTTAATAATCAGTATTAATATTCAGAATTAATTATGGACACAGCCATTTGAACAGGGAGGAAAAACTCATAGTGCCCTAACTGAGGTGAGTTCCCTAAGCAGGATTATGCAGCCATAGTCCCTGTTGCTTGCTCTCTCTGGACCAGAGTTAAGAAGCCCAAGGGAGGCGTCTGTTTGCACTGCAAGGCAAGAGAGCTAGGCCCTGAAGTCTCCCCTGCTTGATCTTACTGCCCTCTGTTGAGAGGTGAGATTCACCCGCGCTCACTGCCACGTGTTGTGCGCTTGGGGCTCTCCATGGGTACTGCACACATGAATTTAAAAAAGATGGTATTTGTGTATTGCTCTGAAATCCATATAAACACACTGTCACAGAAGCATGGCTAACGTATGACTCTTGCTTGGTGATCTGTTATATTAGTTTTGTTATTGGTGCAGGACTTAATATGGCTTCTCAACCTACACTGTCCCTCTTAAAGGGAAAAAAGGCTTTAGAAAAGTCAGAGAATAAGAAACACACGTATATGTACATAGATATATATATATATGTAAGACAGATGCTGGTTTCACACATCCTGACTGAAGAGTCCCAACTCCCTTTTTTCGTACAAAGAGCAGGAATGTAGCACCACTCCAAAAATGTCGTGGAGCTGCAATTCAGAGGTTAATGAGCTCTTGATCTATTGTTCTTGTCAAGCAACCACTTTTAGTTGGAGAGAAGTAAATTAGATATGATTAGTCCCAGTAGTACAAGTTTTAGAAATGAAAAGTAATCAAGTAGCAACTTTTTTTAATTAAAATTCTGTCAGAATTAACATAAATTGTCACCGTATCCTTTATTTTTCTTCTTTCTTTAATTCTGAGGTTTTTATCTCCTTAAGAGTTAACTACAAAGATACTGTTCTGTCTGGAAAGTATCTTTAGGGAAAAAAACAAACAAACCAAGAGACAAATGCTTTTACAGCACATGATCTGTAATGAATGATTAAGTAAAACACTTTGTGTAAAATTATGATGTTAATAATGATTCTGTCCCTTTTAATTTATTATATATTCTCAATCCTAGTAGGTTTGATTTTGATAAAATGGAGCAGCAACTCAGTTTGTGTGTTGATTTTATTTTTAGAAATCCTTCTTTGAAAGAACAAATTTCCTAGATACTGCTGCTACTGTAATTATGTACAAAACCAATCACTCATTATAGTTAGGATACATTATCTTCTAGACAGATGAGGCTAAATAAGCAACACATTAATAATTCATACGGCAGTTCATTATGCATGTGTATGCATGCTTTGTAGCTGAAATAAGCACCTCATCAACCTGATGCCAACCCTTAAACAATAGTTCTGTGTTATTGCAGCCACATTCAAGTTTACGCTTGTTAAACTGCTACTTGGATTATTTTATCAAGCATTCATTTATTTGTGGTCCCCTACTGCAGAGAACAGATTTTGGAAGCTCCTTTTTTAAGTTAATGACTTGAGCAATGGGTGTTATTAATTCTCAGAATATTATAAACATGATTAATTTTCAGGCAGAGATGTATTATATAAGGATTTCAACTATGTCAACTTAAATGAGTCAATGTCAAAACAAATATCATTTTAGAAAAAATACTGTAAATTACATGCTTCAATGTGCAGTATCCCCACTCTGAACAAACAGTCCAGTATTTAAAAGATCACAGGAAAGGCTCGTTTTAGGAGAACAGCTCTATTCAGTTCTGTGCAGTGCAACATCTCTATTATTTTGGGCATTGATAGAGTTTAAACTCAAATGTTGCGCTGAAATTTATCCATAGCATGCACTCTGCTGGTATCAGCTGAATAGCTCCTTGGAGGCACTGTCTATTCAAAGACTCACTGGAAAAATGATACTCACAGGAATTACATCCTCAGTCTTGGAGAAACCCACTTGAAATTTGGCTTTAGAAAAACTGTTGAAAACCTTTTATCCTTTGGCAGAAACTACATATTGTTCACCTTAGAATTTCTGCTACCGAGAAGAGCTGGCTCTAGAACAACATAGCGTTCTGCAGGGCAGGATGGATTCAGAGGGTCCTGACAATAGACACTTAGAACGATTTCACAGGGCTTAGCTGCCATTGAAGTTGTGAAAATGGCAAGATGTGGCTCATAAAGAGTAATTCTGTAGACTTCATCTATGATAAACAGTTTTATGCACGGTGTAAGGTAAGGATTTACTTTTGCTGCATAGAAATGCCTATGTTCAATGCATATTGCTATGAACAGGGAATCCTCCAAAAGGAGTCAATGGTCTTACTCCATGCTTACATGAATGCAACTGAGAAAAAACTGTTAATTTAGATAGAAAATTGTTAGTTTCTGTTATAAAATGTCATGAAAACAGAGAATCTTGTATTGTTTTCTTCAGCCTTCTCCAGGAAGCAACCGCTGTGCAGTAGCAAGCAGTCAGCTGAGGCACTCCAGTCTTTCCGTAATCTACTATAATGTTCTCCTCCAGATGTGTAAAGCTCACGGTGTTGGATTTGACCTCCAGGTATAAGCAGGAAAGATTAGAAAACGTGATGTTCGCTCTGCATAATTTTTGTATGTAAATTCTAATATGGTGAAACCACTTAGCACAATGTAAAGTTCAAGTGTACTGTTTAGCATAATACAACATTCAAGTGTTCTATTAGACTAAAAACAGAGCAAGGTGTTTGCTCTAGAGTTATACTCAAGAGGACTTGTAGGAGTAAATCAGAATTGAATTGATTTTAAATTGTTTTCATGATACTAATTAATGAACTCTAAATTGCATAAAAGTCTTCAGCAGTTCCTGTAAAAATTAGGCTAACATTATAACACTTAGCCTACTTTAGCTGGGATTTGAGTCTTGAAGAACTGCAGTACTGAGATACATCATCTGCTTTTTGGCTTCTGACTGGAAGCAGCCAAGGATGAAGAGCATTACCACGTTTTTTTTACACCACAGAGAGTGAGGCAGTGTCTCTCTTGGAGACTACAGAGAGAATGCTGTCCTGGCTGGTTTGTTTGGGTGGCTCTGTGGGTAAAAACTATTAAGGCTGTCAGACAGGAGCTGTGCTTGGACTTAGGACACTGCTAGCACAGAGTTTCATGAGAGCACTTGGCCATAATATGGCCATTTCACACATTTCTGTACCCATAATAATATAAAATGATAATATAAAATGCTTAAGGCTTATGAACAGAATTATACAAAGAAAATAATAAAACGTGAAAGGGTTTAGAAGATGTTACGAAAGACAGAACAGCAGATAGAGATTTCAGATCCTAAGGCACGGGGCTTCATTGGGAAATGCAGAGTTTTACACATTTTGTCAGTAAACCCTCCCCAGGGATGGCACCTGTTCATGAGACCACTCACAGCGCCATGTGCATCTAAAAATCCAACTGAGTTTTGCTGCGGACCACATTGTCACCAGTATGAGGCCCATGATGAACTAGAGCAGAGGTTAATGAAAGTTCATGTCCTGTTTGTATCTAAGGCAAAGTACAAACTTTAAGAACAGGAAAAGCTAAACATTTTCAATGTCTTTCAATTTAAGTTAGTGTAATGCTTTTAGAAGGTAACTTGTCTCTTGATAAAATAACTGTAAAGGGATAGTTTTTCAGGTACTTATGACCATCTGCTATTGCACTGAATCAAAAATATTTGCCATCAAATAGACTCTGATGAATGTAATCTATTTATATAAAGTTAATGTATTGTATTCTGTACAATATGTAGAGCAACAATCTTCTTTACTGAGCAGTAATCCATCACAAACAATTCCAAACTAGTCTTTCTTAGATATGACTATGAATTTACTGTCCCTGTACAATCTATTTATTATAATTATCACTATTTTAGGAATAATTAACACTGATTTGTCTTTCTATTTAACAGGAAAAACAGGGAACAGTTTTTATATTGTATGACGATCAGAAGCGATACAGATTGGGAATGATGTAAGTATACACTGCCAGTTACATAGGCTGATAAACAGTTGGGAACACAGTTGATCTGCAGAAAGTGGCACCACGGTGTATGCTGCCTTGGGCTCTAACAAAAGTGCAGAAAATGAACAATCTCAGCGTCACACACTCAACAAACAAGTTCAGTGACTGTCACCTACTGTTCGAGCAAGCATAGTGACTTTGCATAAGATTGTCCTTTTGAAAAGTTTTTGGGAGGCTTTAAGCATTTTGGTAATAAAAAAAATTAACGTACAGGACTCTGCTTAGATTAAAGTCTGACTGCACTGCAGACTGAAGGCATACAGCAATTAGCTTTAAGAGCTAGATTCACTGTCAATAGCAATGTAACTGTGAGAGTGCACACATTAGCACAGACATACTTTGCAGGCAACATCTTGAAAAACCTTACTGTACATGCTGCAACGGTCAGAATTTAATGCCTTTTATATTGCTCTTCACAAAGGGATCAACAGCAGTCAGAGAGACAACAGCAGGTCTGATAGTTTAGTGATACTTCAGACATATGAACCTCTCCTAAGAAGTCCAAGAAAGCATAATCTGCAAAAACTTCATATACACTGACTGAAAACCTCTCCTCAGAGAAAATTTATGTAAAGTTTACTGCCAAAATAGGATATAATGTCTGACAGGCTGAAATGGTCTGTTCTCAGTCTGCTCTCTATTCCTCTGATGCTGGTGCTATTTCATTAAAGACCTAGATAAGAAAATCAGCTTCCCTGAGTACTGGACGTCACTGCAAGTATTTTGGAGGGCAGGAAAAGAATTCAAAATTATTTTGACAAAATGAAGAAACAAACTGCAAAATAGAATCAAGTTCAATTGGAGTCAGGTACAAGAAGTTGCACTTAGCAGTAATGAAGATGAGGAACACTAGTTTTGCAGAAAAGGATCTGAGAGTTACAGAGGTCTACAAACTGTCCACAAATCAACAGTGTCATAATCTTATGGAAAAAAGGTTTAAAAAAAAAAAAAAAAAAGTACTTCCAATGTCTTCCAGGTAAACAACTCCTTTCATTTGGAGGGAGGTAATGAAACTGTTTTAGAGGTCTAGAAAGTATGAATTACAACAAAAGACTAAATGGAAAAGGAGGAGGCAGAAGCGATATCTGCTAAAAATATAAAAACTGAAGCCTCTGCAGGAAGGAAAAATCTGTTTTCCATGTATTTGCTAGTAAGACAAAGGAAATGGACTTACGTTCCAGCAAGAAAGGTTCAGTTTTAGCATAAGAAAAAATTTTGATAGTAACGAAAATGAAGCACTAATTAGATTTTTCAGTGAGGTCATCATTGATGGTGTTTAGTAATAGATGAGACAAACCTCTGTCAGAATGAAATAAGTAGCATTGATCCTGCCCTAGCACAGGGCATGGACTAAATGAATCCTAAAGATTGTTTCTAGGGCTCTGGTTCTTCCACCTGTACTGAGCTTCTTGTGGATGAGGCTGTGGGCAGTAAACAAGCCAACCAGATCTGTTTAAAGCTCAGATACTCCCATAGTATACTACACTTACCTTCAGTCACAATGTAGGCAGCCTGTATGATTGAGCTGTAAGATGAATTTGAAACAAAATCACTAAACAAGGACTTTTTAAATGGTTACTGTAGATATATTACAACTGATTTAGGTGTTTGAAAGTGTTCCATAAGCCACTAAACTCTCCTAACAGCTCACTGATGCTGCAAGGTAAGCTTTTTCCTTTTTTTGGACACCAACTATGAAGTCCTTCACACTCCTGTCCTTTCTTTTGCATTGTCTTTAGTATTTTTACACCTCTCTGGGAGCTGATTTAGCTCAATAACTCAGCAGAAAGCTGTCTTTCATTGGATCAGTTTTTTTGTGAGGCTAAAACAGAATGAGTCCATGGATGGGTATATACTGAATATGAGAGTTGTGCAAGATAGATGGGGAGAAACTGAAGAAAGAATCATTGGTAACTGGCCCTTTTTGGAGTCTGTGAACTACTGGATTGCCTTGTACCCATTGGTGTGATTTCACTTTAATTATCAGCTGTGTACCTTGGAAAATGAAGTCTGTATGTTAGAGATACTGCATCCTACCTAAATTCTTGCTAACTCCTTTAGATTGATACCTCAGAAGTTGCTCCCTTTGTAAAAAAATGTAACGGCACCTCCTGGATCGCCAGCTTGAATTGGCAGTTATTAATATTTTACTAGAATACTCTCATGTATTTCCCACACCATCTGATGCCAGATTTGTCTTCCATTAGCTTTCCAATGCAATTTAATGTGGAAATATTTTCCAAGATATAACAGTTCGAGGTTATAAAGTCACTGAAATACCTAAAATATCCATATCATCCATTTTACAACATTGGAGATATATTGTCACTTCTAGTCAGCAAATGAGGGACGTTGTCAGGGACTGTAGTGATAGGACGGGGTAATGGCTTTAAACTAAAAATGGGTAGATTTAGATGAGGTATAGGACAAAATCGAGGGTGGTGAGGAACTGGAACAGGTTGCCCAGAGAAGCTGTGGATGCCCCATCCCTGGAAGTGTTCAAGGCCAGGCTGGATGGGGGTTTGGAGCAACCTGGTATAATGGGTGGCATCCCTGCCCATGGCAGGGGGTTGGACTTAGGTGATCTTCAATGTCCCTTCCAACCCAAACTATTCTGATTCTATAACATTCTTCCTCAGCACAACATCCTGTTCCATAAGATAGTACGTATTGAGAGTCTGTATGTAGCACTGAGAAACCAAAGCCCCAAAAGATAAAATTTGTACTTCTAAGTAAGCTGCAACAACCTAACAAACACTGATGCTGCTGAAATTCCTATCAGATGTCTTTCACAAATTGTAGGCAGAAGTAACAGTTCTTTCAAAGTAATCCAGAGATTTAATGTGCTCTAGTGTCTCAGTCCTAACTCAATGGTAGTCTTTTACTTGGAATAGCTGAAACCTTACTGCTTACTTCTGCTGTTGATTAATAAAAATTATTTATTACACAAATCCTTTCTGTTGACAAGTTAAAATGGAGCCTCATCTTTCATATCTCCCTGAAGATTGCCACCTTGTGAGATTGAAAATACTCATTAAATTCCATCACCAGACAGACACAAATGAGAGGGCGATTGTTTTTAAGCATGTGAAGGGAATCATTGGTAAACTCATTTGTTTGGATATCATTAACAGAACAATCGGAGAGGATCTCCAGGGGGTCCTCATGACCTTTGCTCGCAATCTCTTCATCATCCATCAAGAAATATCAGCACCTAATATGCAAGGCGAGACCAATTTTAAGGTGAGGTGTTAATTAACTAACGATCCTGGTTAATTTCTGTACAAGGGCTGAAAATACCTCATGCTGTATCATAAACAAGTGCTAAACCATTCCTTTTTTATTGTTAGCAGTATGTATTTTACAGTGTCTAGGTCAATATAGTAAGTCTCCCAATGAACCTGTTAGTTAAATTTAAGTTTGAAACTTTTTATTTGAAAAGAGACATACTTTAGCTTGAAATTATTTGTTATACAATCTTCCTGATTTTCCTCTGTAAGAAGTAAAGGAGCCATTGGCGCTGCTTCAGACAGTTCTGTCAAAATGGTCTATTTTATTTTCAAGGGACACCGTCAAGGTAGGAACCTTAAATTAGAAACAAACTTCTCATTTTCTAATAGTTCCTTAGATTATTAACACTGATTTCTTGTAAGCAGGCAGACACTGAGTACTTAGTCCATTAGTTCACATCTTGCAACATGCCAGCAATTTCACAAGTTAATTTTGTTCCCAATTTTTCTCTGCTCTTTCAATCTGCCCACAGTGCCCATCCCTGTGTGCTAGAGGCTGCTCTAGGGGGGTGCCTGTGGAGGCAGGACAAAGCGCTGGGGCTTATTGCACTGGGAACGTTCCCCCAGGAATGCGTACATTTGCTCTGAAGCTCCTTTGTGACAACCTTGCTGGCAAAAGGAGACAGTAAAGCAATCACGAATCCAACTCCATGCCCTGAAACAAGCACTCATTACAATGCTGCTTTTTGATTCCAGAGAATAGCTAAATTTTCCAGAGGGAATTCTTTTGCTAAACTGTATGACCTTTTTATAAAAAAAAGTTTCTGAGATCTTGTCTGTAAGCATTTTGCAGAAAGGTGAAGGGGAGCAACGTGTTATAGATTCCTATCTTAAGTCACATAACATAATTTATATTGGATTCTTTCCAGTGTTAACTCTGTCTGTATTTTCCTCTGATAAGCAGACTGTGAAATGACAGTTTTAGAGAACATACAATTAAATTTCAACATGTTACAGAAAAACAAACATTTTTTTCAATCTGAGGGAGTGAAAAACAACCACTGAAGAAAAATGTAAAAGGGAAATCATAGTGAGTTAACAATGATTTACATTTGTGAAATAAAGCACCTGCTAGCTGATTAGAATTACAGATTGCAAGGAATTATATTTTTATTTATCCAAGATTTGTGCATACTTACTATTAGTGCTAACTGTTCGAAGTAATAGTAAATTCACTTGCTGCATCCTGTCCTGTGTAACACTGGTTACCTTTTCAAGGCAAGTACTACCAGCTGTGCATTTTGGCTGCTGGATTTCATTATAATACCCATTAAATAACTTGTATTCCTTGAATCTGTTACAGATGGCAATTCAAGATATTGAAGCAATTCTAGGAGTTACAGCAGAAAACAAACTGAAATTGGAAAAAGAGCAACCTTCTGAAGCAGATGCTCTGAAAAAATAGTTAACTGAAGATGTTTAAGTGCCTTACTTTATGCTTCTGGAAATGCTTTCTCATCTGTAAGAACAGGTTTGGTTTTCCTTCTGCATTGGCATGTGAATATTAACTGACACAGTACATATCCATGATTTTTGAATAGTGTTTAGAAGAATATTCCTTATTTCATGAAAATAACTTCAAAAGCAGAGGATCATAATAAATATCCTTGATATTCATACGGTGGATCCTGAAGTACGGTATTTGTTTTTAAAACCTTATTAATAGAATCAGAGCCTCTCAGGGAGAGGAGACAATGTACCTTGACCTGCAGAACGCAGACCTTGTAATTTTACCAAGTGATTCCTCCATCAAGCCTACAACTTATAACTGACCTTATTGTATCTTCATAAAGATGGGTTAATGAATATAAACAGTCCACTACATCCCTAGCTAATTCTCCCATTGGTTAGTTATCCTGACTGTTAACACCAGTGCCTTATACATCGTCTGAACTTCCAGGAACTGGATCTTGTTATGCTTCTGTCTGCAAAACTGAAGAACTGTTTAGTACAAAATGACACCGATCTGTGGAAGGAATCTTTCTGTTCCTTGAGTCAAATTCTGTCACTGATGTTATAAAATGAAAATGACACTTTCTTCTTTTATATGCCCCTGCACGCACCTAGAGGTATCATGCTGTCTTTGTCACTATATCAAATCAGCAGATCATACTAGATTGAAAGGAGTCCTGTGATCCTAAACTCCTTTGCAAACCTATTGTCTTCTAAAATATAGGCTTCCAACATCAGAGTACATCCCGTGTTCTTTTACCTATAAATACACTTAATTGCAATCTTGTCCGTAAGCCCAGCAACCCAGATTCCTCTTTAGAACTGATTGTCTTTAGTATCGTTCCTCTCTTTCTTTTATTATCTACAGATTTTTGCAGCAATTATTTTATGCTCAATTTCAAATTATCAAAAATAATAGTAATAGGATTGGTTCAACAATAGATTCTGAGAGGACCACTAGAGTCACACTGGTACTATAATTCACAGTATACCATGGTTTTGCAGATTGCTTCATCGGATATATTCTGGATTTCAGATACTGCTGATGTTTTTGTCAGGAATCTGTGTTGTTATATTAAAGGACAACTGCTACATTTGTACGATTATCCTTGTTCATCAATCTGTAATATTATCCCAAAAGAAAATACATTCTAAATTGTCCTGTGCAAGAGCTCATCTTTCTCCCTTCAGTGGATACTGTTGTCCCAAGCACAGCAAGTTCCTTACTTCCCAAAAGCAAGCGGCTTACTTCCCCAAAATCTCAGGCGATACCTATTTTTAAGACAAGTCACAAATGTGACAAAGCAGATCAGTGTCTGATTTTTCCAATGCCTCTCTGAGTCTTTGATCCATTAGTTTCATATATAATCTTTTGTGAACCTTTTTTTACTTTAGTCACAGAAATAATTCATTGCAGATGAGAATGTTTGCAGAAATGCTGATCCATGTTTCAAATAAAAATCTTAAGTATTTTTGTTTAATTATTGTTTGTTCGTTCTTGTTCCTTTCTGACGCCATCTCAATATTGTTGTTTGTTTTTTCTACAGAAATTTTACACAGGTTTTTCTAATGTGAAATTTAGCCAATGAACAAACTTCCTAGAAGTCTTTATGGTTAGAAATGAAAGTCTTATGGTTAGAAATGAAAGTCTTTTTGGCTGTGGGAGGTACAACAATGATGTCTCACTTGCCAAGAAAATAATATGCCAAAAAGCATAGTGTAATTGTTCACTAGTTCTTCCACTAAGATGAGTTATATTTGTCCTCTGTTTTTCTTTGAGGGGCTACAGACAAGCATGTTGTTCTGACCTTTTCCTCGCTGCATTTATAATATACTCACTCCTATTTTAGTGCCGAGAAACTATTTCAGGAATTCTCACCTAGCTTCAAATCCAAGCTCTATTAATGTCCCAGTTTCTTCAATAAAAAAGCAGTATCCTGGGGGAGGAGGAGGCATACGAGAAGATGGCAGTATCAGCCCAGGAGTCAGCTAGTTTCCTAAGGGTTAAGGAAAATTAAGCCTTGATCCAAGCCAGAACAACATAAGGTCTGAGAGGCTCATTAGTTCACTGGCACTTAATAGACTGCAGTGTCCTAGGAGTAAATGAAACCTGCACTTCCTTATGTCTTTGTTCTGTTCTGACAAAAGAAAACTGTACCTGTTTTTGCAGAGAACAAGTGATCTGAAAGTTCCCATGGTGAGAGAGATTTCTCAGTATGTGCAAAGTGTGAAATGTATTTTGAGGAAAAAGTTTTTAATTACTATTAACACTTCTGAGCGTTGAGCTGATGGAAGGATTGAAACTGCTTTACAGTCTCTCACATTCAACTCCCATGCTGCTGGTGCCAAAAATGTATTTTTTTTTTAGCAATACAGCAGCTATAAACTGAAATTATAATCTTCCCAAAAAAGTCAGAAATAGAGTTACGATTCTCATGTTAAAATTAGTGGATTATTTATTCCCACTCACTAAAAGAATAACAGTTCTTGAACTGTAGCTGGAATTTTAGCACTATTCAGAACATGATCTAGACAGGGAAGAAACAAAGCAAGTGGGAAATGTGGGAATCAAAAGAAAAAGGTGGCCCAGGTGTGTCAGCTTACCAGAAATTGCCAGAGAATTCTGCAGCTAATGACAGCAAAGACCCAGGCTGATTCCCCAGCTGCTAGGGGTGGAGGAATGCTTGTGGAATTACATGAGGGGAAGTGGAGGTTGGCATCAACTGCAGGAGACAGACAATTAAAATAAAGGTTTTGTGCTTTTGATGGGCCAGGGCTGCAAATGAAGGCATGCATTCAGCTGATAGCATTTCACGGATCACAAAGAATATTTTAAAATATACGCATTAACCATGTTTTTGCAAGAATTGACAGAGTCTGTAGCCTACGGACTACCCATTTGAGGTTGTTCTCCCCATTTTGTTGCCATCTGATGCTACAAGTGCTTAGAATCCTGTTGGTGCCTAGATGTTTACCCACACAGCTTCTCAGGCACCTAAGCTTGTTCAAGACTAGAAGAGGCCTCCAGGCAAAACGCACCAAGGGCCAACCTACCCATTTCAGTGTCCTTAGCTACATCAAGTCATATTACCTCTGTGTGCAGGGCTATGAGCTGTTTAGGGTGCTGTGGTCCTGTCCTGTAGATTGTCACTCTGATCTTAGACACCGCCGCAGTGCGTGTCATGGCAATCGTATTTTTGTGGCTCCTGCTGTTGGCCTTGACAGTATTGATAGCTTGGCTGCTGTCGGCTATTTTGCAGTGTGCTTGGGAATACTCTTGCTCTTTCACGTAGAGGCCCTGCCTCTTAACATTGACCCTGCAAACATTTCTGGAGCTAGTGAGAGCACCTACATAGCAGAGGAATACAACACACAGATCTTTTCTAACATCCCAGGCTCTAGCATCTCTGAAGTATTTTGCATTAAACATTAACTGGAGTTGATACTGGACACTAGGTCTGCATTTGGATATTTGGGTTTAAAAATGCTTCCCCCCTCAAAAAAAAAGGGGGGGTGGTGGAAGGGGGAAGGGTCACTGAGCCCAAGTTTCCACAATAGGATGTTTGGTCTTGATTCTTGCATACTTTTTAGGCATGCAGCGTTTTGCTATGCATTTGTAAATATTGAAGCTACCTCCTCCCATCTGCAGTACACGTTGTGTAAGTAAAAACGCAATTACATTCTGTTAACCAGTGAAAGGTTCTGCTGCCAGAGGCTGAAGAATTTTTCCCTTCTTCATTCACACTTAACAGAGAGCAACACCAAGTTAATTGCAAACTACTGTGAAATAAATACTTCTTTAAACCAAAATAATTGTGATATGTTCACTTTATAGGCAACGTATACTTACTGGAGGTAATTTTGACCATTCAATATAATAGCAGGATGTAATGCATTAGTTCTGCCCTTCACCTCAGTGAACCACAGTATCAGACTGCACCTTCTTTTCTCTCCTCAGTCACTGTTGCCACTAATAAAGGAAGATATTAAAGCTAACTATATGCTCTATTAATTATACGAAGATGAACTTGAGTCAAATTTGTTACTGACAATGATTAATAATTACTGGTTCTACACACATGTAGTACATTATAGTAAATAAACAGGGTACATCGTTGGGTAGTAACTGATTAATTAGCACATTCATACTACATAGCTCAATGGCTTAAGATCGCTGAGTTTGAGATATTACTTGCAATTACTAAAAGGAAAAATCTGTCCCTGCTTCCCAGTTTATTCTGTATGATTTTTTTTTCCTCAAACAGAATGCGCAGTGCTTCAACCCCCAGACTTTTATTCGGATAAACCACACAACGGGACACGGGCTGCGGATTTCAAACACTTCGAAGGAGTCTGGGGCAGCGCAGGCTCCCGTCAGCCGGCTTCGAGGGGCTGCAGCGGCCCGGGCAGGCAGTGCCGGGCGCTCTCCTCCTTCCTCCTCCTCGGTCCCCTCAGCCGCCACCGCCTCCGCCCGCCCAGCGGCGAGGCGCTGCGCGCAGGCGCGGCAGGGAAGGGAAGGGAAGGGAAGGGAAGGGGGTTTGGGGGCGCCGCGGGATGCGGGCGCTGAGGTGGCTGCACGAGGCGGCCGTGGGGGCGCTGCTGTGGCGGGGGGCGGCCCCGCCGCGCCCGCCCGCCTCGGAGGTGCTGAGCCAGCACCTGCGGCAGCGCGGCCTGCCCCACTGGACCTCGTTCTGCGTCAAGTACAGCGCGGTGCGCAACGACCAGTTCGGCCTCTCGCACTTCAACTGGCGGGTGGACGGCGCCAACTACCTCGTGCTGCGCACCGGCTGCTTCCCCTTCGTCAAGTACCACTGCTCCCGCGCCGCCCCGCAGGACCTGGCGCTGCAGAACGCCGCCTTCACCGCCCTCAAGGTCCTCAACGCCGGTGAGTCGCGCCGCGGGACCGGCGGCCTCCCCTCGGCTCCCCGTGAGGGGTAGGGGTAGGGAGCGGGGCCGGGGCGCCCCCCTGGGGCCGAGGGGAACGGGACGGGGCCCGGTGGCGGAGCCGCTCCGCACCTCAGGCGGCCCGGGGGGAGCCGGCGCGGGGAGAAGGGGAACGGAGCCGCCTTCAGCCCGGCTGGAGCGGGTCGGGTCAGTCGGTGCCGGTCGCCTCGGCCCCGAAAAGCCGCGTTGTGGGACCGCGGGTGGAGCCCTGAGCTCGGCTGAAGAGAAGCGGTTCAGGCCTGAGGGGGTGCCCGGTGAGCCCCGGCGGTCGGACAGGGTCGGTCCTAACGGGCTGCTGCAGGACGAGCCCTGGTAGGGACAGCTGCTGCATCGACGGTAATCTAAAAGTCGGTGTAGGTATGCTTTGAAATGTTACTCTTCAAAACCTAGCCAGCGGATATAGTTCTTCATGCCGCTGGCGCTGCCAGCGCTTAACTTTCCATCAGTTTTTTCTTTTCATGTTTCATTTAAAAGTAAATTGTTCTTCACAAGTCTTCAGTGATCTACTGCTTGTAAGGTCTGCTAGCCCTCATTCTCTGATCCTTCTAGTCTTAGTGAGAAAATGTAACCATGGAAATTGATTTTATTCAATAAGAACTTTTAATATGATTTTATCTTCCCCTCCCTGCAGTCAGACCTTTTATCTGCTCTCTTGTAGCTACCATGTGTGTTTAAATAATTAGCAAGTGTGACTAAAAAGTCAACTCACCACCCTCTTTTGAGAATCTAGCTTTAGCATTTAGGTAACTAAACACCTTAAATTGTTTCTGTCCCTTACTGAATTCAGGGCCTAAACCCAACTCCAGTTATCTTCTTCTGTCTGCTCTGTGGTAGTTGGATAATTCAGCTAAAAATGTGCTAAAAATGATGGCACTTTTTGCGTATCCACCTTTCTGCTCATTTTGGTTTTGCTGGAGCCAGTAGTCTCGACTACTGACCTCATTTTTCCCCAGAGCCGCTTCATGTTGATCTATGAAGTCGCTGCCTGTTTTCCTTCCTACTTCTGCCCCAATCCACAGTGAAATTGGGAGTTAGCGACTAAGTGGATGTCAAGAGTTCATGTTTGAGTGTCTGGATTTTTTTTAAATTAGCAGGAATCAAACTGGATACATGATCATGTTTCACTTCTTTCATCCCATTTTCTTTTTGCATTAATTCTTGTGCACTGCTGCTCTTCTTCAGCTGCTTTCTGATTCTTGTGTGTTTGATAGGCAAGAAGCATAGCATGTACTGATACCTACTTGTAAGCATTTCAGTAAAGGCAAAATCTTAAGGCACCTTAATACGCATGTTTTTCCTCTATTTTCATTTCTGAACCATTATTCCTTACTGTTAATAGGCAGGTTTAATTTTCCTGGCTTCTTATCTTTGTGTGTAACGTGTTTTTGTTTTTTCTTAGGCATCCCAACTTTACTATATGGAATTGGCTCCTGGTTCTTTGTCAGTGTCACAGAGACTGTTCATACGAGTCATGGCCCAGTTACTATTTATTTTCTAAATAAAGAAGATGAAGGCGCAATGTACTGAAATCATGCCCTCAAGTACCTGTCATTTGGTGGGTTTTCATGTTACTGCTGCTACAAATGCCTACTCCCTGTGACTAAAAGAGAACTGAAGGCAATTCTTTTTTTTTTTTTTTTTTTTTGCTGTGTATTCTTTTATTTAACGTGTTGTCCTCAGGAAGCTTCATGGAATTTTTTGGTCATAAGAGGTTTATTTTTGTAGAGGTTATTAAAGTTGAAAAAGTAGAAGCCTCAGGAAAAGAACTAATATTTCTAAGGGTGTTATAATTTATATAAGTCGGTGACTAGAACTGTTGAACAAGCTTCTGATAATTTAAAAAAGATAAGTGTGCCAACATATAGGACTGAATTGTAGTGTGTGGGCAAGGAAACTGTGACTATCAGACTTCTCAGAATGTCTCTGAAAACGCTAAGCTGCTCAGATTTAGACTGACTAGATGTTTTGTAATACATTAATTGTCATATTTGCAAGAATGTTTGAATGAATCCATGGCACTGACTTCTTCACAACTGCCCAGAAGGCTTTTTGGAAAAGTATGCCCAAGAAGTTAAAAATGGCTGCTTGTATCTCATTTCTTCAAATGATATTTAAATAAAATATCTAAAATACATTTTATGGTTGTTTTTTTTTTTTTTACAATTTATTTGAATTCCAAATATCTTCATTATGTTGTTTGTCTTTTGTTTGCTTTATAGGTAAGTAACAAGACTAAAGATTTAGTCCCCTACACTAACTTAAAATTTGCTGATTTTCTTTTAAAATAATATGAATGAAAAGGATACTACCCTCATTACCATCTGAAACAATTGATTTCTTTAGCTGTAGTTGAGAGCAGGCAAATACAGTGATGGAAAGATGTAAACTCAGCTGGAAGCCTAGGGAGAGAAAAAGCTTTAGGGAATTATTTGGATAGTGGAAAATATGGAATTATTAGATGATAAGCTCAAACAACAAAAACACCTGTATGGGATGTGTTACTGTTGCTTAGTTTTAATGTCAGCAAATAATGCTGTCTGTTCTAAATCCCAAGTCTGGTGATGTAAGTTGATTATACCAATTTTCATAAGTAGGAAGATAAATGTAAAATGAGTAGGTACTGTTTTTGGAGGGTAATCACTATTCCTAAAAAAATTATCAAGCTACAGTATAATGTAATTTAAATACTTTTTTTTACTTAATTCCAGATAATGGAACTGTTTCCCGCTTAATGAAGCAATACGGTTTTCTAAAAGCAACACTAAATAATGCTTTAATCAGAGAAACGTTTACGCTATTATATTTAATTTTGGCCAATATTCTTGATACAAGTTAAATGGGTCTCACAGATGAAGATACAGTATTATAAGAAGCCTCATTAATAATAAAAATGACTTAGTGTTATTCTAGAACTGATTTTCACTGTATTGGATAAAGTTAAATAACTGCAGCTCATAAGTTTAAAGTCAAATACTGCTCATTCATTGCTGTGGATCTCGTCAATATCTTGCTGTAAAGGTTTAGTCTCAACGCGAGATTGATAAAATGGTTTTTAATTACCAGACTATAAATACAGCTCTTCATTGGAGTTGCACCTCCACTCACTGCAGCTTGTTTGATTTCTGATAATGTGTACTGCTGACTTTGCTTACCTGTTTTTCGATAAATGCAGGCAACGTGACTCCTTGTCCATACGGTGATGGGCAAGCCTCCTTAGAGAACATCTTTGACAAACTACCCTATTGATTACTGCAATTCTGTGCTGCTTGCAGTATTAAATAGAGACTTGATTTCTTGTTCAATGATCTCACTGTGTAACAATTAAGCAAATGTAATATTTTCTTGTATTACATGAAAATCAATAGACCTCTTGCTCTTATGAAGCTGATCATGCTAAAGGATGAACTGGAAGATGTCTGAGGGCAGAGTGCAAATACAGTCGTTCATTTGTTTCGTTAAGGCTTGCATGCGACCTGCTACAGTACATAAAATGGAAAATAGGCCATTTTTAAGGGGTAACAGAAGTTATTAAATCATAATGAAACCATTCTCAAATACGAGTATCAACCTCCTTCCTTGCCTTTAAACAAAGGTAAAATACTTCATCTCATTCTCTTAGCTATAAATGGTGGCTACTTAGCTTTGGCCCGAATGCAGGATGGAAACGTTGATGGCCAAGCAGGCTCATAGCATCTTGTCCGAAACATCTCTGTAAGGTTCTGGGGGATGTGGGAATGGTAAGCAAGGATGAGCGTGCAGTAGTCCTGTGATGGCTCAGCTGAACCCTTGCTCTTTTGGCTTTCTAATCCTCATTGCTGTAAGCTCTTGCCTTGGAGCTGTCAAGATGGTGCAGTTTGAGGAGAACAGGCTCTTCTGTTGCAGGGAAGTCCAAGTGTTTGACCTGAAGGATGTCTCTAAAGCGGGCTTTAAGGATGAGCTTCTAGCAGTTTAATTGTTCAGAGATGGATTTGTTTGTGTGGGTAACACCTACCTGCATTCTCTTGCCTATGAGGTCCTTCGGGGTTGTCCTGTAACCCCATGGCTTCAAGAGGCAAACTTACAGGGAACCAGTCTTTAATTCCTCTGGTCCAGAATAGTTTACTTGTAGTCATTTTACTTAGCAAGTTCCTTTTTCTATGCATTATACTATGCATATGTTGTGCACGCAGCATACGCTTCTGTTGACAAATTTTTGTATAGATGATTGAGTTACCAAGTGACCCTTCTAACTTCTTGTGGATTTCATCTGCTCCGTTTCCTTTGAAACAAAGTGCAGCTTATCTTGTAACTCGTGCCTTAATTATCTCTCTATGCTGTATTCAAGGATGATGTTTAAATGAGCGAGAGATGACATAAAAAGGCAGAGAGCTTTGTTTCACCTCCCTTAACAACTGCTTGGGATAACTGAAACCTTACTCGCAACCCAGAGGATCAGGTAGCTACTTCTTGTAGCAGTCTTTTTAAACAGTAATGACTACTGGGGGCATCTTAGCCTAAACGAGTGCTTAGCATTACATCTTACCTAGGTCAATGGTCTCAGGTATCCAAGTTAAACTGTGTTACTGTAAATTAATGGAAAATGTAACTGCGCTTTGCTGAAAGATCAATGTCCAATAAAGGCTGCACAATCAAATCTTGTTGCAATGATTGAGGTCCTTAATTGCCTTTCAAAGATAAGGTGGTAATCAACATAGGTTTAACTGATCTTTTTTACCAGTTCAATTACATGCTAATGACTACAGCCAAGTCAGGATCTTTAACTACTTATACTTATTAAATCTTATGTTTGTAGTGAAAAATTACTTAAGCCACACAATCGATAAAGCCCAGGTCTTAATTACTATATTTCACTTTTATACCTTTTTGTATGTTTGACAAATGTTTCACTAGAGACTGTGTAGCGCTAATGATAGTACCCCAAGAAATACAGTTTTCTGTTATTGTCTGCTTCTCCAAACCGTGTCAAGATGTGGGTGTTCTCATGGTGGTTTCAACAACATCTTGTGACTAGTAATGCAATTTACATTCTAGGCAGCTCATGGTACTTAAATACCATTTTTTATGAATAATAACACTGCTTTTATCGCTAGAAGTTGTACTACCTGATAACCTTCCAGTGGACACAATTTTAACTTGAAGTTCTTAGCTTTTTTCCATTGTAGATGAATAGTAGACTTAGGTACATCTGCACCGAAGTACAGATGGATGTTCCCAGCTGTTTCTGGTTAGTACTTCACATTGCCTCAAATATAAGTCACTGTGTCCCTTCCTCTGCATCGCCCTCCTTTCCATGGAGTACTACACGGTGCTTTTCTCCAGGAACCTGGAGCCACCGCCTTTCTTTGGGTTACGCAGCAGTTGGATCCCTCCACAACTTACTTTGTGGCTGAAATGCTGTTAACTCCGAGTGCATAGAATATTTTTTCTTTATTTTTGGCTATTTGTGCTTACTCTCAAACGTACGCTGTGAATGCTGAAAATCCTGAAAAATGCAGCAATAAACTTAGCCTGAATTTGAGTCAATTGTTTGAGAGAAACCATCGGTTGTTTCTGAGCTTTATGTGAAAGTGCAGTAACCAGCTCATTTCCTTACTGAAAACAGCTCTAATTGCAGCAGGAAGGCAGGTGAATTGCTCGTCAACAGAGAGGCTCCCCCCCACCCCTCCCCAACTCTTGTGTAATTGCTGAGACTTGAGAGGCTGGAGAAGGGAAGGTGAGCAATGGTTTTAGTACTTCTGGAGCCTGCAGGAAAATGGGGCGGAGGAGACATTTTCTGACAAATGGACTGAGCAAATGAGACTGAGCAAGAACTGCTTCAGTGGAATAAAAGGAATGGAGTGGTTTTTGGATGGGAAAGGATGGATTTGGTAGGAAAGATGTCTAGAATGTGACTGAGAGTAAGCAAAATGTGTCAGGTTTTAAATTGCTTGCCTCATCCTAATCCTGTTGAGATGTAAGTGTTCTCAAACCTGCTGACATTCCTTCCAGTACTAACACGTTCTGGAAAAGGAGAACAGGAATCCAGAGTTTGTTCTTCCAGCATTCAAAAGAGAAGCATTACTGCGTTTTGTCACAGGCCTTATTGTTTGTGACAACTTAAAATCGATGGAACAGGATTTATTGGAATCATTTTGTAGGCAAGAAAAATGAAGAAAAGTTTGAATTGACTAAATAGTCACCTTTGAGAAGCTAGCAGCAATATAAACACCCTTGCTGTCTAAATCTCTTTGCAAACCATAATTGTAGATCTCCCTGATGTATGTTTTTCTTGAAAGAAACGTAGGAATTTCTTAATAGTTGAGTGCCCTTAGGCTTCTGATTTACACCAACTTTGCCAGAAACAAAGGAGATTCTGTTCATATATTATTTACTTCAGCCATTTAAATTAAATTGGCTTTGCTGTAACTCCTTAATCATGTTTGCTACAGAAAAGTAAGTTGTCTTGGCATTATTCTGAAATACACAGTTACAGAAGTGGATGACATGTTACGCGTTCTTGGGCTACTTCATTCAGCTGAAATGTGCCAACAAAAAGTGGCAATTTAGGAGTTGCAGGAAGGGGAATGTAAAATAGTAATTATCGCTAATACATTCCAAGTTTAGTTAAAAGATTTTTTGGTTTCTAGAAAAGAATAAGATGGTATTACTGTGTTTGCAATTAAGTCTTTTAAATAAAGCGTGTGTGCAGTGGAACACCAAAATTTGCATTAATGATTGGGAAACTCAGTGTAAATTATTGACCTTTGTGAATTAGTAAGTGAATAAGCGCAGCCGAAATAAAGAAGGCTCATGTATCACAAAATATTTATTACTCGTAGATGAGTGTAGTTTGACCTTAATTATTTATGCTAATACATCATAATGTTCTAGTAAATGCACTGCAATACGTTCTTAGAAAGAAATACAGTCTACATAATGAGAGCTTTCTGCAGCGCTGTGAGAGGTCACGATTTTTGTCTGTGTTCAAGAACCCATCCAGATTATTAACATTTGCAATGAGGCGGTTGTCTTGCAGAAAAGCCAAATATACATTTATTCAGCATTTAGAAAATAGAGAGGAAGCCACTAGATTTGAGATGATGGAGTACTTTGTGTTATACTTAAGACAGTTTGGATGCATTATGGTTGCTATTTGCTTGGTAAGGCAGAATATGTATGGCTTAGATTTTAACAGCAATTGCATCACTTTAAGCACAGTTTATGAGCCCTGTACTAGTTCATTATAAAACTAATTTATTACTTGCGATGATATTAATAACCCTAATAGAGTTAAAACTGTAAAACATAATTCAAAGCAGTCCTTTGGACAACAAGTCTGAGGAAACTTTCAATTTTAAAATGCAAATTTCGAAATAGACTGCTTCTAAAGGACACTTGAAATTTCTGAATAAACTTACAACTATTGCAAAGTCAAATCTACTTCTTAGAAGAAGAAATGCCATTAGATACAATTGTTATACGCTTAGTGATTCATGGGCCTGGTTATACACATGCTTTGTGATGTATGAATTATTTAGTAAGAAAAATCACAATAATTTTGTTGTTACTCAAGAATTTATAGGTTGACAGAAACAATTATACAGACCCTGAAGCTGGTCTGGTGAAGTACAGTAATATCATTAACTATACACAGCCATTTTTGCTCAGTCCAAGTGGTCGAGTTTGTGCTGCAGTGTTTCAGTAATTGTGCATCATATCTAGCGTTTAAACAATATTAATTTTATTATGCATGAAACATGCCTGTATTCTTTATTTTAAGATATGTTCATAATTTCAAGCAAGAGCTGTAAACATCAAATTTATGGCTTTGGGTTTTTTTCAACTCAAGATGAATTTATGATGAGAAAGAGTTTTAATAGATCTATTTAAGGCTGGATTCTGCTCCCACTGAATTGAAAATAAGATGAATTCATGTCCTGAGTTTTGATTCGCAAACAGCCCTTTGCCTCTCAGTGGCACTGATTTGTGTCTGGAGGCTCTGAGCACTGAGTTTCTGCCTGTTTAAACCCCTGCAAAATGACTGAGGAGCAGTGGGAAGGCCTGGAAGGAAGGCAGCTGGTTTTCTGCAAGTTTTCAGAGCAGGTTTTAAGGGATCTTGATCTATACTTGTAGTTGTCAAGGTGGTACACTTGGGTGATACTCTCCTGGGAGATGCATTCTGAGAGAAGAAAGACTGGACACTTGACCTACTCTTTTCATAAACCTAAGGGAATTCCAGTTGCTGCACTTCTACGCTTGCTGGCAATATGAAGACGTGAGAAGGAAAAAATGAATTTCACTGTGGTATGTTACTTCAGCCACATAGAATGTTATGTAGATTTATATATTAATTTATTATTTATTTATTTATTTGGGGGAAAAAATGTATGCTACTAAAGGAATGACCAGGTGCCGTTTATTTATTTATTTATTTAGGAAATGAGGAGCTTCTCATTTCTTATATATAATAGCAATTAGAAATAATACAGGAAGGAATCAGAGGTGATAAATTTGGTAAACCAAGGACTAGCATTTAGATTCTGCTTCCTGTGAACCTGTTTTATATACTGTATATGAATTACATGTAATTATAGTACAGTAGTGCTAATGCAGTATACCAAAATATTTTTTATAGTTAAAATGTTGAGTAACTTTTAGCATGTGTTGCTAACAAATGTTAACCATTTAGTATGTTACGTGGTAAATGCACGTTGTTCCTGCATCATAACCTGGCAAATTCTGGTGGTACTGAGGTTAAAGTTTTCCAGAGATGCACAGTAGGAGCTATAACAAAAACGTGGGACGTCCTGACTCTGCCTTATGCTCAGCTTCCTTTGTGTATCTCATTTCCTTCTCCCCAATGACCTGAGCATAGGATAGTGGAAATTTTGTGGTCCTAATGCTGTTGCTCATGCACTTCAGCTCCTCGTACAGCCAAGTGCAGTTGGCATAATTTACCTGCTTTGATTTCCACTGAAGATTACAGTGTGTGTACTGTAAGGGTTAGTGTAAAAATAGCATGTAGGTAAAGAAGTGCTGTGTAGAGACGACTGCGTGAGCTCTGAGCGCTGCATTATTCATCTGCACTGGCCTGATTCACCCTGAAGATTCAGCTCATGCATCCTTCCACTGATGGCAAGGAAAATGGGGAGGGGAAACCTGCTGGACACAGGTCCTTGAACAGGAATATTCACAAACTGGGGCAGGAGCATCAGCTCTGACTTTCCTTCCCCTTCTTTCTGTGGAGTTTTTCTAGCAGGACTAGAAATTTCGTCTGTGGTAGTGAAAAGATGGAAAATGAGTGTGTTAGATAGCTTCCTTTGCAGTGGGAATTAGAGAGGGAAACAAGTAATAACTTATTTCCATACTTTTTGAGGGCCTTGCAAATTGCCATGATAACCATGTTACAGGGAAGCAGTGGGGTACAGCATTATTTCCATACCGCTTACCGATACTCCTCTGAGATTCTGCAGCACGGCAAAGATGGTTATTTTAGTACTCTTCTGTGTCAGCATTTTGCTTTTCCTTGAAAACAAAAATTTATTTCCTTTACGTGGCCATCTCCAGATCTCCTCTATCCTTTCCAACAGCAATGGAAAGCAGCAGAGAGCAGCAGCAGACTGCTCTGAGACAATTGTTCCTGCGCTTGTAGCATACAGCCAGCCTGGAAGTCTGCGGCACTGAAGAAGGATGTTTCCCCCGCACAAATAAAAATAGAATTTATAGAAGTCAAGGGCTTTGTGATCCTCCTGTAATTAAAGAACTGGTATATTGTTCCCTTGCAGAATTTGAATGTTATGTCGTTGTAGTTAGAAAATAACTTCCAATACATAATTATAAATAGGAAATTCACGCATATTTCTTGCTGACAAGAAATGTCAGCTGGATTTAGTGGAGAAAACTGGACTGCTTCATTATTTTATTGCTTTGGAATTCTTGATCTTCTTGTGTCAGAAACTTTTAAGGAGGAGATTCTTCGGACGATTACTGAACTTTAAGAATATTTTATGAGACATTAAAAATACATTAAAAATACCTGTGTTTTGCTACCCATTTTTCCCCCAACATTGAGGAAAAATATAAAAAATAGATTTCTGTAATTATACCAGAAATTCTGGAGGGTGATTAACTTAGTTACAAACGGTGCAGGTAGAATGGAAATTTCCTATGAAAGATGGGTTCTAAAGAAATATGTAGCAAAAACAAACCTGTATCCAGACACACATACTTGATGCACTTTACTTCATACGATATAAGAAACTTGAAGTTTGATTACATCTGCATCAACACAAATCAGAATGGGGGATTAAGGTTATGATTAGCGCCGGAAAAGCTACATAATATTTATGCAAATTTGGCAAATTGGGTTGGTTTTCCCCATAGTCTTGTAAATGAAAAAGACATTTTAGAAAAATTGCAGTTCTATAGAAATTCTATGATTTTGTATCCTATTCTTTAAAATTTAATAGAAAATGAATCTGATTGAAATGAACCTGATTGAAAGGTATACAGGGACCACAGGTAAAAGGCTCATTTGAACAGAAGGAAGTCCATGTGGGCAGCACCAATTCCTTAGATATTTAGGAGCTGGGGCTCTATTAATTTATAGTGTAGGAACTAAATTATAAAGTTATTGAACAGAGATAGAATTTATCTCTGCTAATGGCCATTGAAAGATTGTGATTTTTTTTCTTTCCCCTCAAGCTCAAACAATGTAGAATTCTAATGTGAGGAAGCTTGAAGATGGTTCAGAATTAAATCAAACGCACATTCCATTTTTCCCCTTCAAAATTGATAATGTAAGTCAAACAGTCCAGTTTGTCATATATGATAATGTGAGAGATTGTGATAAAATGCACAGACCCATAGCCTACAATTGAGATTAATGCTCTGAACTGAGCAGTGAAGTGTTGAGCTGCTGCGCTGTGCCAAGCAGAGAGCCTTCTCACCAAGTTCTGTGAAAAAAGAAGCTTTTTTTCTTTTATTTTCTTTTCTTTTTTTTTTTTTTTTTTTACCATTTTTTACCCATTCTTGGTGCTTCTGAGAAAGCTGGGATTAAGCATTTATCGAGGACTTGCCTCCGTGAGGCTATGGTTTGGAGCGGACTGTTTTGAAATGGAGTCTTCTGAAGAGCCATGAAGAAAACCTTGGATGAATGACTTTTACCTGGACATCAGTATGAGATATTTAGCAGAACTCTCATTCTTAATTTAGAGAAAGAGCAATAGGAGTGATGAGCGCAGCAGCCAGATCGAGCCTTTGCAGAGCCCCATTTACTCCTCGGCCTTGGGGTCTGTTGCGTTTTGGGGCAGGGACCTGGCCCCAAAGTGGGAACAGGGCTGTGAGGAATGGCTTGAGGCACCCATGTTTGGAATTTTATGTAGTGAAGGGAGGAATCTCAGTTTAAATAATCCGAAAGCAAAAGCCTAGTGAGTTCCTGTGGAACGTCTGCCACTTGAGGAGCCTCCGTTACTTCACATTCTGCAGGCCAGCAGCGCTGGACATTTCCCACACTTCTTAATTAAGGCAGGAGCCCCGATCTGTTTGACGTGCTGTCTCAGCAGCAGTTTTCCCGTTGAAACCGAAGGCCAACACGGCCCCAGGCCCCCCAGGAGCGGGGCCGCCAGCCTCCTCCCGCAACATGGCGCCGCCTCCGCGCCCTCCTCCTCCCGCAACATGGCGCCGCCTCCGCTCCTTCCTCCTCCTCCTCCCCTATTTTTTTTTTTATTATTATTATTCCGCCCCCCTTCTCTCCTCCCGGCGTCTCCGTTTTGGTTCCGGGGCAGCGGGGCGGTTGCGAGTCCTTCCTGCGGGCGGGGAGGGGCGGAGGCGGCCCGGCCCCAGCCCTGGCCCCGGCCCCAGCCCCGGCCCCGGCCAGGCGGGCATCCCCCCGCCGCCGGCCCGCCGCAGCATGTGAGCCCGGCGGGGCGGGGATGCTCTGGCTGCTCTGCGGCCCCTCCAGCGCCATGGAGAGCCAGGTGCTGGTCATCCGCATCAAGATCCCCGACGGCGGAGCCGTGGACTGGACCGTCCACTCGGCGCCTCAGCTGCTCTTCAGGGACGTGCTGGTGAGCGCGGCCAAGGGGGGGACGCGGCGGCGGCCCGCGGAGCACAGCGGCTCGGTGGGGTTCTGTGCTGGGGGGCTCTAACGGGGAAATAACCCCCTGGGCTCCGGGAAGGGTCGCACGGCGGTGGGTTTTAGGGGAGGTGGCGATGCCCCGAAGAGGGGCTCGCAGCCAAGGGCCCGTGCTGCAAGCAGTGCGCAGGGAAAGGCCCCAATCGTGTCCCAAGGGAGCCCTCCAAGGGTTTGGTCTTGCCCTACACGCAGCATCCCCCTGCCAGCGTGGCTTGGGCACTGTGGGGTGGTCGTGAGGTGTTGCTTGGGAGCGACTGGGAAAGCGGTCATGTGGAAATCAGCGTCGCCTCGGCTCGGGTGCGGGAGCTGCGCGCCCCGCATGTGGGCTGAAGCTGGACGTGGCGGTGCTGCGGGTTTGTTGCGTCTCTTGGCCCTGAGCTGCCCCAGAGCCTTCTGAGGGCTCCCTTGTGCCCCGCAGAGTTGCAGAAGTGCCTCCATCCCCGCCCAGGTAATCCCTTTGCACCTGTTGCAGGTGTTGCAGGCATGGCTTCGGAAAAGCGTTTTGCTTTTCAGTGCTCAGCCTTGTTGCTTCAGCACAAAATCAGCAGGAGTTATGTGCACCTTAAATATGAGCTGTGTAGTCTGTTTAGCAAGTGGGACTGAAAAAAAAGAGCTATTTAAGCATGATCTGCCTACGCAAAAGGAATCAGCGTATGGTTTACTTGGTTTGGGGTAGCAGTGAGGTCTGGGGATCCAAGTCCGAAGCTGGAGAGGTGTTGAGGCAGCACAGCTGTAGCGCAGTGGTCAGGTCCCATCGTACATGTGAGGCTCTGCGGGTGCTGTCGTAGCGCTTATGGCTGCGCCGTCAGGCAGCGGCTGTGGCCAGTGCATGACTTTGCGACCTGAAGTTAAAATGAAACTGTGCGTTCAGTTGTGACGCAACACTAAGAGCATGTGTTTTGGAGCCAGATCTCAGAGAAGCAGAAGTACAGTAGCACAGTTGCTCAAGGAGCTCCGATAGGCTTTACATCCCCTGATTTATTAGTTGGATTGGGATGAAGGACTGAACTTGGGTCTAGTGAGGTACCCACAACCTTGCCCTGCTGCAAGGAATTTGAGTACCTACCTCCAGCATACTTAGAGAGCCTGGCAGAGCCCTTGGCATCTGAAGTGCTTCAAAGAGTCATGATCAATGAACCACAAGGACTTCAGTAGGTATCTGAGATCATCAGTGCCTGCAGTAGTCTCCAGTCATGTGGAAGTGATGCTTCCCGAGAGCCGTGGCTGTGCAAAATGTGAAAGAAGTGAATCAGGGAGGATGTGTCAGGCCAATCTTCAGCTTGGCACATCTCTGGTTAGTGAGGACTCTACTGCAAATACTTTTGGAGAGACGGTTATGTAGGGGATCTGACGTGGAATATGTACAACAAGTCAAAGCGGAGGGACTGCGATCTAACGGGGGTCACACAGAGCATTCTCCCTGCTGCTAGATGGGCAGTTCCTGTGATCAGCAAGCTCGGGTTTAGTTACACAAATCCTCCACGCTCAAAAGCCAAGAACCGCAGGCAAGCTTGGCTAATGCAATGCCGGTCTTGCTCTGCATCACTGTTGAAGTCATGTGGCGAAACCGGAGGCTTCTGATTCTTCCCCTTCCACGTGGATTTTGATGCTTATCTCAGTTTTTATTTGTAGCCAGCTAGCAGTCCTCTTTCATATCCCCACTCACTGGTGGAACAGAGTGAGTTGTTCTGGGTTGAAATGTCCCAGCTGTTTGTTGAGGGAGAGTGAACGGATTTCTGCATCAGGTCATGTCTGTGTCGGTGATGATGATTTTCAATTTTCAAAGCTATCCACAGTACCTGTGCCCTCTCTGGCAGTGCTGGGCTGTGTACAGCAGGTCACACCGTGATGACACATCTCGGCCACGGTAGCGTGCAGCTGGGAGCACAGCCACGCGGTCGTGCCGTTTGGTGACTGCCACCTGCGTGTCAAAAACACGCTTGTGAGCGCTGAGATGTTAAGAGAGGGAGGAAGAAGTTCAGTAAGGTCTGAATTGTCTCAAGGCCCTTGTTTGTTTAGGTGATTGGTTTGAGGAGCTGCCCTCGCAGGATGCATGTGCACTTAATTTATATGGTACCTTCAGAAATTAAATGAAATAAGGCTTGGCGCACTGAAGCGTGGTAGATCTGGCACCACCTGTGGCTGCAGAGGGCAGGACTGGGACAGACCTGGAGTCTGTTGTTGTCCTTCTGCCTTCACTGTGATTTCTACTCACCTTGTAGGTAATTACAGAGGGCTTATGTGTTCGAGTACCAATTAAAGATAGCAGAGAGAATCGAGACATTCCCTAGTAAGGTAAATTACTGAACAGTAATAATCCGGTCGGACCCCACCGTTTCCCTTACCGCATGGCTGTCTGTCAGCAGCAGGCACAGGAGCTCCAGCAGCCCCTTTTCTCCCAGCTCGTGGTTTGCCCGCAGAGCCCGCTCGCTCTGCGTACGGTGCTGTGCAGGGTGCAGCGGGCATGATCCCACCCAGCCACATGCTCCATGCCCCTGCAGTCCAAATGGCTCCGCAGGAGGTGAGTGCACCTGATAGCCAGGTCTGAAAACCAGGTGTTTTCCCCCAGCTCTGCAGCTGGGGGCTCGGGGAAGCTGTATAGGAAGGTTGTTCTTCCTTCTTTTAAGGCAAGTCAATGTTCTGCTTTGTACTGAGAAAACCCTTTGAGAAAACACTTTTTTTTTTTTTTTTAAACGTGATTTTTGTTAAATTAGCATCTTAGAAGTAAGAACAGCCTTGCGAGTACAAATTAATGTAGCCTTGCAGCATTACTCTTCAGATTTATATTTTTTTCAGCAAAGAAGCTGTGGTATTAGCACAGAGTACGCTGCCCATAGCCCTGGGATAACCTGGGATAACCTCTTGGTAGCTGTAGGGCTGGAACCTGAGAGTCTGATGCCCAGTGCAGTGCCTTACGCTCTAAATGACACTTTTTTTTTTTAAATTTTATTTTATTTTTAAGTTTTCAGCTGCTCTAATTCTGTCCCTTGGAGGAGCCTTTACACGTCGCTAAGCCGTGAGGCAGGTAGCGGGGCCGTGCAGCCCTGGGAGCGGCGCTGCCGGTGTATTTGGGTTGGGCATTTGCCTGATTACTTTCCCGAAGTGGGTGCTAAGAGCTGTTCTTCATAATGTCACTTCAAATATGTCCTGCCCATATCAGCTCTGCAGACCTGTAAGTTACCAGTAAACAGATTTATTTTAAAGGCGCCGCTAAATGAATTACAATGAGCTTGTTTTTTTCATCAGGCTGTCTGGACTCATTTGCCCGAGCTGTCACTGGAGCATTTAAGCACTCGGTGTTAATTCAGGATAACTTCATGATGTCATACTGAGACAAGACCAATTTCAACTGATAAGAGAACGGGGCCCCCGGCTTCAATATTTACACTGTTATTAAAAGCAGTGCTTTCACATTTTCTGCTCTCTCACCCAAGATAAGTGCTCCACAGCTATTCTAGAGAGCGGATTTGACGGAATTCCTTTTTGGCTGCCTTTCCCTGATATTTCTCTTCGTTGTTGGAGGCTTTTCAGTCTGTCAGAAGCTATCACACGTGAGCCCACTTGAGAAATTGTTTACAAGTCACCATATTTTATTGCTCGTGATCTCTGTTGTGGTGGCAGAAAATCACCGCACACAATCTGTTGAAATTTCGAGTAATCCTTTAAGCTCGGGTCACTGTGAGGTCTGCTGGAGGGCTGAGCCTGGAAGTCTTCTGCAGCTGATGAAAATCCTGCGGTAGGAACAGGGTGGAGGTGTCATTTCCCTCCCTCCCACCTCCTGCGAGGCTGCCCTTTCTTCAGTGCCGTGGTTTGACGGAGGTACCGAAAGTCGGCCAGAGCAAAGTTTTTGTGCTTGTCGGTGGGGTTGTCTTTTTAACCGTTTAGCGTAAGGCAGAATTACGGTGAACAGCTTTTAAATTGGTGTACTTGGTTGCTACAGTTTTATGAAGAAGTCCCAACGCATTGAAAAAAATTATTTTGAACGGGAAAAAAAAATTATAGAGGAATTTACCATCACTGCTACAGTGCTCATGCAGCTTTGGGAGCCTTGGAGCTCTCCTAGCAGACATTTGGGGCCTCCAGAAGCGTCTCTCTCTGTGGCATATTTACACTCCTCCCAACTACAATTTGTAAACATCCCAAAATCTGGTTTATTTTCTGTTACCAACTTTTAAATCCATGTAATGGAAGCGTCTGTGTCCCCACACATGAACGTTCTACAAGTAGCTTAAACCTAATGCAATTAAAGTGTGTTTGCTGAGGAATTTTCAACGTTTAACTAAATAGATTTAGAAATAATTAGTTAACAGCACAGTCTTCTGGTTAGGCAAGACTTTAATTCCTTGTTAGGGACAGAGGGTACAGCGTGTCTGGCTTTTGACAGAGTATCTACGGAGTTGTCGAACCGTGCAGAACTATTTAAATGGAAGAATTTTGATTAATATGGCAGTGCTTTGGATCTTTTTCTGGTTGCGTAGGTTTACAATGTATATCATTGGGTAAGCTGTATTGCACATCTTTTGTCTTCTTGTATACAATTAATAGTGTAAATTACTGTTCATTTATTTTAACATCTAAAATGGGAAAATGGGAAAGTTTTTAGGAATATTATTTGCTTCAGTTAGCCCTGTGGAAATCTTCATCGCTTTCTCTGCCTTCTCATTATATTAATTGTGTCTCTTTAACATTGCACAGAGTGTTTAATTTCCTGTTTTCAGATGAAAAAACAGAGAAAGCAGAAGTGACAGGACAATGATTCCTAAAGCTTTGATACGGGGGAGTGCTTAGCACCCCAAGATGCTCACAGTGTACGTACTACAATAAATATTTTTGTTCATTAATTTCTAATCACTTTGTGACGCTGTCAGCGGAGAGACTGTCTGACATGAGAAATCAGGCAGCAGGAAGGAGAAAACCATGCTGTGCATTTCTGCCGTGCCCCGACATGACATATTGCAGCCTCGCGGAGGCTGACAACAGCACATACGCCGGGAGGCCGGGATGCCTTAAATCTGAGCACAACATTTCACTGGATTTTCAGTGAGTGCTGAGTGTAAAGGCTTTAAAAAAAAAAAAACCACACTCCAAACTCTGCTCACCTCGGTTTAGTTGTACAGGAAAGGCTTGTGTTTGACCCAAGGCAGCATTTTTGTGTGCAGGTGTGTAGTGTTCAGCGTGCAGTTCGCATCTTCCCCGGGGTAACGTCAAGGTTGGGGCTGCCCGGTGGGTTACCACGTTAACCGCTTCGGGTCTTTTAACCTTAATTCCTCCAGAGCTGCCAACGTATTCGAATCCCTCCGCCAAGCACCGAAGAAGTTTAAATTCTGGTTAAAAGTGACAAGGGGCCCTGCAGACCTCCTGGTCCGCGCGGTGGGCAGCGCTCCCGGGAGCACGGCGCTGCGAGGCAGCAGCAGGCAGCTCGGCACGGCTGCTGGGTCCTGCTGCTTTCCTGGGCAGTTGTGGAGTGAAAGCGGCAAAAATCCCTTCGGTCTGCAGCGACTGTTTCAGTTCATGTGGGCGGCCCCGAACCCGCACAGAGCTGCGGTTGTTACCCCGCTGTTGGCGAGCCGTGGGCAGGATGGGCTGGAGGCGTGCAGCGAGGCTGCCTCGCAGTGCAGGGGAGGACCGAAATCCAGGAATCGAGGCAATGTGAGCAGAGGGACCGAGGCAAAAAACCTGCTTTCTCACTTAAAAAGCCATTCGTAAACCTCTGCTTTTATGACTTGCCTCCATGAGTTAGATGGACGCTGTTCCATAACCCACGGACAAAATCGATCCTTTAAACCGCGGCAACAGACAGCACTGACTTGTTTGCAATTATGATTGAGCTATTTAAAAAGAAGAAGGTATTCCTGGAGGTAACGTGCAAAGGAAGGAGAAGAGCGTGGTGATTTGTATTGATTTGTGTTGTATGCTGAAAAGTTGGTGATTTTGGGGGCAGCGGTGAGGAGCAGGACTTTGTCTTCTGCCTGCAGCCGGGGAACAATTAAGATGAATTACTCTACATCATCTTGGGCATCTTGCCGTTGATGTATAGCTAATTCTTCTTTACATTTCAGGATGTCATCGGTCAAGTTTTGCCAGATGCAACGACAACAGCGTTTGAGTGTGAGTATGACTTGTATAAACCGTCTCTTTTGTGATGGTATAAGGTTGTCATTTTTTACATAAATAATGTTTACGTTCATTATGTTACGGTTAAATATTTATGCATTAATGCAAGTTTAATGATGATACTCGACTAAGTAATATTTTATTATTTAATCACAACTTGAGTGAGCATATTTTTACAATATAGCTTTAATTACCAGCATGACCTTACTGTGCTCTTACTCGTCACTGCAATTATATTGCTTGAATTAAATGAAAAGTATAAAGTACCTGTAGGTCTGAGTTTAAAATTTTAATTCTCTGTTGGAAGAAATCAAAAGGGTGTTGGCTTTTACAAAGCTGTGGCGCACAACGTGTGGATTTTGTACAAAATATGGCAGCATGGCCAAGGTGTCCCAAAGCCTCCCGGGTTTGCAGCGCTCCGTGGAAGAAGTTAATGCTTCCCTTTGCCAGGACAGTCATCTGGTGGTTTTCGGGAAGGCTGCTGGGTTGTTAGTTTTCTTTTTCTCCTTCTGCTGGGCACCATCTAAATACATTGTCACCCTGTTGCCTTCCTCCTGTGCAGGAGGAGGAGGTGTGGACAGATGCTCAGCCTCAGCTCCTGGAGGAGGTAGCGGAGCTGCAGGACGGTGCCACCTGGTTAGGCTTGGGTACCGGGGTCTGGCTGAGAAGCTGGGAGGTGCAGCTTGTGTATGGGATCTGAGCAAGCTGTAGGTTGGGGCTGTCCCTCCTAGCACTTACACCATGTGAAAGCGGTTGTATCGTGCTTGTGCTGGGTTAGGAAAGCTCTCAGTGGCCGTGTTGGTGTGGATTTAGACCTCTGCTGACGTACCTGCTGACTATTCCAGCTCTGTTCCCCGAACCCCGGTTGTTTTTATCTTTGAAGGGATTCCCTGGGGGATTGTCCTATGTGAAGAGCAAGAAGGTGCAAAGGGGAGTCAAACCGTGTATTAGGGGATAAGATACTGTGCTAAGAGGTTTCTTCCGAGTGGAGAGGACTCCTGCTGTTCCCCTTCAATATTTTTTTTTCTGCGTATCTCCATGTTTTCCTTTGATGGAGATGAAATAACGAGGAGCTGGAGGGGATTAGGAGTGCTGCATGAGCCAGGTAGTGATGCTGAAGGTTAGAGGGCGGACAGGACGGCAAAGGGCCTTGCACTCTTATTAGCATTTCCCTTCTTTAGAGCCTTACAGACAATTCTGAGTGCAAGTAATCAAAGGAAATATTGGTTTGTGAGCCTTCAAGTACTACCTAGCGCTTTCTATTTTTCTTTTCACATTTGTGATTTGCTCTCCTAAAATGCCAGAACCCTAAGAATGGGCACTGTAGATGTTATTTCTCTCTAGCCTGGACATTTCTCCTGCCCCGCTTTTCAAAACAAGACTTTCTACAGAGACCTGGGCAAAACCAGGCTCCAGACCTTGCCTTTTTTTTTTTTTATGATTTGTTAATTTTTTGTTGTTGCTGTTGTTAAACATACCTCCCACGTCACCCATTAGCTTTGTTTGAACTTCATGCACCAGTAGCAGTCCCTGCAATCAGGGCAGTAGCCCATATTAATGGTACCATGTGTAGAACTTCCCTGGAAATACTTATTTCATTGTGTCTTCTAACATCTGCTTCTGTGCTTTCAGTTCATGTCTCTAGTCTGTCATTTACATCTGCACAAAACCATTTCCCCTGCCATTTAACTGGCATCTAAAATATGTTATGTATATTGATGCCTGATTTTTCTGGTTCCTTTATCCATATCAAATGCCTGGATTTTTCCAGCTTAAGCTTCCTTCTCACCTGCTTCATTGCTTCGTCAGATGTGGATAATTGCCATCTAGTGCAGTCTCCTCTCCTGTTTGTTCGGTTATTGTTATCTACAGTGCATCATCCATTGCGGCTTCTACCTGGGGCTGCACTTCTCCTGCTATTGGACCTTTATGTGGATTTCACCATCGTATCGCACGTTGCTACAAATAAAATCTCTAACAACATATGGCCTGTTATGATCCTTTTATCCAAACTCTGCCATTTTGTATATTTGTGACACGCTGCAGATTTTGTGAAGATTGCTTCATAATATTTGTTTACCATCTGCTGCACTCTATTTGGTATCTTGCTAGGATTTCTTCCTCCATTTTAAGTGACATTAGCAAAATCCAGCCAGTACGTAGGATTTTTTGGTTCTACTTTTGCTTCCCTAATGTCCTGGAAAATCGTATTGCTGTGCTCTAGGCAAGTAGAGAAGCCTGGAAATCTTTCTGAACTCATGCATTATATCTGGCTAGTTTTTGGGCTGTGCCCACTTAAATGTCGTGGTAGGATGGCAAAGGATCTCTGCACAGAAAAGAGAGAGATATTTTTTTCTGGTTTTGCTCTTTATAAACATTGCCTGGCTATTTTAGATTTGGCTTTTTAATGCCAGGTTACAGTTTCTTTTCGTCAACACGTTTTAAAATTCAGTTTATTCTCTTTGCACCACTGTCAGGAATTTTAGACTTCTGAGAACTCTGCGGGTAATTTCTAATCTTTTGGCTCTGGGAGTTTTCTGGTTCTTTTTTCTTTCTTTTTTTTTTTTTTTTGTGGTCCCAGCTCAGTCCGTTCCCTCAAATCAAGCCTGCCTAATGGCTTTTATCTCTGCCTATTTGTCTCTCTCTGTCATACGTTTTTCCTCTTCTGCTTTTCACTCTGATCCCTTCGCACTGATGCATGGCTTTCGTTGTGCGCACTCCTCCTAGGGCAGCTCCTTCCGCCTCGTTCTGCTACCACAGCGCGGCTGTGACGTGGGTTTTCGCCAGAGAGCAGCTCTGCAACTCCTCCTTTCTGCCGGAAACATTTCCAGGCGAGGAAGCATTCATTTTCAACTCGCTAACTCTTCTTAATCTTTCCATCATTCATGACTCGCTGCGGGCCGGTAACCCCAGCAAGTAGTTTCAGCAGTCTGGCAGTTGATCAGTTGAACTTCCAGGAGGTAAGGCTCTGGTAGGACGTGGCCATGCTGGCTGGTTCCTCTTCCATCCTCCATGCTTCCAGTGGCCCACAGCTCTTTTCGGGGACATTTTCGAGTGCAGTTCTAACAGGATTTTTTGTTCCTTTTTTCCCCTTGTATTCTTCTCTTGATGTTTCTTCTCTTCTGCGTTGCTCTTCTTATATCCTCAGAATTAACTGCTGGGCCTTCAGTGCCAGAATGCCCAAACTCCTTGTCTCAGGTAGTCTTAATTTGTTGATATAGGTCTGTTCCCAGATCCTTGGGCAAGAGTCAGTTTGCATCCAGGGGAATACTGGCACTTTTCGGGTGCTGATGTACTGCACGAGGCCTGCGGATGCAGAGAGCGCATGCGTCGGAGCCTGCCTGCCGGGACGAGGGCAGAGAGACTTCACCAGCCCCTGCTCACATCCTGAGGTGGTCAGGAGCAAATCTGCTCCAGTCCCGAAGCCGTATAAATGAGTTCACTCCATATCCTCACCTTTTGGTACTTTACATGTGTTTGAAATCTGGTGTGAATGCTGCTCCTTGGTTTCCTGGTACACGTTGGCTTGGGCAGAGTGCTTCTCTTCTTATAAGTATCCGAGGAAGATATTTAGATGGCAGCAAACGAAAATTGGAGACAGGTCATTAACCCCTCCCTTCTCCTCCAAGGCTGGAGCAATAAAAAAATATTACCATTTAGTGGTGGAGTTGGAGGTGAGGGTTGCATGCGGTCGGTCTGATAACTTGTGCAGCTCTCCGGACGGTGAGCGTGTACGAGCTTTTTTTTGAGGACTGGGGGAGAAGAGGACGGGGCCGGACGCTGCTCCCACCTGGGCGCAGGAACGCTGGAGTGCAGGGTGGCACCAGCTGGTGCTGATGGGGGGATTTAGCCCCCGGTACATCTGCACCTGCTGAATCCCGCTGCATGTCTTTGGGAGGTCTGTTCCTCCTCTAGATGTTGGTGTTGGTAACTCTGAACGCTTTGCTGGAGCTCTTCTGAACCTTGCTCTGCGCTCTGGTCCCATCTCCGCAGCACCTTTCCTTGTGCAAAGTTTTGAGCACTTCACTCATGCCTCCTTTCTAGATGTAACTGCTGTCTTTGTTAGTTAATACTTGGAGTCGTTATACATTATTATTTCAGAGTACCTGGTTACCTGTGTTGTTGGTCTATACATTCATATTCTTTTAATTTACTTGTAAATGTCCAGGTTAAAAAAACTTATGTATTCAAATTGTAAATATCCTTATTTTGTTTTTATTGCCTGTAATCCATTTCTTTGGCAGATGAAGATGAGGATGGTGATCGGATTACTGTCAGAAGCGACGAAGAAATGAAAGCCATGCTATCTTATGTAGGTATAGTATAACTTGCTGGTGTTTTCCATCTTTATTGCTTTCTGTTCATGTATTTTTGCCTGTGTCAAAGTATTAATGTAAGCTGCAGCGCTCAGTGTAATGTTCCTGTATTAAGTGTAGGTGTTTAAAAACTGTATCACACCAGATATATGGTCATGCTTGACTTTTTAAAAAAAGACTTGTACACTTACTGATCATATCATAAACATTAAGAATAATGCATCTTAATGACTTTTGCATTAGGTATAGTGCAGGCTAAATGGACTATCAATTTCTTGTATTTTTTATGCAGTACTTAAAGTAACGGCTCATTAAAAATGAACCCCTGGGCTCTAAAAATTTTTCAAAATCTACTTTCATCTGGAGACTGTTCCACCCCTCCTAACAGAAGAGTTTCATTGTAGCTGCAGGCTCAATATTCATAGAGGATTTAAAGACGTATTTTCTGTTTTTTAGTATGAGATATGCGTGTATCTGTCTGTGTCTTAATACACATATATCTATGTAAAATCTCTGTCTAGGTACCTATAAATATAAAAGCAGTCTACAGAAATGAAATGTGCAGTTCTTTATTGAAACAAATCTGCATATAGCTTAAATGTATGTTTCATGTTGCAGATGTAAGTGAAAAAATCACTTAACTTTTTCTTTCAAATAAAATAGCAAGAAAATAACAAATGGATATTTTCTGAGTCACATGGAATACTGGTTCCTTACAAAGGGCACTTCTGATCACGTTAATTGCCTTAACTTAGAACTTAGCAGAACCAAGCCCTGTTTAGCACCAGCCACAGGTGCTCTTGGTGGGATGTAATGACGTGGTTTGGGTTAGTCCTCCTCACCAGTCCTCTGTTGTAGAGCAGGAATGCTTCCATAGTGAGATTCTCATCCTTTTGTGTCTGCAGAGATCATACTACGTCTGCACCCCAGCACCCTTGCCTTGCTGAGGCTCGGGTATTACTCGTGGATTGCAAGTCTGTCGGTAGGCGCTGGTTCAGGGTGACTTTGTTCATTGCCTACGACTTCATCCTGGGGTGAAAGAAGGCTCTAGGGGATCCTGATTGAGCTCTGTAAAATGCTCTCAGGGGATTTGTTAAAGAAGTCTTTCTCCTGTGTGATTTTATTTCCAGAGGAGGTGAGACCACTGTGTGGAAAAATCTTGCTCCAGCCAAGGGGATTTTGTGCTTGCTTTGTTGTTGTTGTTTCCTACAACTAGACCACCGGTGATGCTTCCCCACTGGAATTCTTTGTATTTATCGCCGTTCCTTACGAAGTGTTTGTCACTTCTGCTGTTAAACTGGAAAACTTGAATTTTCCTGGCACCGTGTTACAATTAATCATGCCTCTGTAAGGTCATCTTTTTGCTATGCTTCCAAGCTTACTGTTAAAGTTTCAGTACATTAGGGTTATGATTGCTCAACTCTCTGCTTTCCCTTAAGAATTATGGGATGTCTGTAAATGACTTCTTTCCACTTCAGCAGCTTTACTTCTCTGAAAATTTTCCCGTCAGTTTTAAACTAGTTGGTTACTTCACTGCCACGTTGATGGCTCAACCTTCTGACTTCATATAGCAGTCGCTTTGGGATATGTTTATAGGAAAACAAATCTGAGCCTCCTAGACAAGGAATACAACATGCTCAGGAAGGTGTTTTAGGCTGGGAGGACACAGCCAGGTGGCTCAGCACCAAACACCTCAGCTGCGCAGGTGCTTCTGAACTTGCTCGTTCTGCAGAGAGGCATTTGTAGTGTCTCACGGCTGAGACACTTGTAGTCCTTACTCGCCGTTTGTAGTCTTTAAGGCTGTAAATGTTGTGGGCTTGAGGTGCTGCAGCCCACCTCTCAAGGTTACGATGTGCTGCGGGCCTGTGGCGAGTGTCTGGGGACTGAGCAGCTGCTGAAATGTTCCTGGGAATCTTGGCCTGGCACAGTCTGCCTCCAGTCCTGCTCGTAATCCCCACAACAAAAATGAAGGATTTTTTTTCAGGTGAAGAATGACAAAATAATGCTTTGGGATCACAGACCTGTTCCACGCAGGCACGACGTTGTAAGTGGCAAAGCTGCTCTGAACCGTGCACAACCTTTTGTCTTTGGGTTCTTTGGTTTCAGAAGTTGACAGTAAGAGTGATTTCAGGCAGTTCTGGAATTACTTCAGAGTAAATATCTTCTATTATGCCTCTGCAAATGTTTTGGAATGGTAAATAAAGTTATTTTTCTGTTGTGCAGTGCAGTTAATTACAGATGGGCATTGAGTAGCAGTGGAGTCGCACTTCAGCTGTTGACTTGGATCAGTATAAAAAGGCAGTAATTTTTTTGACAGCCGCTGATTGGAAAGTTGCTTGCAGCTTTCTGAAAGCAAGGGGTACATGCTCTGGATCAATAACTGGCAAATTTTCCATTAAAAAGAATACCTGAACAATGTTCCAAATAGCCACTGGCATCTTAATTTTCCATGGAAACCTCAAATGCTCATATGTGGAGGACAAGTCATTTTCAGACAATTTTTCCAGACTACTTGTTAACAGTTATTGCTGTCCCAAAAGGTTGACAGCTTACATGATTGATATTTCATTTACTTGTCATCATTGTTTGAGTAATGGAGAGGGCCACACTTTTCTCTCTCCTTTTTTTTTTTTTTTTTTTTTTTTTGGTAAGAAACATAGCCTCGTGTATGTTTATTTTAGTTTATTTTTCTGGAGAGTATGTAATATCTGTTTATACTGTATGTATATGTCTTGAGGTCATAGAATGCCACTAGTAAAGTGGCAGCAAAGGAAAGTTCGTGGTTTTTTTTTTTTTTTCTTCAGCAGTTTTGTCCCCAGTGGAGCAGGAGATCCTTTCACAGCTCCGTAACTGCTAGGTGCTGGTGACACTTTTTTGTGAGGAGGTGTAGGGGCATGAGGGAGGGGTTGGCTTGTTATTTGTGACACCCCCCAATACAAAATAAGGCTGTGGGGTAGTTCTGACTCCTGAAAAGCCTCTTGATCCCTTCAAAACCGTGGGCTTTCGTAATTAATATCTTAGCTCTTTATAAACATATTGAGAGCACGTCTCAAGGAGTTATTTAAGATGTGGATCTGTTTGTTTACACACTAATATGAAGGAGATACCTCCCTCAAAAATCTTGTGGTGAGATTTTAGTAAGGCAAGTGCTTTTAGCAGCAGGCATTGCACAGGAGGTGGAGCTAGATGGATCCTTACGCCCCCAGCAATTTTCTTCATAATTATTTTTTTACAAAAGAAAATTTCTTCCTATTTCTTGACGTGAATAAAACAAATAAGCAAAAAAAACAAATACTGAAAAATGTATTTGTGCCAAGCCAGCGGTCTATTGTCACAGGTTAGGGTCTTTGCATTGTAATGGGAATTGTAAATGAGGTTTTGCACGTAAACTGACTTTGGTGTCCATCTAAAATCTACTTACTATAGTTCACGTTTAATCCCATTATAAAAGGATGAAAAATGTTTTGTAACATTAAGCAGTTAATAAACTCTTGCATTTTTTAAGTTGTGTAAGTAAAAAAAAAAAAAAAACAACTCACATTAAGGGAAATCATTGGTGTGAGTGAAATCCACGTGCTCGATTCCACAGAGGCTTCGAATTTTTTTTCCTGTTGACATCCAGTCTTGCCACTTTGAGTAACAGTATCACAAAAAGGCTGGTAACAGTGACATTCTGAAGTCTTAGACCACACTCAGCTGGTGAGAATTAGCATGAAAGTCAGTGGAGCTACACTGATTTATGCCATGAAGATCTGGCCCACAGCCAGCGTGTTTGCTTCAAAGATGCTTGGTGATTGCAGAAGAAATGTGCTTTGTGATGTGTTTTCAACACTTAACACATCGTGGTGAGAGATGTGTGGGTTATAGACAGTAAACTCATAGCAGGGTCCATCTCCTGCCCTGGCACTGTTCTGGTCGTTCTGTTAAAAGTCCTCTCTGGTGAGCGCTCGCTGCTCCTCAAGGAGGAGGCTTGATACAAAAGGCTAATAAGGATTCCTTCTTATTTAATCCAAATGTTTATCTCATCACTAAATGCCAGTGTTCATCTTCATGCCACATTAGATTTTTTCTGCCTTCCTGAGCCTTGATGTTCTCAGATGCTTTGGTATCGCATTTTGTCCATTCTTAGCCTTTCTTTATCTAAGCACTTTCCCTGCAGATTGCTCCTAGCAGTCCCTCTAGAGCCCAAGTGCTGTAGTCCTGGATCTACCGATGTCTGTCCGGCTTTCTAGCACCACTGCTCTCTGTACCCTACTATGCATTAAATGTGTACAGTAAGGGAATGCACGACTTCTCTGCTTATGTGGCCCCAGCCGCCCTGGTTATGCTTCAGCATTGCAAATTCTTGGATAGCATCCAGGTTCTTTTCTCCCTTGGAGTTTTCTTAATTGCGCCTTTTTTTTTTTTTTTGGACTATATTTACAGTGTTTCTTTGTTCCCGCATTTGCCTAGTTTTCCCAACTTCTCCAGGTGTGACAACTGCTGTGTTTGCTGTAAATGTTTCATTTGCTCGGTCTTCCGAATCACTCCCAGGTTTCAGGTGAGCCTGAAACTTGCATAGTTGGGCCGGGAACAGATCCCTGTGCTTGCATCAGTACCATGCTGGTTATCGCTGCCCTTGGTTATGTTCCTCCCGTGCCGCTTGATTGTGTGAGCATTGCAAGTGGTAAGAAAGCGTTCTAAAGGCTGATACGTATGATGGCATTAAAAAAAAGAAAAAAAGAGGGTGGTGGAGAAGAAGTACAGTGAATTAAACAATCCGTGAGTGCACTTACTACTATTCATACGTTACTGAGTAATCTCTTTCTTTAATCTCTTTGCAGTATTACTCCACTGTAATGGAACAGCAAGTAAATGGACAGTTAATAGAGCCTCTGCAGATATATCCAAGAGGTAATGCTTAACAAATTCTAATCAACAATGATTATATCAGTAAACTGTTTCATCAACAGTTATGTTTTTGGGAGGTTTAAATGCACATAACATGATGTTTACCTCTTAATTTGGATAGAAGAATTCATTATTATGGGGAGTGTAGCGAAAACTACATTTATTGCATATAAAATAGCTAATTTACTGGAGTAAATTAGACTAACAAGATTCAGTTTGCATAGTACGTATTTACGTACATTTAAGAAACTCATTGGTGATGGTTCTGCATGTATTCAAACCAAAGCAGATGAATGAATTAAATTTTGGATACTTTGAAAGACTGAGGTTTTTAAATATATTTTTTGTATGTTAATATGTTTAATCATCCAGACAGACTTGGGAAAAGTGACTGTCACTATTCATTTTGAAAATGGGAGCATCCATCACAGAAACTCTGTGTGTGGCGTATTTTATTTGAGGTTTGGGTATTTAGCGGTGGTATCAAAATGATCACAAGTACTTTAATAGCTCTCCTGACCAGGGAAGATGTAATCAATTATGTGGGCTGAGGCAATTGAAAAATAGGTCATCTACATCCTGAGCAAAAATCTGTAGGCAGCTACTTAGGTTTCTGGGTATGCTCCACTCTCTCTCAAATCAAATAATGGTTAAAAAAAAAAAAAGCTAATACATTACATAATTCCACTGATTCATTCAGATGCTCTCAGTAACCAGTCTTTGAACCTGATTCTTAATTGATGAAACAGATAAGGTTTAAATTCTCCAAGTAAATCTCCCAGCAATAAATTAATTGAAATAATTAAAATTTTAACTCCTCTCACTTAACTGATATTATACAAATAATCATACTTTGAGTTTCCCAATTAAACATTCTAGGTTTCCATTACTTACAACTCTCTGAAGTTTGAATCGGGCAATTAACCAACAGTCTTCTCAAACACGTGCTAATAAGGTCTCCAAAGGAGTCTGGGTTTCCTGGCCGTTCAGAAGGCTCCTATGGAAAAGAGACTCGAATGCAAGGGGAGCTAAAAGGTTTTTAGGCTCCAGGGTCTGATGGAGGGGGGCACCTGGCTCTGAGAGCTGCAGGACGGAGCACTTGGGGCAGTTTTTGGGAGACAAGTGCGAGGGCAGCTGTGAAGAGGGAGGCTGCCTTCTGTCCTGCTGCCCCTGGCCAGGCTGAGGTGCAAGGGTCTCAGCCTTCCTCCTGAACCCATCACTTTCTGTAGATGGATGTTTTATTTATTACTGACCAACGCTGTGTCTAAAAACACCACCACTTGCAAGAAATAAAATGCTAGGCTTTCGCGTGGCCTGGAGAAACAACGACACGGTGAATGACCCAAGCAGGTGGGGAACCCTTCCTGGGAATGCAGAGCGGTTGGGTATCTCCCCTTCAGCAGGCGGTTCTCCTTTGGAGTAACTGGCTCACTCCTGGAGAACCAAGCAAGTGGACTCCTGCTCCTGCTGCTGGTTTCTTTTCTATTTGCTTTACATCCAAAGATAATTATTTTTGTATAGATTCAGAATTCATCTCCATGCTGACGAGGATATGATCCCCACTTACTCTCTCAGCTTATTCACCACTGGTTCATCTATGCACCTCTCCTCACAGGTAGCTTGCAGCTTACTTCTCTGAGTTGCTGTTTCATCTTTCCAAATCACCTTCTTAAAACACCTCATCTTCCTGTTTCTAGGTTAAAGCTTTAAAGCTGCCCTGCACTCCCTTCATACCCAGGCTGCCTCTAAGTTCTGCTGCTGCTTTTCTGCAAATTGAACAAAATGTGCCTTTCTGCATCTTTTTTCTTTTTAAATCTGTCTTCTGGCGTTTGAAGTTCTAGTCCTGCCTCAATAGTGAACATCCCAAATTTTGTTAGCACAGGCGCTTTTCTTTCATGCCTGTTTGGCTGTGCCCCTCTACACACTGCAGTTTGAAGCCTCATCAATAACATGCAGCTTTTTTGCCTGTATTTTAAGGCTGTCTGTCTTTAAGAGTTTTTTTTTCACAAGCCTGCTCTGCCTTTGGGTCCTTTTTCCCTCTCTGTCTGTCTCTGACTTCCGAGGGAGCCTCCCAGTTGCTGCCTCCAGTCAGCTTCCAAAAACTCGTGTGTCCCACAAAGCCTGCTGGCAGTAAATGCCCATGTGCCATTCTGTGTCATCTCGGCTGTGTTGCACTCATATACTAATTTTAAGGTCTTTGAAGGGGGAAAATTGTTATTTAGTCTATTTTGTATTAAAAAAATAAGTTTGTTGCTATCAAAACAGTAAGAGCCAGAGTTCTTTTTTATACTGAAACGTGTATGCATATACACGAACACACATGCAGTACTGTGTATATATACACATTATATAATAGTACACATGACATATATATATATATCACTTGGAAAAAATATATAGTATGCTTATGTGTATTTTAGAATAGTGTATTGTTTTCTGGTTGGTGGTTTGTCTTTTTTTTTTTTTTCCTCTGCCCACAGTATCATAATATTTTTCTTCTTTAAGATGCACATGGTAATTTCTAATGTCATTTAAAGGCACGTGGCCTGGCTTGGCCCTAACTGATGTGTTTAATAACTATCATCTGTGTCCTTCTGACTAATAAATAGTTCTGTTTCCTGCTGTCAAAAATTGAAGTGAAATGCTTGTGCATCAGAGAAAGAAAAATCAAATTCATCCCTCCTCAGACAATCAATCAAAAGTGACAGGCCCTTTAACATACAATTTGTAGGGCACTGTAGTTTTAAAATGGGAACTGTCTGTAACATGTAGCTAGAAGCCTTTGTGGCTTTAACATTTGACAAAAGCACATCCACCAAAAGGAAAAACAAGGCAATATATAGTTCCAGAGACTTTAAGAAAATACTTTCTCCTCGAGTAGCATGTCCCTCTATAAACCCGGACATCGCAGTAAGATATCACATTTATGCATCTGTGGCCAAAATGTGGCGTTTCGTATTGCTTTCATCCAGTATTTGGTTTCTCGAGACTCACTGCTGTTGCCCCTGACATGTTTTTTCCATGTTAAACCAAACTGTCTGTGTTTGACAACATGACTAATTTATGACTTGTGGCAGCTTGATTCTTTTAAAATACATCTTGCAAATATTTCTGTTAAATGACAGAAAAAATACAGCATGTAAAAATACAGTGACATAAGATATTGATTTTAATTTGAATTACAAAAAGAATCTGATAATTTAAGCCAACAGTTCTCCCGATTTTCATGTGTTTTAAGCAGAAATTAGAATTTATATTACATGGTGTCAGAAAGCTCTTAGCATTTATAAATGCTCACTCCTGCAAGTTAAAAATCCTGGTTCATAATTCCCACTCTGGGTCTTGTGAGGCACTTTTCAATCATTTCTCTCTGCTAATTTTGGTGTCACCCTCATTTCTTTTTAAAAGATTCATTTTGAGCAAATTTGTAAATGGCCCTGATGTGTTCTACAATTTAGTCAATTACTGTTTCAGCCTGCAAGCCTCCTGGGAAACGGAACATACATGGCCTGAAGGTACAAATTTCAATAATTGTTTCAGTAAAGTTAGATGGATTTGTAATGCTGTGTTCCACTTATTGAAATGTCAAATAAAACTGCACTTTCTTGAGCTCTGACAAGCAGATTTTTTTTGTGAGGGTGGGAGAAAGATTCATCTGCTGGGTGTTGGCAGCAATATCTATATATACAATTTTAATAAAAATGGAATTGTGCTGTTTTTTTTAACCACTGTTAATAAGGTTCTTAAATTTTAACATTCAGTTTATCAACTAATGTCTGTTCAAAGTTTACAAAACAAATACCACGTTCACTTGTTTTCAGTAATTTTTGAACCCACTGCAGTGACGTTCTTTTAGGTTGTTTGATTCATTCAGGTATATTTGCTGCTTCTGTGATCATACCCATTCTGAAATGCAGAACACTGCTAATATATTAAATGATTGTTTAGTTTTTAAATTGAGAATAAATGGTAGGCAAACCATCTCCTTCTTTATCTGTATTATTTAACTAAGCGTTTAATATGTAAGGATATTTTATTGTAGTCCATGAATTATATAGCCTGCTAACCTACATACAGGCAAGACCTCAACCATCGGCATGCCTAGCAACAAGCTAATTAACCTTCATAGCGAAATGAGAAATTCATGGCAAATTACAGGTTAATTAGAATAGTGTCCTCTGAACACAAACGACTGATAAAGATTCTTTCCCTGCCTGCAGGTAAATACACGAGCAGGGTCTGCTAATAATAGCAGTTCGGCAGTCTCGGATTCCCTTCCAAGCAATAGGTAAGAGTCAAGAACGGGAGCATATGTTTTGTTTTGTTTTCTTTTATTAAAACAAAATGGAACCTTGTGTGCAGTAGTTACCAACGATAAGCTTGATGTTGAATAACTTTCTCAATATGACTACTGGGCATGCCGAAGTGAAGTGGGGAAGACGAAATTACCTTGATTCATGGATCTTGTTAGACTCATATTGCTGGTTGTTCAGGAGAAGGATTTTCTGCCAAAAGAAATATGTCTGTGCTGGGTATTTCAGATGGCTTTGTCCTTTATAAAAAGCATTGAAATACTGTTTGTGGGTGAGCTAATTTGTTTTAATTGATCTCATAATCACTGTGTATAGCAAGGTCTGTACGTTCAGGTCTTCATTGCTTATCTCATTAGGATTCTTTGATTTTAAAATTTGATACCCAGTTCAGTAGGTTTATTATAGTAGGAACGGATTATTTTTTTTGAAAAATCTGAACAGTTTAGGTGCCCTTTTTCATGTAGTTTCAGCAAAGTTTTTGAGTCCGTCTCTCTGATTTCAAAAGCCATATTAAGATCTTAGAATGCAGGAGAACTTCCTTTTTTCCAGAGATCTGTTAGTAAATACTAGAGCATAAACTCACTTTTATTACATGAATTACAGGAAGGTGTTATATTCGATATTGATGTTTAAAATATATATACGTATATGATTTTAAAAAAATGCACAAAAGTGTGTAATATTAAAAGGAAATAAGAGAAGTCTGGCTCCTTCTTCATATAAGAGCATATTTGAAATGTGGGAATAGAAACCTCCAGAGGGTCCCTTCCAACCTAAATTATTCTATGATTCTAATAAGCATAGGCAGAGTGATACCACGTTTAGCTGTGCTTCAGCATGCCGCTCCCTTTTGTCTCTCAGACCATTTTGAGAAAACCTGACAGAGATGAACGTGATCAAAGAGGCATTTGTAGTGCACGAAGCGTGCCCGGTTGGTGAGGTGGCGGTGGTGCCGCGCGAATCCCGTCCTCGCGGGAATGGGGGGACACGGCGTGCAGCCTGGCTCTGGTACCACTCAGACCACTTCTGGTGCCCTGCTTGGTGGCTTTGCTAACTGGAGATAAAAGAAAAAGCCGGTACCAAGTGGAAATCTCCTCTGGCAAAGCTTGGCCCCAGTCCCTAGAGGCAGGTTTGCTGCGGGTTGTGGCGTTGAAGCTCCTAGTCGAGGGTAGGAATGGCTTTGTGCGGTCCTCCTCCCCGTCTGTCATGCCACTGAACTAAATAAAGCTCCTTTCTGTCGCTGCTGTGCTTTGGCTTTCAGTACTTCTTGTACTTTGAGCTTGTTCTGAAAGTGCATCGAAAATGAGGCTTCTAGAAGATTCTTGTCACCTTATGTGGTGGTTAATTGCCATTCCTTTTCCAAAACCTTCTGCGCTACGAGTTCTGTTTTTGAAGTAATTGAAAGTCTCTCTTTGTTTCATGTTCACAAATTGTTAGTCATGAAAGATGACAAGATCAACTTATGTTTCCTTGGAAAACTTAATTTTTCTTTAAAGTAGTCGTGGGAACAAGAGGCCTATTAAAGAACAAAGCCAGCAAATACGAAATCTGTGTTTTCAGAGTTCTTGTTAATAATGATCTGTGATCAAGACACGTGTGTGTGCCTTTCAAGAATATATTATTTTGTACTTTTCTAAAAAAAAAAAAAATTTGTAATAAGAGCAGAATGCCTCTTTGAGATAAGTTTTGCAGAGATGCTGCTCCCCAGGCAGTTTGCTCTGTTGAATGCACAGGGAAGGGATTTTGTCAGGAAAGGAGGTGAGGTGGTATTTTGGGAGTGGGCAGAAGTAGTTTAAAGCCATTACTAATTTTACTTAGAAAACACACCAGGCTGAAAAAGAACAGGGGCTGCAACAGCCAGTTGACCTGGAATGGATGCACATGATGATCTGGACTCATCCCCCTTCACCCCTTCAATTAGGTAGTGAGGCATCATCAACGGCGTTCCCTTCTGCTGAAGTTTTATAGAAATTGTGGAGGGATGCTGCCATTGTGGGTTTTGAAACAAGACAAGACACCTGAAAGCTAGTTGTGAACCCTACTCTTTCTGTAGTTTTTGAAACATCTGGTCCAGGAGGTGTTTTTTTGTTTTTGTTTTTTGAACTGACAAACAATAGGTTATATCTTGAAGGGTAATATCATTACACACCTAAAAATGCTAGTTTGTAAAGGTGTAAAATATATTGATTCTCTCAAATATTCATGCTTCTCCATTTCTGCTGTGGACAATTTAAGGAGTGGCTATACTGAACATCACTCAGCATTGCTAAAGTTAAATCTGCTCAGAATATGTAACCGTGGACTTAACCCGATGGCTTGTTGTTCGGTATGGCTGTGGTCCATTTTATAGAGTGAAATGGCACAATCGTTAAAAATAATTGCCTCTTATTTTTTTCAGCTTGAAAAAGTCTTCTGCAGAGCTGAAGAAAATACTTGCAAATGGCCAGGTAGGTGCAGTGAATTGGGTCTTGGCTACATGCACATCTTGTTACTGCCTGGTACCGCAGTGACTGGCATACCACAAACAGATGGAGAGATGCTTACTGCTCACTTAGTTGTAATGTGTTCTTTTAATACAGAACAAGAGAGACCATGAAAACCTTCATGATATGAATGAGTTATGTGTCCTGATTTACTTTGATTGGCATAGCAATTTGCTTCCCATTTCTCAAAACGTGCTAATCAGATTTAGCTCCAAATAGATTGAAGTACCTCACACATGTTGCACTGCTGCCACAATTTCAGGGGAGAAAGTTAATCAATTTTGAATAACTAAGTCAACTGCTCCGCTAGAATGACCTTCGTATTTTTAGGGCAGTAGATACTTAAATATTTAGCAGGTTCCTGTGAGGAACTGCTCTGCAGTATTTGCAACCCCCTTATGCTCTAGCTTCTTTAAAAAACAGGATGAAAAAAAAAAAACTACAAGCCTAAAAACAACAACAAAAACCGAAACTGTAGAAAGCTGCCTTGTTACTTTCTCATCCTGCTCCAGGCATTCAGATTCTGGCACCAGAAGTGAAAGGTTTAATGTAAAAGTTGATGGACAAGTGGATGTCCTGAACAAATGGAGCAGTCATTTCTTACTCATTTTGAACTGAGCATCTGGGCAGGCTCACAGTGGTATAATGACTTTAAATATACACCATTAAATTAAACTACCTTAAAAGAATCCCAGATTCTTCAGTAGCAACATAAATATATTTTAATGTTTGTCATAGTGAAAGCCCTTTGATAGCCTTGGAGGCAGGCACCTGTCCATTGCGATCAAGCTTGCCTATTAGGCTCTATTGACTGAGACATCTGTGTCACTGCAAATAAAAGACTCTTATTGATTTTCTTAACTGCTGTTCACTTCCCCTCCATGTTTCGAAGGCTGAAATCTTAATTATCTCAGATGCGTATTCAGTGCCTTCACACAATGACCTCTCCAAGCCTCATTGGCATTTCATGAATCAAGTAGTTGTAGTTGAGCGTGTCAAGAAGATAAAGGCTGGTCTTCATGCTTGTCCTTCAGTATCACCTGTAACATTGTGGTCTAATAGATGAGAGTGCCCCTTTAAAATGTGAATCTAACAGCCCAGTATTGCAACCTTGCCTATTTGGCACTGAATCCTTTGAATACAGCTTGGAAATGTATTTTTAAGCTTGTCAGCATTCCTTACATGCAGACATGGTTTAATATTTACAGATCTTTTCTGGGTAGATTTGTTAATGTTTCAAAATATAGTTAAAGAATTTAGTTCTATGGATAACTTAAAATTACATAAGTAGCGGTAGCATGCTTCTGAACTTTTAAAATTAAATGTGATAGTTACTCCAATATTCCCTTCTGGATTTTTTTTAAGTACAATTCCTGAACATGAATAAAAGCCATTTTCTTGTGATTGCATCCGTAAGCTGAATTGGGCATTTTATTTGTTCTAAGCAATAGAAATGAGTACGTTGTGTGCCCTGCCATAGTCTGTTACAGGTTTCTTCCTGTGTAGAATTTCAGAAGGATATGGAAGAACCAAAAATCTTACATAAAAAGTTGGTTAAATACAAAGAAAATTCAGAATAAATTTAATACTACCTTCTATTTATCCTGCTCTTATGAGTTACGTACTACTTTCTGTCAAGAGAAAATGCATTTTGTTCTGCAAAATCTGGGCATAGATCCGTAAGTGGAAATAGGTTGCTAGTTGTATCTTTAACTTTTCCTCCTGTTGGGGGATTAAGTCATACTTATCATTACTTAAATATGGGCTGGTCTATTATTTTTTATTATTTTTGGCAGTTTATGCTTTCAGGCATTCATAATGATATCCCTCTAGTAGTTTCCATTTAGGTTTAATAAGGAATTCATATTAATCATTAAAAGAAGGGGACATGATTCTTCAAGATAATCAAATATTGACAGGTTAGAAATAGCTTTCTGCCTAGGTTCATTGATATAGGTGATGTGATATAAATATTTATTTCTTTTCTGTCACTCAGAGTAAATGCCACCAATTGATTCAGCATTGATATAGTGTCAACAGTTCATAAGAAACATTTGACTGGCTTGTGTTTTCCGATTAGTCTCTGCTCTATAAAGTGGGATTTACTAAATCTCTTCAATTGTCTGCTCATAGAGTGTGACTGCTTTCTGAAACCATTATTGCTTCGATTCGTAAAGCAAAGGTATGGCTGTAGGAGTTTGCATCTGTCAGGCCTCTACATATAAAATAAAGATTAATTGAGCATTTTCTTTTTAATGATTTACAAGAGATGGACGCTGATTTCTTTCAAAAACAGCAGGTATAAACAAGGGACGTTTTGTTTTCTGATCCGTAATTGAAGTCTGTTTTGCTTTGTCATTAATTTCGTTAATATTGGCATCCAATCAAACTCGGTTTTGCAGGTTTAATATTCCAGCCCATGCTGTCGAGTTCGTTGTTGTTATGTTATCATTTTATAATTGAGAGTCCACTTTTCCCAGTAAAATAAATAAATCACAACATGTTTTTGGCATCTTTATTTGAGCCAGTAAATCACACTTTATCTCTCCAGCGTTTGCTGGCAGATGCTTGCTCCACCCGTCTCCCTATTTCAGCCCCGGTTTGTGGTCGCTCCGTTGTGCTGAGCCAGCGGGCGATGGTCCTGGGCTGCCAGCAAGCGAGAGCTGCGCAGCATCGTGGTGAAGAGCTGCTCTTGGCAGTGGCTTTTAGAGAGTGGTGTGAAGGAAATAGTCTTTTTTTCACCAGTTAGCAAGAAGGAGAAAAGAGAATACGCTTTGTGTCTCTGGTTCTGCTCAATTTGTTGCTTATAACTTGTGTAACTACAAAAAATATATATACTTTTTTTTTTCCCCCAAGAAGCAAAGATACAAGTATGTTCATAGCATTGTGGACTCATTCGATTTCTCTTAGGAGTTTTGTTCATAGGAACATTGCTGGGAATATAGAAAAGAGACATGTTTGTTGTTACCTCAAAGACTGGAGAGTTAAACTTATCTAGCTTAGGAGAGCAGAAATCCTTAAACACTGTATGTGCTTTAAATTGATAGCTGTTGCAATCTGAGTGAAATTATTTTTAGAAAAAGGGACTCAATATAGCTTCTTTACATATTTTAAACCCCATCAAGAATTACTGTTCCTTTTGAAGTATCTTTTTTTTGCACTTTTTATTTGTATTTTCTGATTGATGCAATAAACAAGATAGTTTTCAGTAATAAAGTACATTTTTATTTTCATCATAAACCTTGATACTTGAATGGGCCTTTTCATGCCATCTTAGGATAACTGGCCCAGGTTTAACTACAAATAACTAATAACGCAGAGTCAATTTTGGCCTTGAGGTATTCCTGATTTTCTCAGAACTTGGAGATTTTGGCATCACTGGAAGAAATGCAAAGGAGAAAAATATTTCCTCTGAGAAACGAGCATGCTTTTTATTCAGGTAGTAAAAGAACAGAACACAAGTTTGAGAGTTCAATGTTACTGTCATTAAAACATAATATTTAGTTGATTTAAAATACTCCGTTTAGTACGGGTAAGACAAGCTGAGTGTTGAATTTAGGGTATGTCTTCTTGTTACCATCACTTCCTTGTTCCAGCTGAAGCCAGGGGCAAAGTTCCTCTTATCTCCTCTGACATCCTATGAAAGTGGATGCTTAAACGTGGCTACATAACTGAAGGGCACATGTCCCCGCTGAATTTTAAAAGCCATTTCAGAAGTTGGATAAATACAGATAGTTAGCTTATGGCAAGCTCTGCATGGCTCTCACCACGGTGCTAGTGGTACTTGACATAGGTAATTTAAAGCTACCTCAGATATGCTTACGTGGTCTCTAATCACGTCAATGATAGCAGATCAGACATGTCATTAGGTATTCGTCTGGATGCCTTTTAACACAAAAATGATAAGTCTTTAAGCAGCTATGCCAACTTATGTGAAATATTTAACTCGGTATCCCAGAAAATATATAATTTACAGAAATAAATTGACAATTTGCTAATAGATTACTAGGAAAATATAATTTAAAATTGGGAATTGCCTAATCACCTACAATGAACAGGCAGCGGAGGAGATCACAGAACGTATTCTGCTTAAAAGATCTCTTTTCAAGTAGGCATGTTCCTTACAAAAATGTCTTTAGTGATTTTTGAAAAGGTGGTTTAGCTTGAAAAGCAGTATAACCGTATTTGCGTAGGAGAAGGTTGTATTGTAGTTTTTCATTGGAGTCACTCAAGCAAGGTGATGTATAATAAGCTTTTATAAAAATGTATATCACACCCTGAATTCCGGCATTTCCAATGCATGGTGTGCTAGTATCAGGCTTCTGTTTGAATATTTAAGGATATCATCGTATCTGGAGAGTTGTGCCAGTGAGCAGAAAGACTGAAGTAAGCAATTTGTTTTGTATCTCAAGGAAAATTACTTTTTTACTGGATAGTATTTAGAGACTATTTTTATTTCAGAATATTTGCATTAGTTAACAGGTATGTAAATTAAGCACTGCAAAGCAGTCCTACTGGTAGAGCTGTCATTCAATTAGTACCAATTATGCTGATTCCAGAATAAATCATGAACTTTTCTGGCTGTACTTAAGATGACATTTTTGTGTTGGATTGTTTCCATTCACCTCCAACTTTGGCTTTGGTTATGTGCTGTTCTGGAGACCCTTTTCCTATCAGTATCTGTGACCTGACCCTCTTCAGCTATATTATATCATTCCATTTTGACACCTTTTATCAAACTTTAATGAAATGACCCAGGCAAACAAATTGTCATTAAACTTTCCATCACTTTGTCCCTTGGTATCGTCTTTTATAAATTGGACAGCAAATGTTGTATTGATCTTCTCGTTCTTGCAGCTGAACTTGAAATGACCCAGACTGCTTGTTGTTTATGGCCTAGAGTTGCTTTTCCTTGACATTTCCATCCACAGCATGACATCTCTTTTGTTTTTCTTTCTTTCTTGTGGAGATGAATGAACAAGACATACGGTATCGAGACATCCTCGGTCATGGCAATGGAGGCACAGTCTACAAGTGAGTGCTGAATTTCACTTAAAATTTTTGAAAATAAAATTTAACATCCCTCTTATTTTCTCCCCTTTATATTTGTAGTGAGATGTATGTGGGCCTTTGCTGCTATACAGAAAAGACTATAAAATAAATTCTTAATATAAACTTCTTAAGAATTCTCTTTACATATTTACAAGGTATCTGCTTTTGGGTGCCATGAGGGCTGGTGCATTTTTATTATCTTTTTAATACTTGCTTTGAATCCCTCCTGGGTAAAAAGTTAATGGTTCACAAGTGGAACTTGAAATATCCTAAAGCATAATGAATTGCCTTCAGTATTTGCAATACCATTATTCTTGCTGGCTTACCACGCCCTTTGCTCGCCCAGTACTGAGAATGACACCAGTGGGACGCGATGACACCGTTGCCCTGCCTTTCTCTGGCAATTCAAAATTAGTAAATACCCCTTTCTCTGCTGCAGTGACTTCCCTTCCTTATAAGCAGCTTCGCATGTAGGCTGATGAATATATTAAATGATAAACTCCCCCAAATTTTGGTAGTGAAGCTCATACCCTGCAGCCAGTATTAATTTTAATATTGTAAAGATTATAATAGCAGAGATATAGTTTTCTCGACAGGAAGGTCTTTCTCATGCATAGTGCAAAGTTTAAACTACATAATGTAATATCTGGTACTTAATAGTCTGCAGTGGTGTATGAAAAATATTCCGCTAGGAATTAAGAAATCCATACTATGTAAGAAAGCCCTGAGGGAGTAATAAAGGTTTCCTCTGGAGAGCTATTTACCATATACAGTAACCCAGCATCCCATTAGGATTTTGTTTTTACCTTAGACATTTTAACTTTGACATTAACGTTTTTTTTAAAAATGTTTTAAAAGCTACAGTGCATTTAGTTTAATTTCTAATTGGCTGCCAACACTGTGAAACAACTAGCTTTGGTCTTCTTGCAGAACTTTTAATGACAGTGGACTTCCAAAACCTTCAGGGGACAAAACTAGTACTTGAGTGGATTCTTCAGAAATTAGGTTAGCCTTGCAGATGGGGTGAAGCTCATTCACATTCTCTTGTAGAAAGATATTCCTAGACCAAGCAGTTGGCAGAATCCAAGGTCCTTTGCTTACTTTATTATAAGAAAGATTTAAGAGAGAGTGTTGAACGTCACAGCTAAGTCAGTGACTTGTTGATGTTTTCTGGTTGAGGGAAGGTTGCTTCCCTTCCCTGTGTACTGATGGCGGCTCCAGGAGCGGTTGTGAGTGGGAGAAGCATCACCAGGGAGGGCCGTGTGCTGCGATCCCTCTGGAAGGCACTGGAGGGCTGTTTAGGGAAGAGAAATGTCACACAAAGTGGGGAAACCCACTTATGTTATTTTTACCCAACTTGGGGTCGCTTTCTGTAGGGAATCTTGTTAAATTCATATGGGAAGTTTGAATAAAATTCTGTGTGAAGTCAGACTTGCACCTTTTGACTTTGTATTTCTGAAGGGCAGCATAGTTACATGCCAGCTCTTTTTTTTAGTGTTCTTACAAAAATGTTTTCCTCTTAAAATGACTCTTTTTAGTAAGTCTGCAAGAGGGATGAAGGAACAGAGGTGTGAACATTCAAGTTGCAGAGGATAATGGCGCAAGAGGGAACGCATAATTCTTCTGGCACTTCTGTGTTGACTTGCTGCATCATGTGGGCTGATGTTGTGATTAGCTTCGTTAAGTTTTTTGAGTATCACAGTTGCTACAATTTGGGAAAGTCAAATTTTACCTGTAAAAGCATGAGCCCTCTTCTATATCAGGGAAACACTGCTACCTGTCTCTTCCCTTTTTATAACATTAACATTTTAAATTGGCAGTTGCAGTGACTTCACAGTATTCTCTCCAGTGCAAGTGTCATTCTTCACAGCTCCAGGGAACGTGTGCCATTTTTGTGTGGTTAATTTGCACGTTCCTGAAGTTTGACTTTCTTTGCGATGTAAATTACAGGAGAATGCAAATATGAAATATTTTCTCCCCAAACCGGGCTGCTACAAAGCAACGCGTTCCTCTCGGATCCTCCCAGATTTGTTTCGTGTGTTGGATTGAAGAGTTGTACCGATTTACTCTTTCATCTCTGGAGAGCTGCTGGTTGCTATTGTTGGAGGGAGTTGGCATTTACGGTGCTTTGGAGCAAAGCAGACCAAACTTCCCGTGCTGGAACAATCGCCCCTTTGTGCGGGGGAGCCTCTTCTCCCTTGCCAAAGGAGCGTCTTGTGCTACACAAGCCAATAAGAAATTGCAAAATGGAATACTTACAGGTAGCTGGATTGCGCTAGTCACAGATAGCAGCCCACATATATTTTATTCCAGTAAATCAATGAACATTTGTCAAATAAAATTAATTGCAAACGTTTGGCTGTTTTCCTCTTGCAGCATTCCATGCTGCCGGTTTGTTTCAGGAGAGGCTGTGTGTAGTATTGATTTGAATCTAAAGAATGACTCTGTGTATGTGGTATCTTTTTTTTCTTCCTTTCTTTCTTTCTAGCTCTTTATACTAAGTCATATTCATTATGGCAATGATATATTATCAGCATCCAGCAAACAAGATAGCGTGTCGCAGGTCGCTGAGCAAAAATTTTCAGCCTCTCTTTCCATGTGAATTAACTACTATTGAAATAGTTTATTGAGATTGAAGTATTGATCACTTCTCATGCTAACCTTGGCTTAAGGGGGGAGAGGAGAGGTGGTTTTGTGCTCTTTGGAAGACGCTATGTTTAGTTAGAAAATGTATTTCATTTATTTGGGTTCTTTACAGCTGCAACTGTTTTATTGCTTGGAGAAGAGGTATCTTAGCTTTATTTTTATGACAGTATAATTATACTTTAGAAATACACTTGATTACTGTGTGTAGCAAAATTGTTCCAGTATATTGGCTTGGCCAATATTGCTATACAAACAACTTTTCAGTCAATTGAGTCTGGTAAAAAATCAATACTTTATAGCAATATTTTTAGTGAGAACTTGCTGAATCTAAATGTTTTTCCTTTTTTTTTTTTTTCTAAAAAGAGAAGGGATTTTATAGTTGTCTGACTTGCTGTTTTTCTCCTCCTTTTGATATGCTATTTCCTTCATTAAGGAATGATAGAAATTACAGAGTTGCATGTGGCAAATTTATTTAATTGTTCTTGATCTTGGGTTGTTTGTATACTCAAAAATGTGTGTGAACATGAAAAAGATCCAAAACTGTATATTCAGAAATTATCTTGAAACACACTAGCGGTCAGAAAGCAGGAATTCCTCCCCTCTGTCTCGAGTAAAGATCATCAAGAAAGTGATGAACTCTGCCGCAACAAAGGCTGAAAGCACCCCAGTACCTTCCTCTTCTCTCTCCCAGCTTTTGCAGTTTGTTTGCATCATTAGCTGGGATTTCCAGTTTCCGTGGAGCGTCCTAAGTCCAGTGCTGTGAATTCTTGGAAAATCTCAGCTGCCTTTATCTCACGGAGATTCACACCTTGCTGTACGAGGCTGGCCTGGGACTGTTGCCCTGGTAGCTGTACAACCTTCCAGCTTTGCAGCAGCCTTTCCAATTTTTTATCAGCTAATTTATAGAAGTTGGTAGGATGGAGAATGGACTGGCAGGGCTGCTTCGCGGCAGAAGAAAGCACTCATATACCGGTGCATCTAGGGTATTTACTTAAATTGCTTTTTCAGAAAAAAAAAAATAATTCACTAGCATATCCAAAAGACATTTAAAGTCTGTGCTTCTCTGCTGCATCTTTTAGCTCCATCAGTGGCTGCAGAGCTCCGAGAGACTCTGTTTTGGTCAGATTGCTCCGTTACTTCAGTGAAATAAGGTTCACGTCTTGATTTGTGCTGTGATGTATGCGTTCTGCCAGTCTCAGGAGTAGCCACGTTAAATTATTTAGAACCAAAATACTTAGCTGTGCATATTTTGCATCTAAGTATTGCACAGTAGGTCTCGGGCAGGTAATTATGGCATGAAGTGTCTCTCTCACATGGTATATCGAAACTGGCACTGTTTCCTTCCTTTATACGCAAGCGAAAAGAATATTTTTCTCTTGCCTAATATTTTCTAGTCTTTTCTTTGTAATTGTAGCTATTGAGAAGGGAGATGGTCAAGGAACTCGGTTTAGGGAATAGGACATAGTTTTGTGTGCCTGGGCTTTTTTTTTTTGAGTGTTGTGTATGGTAGGTAATATTCTGGGTTCTGTTAGCTTGCAGCTACTGAAGACTCTGTAATGCTGCGTGTACTGTAATAAACATAAAGGCTCGATGATGCTGTAATTAATTTGTGAGGTTACCTACCATTGGGGAGAGAGGGAAGAAAAGGGAGATTCAGTTATCTTAGCAAGGTGTCGTGAAACTAGACGGCTTCACTTAACTTGAGTGATGGGAAGAGAGGTGGCTGTTGATGCTGTGCTGCCCAGAGGAATGGCTCAGCTAGGGAAAATAGGGATAAATGCGGAAGCTTAATTTGTTCGAGCAATTTACTTGAGCAACTCTGCTGTTTGGTTGAGTTGTACGTTCCAGCATCTGCCCGTTTCTTTACTCTATCTGCGCCAACCTCGGGGTGCCCCATTAGCACGTTAAACATAGCGCGTGGCGAGACAGCTGGGAAGTTGATCTCTCTTGCAAGACAGCCTGCAAACTGCTTTGCGAGTGCATCGCGGGTACATTAGCAGGGAAATGTTGTCACTTCTGGAGAGAGGAAGTGGGAGGTGATTTAGCTCTGTTTGCGGGAGCGCTGATGGAATTTGTCATTGTCTTGAGGAGCTGTGGCTCTGCGAGGTTTGCTTCTTTGGGAAGATGCTGATGGTTTTCCAGCTCAGGTGCTGTCACAGAGAAGCTCCCACAAGAGGGTCTCTAGTGCAGGTTTGGTCTTCAGAAACAATAACTGTCTTTGCACCTCATGCAGAGGTTGCTGAAGCCAGCCTGACCTCAGCAGAGCCATCGTCTTCTTGGAGCCCCCTCTGTTCTTCTCAGCCTCCATTCACTTTTGGTTTTCTGCGTGAATCCACAGCACGGTAAGAATTCACCCCATCTTGAAATACTCCCCTTCACAGGCTTTTTAGCACGTTTTGCCAATGAGACTGATGTCACTGTCAGCACACAGCAGAGTAAATGGAGATATGAACTGATTTTTCCCAAGAGCAGCAAATGGAGCCAGCACCTGAGCCCAGGTCTGCAGCTTCCCAGCCCCAAGCACCGCCACCCAAACCGTGCTGCCTCACCTGCGTCGTGCATCCTGCAGGAGGGTCCTGCTGCCTTCCGTAAACGCTGCCTGGCCTGGTGTGGTGCTGCGATGCTGCTCTGAAAAGGGAAATGCAGGGAGGTGAAGTGTTTGTTTGGTGCTCCGACAAATCTGTGGCCGTGTGGGCTCTGAAGCTCGTGTCTCCCTGCAGTCCTGTGGAGACCTTTTCCTTAATTTCCGGTCCCTGACCACATTCATTTTCTCTTTCTTGTGGTTACTTTGTCTTGGTTTATTCACACTGAAAAGCAGTGTAGCGATAATAGCTGGGCAAAGTTGGAAACACCCCACAAAATTTCTGCGTATTGTCATTGCAGTTTAAACAAGACTGACCAGTGATTGCTGCTCGCTTGTTTCTCTTGACCCCTGCTATCACTCGCCTGCCTCATAAAATTTGTTATGCACAAAAGTGCATAAAATGAAGATAAAGTACCTCCTTCAAGACTGACAAAAACCATTCCTTTGCAGAATGGTAGCTGCAGTGAAAGTAAATAAATGAATGGACAGCAATCACAGCCTAGTTGATGAAACTGTTCAATTAAAGCACAGGCATTTACATGGTGTAATTTCCCTAAATTGCCAATGAGCCCCTTTAGACACAACCAGTGTTCAAATTGATTTCAGCATTGATTTTGGCTGAAGCTGATAAATTTCTGCTTGTTAGTTAAAGTAATTTTGCAGAAGACTTTGTACTGCAGTATTGAAGTGTTCATTTAGCTGATGGTTAAAAGAGGAGTTATTTACAGAGGGTTCTACTGTTGTTCTGAGATGGGACAATTCCCCGATCATCTTTTTACTTTTAATTTTTTAAGCTTCAGTATACAATCAATAGGTTATTGAAACTGATTAAAATGTATCCAGCCAGCTGCCTATGGCTGTTTAATTAGAAACTGGATGATTCTTAAATTAAAGTTGGTTTGTTTGCATTGCATGTCCACGGCTTGCAAGATGAGGTGAATAGTAACCCTGAGAATTTAAGTTTGCTCTTGTTGCTAGTGCGCGAGGAGCTGTGTGAGCACAGTGCAGCTTGCATTGAAGCTCACCCCGATGCAGGCGATATCAGCTGCTGCTGGGTTACAAACAGGAGGCTGCGTAGGAGAGAATTGATGGAATTTGCCACAGCCAAGTTACTCCAAGCCGATAGTTTCCGACTGTTCCCTAATACACAATGCTTTTGTAAATATTGCTTTTGCTTACAGAAATGGGTGTGAGATGACAAGGGACAGAAGAATGTGTATTTATCTAGAAATCCTTTTCCGCCATTATACCAGCAATGTTGTTTCCAATTTTTTCCTTAATCTATGTTTGATGTCTCTGTAAGAACAATGAGTATAACCACACCATCAAGGCTGATGCTGAATTTTTTTCCCCATCTTTTCACCCCAGATTCTTCCAAAATGTTCGCTCCAACTGCTAGAAACTAACTGCTGTGCTGTTCACTGGTCTGCATGGTGTACAAAGGTTAGCCCCCCGTATCCGTTTCTGACACAGAACCACCTTCCCCGTGTGTCACTACAGCTGTAGTAACGGTGCTGGTGAGGAGCAATGCAGAAACTGCCCTCGTGTGCTGCCTGTCCTGGTGCAACCTCAGCGCGGTCCTGCGGTGAGCTGGGCGCTGTGACATCTCGGCATCTGTGCCCTCAGCTGCTCCTGGGGCAGGAGACCTCTTGGGGTACGGCTTTATCTAGTGCTTGGGGGTTTTCTTCTGAGGATTTGTTTGTTCAGTACCGTGAATTGCAATGGGTTCTTGTTTTTTTTTGGTTTTTTTGTTTGTTTGTTTGTTTTGTTTTGTTTTGTTTTTTCAAACTTCATTCCACACTCGTTTGCCTCTGGTTCCTAAAGGGCCTGTTTGTGGGCACAACAGAATTACGGTGCTGTCTTGGAAACGTTAGCTCTGTCTTGACTAAAACTTACGAGCAAGCTTCCTACCTGAAACTGAGCCATGATTAGAAGAAAACTCTATTTCAGGTTATTACAACGAATGCCTAGAAAACTTTTCTTCCTTGGCACAGTTCTCTTTTCCAGCACTGGTCTTTGCTGCAGCGCTTTGTGTTTCCTTAGCAGTTGTTATGCACGGACACATCTCCCGTGAACACATGGTTTCGTAATGCAGCAAATCCAGCTTTAGGTCTCCTTGTGGGGAGATGCAAGCATCGACATTACCGTTACCATAGGATGTGACATGCTTTTTGGCTCACCCTGTTGATTCAAATGACCTCCAAAAATTGTGATGGGTTTACTTTGTACTGCAGGCTGTATGCTGTGTCGGCTAATGCCTGTCCATGTCAGTGTAACCTTATGACTACTCTGCTATCTTTTGTCCTTTCAGCTAGTTTAAAACCAGCAGCTGAAATACATTACGGTGTCTGCATCTGATCTGGTTTGGTCCTGTGGCAGTAAGTGAGCTTGGACTGGCCATGGGGGGACGGTGACGACAAAGCCCTCTCCGTTCAGTTCTTTGTGTATGGGTCTGCCCCGGGGAATGGGAACCAAGTCCCGGTGGGATGGGTACAAGGAGAAAGGTGTAACCCAGTTTTTAAAGGATGACCCTGAGTGGTTGCAGTGGAGAAGGAACACTGATGTAAGTGGGAACAGATGGAAATAGGAGTTAGGTTGCAGAGCAAAAGAGGTGAGGGATTCATTCTGCTGTGCTTCGGCTTGGATGCCAAAGCCTTCTCATCCCCACAGAGATGGGTTAAGTGAGAGGTTTTGCTGTTCTGCATTTTCTTTATGCAGCCTCTAGTGCCAGTTTTGCTCTTTGTAAAAGTTTAAAATTTAGATACAAGTATTTTGGGTTTGTTTTCTAGTTTAACAACAAATCATTTTGCAATCAGTACTCAAGCATCTGTAATGGGATTTTAGATAGTGGGGAGGTTGGCGTAGATTGCTGTTTGAACTAGCACAGTCCCCATAAAAGCTTCTTTTTACAACTGCTGTGCACTTTGGATTTCCTGTTTTAACAGCCAGAGAGGCAGGCTAATGTGTTTGTCTATTGCAGAAGGCAACAACTGTCAAAGTGTTTATTTCCTAGAAACAATTTGAATCTGTTTCTTTAGATGGCCATCAGAGTACGTGACAATTCTGTCATTAGGCTGCCAGAGTCTGACCGGAGCACGACAGACAGTAGCAGTACTTGGAAAACAGAGGGGGGAAAAAAAGGAAAAATTACTAGTAAACCAAATCTGTGGGTGATTTGCTGCATATAGTTTGCAGCTGGTGGCTGGCATGTGGTTCTGCAATGCATAACACTTAGAGAATTGTATTCATCGTGTGCAACACTGACACAGTGATTTTGCTCTAGGTTATTTCTCATAGGGCAGGAAAATGCTCAGTTTGACTTCATTTAGTGCCCTTACATCTGAAGGTGCTGCTTGTTAACAACCGTCACTTTCTGTGTTAAGTTTTAGCTCAAATAAGAAGCCTCGTGCTTCTCTGTGTCTATTCATTCCTGGTAGAAACTCATTCCTGGTAACTCTCTGAGGTCTTTTGTGAGCGTGCCCTTCTGTGTGTCGAGGAGGACTTCTCTGCAGTTCATCGGGGCAGTGCTACGGCGAGCTGGTACAGATGTGGGGAAATGGAAAGGTATTTGTGGATCTTGTTAAGTGAAAACATATCTTCACGTTTTTTTAACGAACATGTTAAACAGAAGGACATGCATCTGCAAGAAAGGACGTGAAATGTTTACTTTTATTTTTACTTTTCGGCCTCTGTTTGCTGCTTGGCAAGTTCACAAGAAGACGGTGCAGCACAGGATCAGGCTGGAGAAAGGCAGGGAGGGGATCTCCATCCTCGAGACTTCCAGCGCAGCGCTTGACGAAGCTAGGGCACCCCTGCAGTCCTCCATGGGGTAGGTGGTGCTCACAGGTCCCCTGCAACCAGCTTTTCTGCGGTTCTGCAGGAAGCAGCACGTGTATTAAAAGCATCCTTTAGCAGAACGGTAAGGGAGACACCAAAGTTTTTTTGTGAGCCAGTAGGACTGCAGCAGATCTACGTTTTCGGCATTAGCCATAAGTTTCTGCAGTGCCTCGACTCCGGGTAACATTGCCTCCCTGCTTCCTGCAGTCACATCACTGATGTGACAGCACCGTCAGTATATCATTTTGTCATATTTGCTGATGTTAGTTATATTTCCAGGAAGGGAAGGGACTGACTCATTGGCATAGCAGACAGGTCATGGCTTTCCCTTGAATCATTTGGTCTTGCCAAGGAATATCTTATTGATTAGAAATTGTTTCCATGGCTATTGGGGGGAAAAACAGAAAAATATATCCTGGTGGCCATAGTGAACATATGGGAAGTAGGATTTTCTGTGTAGTAAGCTGTTGCTGGCTTCTTCAGTGCTTTTTTTGCATCAGTATTTGTAGCATGATATAATAATTGTAAAGAATACTTTCTAGGAAGAGACTGCAATTTTTTGAGTTTCTAAATAATATTAAATTCAGCTTAAAAAGATTGCATATTAGGAAAAGCTGTTTGAGAAAGCTCAAGGATCTTTGCATAATCAGCCTGTGCTTCTGATGTGACCATTCTTAAGTTGCTCGTATGTGGGCGAATGCTTTACAATTAAAAATGAGAAAACAAATTGAAAATTGCTGTTTCTCTTGAGTGCCTGCATGTTGAAACCTGAAGTTAGTTCTTTGCCCTGAAAGAAATTATGCCACAATCACAGCGAGTAATGCAGCTCCCCATGGTGCTTTTAGGTAAAATTTCTCACAGGGAGAATATAAAATTGTTAGTCTTAGCAAGTTACAAGGGAGAATTTTTTTGTTTGACATCTAAGCTATTTGTAAAGAAGCTTGTGCGTATTCTATTTGGTTGGTTTTGTTTGTTTTACTTTTGAAGTACGGTGTATAAAAGTGCTGCAGAAACTCACTATCCCTATTCAGTGTGTGAAATTTTAGCATTACAAATTAGGAGGGGCTGTGATTTATTTCGTAAAGAGGATCGAGCTCCAAAGCATCTTGCATTTCTTCTTTGGCTTTCTTTGCTGTATACCTGAGGAAGAACAAAGCAGGCAATGTGAAATTCGGCTGCCTTTTTTTTTCCTTTAAAACAGAAACCAGCTGCTTCTGATGCTTTCATTTTTTTAATTTGCTTTCCTATAGAAACGCTCCTCTTATAAGGAGGGAAGAGATGCTGAGGAATTGGCAGTTCCCCCAAAGCCCTATTCTAGTTTTCCATGATATTGATTTTTATTTTCTGGAGCACAGGGGATGCACACACCGTACTGCACAGTCCATCAGAAGTTTTTCCAGTGTAGCTGGAGGGCTTTGTTCTCGCAGAGCACGCTCGCTCACACCTCCTTGCTTATTCCCCCAAATACCCCAGCTTTTGCCTTTGTGGCTCTCCCTGAGGGCAGCTCCTGATTTCCCGAGTAGAGGAGACAAAGTTATGCTAAAGGACTTGGTTGCGTGGGGCTTTGACTGCCTGGGGATGTGGTTAATAGTCAAGGTTAATAAAATATTTGATGCAGCTTTGCCAGCCATGCTCAGAAGCTGTTCACTGCACTGGATGGAGAGGGCTCAGAGCACAGAAATCTAAAGGGAGCGGGAAGGAAGAGACTTACATTTCCTCTCCCCGGTGGGAGCATTTCCGAGCGCGTGCCTGTCAGAGCCCAGTGCTCCAACCATGCTGTCCCTGTTCCTGCAGCCGTTCGGTTTGGTTTTCTGAGGTGGTCTGAAAGCTGGCGCTTGCTTTCCTCCCTCCTCCCTGAAGATTTCTTCCTCCTTTTGTGAAGGCTGTAGAAGATTTTGGAAAAAAATTCTTTGTCTGAGTTATTAAAACTTGGTCTTAATTAAATGACAGTCTCTTAACTGGGTCTCTGCACCAGCTGCTGCTAATATCGATACGGGGTGCACCTGCATTCCCTCCTCTCCTCCATGTTGTTCATCACGTCCCTCCTCAGCTGGCAACACTAAATCGGTTTGCTCAGTCAAGTGCAGTTTTTGTCCCATGTCTGCATCATCATCTGGTAAGACTGGTATCCCAAAATGGATTCCTGAACTCTGCTTTTTTTTTTTATATAGTAGGTTTAATAATTAGCCTTGAAATGCTGCAGGTTCAATAACTAATGACGGTGTTTTTAAGTTTTAAAAAAAAATCATTTGGGTGTAGGATGTTGGAGTTACAGTCTTTCTATGTGAAGAAATTGGGCACTGAATGAACTGCATGCTTACTGTTGCGTTTTCCTACTAGTTTACTAGTACATCATTATTTTTTAATGTGTGCTTAAAGAGTATTTTTAGTACTGGTGGAGAAAGTTGTTTTTATGGTTTTTAGTCTCATAGCGTTTCTATTCTGTGTTTAAAATAATAAAACATCAAATTTCTCCAGTTAACCTGAATGGGATCTGGATCAGGCTGTGGATAAGAATCTATTCTTATTTTGTTCCCACGTCTGTAAAGAGCTTCCTCTCCAGAGAGGAAGAAGAGCAATCCATGCTGTTGCATTTGTCACCTAAACTCACAATTTAAGTAAGAGATGGAAAGGTAAGGGAAATGCACATGGATTCGGCTTCCTGGGACTAGCAAATTGCAACAGCATTTCAATAGTAACTTTTATATTTTTTTAATAGTTGACACTGGCATCAAGTGTTCAAACTGGCTTCTTAAACTTCTGACTGCAGAAGCTGGAAGTCTGATGCAGTGCTGCCTCTTCAATCGCTCCTCAACAATAGCTGCCTACTCTCAGTCCTCAGTTATGGCTTTTACAGTAGGTCAAAAGCAAGCCAACAAAAATAGCAGAAAGAAGATCTTGATCTTCCAGAGCTGGTTTCTTCAACACACAGTGTTTGGCGAACATCTAAATAGCATTTCACTGAATATTTTGTGTTGTGCTACCTTTCCTGGAAAGGGTCCTAGTGGAGGTACGAGCACAGGTGTCACTTTGTCACCGTGTTAGCTCTTCCATGCAGAGCTGTGGGACAAGAAAATCTTGAGCAGGATACGAAAGGAACGAAAGCAGGATCAAGGTGGAACCATGGTGTTTCAGCTCTGCTGCATTAGAGGTTTCCAGGGAACCAGTTACATTTATGTAAGGTCTCATGGTGCAGAAATTGCTATCGGTAACTCGGCTCGTGTTCAGCAGCAAGGCATGCTGCTGCTACCCCTGCCCTCTGGCAGCCGTCAGTGGGACACGCGGGGCAGAACGTCACCCCCGAGCAAATGGCAACTGAAAAACAGGTCTGAGTGTGCACGTCTTAGCTGTGAAGGACAAGGTATTCAATGCATTTAATTTCGGCTCTTTGTTTTTGTTAATTTCTGTTCCTTATTTTTGTCTTTGAGTAGTAGCTATTTAGCAACTGTTCTCACTAGTCTTTAACATCCGCTTGTCTTGGCTATTAGGCACTGCTCAAATGCATTCCTAGCAAGAGGAGTTGTTGTAGCTGTTTATTAGGCAACATCATTTGCCTACCATTCTGGAAGATTTTAAGTGTGTTCACTGAGATGTACAGCTTTGCTGAGGAACCTTTGCATTTTGCTATTTTGCTTCATTAGAAATGATCCGGTTCTACAACAAGTTTATTCACTTACTTTTGGAGGTGACACTGGAGTCTGTAAGGGTTGACCCTTGAAATGAGATATTAATTTCCTCATAGGCATCCATAGACTTTCTGATGGGTGCAGTATGCACAAAAACTATGGTTTTCTTCATGCTGTGCCCATTATTCTGTGGGATTTTTTTTGTTTATCCTTCTGAAGCTACATAAGGGTGCTAAATCTTCAGGCTTTAGCTGTGCTGACTGTAACCAAAATGATCAATTCCAACTTACAGTTCTACATAATATCTAACAAAAGCATTTTCCCTACACACTCATTGGAACAGGTAATTACTGCAGCAACTACAGACTAATTTGAAGTGTTAGCTGTTAATTAAAACACTACAGAGGTGTACAGTTGTCTTTTGGTGTAACCAAAGCTCCTATTCAGACTCCATTAATCACTTTGCAGTTATTGTGTTGGGGAAGGTCAGGACAACTGAGATGCCCGGAGTAAACAAATTCCTTTCCTCCCAGGTAGCTTGCCATTTGCAAAGCCAACGGACACGCTGTACCCATGGGCATGGTATCTCCTTTGTGATCCAATTCACAGTGATAATTAAATGTTAAATTGGTACTGTCAGTGCTCTGTAAACCAAACCAGGTATCTGCCCTCTACTGGAAATTTAACCCAAACTTCCACGGATGAATTAGCGTGCATCATAATTAAATAATCAAGTCTTCCCTTTTAATTCACTTGGAAACGGGAGATCTCTCTTATGGAAAAAAAGATCAGCTTTCTTGACAAGCTAATTAAGTTGCCAAACTGTCCAGCACAGTGCGTATTAAGCTAAGAGACTTTAAGCATGCTATCTCAACCTGTTCATTTTCTTATCATTTCTGCTGATCTGAAGTCCGTACCGTTTTGCCGCTGTTGGTTCATCCATACTTACAGCAGAGTTCATTTACTCCATCTGATTCATCGATTATGCGTTCAGCTACCGGCCCGTCAGAGCTTCACCCGATGGTTTTGTTCTTTGCACGTTACACTGACGTTAGATAACACTGATTTTGGTATGGCTTCTTTAAACCACGTTGGTTCCTAAAAGCTAGCGCCACCCAGTTACATAAATATTTAGCCAGAAGTTCTTAAATTAAGGTGAAGTTTTTAGAAGCTTCCAAGCTGTTAGCAGGGATTCTGTAAGCACTCGGGATTATAAAGGAGATTAAACAGACTCGCTCTGTACCACGTATGATTTGGCATGTGGAAAAAACTATTAAGCTCTTTCTTCAGTAATAATTGCTAGAGGTATATAGTGGGAAAAGATTATAATTCTTTAAAGTTAGTGCCACATATATGACATTACTGTGCATACTGTCATAAATCAGTACGAGACAATAAAACTAGTGAAGAGGAAAACCTTTAATGGTTTTGTTTTTATGCAAAATTACATTGGATTTTTAGTAGACTTTTTTTCTTCTACCTTTATTTTCTTAGGAATCTATGTTTAGGAATGCACAAGTCACTGCTTAAAAAAGCAATTATAAATGTTTGTCTTCAGAAATTAAGACAAATAGCTTTTGACTTACTGCGGACATTTATTTTGAGTACATGTGAGCTTTAACACTGATGCATGCTAACCTTACATGCGCACACGTGCTAATCATAAATATGAACGTGGAAAGGTCATTTCACAAATATTTTCTGTGCGTCCTTAGGTTTCAATGAAGAAATCGGTCATCATCTGTGTTGCTTCACTTTAATTGGTATAGCTGTGCGTCTCATTGTCTTATCACTGAAAATACCCTTACAGTTAGCCAGCTTGTGCAACAAAAGCTGGGGTTTGTTAACATTCTGAGTAACGTGGTATATCACAACTTTTCATTGAAAGAAAATGTGGAAGTGGATAAATTCATACTTGCAAGTGTGCTATTATGCTGTACCAGTCTTCAGTGTATAGATTTTATGTAAAGCATGCAGATGTAAAAACAAACAAACAAAAAAAAAAAAACCCTGCTAAACAGCTCCATTGTGAGTATATTCTGCAGATCAATTGTTTTCATCAGTCTGTCTTTAGAAATGCTGTATAAAATTTGGTTTACAGTAAAATGTTAATACATTGTACTCTAAGCCATTTTTCTGTGAAATTAGTGTATACATGTTGCACATATGTATAGAAGTAATTTTATGTCATCTCAAGTTATTTAATTTTTTCTCCTCATGCAGGGCATATCATGTCCCTAGTGGAAAAATACTAGCCGTAAAGGTAAGATATTACAGTAATTTTCTCTCTCTCATTTTCTCTCTTTCTCTTCGTTCTTTCTTGACGTGGGTTTCCTTCCCCTCCCTGCAATGGTTAGATCTCTGTTTTATTGTGTTAAAGTCCACGTTGCTTATGCAGGAAAACTCCAGTACGTAAATCTGGTAAGCTCAAATGAGCACAGAGTTCCCTGAAGCCAGGTTTCACCCTCCAGGAGCTGCAGGTTTGTTTTAACGCTGCGTGTGGGTACCACCACGTTTTCCTGGTGGTTGTGTGGACAGGTCCAAAGGCAGCTGTGGGTTGTGCCACTGGGACAAACCCCCTCTAGCAGCTGGTGGAGATCCTGTTTCACCTTCCCAAAGCCTGGCGTAACAGCAATGGGGATGGAAAGGTCACAGGGTGTCAGCCTCTACAGCTCTCTGCTACTGCCACAGTGTCCCCAAGGGCATACTCTTGAGTGTTCTCTGCAACCTCTTATTTTAAATAAAGAGAATTTCCCTATTTTCTTTGGGATACTGCTATGTTTTCCTAGGAGATTCTGTGGTTTTAACAGGATGGTTTATTTTAATGTTCTTCCTCCCTGCCCACCACTGTGTTTATACAACTGAATATACGTGTGTGTGTGGGTGGGTGGGTGTGTATCTTCCATTAGCATTTGTAGCAGTGAAGCTACAAAGTGTAGTGTGGTTATGTGTATCAGATAAGTACCAGTCTTCTTTGAAGTTAAATTAAAGCTTTGGTAAACTAATAATGCACCTATGACTACAATATGCCAACTACTGTGTGATTTAGAATTACATTATTAATTCAGTTAAGCTATAAAATAAATTATTGATGTCTGTGTAGAACCGAAACTGTTTTTTTAACTTGATTTCATTCAAACTTGAAATAGTAGAGACTTTGGGAGAACAAATGAACTGTAGTATTCATATAATTCTATTTAATAGTTTGGAACCAAAAAGTTACATCTTAAAAAATGTATAACTTAAAGAATAATTAATTGGAGATCTGTAGAAGTGTTTTGTTTCATCTGTCTTTCTTCCCTTCTTTGAGTCACTGAAGTCTGGTATAACTGAGTTAAACAGAAGAGTGTGGGAGGTGGGAGAAGGGGGCAAGAGAAAGAGTTTGTGGGAGCTGGTTGCTGCAAGCAGAACTGGTATTAAATGATGTGGGATTATACCGAGACTACAGATGGAGCATTGTGTGATTTATTTTTAAAGTATTTACGTGTATGGGTACATGTATGCATGGGTAACTTTCAGATTTGAACTCACGTTGTCAGTAGTTCTTACTGCGTATAACTTACTGAAATGAGATTCTGCCCATGTTTTGGCTTTCCTGGAGGATCACGTAAATCCCTGCACTCCACTGGGAGAAAAGCTTTTGACTTTCTTATGAGTTGCGTAAAAGCAAATGCTTACGATCCCATAACTCATTCTCTATATGTCAAAAAAATGGAAATCAAAACTTAAATAACATCCAAATAACTTCTAATGGTATGGAATACAAATATCACTTGAAGTCTTCTCAGTTGGTATCCATCGCTCCTAAATCTGTCAGGAGCGGTTAGGATAAGGCAGGAGTTCTCCAAGATGCAATAGGCACAAAAGTACAGAAAATCTAATATGCAGAAACACCTTTTGTTACAACTTTCCGTGGGGAACTAAGAAAGCTCTTCCCCTAGATGCTGGCGTTGCACAAGGATGCTGCTTCGCTCTGCTCTCCTTCTGCACCAGTTCCGCTCGGCGCTGGCCTTGCCCGCTGCCCCCAGACCCACGGTGTAGGGCCGGGGGTGCCCCCGGAGCTGGCTGGAGAGGAGCTGGAGCGAGCTAGAGCACAATCACACCCACAGGAGGGGAAATGAGTTCAACCTTTGCAAGGTTAATTGAAATCACCTCCCTGTGGCAAAAAGCCTTCTTTCCCCCCGCAATTTCACCTTCTTGTTTCCCTTGGAGTCCAAGGGTTCGGTTAGTCCTCATGGATAATTAGCATCTTGAAGATTTGGGAAGCTGGGTTCTCTGGGTAGACACTACCCCTGGTGGTCCCGTCACTGTCAATTATATTTTGTTCAGTGCACTTACAGAAGAAATACCGCACCAACACGTGTGCATTATCGTGGTTAAAATAACACGCTCGCAAGCTGCAGGTCAGGAAAAACGCTAGGATAGTGATCATGGTGGCTGGCTCCATTAATAAAATTACTTACTGCATCTACGGCTTGGCGTACCCAGCAATAAAAAGAGGACGGTCACACCTGCATCTTGACAAGATGATCACAAGGATCAGTTGCTTTGACAGAGGATTACCATGCTGCTAGCGACATCGTCGCAATGAAGGATCTGTGAATGCAGTGCTGTTGGTTTTGTTTGTTTGTTTCTTGATAACTGCATACAGATTTGATACGACAAGACAACACTCAGTAAACCTGTTGATTAAAATGCTCTCAGTTGGTAGTTAATCTTGCAAATATATTGAACAGGATAACAAACCAATGCTGATATCCATATTATAGACCAAAGCTCTCTGTGTCATTACATATTTTATATAAACTTTACAGCTAGATAATGTGCAAAAGATTTAATAGATTTTCTAATGTAACCTTTTTTCTAATTGGAAGAAAAAATCCAAATGAAAAATGTGAGTGTACGCTGGCTGATTGCCATTCTTCAGCTGCTTTTGGTTTCTCCTGCTCTTAAGCTAGCATTTAAATGGACCATTTGATTAATCATTTGTATACCGACTATAATACTCCCAAATTTCCTTTGAGTTGTACATACTGTAAAAGACAATTATGTCGGCACAGATTAAATAAGTGAATTAAAACAGAATAGCAGCTTAATTTGACCTGTGATTTTGCTCTCGTTCCCTTCAGTGGAACGTATGCCACTCCAGCAAATAGATGAAGTCATCCATGACAGCTTGTGATGAATTGCCGTATTTATACTGTATATTTTAATAGCCTCACACTAATTTAAATTGAGCACAGAGTAAATTATAATTCAGTCACTTGACTGCTTGTATTTAACTTGACAACTCATCCTTATTTGTCCTGGAGGTGTAGTGGAGAGCGGAGGAAATATGTTCAGGTATTCCTCCTTTAAAAGTTAACCCTTTCACTCGAAATGTTGGGTACACTGAGTTTATGCAGCCTCGGTGAGGAGTCCTGCTCCCACCCGCACTGACAGCGCCGTGCGAGCTCACAGCGAGTTATTTTATGCCTGATGAATTCGGTTTCACTGTTCTGCTCTCAGCAGTCCTGAGAAAACCTCAAAGTGACTTTTGCTGCAAAGTTCTTTCCAAAGGTGCCGTTTCGGAAAGGTTTGTTTAACGCCACATCTCATTTGCTTACCCGTGTTACGAGTGTGGAAGTTGCAGCCAGATCCTAATTCACGGCTTCCTCCTCAGTAGCAGCAGGTTTAAGGAGTCTTTTTTCCCCTCACTTTAGCACTGACCCACCCCATGTCTACGTATGCTTAGGAATTGTTTCCTGCATTCAGATTTAATTTTCTAAATCTGCTTGGAAACCGTGCAAAAGGAGCATGGCAGCAGAGATTACGAGTGGAGATGAAGGCAGGGCTGCACGGACTCTTCCTCCTCCGGCACCTGTTTCAGCGCTGTAATTGGGTTCCTCCAGCGTTGACTTCAGATGGCTGCCTCCAGTTTGGGGGTCGCCCAAGCCAGGCATGTTCAAGTGGAATAAAACACTTCTGTGTAATAGTTATATGGAGAAAGGGAGATGGTGCCCTCACCCAGGTTACTTGGTGGTGCTGTCCCCTTGCCATGCTGGGGTGCTCCTGTGTGTGCTCTGCCCTACAGCAGCCAGATCACCGGCGGGTCGGGGAGCTCTGCTTTTCCCCGTTATCGACACCATTACAATGCAGGGTCTGCGTGTAATTACGGCTAATGCAAATCAGCCGGAGACCTTTCTTCCTGCCAGGTCTTGGTTGACTGGATGTCAGCGATGTATCTGACACTGATCATGCTAACTAGTCATCGTGTGGGGCGGCGAAGCCTTCGCAGGGAAACCTCTCCCTGTGAATAGGATTTAGTGAGATAAAATGTAATTTTGTACCAGTGACGAGATTAAATTATTAATATTCAGTGGGTAAAACTGGTAGGATTCCAGCAAATTATTTGAAGTTTTTCACGCTGGAAAAATGTAAGCGAATATTGTTGGCAAATGATTATTGATCTAGACAAGTGTGTTAAACGTTTCTTGGCAGCCCTGTATTACACTTACAATTTAGTTTAGTGACAGCTTTTATAAATAACCCTAAAGCAAAGTCTTGATAGAAACAGGTTATCGTTTTTTTTTTCTGTTGGACAGATTTTGATACTGTAAAATGCATTTGGAGGTGCTCTCCCTGTATTTTGTTTTGTCAGCAGGATATGCGGCCTATAATGTCTGTTCTGTTAATTCTGCAAATCGGCTGTATTGTGTTTTCCTCTAGCTTAACGTGTTTGACTGTGAAATACCATACGATAGAAGACCGAGCATGGCTAACTGCATTCAGAGCCCACTTTGGTTTATATAGTAGTATTTAAGAATGAAGTGTGCGAGTCTTCTGATAATCATGGCAAAGAAAGGTTTGTAAAAGTCACCTTTTCAGCGCTGGCCTTCCTCGTAGCCACCAAGGGCAGACTTCTCTTCTCTGGCCACTTGCGAGTGCAGCGATGGCACTGCAGAGAAGACGGAAGTTTTGTGGCCTTTTTTTAATAATTACTTTCATCTTAAAAATTCAGGTGTTAGCAGAAAGACTTTAGAAAAGTGATGAGGTCAGACAGTCGGGGTGCATGGGTTCATCTGTATTTTGCCACTTGGGTGCTGTGCGCTCGGGGGCAAGGTGCTCCCGGCAGAGCCCCAGCCCTTCCTTGGGGCGCCTGGCTCGTCCCTGCAGGCGCTGCAGCCGCCTTCCCGGCACCGCTCGCTGCTCCGGTCCTGCAGAGCAGCCTGGCTCGGGGCGGTGGAGAACGGGGACATGGATGAGGGAAGCAGATAGCCATGGGAGTCAGGGGCTGGGCTGCTGAGCGCTCAGTCAGGTTGTTTGTAGTCACTTTCCAGAATGCTTTAGTGATGCTTACCTAAGCATCGGTGCCATCTGCTGCCTTCTGCGTTTATTCTGTATATTTAAAAAATGTCCATGTTTCATAAAAGTATACAATGATAGGAATTTGTGTTAGAAAAGGGGTAGATATTAAACTGAAATTGGAAAAGTGGTGCTAGGAGATGGCTCTTGACACTCCTTTGGGGCACCATTGAGCAATTCAGAGATACTTTCAATACCGCAGTACTTGTTTAGATCTTCAAGTTAAAATCAGCATGTTCATCGGGGTCACGGCACTCCAGAATTTTTCACGAGACATCTTTGTAGCAAGAGGAGTCCGTGCAGGGCAGACGAGGAGAGACATCCCCAGGCTGGGTGCTGATCTGTGCTCTGGGTGAATCGCAGCAGCTCCAAGCTTACAGACCCACAGACTGACCGTGCCTGCTCGTTGCATTACCTGTTGGGCTTGTGTTCGAGTTCTAGCTCGTCTGATGGTCAAATGAATAAACAGAAACCTTCCAACTTTTCATGGATAAAACTGGCTGCATAGCTTAATTTATTTGCAACTGACTTTCCAAAGTAAATACTTCTGTCCTTCCACTTCCTTTCTGCCCGTGGCTCTGTTAAAATACTCCTTCCATTCCTTTTCTCACAAGAGGTTAATTAATACCAGGCCTTCTGTTTTGTTCTGAGTCATTCACTTACCTTTCATGTCAGAGCTGATCGCATGTCTGACGTTTGTTTTTAGGTCATACCCTTAGATATAACACTGGAGCTCCAGAAGCAGATTATGTCAGAGTTAGAAATTCTTTATAAGGTATGCATTTTTTCTCATTTTAATTATTCTTGATTACAGTCATCCGACAGTGTCTTTTTTAAACAGGCTTCTCTTTTCCTTTCTTTTTCCAGTGTGACTCATCATATATCATAGGATTTTATGGTGCATTTTTTGTCGAAAACAGAATTTCATTGTGTACAGAGTTCATGGATGGTGAGTTTTTTCCATCTTGTGTGCTTTTAATTGCTAAGCTTGTAAATGGGGAAAATCATATAAAGATTTGCTTTTCCAGTATGGAGCAGAATGCATTATTATGACTTTGAAATATAAAATAAAACATTGAGAACTTTGATTTAGTTTTTTTAAGAACAGGCTAGTATTGGGATTGGGTTATATTCTGCAGTATGCTGTATTTTCCTGAATGCAATTTCACTTACTTTTATTGAAAATGTAAATAGAACAGAAATAAATGCTAGCTTAATTTGTGGTTTGATATTTGAGTCTTCCATACAATCTGTCCTCACTGACGAAACAGCTGTTCCTCACTTTTAATGTTTTGCTAGCCAAAACAGATTTTCTTTTAAAGAAATCTATTAACCCAATGTCCTGTGTGTTTTCATTGGAAATCGGTTCTTAATTGCAAGACAAGGAATTATTTTCCAACACAGCTGTTTAGCAGTGCTGCACTAAGTTTCTTTCTGAGTGTACTCTTATCTCTCCCAACGTGGATCTTCAGACCGACAGTATCCCCTTCCCCACAATTTGATGCTGCTGTCATTATGGAGATATATTAGTACTTTGCTCTGAAATTTTGTGCTGTGTGACACTCTTGAACAAAAGGCAGGAAAAGTATACTGATTACAGCAATTTGTAATCATTGCTGCCCTCTGTGTATCAATTTTGAGAGTGTCTCATGACAGATACAGTCCCCCTGTGTCTCATGCACAAGAACCCTCTTTGCAGCATTCAACTTTGAGCTTCATGTTGGTACAAGCATTTAGTATATTACTCTCTTCAGGGTTTTCCTGTGAGCCAGCATTTTCTGCCCTATCCACGTTTTTCACAAAGGTTCAGTTAAGCTGCATGTAAAAAAGTGAGGATCTCGCAAATAATTTACTATAGAGGAAAGGCGCTCTGGCAGGAAAAAAAATCCAAAGCCAAATGCATACCATTAAATTAAGCACTGTTGAGTAGCTTCTTTCTTTCTGATGGGGGACTACAGATAAAGCCCTTTAGGGTTGTATGGTGCATTTTGTTTTCTCTCTGTTAAAATGGTCTATTATTACTGTTATTTCTCTCTTTTTACACTTACTACCTCTGTTCCAATGATCACTGTGCCCCCTTTCCAAGCGTGAGGGATTCTCTCAGATTTTCCATATTTGCAAAGCTTGATGAAAAAGTATTTTATTTATTCACCAAAGCCCACAAGTTAAATTCTTTGATGCTCTCATGCTGTGTGACCATTAGCCATTTCTCTGGTCTCTTCTTGCAATTGCACTCGGATTTGCAAGCCTGTGTCAAGCAGCAGTCCCATGCAGTAAGGAGGCAGCTGCTCATGCCAAAACATGCATCTGCCTGGAGTGTGTGTGCTCCTACTAATTCAGAGACTTTAAAAATGATGGACATAAATGTTTGCAGTCCCAAATTCTTGTTTGAAAATATTTAAGCCTGTAGGGTATGCATCCCTCATGATGTTGCACAACAATGGTGTTTACTGACCATGCACAAATTACTTGGAATTATGCTGGAGATGACCTCTGATCTGCCTCATGTCGTGCGCTCCTTCTGGCAGAAAACAACGGCAAGCATTTAAAGGAAGAACAAAATGCAAATAAAGGGACCTTGCCAATTTTTTTTTCCAGGCCTTTGATTTGGATGGGGAAGGATGCAGGTGAAGATGATAAATATTTTCTAACCCTGCAGGTGAACAACCTTAACCTTGACAAATTTTTGGCCCTTTTTACTTTAACAGACCAGTTTGTAGTATTTTCAGAGTCCGGGTCATCTAGAAAAATCCCATGACTGTTTGCCCAGGTGTATCCTGTACCAGTGAGGTCTACTGATAATATCACAAAAAATGGGCATTTCCTTTGTGAATTACCTAGATACAGACGGATCTGCTTCTTTTGGGGTACTCATGCCTTAGGGGCACACACACACACACAAAAAGGTGCCATATTGTGCCGTGTTGGCTCTTTCCTGGCACCTGGAAGCAAGAAAAAGCCAGGCAACTCCAGTTCTGCAAATACCAAAGCGCAGAGGTTGAACTGACCTGGATTACCCTTCCACCTGCCAAGTGATCATACAGATCAGCAGAGATAGGAAATGAGGCTTTCTAATCTTTGCCCTCTTACGTCTATGATAGAGTTGGTGTTCTTGTAACTAAAGATGGTGAAATGCACCACTGTCTTTTACTTACGTTGTGGCCTCTTTTCCTTGAAGCTATTCAACACTCACTGAATTCCCCTTCAAAACAGTAAGAGGTGGAGATTATTAGACTGTGCCTAGATGTCTGCATGTAGAGTTGGGAGCTAACCTTATATTATTTGGGTATGGAAGTTTTGTCCCCAGTGTTTATTTGCTATATTTTCTCCCATAGAAAAATGGTAAACTTCCTCCAGCTGTTTGCAAAAAGATTTATTTTTATTTTTTATTTTCCAAACTGCACTGCCTGTAGTGACATCTGTAACAGCAAGACTTAGCAGCTTGGTGTATGAGAGTAGGTCTTTTTGTCCAAAATTTAAGGATAAATTACAAGTATTAACAGGAACTACCTGACCTTATGATGGCCTTCTTCCTGTTATGTCTGTTAAATAGCAGTTACATTTACTTTTAGAACTGTGGTTCATTGCAATACACAGGAAACATAAGACAATATAAATTGAAAGATGAAACTTTAGTGAGCAACATTAGTGAAGACAAACACATGCTGTATTCTGACACGCAAAGACTCTAAAGACAATGGGGAAAAATCATTAGAATAAAAAGTATTGTATAATTAAGGCTGAAGTCCAGTGTAAGGACCTTGTGACTTCTTTGCATTGCAGCATTTCAGAACGAACGGGTTTTACTTTTAAAAACTGAACCATAAGCGAAGTACAAAGTGTGGTTTTCCTAATTGCTGAGTATTGGCCCAACTCTTTTCCCAGTGGTGTCATCAGTAAAATCCATAGGCTGCACTGTGAGCAGTCAGATCAGTGCTAAGCACTTCTGAGAACCTCTAGCCTGGAGTTGACTATACATTCTTGCAGGCTGTATGTAATACGTTCTGCATGTAATTTGCTTGTCTTTTTTTTTTTTGGCCATTCTACTTGGACTTTTCTAATTCTCAATTTTAAATCCACTTTCTTATCGAAGAATTTGTATTTCACCCAAGGGACATTTTTAACACTGGAGTGGTCATGAATCCCCTATGTGGAAGATGAGGTAAACAGCCTTTCCCAGCCTTTGGGGATGTCTGTATGATCGTGACTTAGGTTTCTTGCTTTCTCCATGAATATATGAGGCTGGCTGGACAGGGTTTTACCAGGTACCAAGTTCTGTCCCATGCGGGAGTTTACTGGCAAAACTTACCTGCCTGCCCAGGAGCTCCTCATCTTTCAGACATCGGTGTGGGCACAAACTGCAAGGCTCAACCCAGCTTTCACTGCTTTTGTCATTGTGAAGAAGCTGACTTTAAGCAGTGCATCAGATACCACCTAACATTAGCACCAGGTTTTGGGGATGGGGTAGAATACTGTTGCTTTTTCTGATGGCTTTGTCAGTCTCCAAGGAGCTATGCCAAGCCCAATGGTTTTAAGTTCTCCGATTTCGATATTGTGTCCTGTGGCTGGGAAGTTTTCTAAAAAGACTTTCGGTGTTAATGCTACATGCACAAGTAAGTAACATGGGTGAAAAAAGAACTGAATGCTGTCTCATGCGTTTACTCAGTTTGGTAGATTTTTAAGGTCAGTTATTTCTGACATAGTTATTGTTATATCATTGATGGTGTTTTTTATTAATAACCAAGGCCTAGAAAACCCTAGTGACTTCAAATCTAGGGCAGTATTTCATTTTGTGTTACCTAAGCACATTTTGTTTGTCCCTGCAGGGGGATCTTTGGATGTTTATAGAAAAATTCCAGAGCATGTTCTAGGAAGAATAGCAGTAGCTGTAAGTATTTCTTTGTTTTTGTCTTTTAGTTTTTGATTGCGCATGTAACACATCCTTGCTTTGAGTTTGCACGTTCCCTCTTAGGACACTGAGTCATCTCCAGAATCCTTGTCCTGATTGTGTGTGTGTGTAAAAGGGAAGTAACCATCCTCTTCATCACTCCTCCTAACCATCCTGCGTCTTCACAAGGACACAGGTCTGTGAAGGCAGAGCAGTCTGCTGCCACCGGAGTTCAGGGTCGTAACTGGCTCCGTCTGTGCCTGCTTTACTGTTGGAAAGGTTTTGTCAGGCCAAACGGGTTAAGGATATCATCCTGTTCTGTGACCAACACACACATTGCCAGAGGCTCAGAAAATGTAAGAGGATGTGATAAATTGAATGGGATAAGAAAAATACGTGATTTTGCTAGACAACTATGTGGCCACGTTTCTTCATATCAACCTTTTTAGGGTGGAGCAGCCCTCTTCATCTCCTTTATTTACCCTTCAAGTCCTTCTGTGATGTGTGGTTTCTTTAAAAATGGATTCAGCAGTGCTGTCCTAGCCCTCACGTTGATCACTCATCTGCCACTTCTGCTGATCCTCGTGTGTTATTTCCATTCCAACTGTCCTCACTCTGCATAAAGTAATTTGATAAGATTTGCTTTTCAGGTTGAAAAATTAAGTCAGCTTCTGTTATCAGAATGCAATGGTAGAACACGCTTTCTGTCTTCCCCCTGTGGTAGGTGTACTCCTTAAGGCAAGTAAGCAGGCAGATGAAGTTTTTGTTTGCCACAAAAGCCTGACAAAGACTGCCTGGGGACTGGCCGCTCTCTCACCCCTGAGCTGGAACCTTTCACACATGAACAGTGGTGGTTGGAGACCCAGTGCGCAGGGAGATGTCTGTGATCTAGGCTGAGCTGTTGGCCCCAGTTGTCTTGGTTTGGTAGCAAGGGGCTGACAGTGGGCTCCTTCGAGCACCTGGTATGGCATCATTGTGCCTCAGCAGCATTCAGAGGCTTTGTCTTGCTAGAAATTCAGTAGTGGTGACTGAAAACTCAGCTTATGGAACACTAACAACAGCAACAAACAAAAAAAAGTGGCATGTTTTGCCAAGACTGAACACCAGGTAATTGACCAGTGTCTTAGTGGTTGTCGCAGGGGAGAGATACTGATAAACAATTGCTAAATATAAGGAATACTTTGATAACTTAAGCAGTTTAAAGCATAACAAAGTTATTCTATCATGTGCCATTTAATTAAGTGCTGGGTTTTCACATTCATTATACATCAAGCTGACAATTTAAATCCTTTAATCCAACACAGGCAGCTATTTAGTCTCTGTTCATTGTAATTCACAGCTCTACTTTCTCTTAATTTGTGTGGCCTGCCCAGGGTGATGAACATCCTTCTCTGATGCTGTTTCCTCTAAGTAGCTTCAAATCTGCTCATTATATAGCCTAGCAGTTTCTTATGGAATTTGAATGCTTTTCACCTTTAGTTCAGAGTAAAAACGTTTCATCTCTTCTTCCCTATGGAGCAATGAATGATAAGTTGCTCATATTCCTGATGCTAAGTAGCATGTGTATTGTGTAGTAATACTGGGATGGGCCTTCGAGCATTTATTCAGATGGTTCTCACTTCTCCTTTTCCTTATCTCACTTCATGTTGTGTAATTAATACATCCACACTAACTTACTTTATCATTTATTTAATTATTTTTGTCTCTCCTCTCTCACATCCTCCCAAGCCAGCCCAGCTCGGAACACCACAGATGTTCTCTGCCAGTTTTTCACTTATCCATAACAGCAGTGCTTCGGCCCCATCTTTTATGTCTTGAACAAAAATATATATATTTGTTCACCTACAGGGTCATCGCCTTACAAATCTGTTAGTTAGTGAGCATGACTCCCTGACATGGATGGGGAATTGATACTTAGCTTTTTTTATTGTTGTCTTATCTGCTGTTTTAGCAGTCTGTACCATGCCCAGGGGGTCAGCAGAGAGGTGAACAAAGGAGCAGGTGCCTTCAGAGGAGGAACTCGTCCCTTCCTCCTGCTTCTCGGTAACAGAAGGGGTGCGCTGAGGCTGAACCAGCACTGGCAGCTTCCTCTGCTCTGAGTTTTTGCTCAATTGGCATGGTAGGCTTGTTGGAAGGAGGCACTGAAAGCTTTTGTTTTCTCTATAATTTGTCAGCAGCAGCGGGAATAGCTCCTGTAAGTTTTCACAAATGACTTCCCTGCGTCTTCATATCTGACGTTTCGGTAGAGCCCAGCAGCCCATTTTGTAGGTTGGGGCACCTTGTTGCCAAGTGTTGGGCATAGACACCATCATCTTCACTCCAAACAGCTTGTGAAGATTACCCAAAGCCTATAGGACTTCTGATCATGTACCGATGGGCAGGAGAACGTCAAACAAAAGCTAGAGCTTACATGGATTCTGTGGGCAAAATGTGGAGCTTCCACGGTCTCTCTGTTTTTTCGGTCTGTGTATTTCCTTTTTACCTTCCTTGCACCGTGTACACAGAGTCATTTGTCTTTTATTCCCTGGAGACATGTACAATGCATTAGTCTACAGAAGCTGTTTAATAATATGTGTAACCTGCTCATCTGTTAATTAGAATATCTTTTTGTTATATTTGTAGAAGTTTTAAGTGAAACCATTGCCAGAGGAAGATGATGCGGAAACATTTAGCAGTGTCCCAGTATTCTCCTCTCTGACTTGATGATTTTCCTGCTTCCTTTCCTGTTACACAAATTTAATCTCCATGAAAAGCATTGGGCTGGCAGCCCTTAAAAGCGATTGTCCTGCTCAGAGCAATGAGCACAAACGTCGCAGGCAATCCCAGCTGGTCTAGAACAAGATCTGTGCCTGCTCAACGTGCGCAGCAAAGGGAGCGCGATGCCCCCGTGCTCCACTCGCTCAATTAAATACCGAGTTGCATTCAAGGTCATTTCCTTGCCCTTCTTGATCTCCACAGGCTGAGCTACCTAAGAGACATCCCTTTCTTGACAACCCTGACTTTCCGTAGCCCAAAGAGTACTCAGTTACCCGTTTCTCACTCATTTCCTTGCAGCACTGCTGTAAATACTCGAGCAGGGCACTGCAGGTGCCTGGTAGTCTGCTAATTCTTGCTTTCCCATACGCTCCCCTCACCTCCTGACACTTGTGATTCGGCAGAAACCAGAGGGGACTTCTGTCTGTTGGGACAAGCAAACAATTTCTGATGCAACTGCATTTTTGGTGATGTGAATGGATCCTTACCTGCTGAGGAAAGGATAGGGTGTCGGAGCCATATAGCAATAGGCAGCTGGTAAACCGCAGCGTTCTTCTGCGTTCTTGGCATCCATTTCACGTGGAAGAGGTGGTCACCGTTAATTGTTGTGGGCGATGAGCTTTCCAGTTGAAATAGTAGGAATTTATTGTCAAGTGTGATATTCTTCTCTTTTTTTGGTGGGGGTTATGTGTGTTGGAGGCTGAAAGACAGAATGCTAGAAAAAATGTAAGGCAGCAAAAGGCAATCATCCAAAGAAGAAAGCAATTGCCAGATCTTGGGGCGAAGCACTGTATTTTCAGGGGCAGGATAACATGGTGAGAGAGGCAGATAGTCCTGAGACTTCGGTCCCCAAGATACTGGGGAGATCTCTGACTTCATCACAAAATTCCTCCTGGTTGCCTGCATGAGACAGTGTCGACAAGAAGGGGAAATCTCTCTTCTTTTCTGTGTCATTTATTGGAGCAGAGGGCTGTGGTGTTTTTTTTCAAAGGGAAAAGTGTCTTGGGAATCCCAAAGTGCTGTGCTTCCTCCAGTTTTCATGCTGCTGCCTATTTATTTGGGTCTGCCAATGTAAAATCTCTTCTACCTTTGCTTGCCACTTCACGCATTTATTTTCAATTCAATTTCTTGAGCAGTGACATTGTGCGCTGTATTTTGAGTGCTAATGTTGATTGAAGTTCTCCCTGAAATGATGTGCACTTGAACTGTCAGGAGAGTGAGTGATTGACAGCGGGTGGAAGTACTTTTTATGTCAAGGCTTTGTCAAGTTATTGTTGTAAAACCCACTTTACTGAATACCAATAATTCCTGCTAGATGTTCAATCAAAAGATACTCTGTTCCAGCACCATTTTAGGATAATATTTAATATTTAGAGCCCTTCCATAAGGTGGGCAAATGCAAGTTAGGTGAATAACGGTACTTTACACCAGGCTAGTCTGTCCAGGGGACTTCTGTGTGCGTATTTGCAACGCCATGTAAAGGGAAAAGCTCTTTTCATTCTTTTGTACACTGTTGCTGAGACAGTCAGAATGGGAGAGTTGGGTTGATACTGTCTCTTATAGCTGCTTATTCAGCACATGTTCCATAATAAAGCTACTTAATAACTCACAGCTGTTGATTTTTTTTTTCCCCCTCTAGGAAATGTTTCATTTTTTTCTATGAATACATGCTTTAAAATAATTTTTTTTCGAATGATTTCAAAGATGCTAAATAGTCTAGATATATGTTTAATAATCAAAGAAGCTTAGTGTATGTAAAATTACTTTTACTTTTGGAGGAAGAGTGAAACGTTGCATCCCCTTTTTGCATCGATGCTTTTTTTCTCCTTCTTCTTATGTCAAAATGCTGTGTAAGTAGAATTCCCCTGTTTTGATTTTTGAAAGGCTAAAGTGAACAAGGCCACACCGCAGGGCATACAGAATTTGACTAAGGCCTTTTGTTACAGGTAATTACCATCTGAGGCCATGAGATAGTTGGATGTGGAGTGTGAGTTTAACACTGAGGAATTGCCATCTAGAGCAATTTACTAGGGGATCCAGAATCATTATTTGGTTTACAAAAGAGCTTCAGATTTCTCTTATGTTGATTTTGGTTACAGAATAAATTTTAAAATGACTTTCTAATCCAATAGGAAGGCTGAAAATTACTATGCTATCTGCTTTCACACAGTACAATGTTTTTAGCACTTCTGCTTGATCACTGTAACAGAAGTAATTTCATTTCAGTCTACTCGGACAATGAAGAGAATGTAATTGTTTTGTCTGAAAAATTCAGACAACTTTACAAATGTCAGCAATGCTTTATTGTTCTGGAGGTGCACAAAGAGAAGTGTCTCAGGAAAATGAATGAAATGTCATCTCGTAGATAGAAACTTTGTAAAAAAAAAAATATTTGCTGTATTAAAAAGGCTGGCTGAGACAGCAGAGATGGTTTGGGTAAAAAGTAAACAGAAATAGAATTGTTTGTTGAATCTTGTTAGTTTTCTGGGCTCCTAGAAAAAGTAAATCTAAGAAAAAAAATAGTGTTAAAAGTGCAAGAAGTATTGGGGTTTAGTTACTTTACAGGACCAAAACCTTCAGTAAGGTTCATGTGTGGTCCATAAATAATATGAAGAATAAGATAATTTCTGCAGTTGAAGAAGTGTTCAGCATTTGCATGGAATAAGTAAAAAACATGGGAAGTAAGGGAGGGGAAAAAGTATAGATGTAGCAAATGATGGGGGCCAGGGCAAATAAAAGAAAGGCAGTAAAACATGATGCTAGAAATTTTTTTGGTTTTTGTTTTCTGACCTTTAATTTCATTGGGTTACTTTTGTTTCAAGACGACCTGGGAAGAAGTTTATTCATGTGTTCCCAAAGAACCTACTGTCACATAATCTGCAGCAAGTTTCCATCAGAGGTTCATCTGTGGCTGTAATCCTTTGGAAGAGATGTTTTGTCTCCCCTTTTCATGGTCTTGACTCCACTCTTCATTGGATGTCGGGTCTTTAACAACTCCTGCCAGATGAGATTTGTAGCATTTCATACTTTTTAATATGTATTATTGTTGTTTCTCTTGAATACAGGTTGTGAAAGGCCTTACCTATTTATGGAGTCTAAAGATTTTACACAGAGGTGAGTAACAGATGTTGTCTGTTTTTCAGTGAAATACCACATTATTTTATTTTAACAACACTTTCAGCAGAGACAGTAGACCAAACTAACATCTGGTTGGATTCCAGTGGAGTTAAGCAGAATGAATCTCACTCATTAGCCTTGCAGATTCTTTGATAAAATATTTTTACTGCTGTTCTCTTTTTATTGTCCTTCCTCCTCCCCTACATACAATAGACTAAAGAGAGGAATGAATTTTGTAGAGATTTAGATGCTTAGGGTTGCAAACAGGTGCCAAGTGGAATTTTCACAATCAGCAAGGATCATTAAATGCTTGACTACCTTTGAAACTAGAAGATAGGTAATGAATTTTCTTCTGTACTTCAAAAATCTCACACGGCATCCACAAGCGTTGCTGGAGTCTCACATCTCTAAAATTGTCACCTGTTGTCCTTAAGATGGTCACGTGTAATTAAAGAAACTTTAAACCTGCTTGGGCGTAACAGACCATTTTTAGGTTTTTGCTGTTTGTTCTGCTTCCTGAAGTTACCTTGTTTTTTGGTTTGGTTTGCTTTTTTAGCTTCTCATGTATTTCTTGCTTTTAGTGTTTTTAGATTTTGTTTAAAATACATTGTCTATTGTGGTGAAATACGCTAGAACTTTAAAAACCAATGTCAGTTCTGAAAGCAGTGGAAAATGATGTTTAAACAACAAAGAAGCCCTTTCTCCCCTACTCCGCTCCCCAAATAAAAAAGAGAAGGAGAAACTCATTACATTTATAATGTTTCTAAAGTGTCTGAAAGTAACAGCTCCGGCTCCTAATGTCGCCAACAATACTGTTTAATTTAACCCATCTGCTCACTCAGCCCCTGTGCACAGTTGGAGCATGCAGTAACCGACATCGTTTGTGATTGAAAGAGAAGTGGAAGTAGGGAGACAAGTAGAAAATTTTAAGTTGGGACCCAAATAGGTAAGGCCGTTTCCTCTGGGGAGTTTTGGAGTGGCTGAGAAGCAGGTGCCAGGCTTTGGCGAGGTGCTGGGAAATGCCTGGGTGAGGTGCCCCGTGTCCTGGTGTGGTCTGTGCAAGGAGCTGGGCACCTCTGCAGAGGCATCCAGAAGTCCGTGCTCTGGGTAGGAAGAACAAATTAATAGGAAACACTAATTACCAGTAGGTATTGAGGTCCTGCCCCACCTTGGAGCTTAGGCTCAGACGTCCTTTGGCTCTTCATCCACTTGGGAACCCACGAAGTGAGGCCTTGTGTTTCTGATGGTGGTTTAAACATTTAATCTATTAGCCTGAATGTTGCCAGATGCTGAGACTTAACAGCTCCATCTACTCTGAGCAAGAGGATGTACAATCTAGATGCCACAGCTGCCACAGCAAATGTCAGAGTAAAAAGAAAAGAAAAAGTATCTGGAACATCCGTGGCTGGGTGTCACTCTGAGTAGGCAGCACAGTCCTTGCCGTGCTTTTATAGCATCCAAAAAGGAAAAGCTGGTTTGAAATTTCTTCTCTTTTGAATCTTTTTCGTTAGAGGCTGTGGCCACCTACTGAGTACGATTTGGAGGGAGCATTGTGGTCAAGCATAAATGCCGTACCTGTAACATTTTATTGTTTCTGTTGTAAATTATGTATGGTCCTTGCTGTTGGCTAAAGAAAAGTGCAGAAATTGATCTTTTTTAACAATTCAGAGTTTTCTGGCCTTGGTCTGTTACTGGGTTGACCAAGGTGAGAGCAATACTGCAGAAGGGGTGTATATAGGTGTGTGTGTATTTGTGTATATATATCCCATATATATATATATGTGTATATATATATAACTACCATTCCAGAGTCCGGCAGTGGTTCCTCAGGGGCTTGTTTTTTCAGTATGCACACGTGTGTATGTGCGTGTGTGTGCTTTGATGTAAAACAATTAATGCAAGGTGCAGAGCAGGGGACAGAGCAATGCAGTGCCAGGAAGATGCTGGTTTCTCGGGGTAATCTCCTTCAGCTGCCTACTGGTTTTAATGCATCAGAGGTAAATTAAGAAAATGTAACCCTGACTTCCTTGCTGTCACATGTAAAGCAGGCTGTGTGGGAAGCTCGTATAGGCTAAGAAGTCAAGAATTTCTGTGGTGGTGATAACTAAGGTGGAGAAGCAATCATCGTGAAGAAGCTGTGCAATGCGGTGCAGCAAACGACAGATTTGTGACTAGAGCATGGATTAAAGCAAAGGAAACACAATGAACAAGTCTTTTATTCCAGATCAGACATTTCAGCAAATATTACAGCTTAACTTCAAAACATACCTTGCAACTAATGAGGTGATAGCCGTGCATATTAATAAACGCAAAGCTGTAGTCATAGTCATCACACCCACATCAAACGTAAACAAAAGATTAACACCTACACCACTTCTTTGGAAGATGTGAGAATGTCCCAATGATAAGTGTGCTCTTTTCCCCAGAGGATAAGAAGTAGAAATGGAAGGGTAATGAGAAATTAACTTAGATTTAAAACAGAATTAGCAATTAAACAAGTCTAATCATGTACAAAGTCAAAGTTTGTATAAAGACGAACCAAAATCTGTTAAGTTCAAGAATAAGTATAGACCGTATGCATTTAATCTAGTATGTTTTTCTCAGTTCACACCTTCTTATTAAAAGAAAAGTTTGAAATAAATGTTACCCACTTGTGTTTAATTGTACTGATCTGTATTTGTATGCATCAGTGTGTACATACTAGGGACTGGTATATATTGCACTGGTCTTGGGACTGTGGTTTCTGAGCAGGTTTTAAGTTTGTAGCAGAGCTTTGGGAAGTGTTTTCTGGTTTGTGGTGCATGAGGTTGGGCAGAGTTGATTTGTAGACCTTCTTGGACTGCCTGCTGGTTGCATTGCAATCTATGACGGGAGATTCCTGCATCACTCAGATGCTCTCTTCCTGCGTTATTCCCACAGAAATGTTTTCAAATCCTCCTTTGTTTTGGTTTAAGCGAGCTGGAGGAGGGCTGCCAGGTAGGGACAGGCACGGTGGACATCAGTGTTCTGTCTTCTCAGCAGGAGCTGCAGTTTGCAGAAGATCTCACCAAAGACATCCAGTCGCTCCCCCGTCACACTTCTTAGCTTTGTGAGAATTAATCGGCTTTAGTGTTACATATAATGAAGTGCAAACAAAGATAATAGGGCGTATGTGTGTGTATGTATACACATATACCTATATATGTGAGTATAGCTAAGCACGTAGCTACACACTCATGAACTATTGTGTTTATTTCAAAATACTAATAGTAATAATAATCGTGACCTCTGAAAGAAGCATGCTGGTGAGGTCATTTTGGCAAGAAAATGTTGTCATTCTTCCGGCAGCTTCACTTTGTTAATAGTCATGTTCTGTGAGCAGTTAAAATCTCCTTTGTATCTCCTCTCCCTTGAACCTAGAATATTGCAGTCTTATATTTTTAAATCACAGAAGAAGTCAAGAGACAGCTTTTAGAAATCTGTTTTTTGCCCTACAATCATTCTGTTCGCTTTTCAATAAACCAAGATGACTGAAATGTTTGGTGTTCAGAAAGCTGAACCTCTGACAGTTCTGTTTACTGGTAAGTAAGAGCTTGGAGGTCCCATTTATCTGCAGAGAGGTGAAACGAGTTAGATCATAAAGAGAACTTGTTCATCCTCCATAATGATGCTTCATAGAAATCATTTGTATTAAGCAAGCACTGGTAATGGGAGCATAATGACCCCTTTTGGCTCTTGTTTAAATTCTTTCACTTCTAAACAGTAATATTAATCACAAGCAGATGGTGCAGAACATTATTTATGCACATTTGTTTTCCAAAACCAAAAAATATTTAACCCATTAACTGAAGCAGTTTATGAACAAAAAGGCTAATTTCCTGATGGGGTGATTTTTTTCCTCCCTACTTTCAATATGAGACACTTTCTGAAGTGACAGTTTTGTCTAGGGTTGTCACTTCCTTTTTTTTCTGGAGGAAACCAACACAACCATTGGAATTTATAGCAAATATTTGCTTAAATTCTCCATTTGTAGTGCTATTTAATTTGTGCTGCAAAGACAAATAGTATTTGTTCTTAGCAGTGCTCATTTTGCTGCAGCTTGCTCAGCAGAGTCCCTAACCTGCATTTGGTTCCTTTACAGGCTGGTTGCCAATTGCCTTATTTATTTATATATTTTTTTTAAGTTTTAGAAGGATTTTAGGATCAAGCAATGCTTAATGAATGAAAGATGGGTTTAAATTATATCAGCTTGCTGCCACGTGGGATGTGACACTAGGGAAGGCGCGAGGGGGGCTGCAGAGCCCCTGTTGCACAAGGTGATGGCTGGAGGGAGCTTGCATTCATTTGGTTGCTGATTATTTTGGTTAGATCCTTTAGTATTAAAAGCAAGGACCTGTTCCTATACTGCAATTTTCATTTAAAAGTGTTGGTAGTGTAAACAATAGGGCCCGCTGATGTGCTGTGCGTGTCTCGCTGAACTTAGCAAAGCCACTTGGCTCCAGAGAGGAGTGTGCTGCTGAGTGGTTGCCAGAAGCAAATGTCAGAGTCTTCCTGAAGTTTTCGTTAGAACAAAACATTCCTAAAATGTTGGGAAGCATGTGATGCATTTGGTGCGTGGCTTGCTCTCAGGCAGTATTTTGTCCCGTCACCTGGGGCGGGGGGGTGGGTAAAAGTCCCAGGAAAATGCAGCATGCAGATTGAATTTCTAAGGTTGAAATGGAGGTCAAGGAACCCAAACTTACTTTTGTTGATGCTGTAACATGGTGAAGAGCTTAAGACTGATTTTTCTTTTGGCTTTAGGGGGGAATTGCAAAATGCACTACCGGTATTGATGCCTAACTTAAACATACAGACTCAGTTAAGCTGTATAAAGTGTTATTGAATGCTCCCCCTTTTTAAACTGGATTTTTAGCTCAAGTATAGGAAAGCGTTTAATCAGCTTGTTAATTGAGGTTATACATTTTTACATTACAGAGACAAATTAAGCCAGCTACTGTGGTACCAGAAGACATCTGCTAAAGAAAGGCAAACTTAATGATAAACAAAATTAGGTTCCTTTCTAGTTGGGTTTCATCCATCTGCACCCAACTAGTGTTCACTTTTAAAGAAGGCACAGATACAAGCTAGTGCTTTTAATCCGTAATGACAGAAGAAAGCAGCGATGAGGCTGAGGCGCGCTGCGCTCTCATCTTCCCGAGCCGCAGCCCGGCCGTATCGCGCCCATTTTGCCTTCCCACTGGCAGCCCTGGCACAGAAGGATGCTCAACGTCTCCTGCCGTACGGTTAGGCTGGATGTTTAGCAGTTTATCTGCACATCGATTTTACAGTACGCAACAGAAGCCTACCAACTTCTTTTGACATCAGAGGGGGGTCAGCGATAACATCTTTGCACTTGCAATCTGTCTTTACGGTGTGTATTGAAGTTTTATGCGCAGGAGCGGGGTTAGCAATCATTTTAACGTGTTCCTGGCAGCCAGCCTCTGTAAAAGCTCCAAAACGGGGTGATCGGAGCCTGTTTTTGCAGTAGGAGGCCGTGGAGGTGGAAGCCCGTACCTTCAAAAAGGGCTGTGCAGAAGGGCAGAGCTGCAACGGGCACCTTGCTGCAGCAGGAGAAGGCTTGGACGTGTTTGTGCTTTGTGTTCCTACATGCAGACGTCTGTATGGCATACTTAGCATCGTTTTTTGTTGTTGTTGTGTTTTTTGGTTTGTTTATTTGTTTGAAGACTATTAAGATCTACTCTTGTCCCTATGTGGAATTCAGGAAAGGCTGCTGGAGGAAGGGTGAGGCAGGGCTAATTGCACTGATGCAAAGCACGGCGCCGGGAGGAACTGCGAAAGCTCAGCCTGGCCGTTCCTTCACGCTGCGGCAGGCTGACTGCCTGCACCTCTGCTTCTTGGTCATTTCTAAATTGTCTGGAGTTAGCAGCTTTTTTCTAGGAAATCCCAGGGTTTAGTTTTCTGACTTGTATATGGCTTATTTCTTACACAAACCTTAAAAAAAAAAAAAAAAAGTTTTTTGAAAACCATACCCTCCAGTGGGTTTTGGCCTATTCATCCTCTGCAACACAGGCTGTTCCCTTCCACTTTTTTGTATCAGACTTTTCTGGATTTGAGAGCTTGGAGTTTGTCCCCTCCCTGTCTCCTCCACGTTGTGCCACAACCTGCAGGTCCTTCTTCGCAGCCCTACTCCAGCCTCCGCCCCAGGCAGTTGGTTTATCTGGTATTTATGCAGTCGATTAATCCCTGTCTAAATGTGGCACTTCCACTTGTCCCTATTGAATATTATTTCAGTCTCGTTTGCGAATTTGTCAAGATCGCTTTGAATTCTGGATCCCATCCTTCAGTGCCCTTGCTGCTCCTCCTAGATTGGCGTCACCTGCGGTAGATGTAATGTCACCTGTGCTAATGCCTGTTACCAACCAGAGCTTGCATTTGAAATGCATCTTTGAAATATTTTCTATTAAAATCTATCACGCTAATGATTATTGTGCCGACGATTCTATTAAAATCTACCATGCCAATACTCGGTACGATCTCTGTATGTGCGAGGCGTATCCAGGATAACGTAAATGAAATCCGGTTTTGTCCCAACAGACGTGAAGCCATCGAATATGCTGGTGAACACGCGGGGGCAGGTGAAGCTGTGTGACTTCGGGGTGAGCACCCAGGTAATGCCCCCTCAGATATCCTCCTGCTCCCTGATGCCCAAATCACCTGGCGCCAGGCGGGCGGCCCCAGCAAGCTCCCCTCTGCTGGGAGAGCGCTATTCGTTTTTAATCTCTGGGTGACTTTTCTTCATCTGAATATGATTGTTCATTGTTTAATGACAGTAAAAACTGCTGATATTGTAATTACTACTTACGAATAGCAAACTTCATTGATATGCAGCTTTGATATGAAAGCGTTTTGGCCAGACAAAAGGGAGGGCAGAACGAGAGATGCGTCTGGGGAGCCCAACTGGCCCACAATAAAAATTAATATTGGGAGTAACAATAGTGGTGGGCTTTTACAATGTGCAGCACAAATTTTAATTAATTTCCATTTTGGGCCTCCCTGGAGAACTTCTCGGATAGTGACCCATGAGCTTGCTGTGATGTTGATTTGAATTTCAGCACCTTTACTCTCAGCCAAACACGAGGACCAAAGAGAAGGTCAGCCTGGTATTATAACTTGTCAGAGCCTGTTGTCCCTCCAGCGTATTTAGTGCTCATTGCATTCAAGAGATGAATGTGGCTTTATTCACATCTTGAGCCAGCTGACTGAAGAATGAGCGCGTTCAATCCTACTTCAAATTGACTTTTTATATCAGACTAGTTTGGGGTACTAAAGCGCTAAGCATCCTGTTTAACAGAATTGTTTAAGGTTATCTGCCATAAACCGTAATGCAGCGCTTGCTTAAATTGGAACTCTCATTCAAAACAAAAGAGAGATTTAATCATTTTTAATGCCTTCGCAGATAAATTTGTTCCCTTTTCCATAATTTTTAGTTGATTTATAGGAATGATGATTGTAGGTTAAATGAGGAATAATTGCCCATTTTATTTCCACATTATCTTTATATTGTTCTAACAGACTGTTTTGTCTGATAGCTGGTGAATTCTATAGCCAAGACGTATGTTGGAACAAATGCTTATATGGCGGTAAGTGGATTTATGTAGGAATAACATTTAAATAGAAGTATTTGTTCAGTCTTGCTCTATGTAATGGAGGATATATTCTAAATCGATTCCCAAACTTCCTCTCCCCCCACCCTCAGCGTAATCGTGTATCACAAAAGAGTTCCTTTCCTACCCGTGCTCACCTAACAGCTCTCCGACAGCTACAGGTCTTGCTGATATGGAAGAGTAATACAGGAAAAGTGTTTCTTTCATATATTTCAGGTGTCTTTAATGCATTGCAACAGCAGGGAACAAAGAGAGCCAGTCCACCATAATAATACCAGGCCACTAAATTGTGACGTTCATACCATACATAAGAAGCCATCAGTGCATTTCACTTTCCTATATAAATTTTAGTCAACAGAGAATGCCTGTTGTACAAAAGTTAGGCTGTGTTCTTCATTAGTCAGATTAATTAGAATAATTTTGGTTCTTCATTTAGCAGAGGTAGAAATTTAAATAACACTAAACTGAAGCATTAAATAACTGTCTTTTATTTTTGGTCACTGCAGTTCTTTTTTTAACAAACTATTTATGTTGTAATGTTGTTGAGGAAAAAATCAGCATCAGCTTGTTTTAAAAGAGAAAAAAAATGCAAAATGCAAACAGGAATACAAAATGGTCTATACTTGTGTTTTTCAAACCTCAGAAAATAGGAGAGAGAAATCCATGACCTTTAATCGCTTTCAGGTATTTTTTCTTACTTTCTTGTGAGGAGAAAGCATCCCAAGGTGTCCATTTATTTGCTAAGTGCTTTTCTAGTCAAGGTGTACCCATTATGTGGCTTCTGAAACACTTATGCCACCATCCTAGAAAGACTTGGGCTATCCTTTGTGATCAGAATATTATGTGCATAAAAATATTATTTTTTTTAAAAGTCTGGTCATATATATTACTACATTTGCTAGTAAGCCTGCTGATTTCTATGCCTCTGTTCTGTAAAATAACTGGAACATAGTGATTCAAACAAATAAACAGCTTCAAATTAATCAACTTCTTCCACACCACTCTTAAGTCTTAATGTGGTCTTAAGCAGATCTAATAATTAAATTGTATTATGCTTTTAGTGTACAAGTCAAGATTACTGTTCTCTTTCCCAGGTGTGCATTAAATAAATTACTTTTTCTCTTCTTCTTTATGGATGACTGTGATACATTCATCTATAAATTGAAAAAGAAGTTTAAGCTAAAATGTATTTGATCTGAATTCTTTTGTTAAAATTGTTTTGCTCACTGAATTCATAGTTTGTTGTCATGAAATGTATAACTATAATGACTACATCATCAAAATATATTGAAGGTCATAAGCTTTGGTGTGTCTGCCTGGTTGGGGGGCCAGGACAGAATTTGAAACCATCAAAAAATCGAGGTATCTTTTAAATTTTTTTCTAATTGAGAAATTGAAATTTACATCAAAAACACGTTTCTTTAAAATCACTTTATCATCTACTGGAGGTGATAAATATCACTATATCACTAGGGGAAAAAAAACAAACACAACTTTTGGATGAAAAAAGGTAATGAGTTGTGAAAATCCTTAACAGAAAGGCTTGTGAGCTGGGTATCGTTAGGGTGGTCTGTGTGTTGCGCGCTTTAGTTTGTGCATGCGTCATTCTAATTTCCACCTTCTTCTCCGTGCTTTTAAAAGAGAAATTCATGCAACTAAACTTTTTGTTTAAATGTGCAAATGATTTACTTGCCCCTGTCATCTGTGAATACGTCAGTTCTGTGTGTAAATTGGTGTTTAAAGCTTGAGCTGTCCCACTGCTCCCCTTGAGCTGTGCAGCTGGCTCGGTGGCTCTGTAGGGGCTGGGGCCTCGCCGGCACCACAAAGCTCAGCGAGCATCCTCGACTCGTGCTTGGTTGGGATAGGTGGTTCCACCTTATCTTGTAAAGGCAGACACATCCCTGGCTGTACGGTTTTGCCTGCATGTCTGCGTCTCTGCAAGGATCTTTGTCAGTACAAAAGGATTCTCAAAAATCATATCCCTATGTGATACCATTGCAAACATTTCTAAAACACGTTTGGCTTAGGCTAATCGTACTTGTGAAGGCTCACTGTGATGTACTTTAATAATAAAAATAAAATTTAAAACCAAAAAAACAACCACCACATTTTTTTGGTGGCTCCATCAAAAAAAATCCGTTCCGGTGTCATTTTTTTATCTGTTTTTTTAGGTTATGACATTTGAAGGCTACCCTTCTGCACTGGGCAGCACTGCTTTTACTTAACAGTCAGGCTGCAATAAAAGCTCTTGACCTGGGATTAGCAGTGCAGAGTAAACATCTGAAAACACATTGGACTGGCACTAATTTGGGAGTTTGTTTTCTAAAAAAGGTCTCTGGATTATTAAAGACTAAAAATACAGCCAGTGCTGTGTAGGTGGTTGGGCTAGACAGGTGCATTAACAGCACAGTGGGGAGAGAAGTCTCATGGAGCCTTTTATTGTTACATTTCATGCTGTACTTGACCTTGGAAATGCTGAAATTGTAGCGTTCAAGTAAAAACTAGCAGTTATATTTTACAGCATTCTATTTCATGAGGCATTAAACTTGCTATTAATAGTTTTGAGTGAAGTCTTTTTTCTGTGGGTCAAAAATGAAGTTAAAAATATGTAAAATAAAATTGCTGGCACGTGACTTCATTGATTATTTTGGCTTCAGTAACTTTGCCTTTTAAACCATGGTTACTGCCCAACCTGTGGACTCAACACGAGGAGTTTGTTTTCCTAGCGTACCTTACTGCTGTGTCTGACTGTAGAAATAGATGTGTGCCACTGATGGACTCTTACAGCTTGACCTTGTGTGCTGCTGCACATGTGCACGTCACTGGCTTTTTTTGTTGGATAAAGCGGCCCAAGCACAAATGCCAAGGCCAGCTTTGCAATGCATGGCCACAAGGCTCAGCATAACCGAGTCCTTTGCTCTTGCCGAAGCGAGGCAAAAATAAAGACATAAAATACATTTGAGTGGTGTGTTTGCTCTCTGCCAGCTTTCCTGGTGAGCTTTAAGATTCTTTGCACTTTCTCAGTTGATTCGTTTGCCCTGGATTAGCTTTTATATAAGAAGTAGATGGGTTTGTTCACTAGGCTCAAGATGTTTCTTTCCATCTCTTTGCAGCCTGAGCGGATTTCAGGAGAGCAGTATGGGATTCATTCGGACGTTTGGAGTTTAGGGATTTCCTTCATGGAGGTATGCAAATATCTGTCATTTGTTTGTGCACGTTGGAAGAATCGAATGAAAGCTAACATCAAAATATTTTAACATAGTCTTTGTCTGCTCTTTTATATATGCATGCCTTTAACTCTTGCTAAAATTCTTGGCTGTATTTAGAATGGATTTGTTCTTACAGAGTTCAGTACAGTAAGATACAGAGAGCCTCTGCGCAAACCATGCAACAGTCTTGAGCCCTCCATCAAAACTCCACCTGAGACTTAAAAGTAGGGCCTGGTGCATGGATGCTGCTACGTGCTTTCAGCACTTCTGGCATTAAAGATGACTATTTCTGTATTTCGTTGTTATAGACCAGTATAGAGAGTCTTATTATTAGGGTTAAAAGAGGGTTATGCAGATTCAAGGTTTGAGCTGGGCAATGCCTTTGCGATATCTCAGCAGAAATCCTTGCACAGTGGTGTGAACCTGTCCCTGCATGGTTAAATCAAGTGTTTGATTTGAAGTGTTCGCTCTTAGAAAGGTTTCTCAGAAAGATAGTTTCAAACTGGAAAAAGTCTTGTCAAAATGAAGCAGTTCAAAGAGAATGCAAGCAGAAATATAGAAATTCATGAGAACCTGTAAGTTTGGTCAGAGCAAGGCTAGTTTGGATTTCAAGAGAAAGGTGGGTTGTTTTTGCTTAGGACTCTGGGATTTTTTTAAAACATAAATTTCAAGGACTTGTAAAATGGATGATTGTGTAGAGGGAAGATAACGTAGAGTGTGTAAGTTGGGTAGAAATGCCTATGCTGTGATAGTGTCTTGACAAATAAAGTCAGGTCTGGCTTGGTGTGGTCCGGGAGAAGGGACAGTTTGCTCTGCTCTGGTGATGGCAGCAGGGTGTATGCATTTCCACAGCCTGCTTCATGCTGGGCCAGGCTGGTCACAAACAAGCCAGCTGCAGCCCCAAATCCTTGTAGCCTTATCAGCACGCACAGGATGCTCTCGGGAGACTTTTTCAACCCTAGAAGAGTGTTGTGAAAGAACTTTGCCCTGCTTGGAGCAAAGCTGGGTCCCATTTAGCCCAGTGGCAGCATGAATGCTGGAGAAGCTCTGCTCCGTTTGCTTCTTTCTATCAGTGCACTAGGGATAGGGATTATGGTCACCATTACTGGCTGAGATCCTTTTTGTTTCTTCCTAAAGAACAGTTCATTCAAACCACTGATGGCTTGCATTGTCTCTCTGGTACAGCCTGACAAAAGTGTGGTACAACTACTGAAAAATGTAGGGGCTGTTCCCTTCTCCTCTGCTAAATATAGTGGTGAAGCAGGATATACATTTTGGTGAAGTACAACTGAGGTTTTTAGCAGAAGATTAGGTAGAAGTCAAGTTGTCTCGGTGCTGGCATTCTGCATCTAAGCAAGTTTCATATTTTGTAGCCTGAAAGCTCTCTAGGATTGTTCTCATGTTTTCAAACAATAAATTCCTTGCCAAATAGGCTTTAACCAAATTGAAAATATTTAATGCTGAATCATTGTATTCAGATCTTGTAAATCTTCTTCCAAGTCTGAAGCTAACTCGGAATGTATGATAATGACATACTTTCAAGTGTCACAGGGGATGCAGTGCTGTTAATTTGTTTTACTGCAGATTTCAATGGCTTGTGATACTGGAGAGTCCTCACAATTTTGGGAGAGATTCAGAACGTACTCACGCTCTGTAAATGAATCTGTCTGACAAAGGGCTAAAATGAGACTGTATTACATCAACACTTGACTGTGGTGTTCATTCTGATTCACAGTGGAATAGAGCGATATAAATGCAAGTTATACGGAGCTAGTATTTACTAGTTCCTTTGCTGAATAAAGGATGTGTTTCCATGTGCAGCAGCAGTTTGATGATTTTCCACATAGACCAAGACATTTGGAGCTTAGCTTAGGTTTATTATTAGGCAACCTGGCTGGTCATGAGTTTGATTTAAAGGATGAATTTCACATCCTATCCAGCATTAGGAAAACTCCGTTCATTTGCATTTTTTCTCCTCTTTCAAACCTTCTCAACTTTTTTTTTTTTTTTACTCTCTCACTTTCCACGAATGTCTTCTGAACCAGATGTACAAAACAATTTGGTTCTGTGTGCTTTGTTAATTGGTATGTCATCTGGTCCTCTGAGACCTCTCTTCAACATGATCGCTATGTTTTATTGAAGTGTTTTGAGTGATGTGTTAAATGATGAAAGCAAGGACAGTGGCTCAGAAAAATGTCTCAAAAAAGGTGAAAGATGCTCGAAGAGCCACACAAGGTCACTGTCATTAAAGTAACACTGTATTGACATGGGGATTGGTAGTGGAGACACTCAAGCTGTTGTTGATGGAGCTGTTAAAAAGGGAAGTTAGCATTTGCTGTAGGATTTTAAAATCCACTTAGTAGTATAATACTCTGATCCCTACAACTTCAAGCTAGCACAGTTATAGCATGATAATTTGAAAGAAATAACATATGGGACCAAGTTGGCAAGGTTGTGGGTTTTTTTTGACATATGATAATATTAAATGGCAGCTAAGTAAAGCTACTCATTTTCTTTAATATTCTTCTGAGCCTTTGAGATGTCTTGCATTTCTTTGCTGCAAAGCCATGTGTAATGAGAAACTGCACTGTTACTTTTGAGGGTTAAGAAAACTGCACCCAAAAAGTTGTGAGCAGAGTGTGAGAAGTATTAAATGTGGGTACCACATAAATTTGGGGAGATAGTGAGCATTCTTGTTCCTTTTGAACTAACACATGTCTAAGTGTATTCAGTTTCCCATCAGTCTTCCAAAAAAATAAGAAATACTGCTAGTTTATTATTATTATTATTTATTTCTTTTTTGGGGGAGTTTGCATTCTTTTCTTCATTTTTTTTTAAAGAGAATTAAGTTTAATACCTGATCTGTAAACCTGTTTAAAAGTGTTTTATCATAAACAGTTTTCTTGAGGGTTTTAGATGTAATTTTATTTAAGGGCTTTGGGGTTGACAAAGCAAGTTCAATTTAAACCAATGACATTGCTGTCACTACACTGAAGACTGTGTCAGCATTTTCATTATAAAAGCTGTTTTTCAGAGGGTTTATAACTCAGCCATAAAATACTCTCCAGACTGACTGGGCTGAGCCTGAGCGCTGTTTGTGTTCTGTAACTGATTCAGTCTGCCTCCAAAAACTGTGCCCTGCACAGGAGGATAGATCAGATTGCCTAATATTTCCTGTAACTCTGCAATATTACCCTAACCCAGCCGTACATGGCTGCAATCCGGTGAGTCTTGGTTATTTTTTAAGGCAGCATCCCTGTCCGGCGGCGCCTTCGGGTGATGTTTGAGGTGCTACCTTCAGCTGGGCCACTTCTCCTGGGGTAAGCAGCTGCTGTAGGTGAGGAGGGCTTGGCTGGACCCAGCAGGGCCAGTTCTCAGGTGCTCCTGCTTCTTCAGGAGCTTGCTTCTAGGTTTTTCCCTGGATTTCACTGCCTCAGGACTGCCAACTGAGGAGCACTCACTCTCTCTGGATGTGGTACTGAGGATCAGAGTCTCCTACGTACCCTGAGGAGATGGCGGTAGGCAAGGAGAAGGGCGTTTTGGGAAGGGAAGGGAGTAGGGCTGTGATCTGAGATGTTTGTTGAGGCAAAGAATAGGCTTGCAGATCTTTGTCAGATAATCGGGGCCCATTCTACCCAGAAATGCAACTGGAGTTGCATGCAAATGCAGGAAATGAAAGTGATTTGCTTATGCCACAAACCAAGCAGGTTTTGGAAGTGGAATATGAGCTCCTGTGTTGACTGACGATGCCTTTTTCACACTTTTGCTCCTCCTTTTGTATCATCTCCTAGTCCCTACTTCCTGCTGTGCTCTGCTGAGAAAAGCACCTACTTCCCTGTGTTTCAGGCCTCCTTTTAAAATGACCTTTTTTTGCAAAGATAATCAATGTTCTCTCCTCCAGGGGGAAAAAAGCTTTTCAGTATCAGTTCTAATGTTAGAAACAAATGGTTAAACCTCCCCAAATGAGAGTTTCAAGTCTGTAGTCACTGGAGTTTTCCGTTACCTGCGTGTTTGCAAGAGCTTTCAAGGGCTGCTGATCGTTTGTGACATTTGTGTTAAGATGCTGTTTTAAGCAATATTTCAAGCAGTCATGTTAGGGATTTTCAGCACTTGTGTGCATTCCCGTATGTAGGGAACCAATATTTATATATATATCCAGCAAACACGCTTTGCGTCATGCATTTCAGGTACACGTATGTCTTTTTTGAGTGGGTTTAGCACTTTTTACCTTTAATGTCAACATTATGGACTCAGACTCGTCAGCACACTTGGGCTGGAAGCACAGGTGGAGGTGCAAGAGGAGCACACTCACACCATGAAGGCAAAGAGGAGGAACACATTTGAAGAGGGTGCTAGAAGAGAAGCAGCTCTGCTTTAAGATGGTTCTCGTAAAGCACTTCAGTCTTGTTCAACTGCAGAAAACTGATGTAAAGATGCACGTGTAAATAATCTGGTCAAGGAGAGGAGGTTTCAGAAGAATTGTTTCTAGAGAGGTTAGAGTATGTGATCAGCCACATATCATCAGCGCTGAAGTGGTAATGGTTCAAGATCAAGATTGTGAGCTGGCCTGCAGGATAGCGAGCTGATGTGCGGGAAGGCCTGCAGACCACTTGTCTTCTGCAAGATCTCACTTATGCGTGGATGTGATGGTTGGGCTGTCATCAAATTTGCACCCTAACCTAAACAACAGCAGGTAAATGGATGTGGGGGGAGATCTGAGACCCGAAGCTTGGTGGTATGAGGTCAAGTGGCAGTTCTTACTGGAGTTGTCCTTGCTTTTTGAGATCTGTAAGAGAACTTTTTATGTAATTCACACATAATCTTTAATGGAACATATACTTCTAAATTGAAGACACAAATCCAGAGTTTCATAGGGTTGGTCCTAACAGAAATGGGAATGTCAGTCAGGTGGCTGCACTTCTTTGAAGGCTGGAGCTGTTGTCCATGGCCAGCATACAAGTTTGCCATGTCTAAAAGTAAAGTATAGAAATGTAAAAGTAAAGTATAGAAATGGCCTAAGGAGAATTTATTGTGGTCTAAAACTTGGGAGAAGTGAATTAAAGCTAAATAATTGTCTTAGTGCTGGGGCCCACTGTCCCTGCTGGTGGTGTTACGCGCTTGGACTGAGCAGAAATTTATTCGGCTCATTTCAGCTGTAGGATGCTGCTGGTGCTGGTGCTAGCAGAAGGCATGAGGTCGTCATTGAGCAAACGTTTGAAAAACACCAACCTGATTTCCCCATTCCTATGCTGAGAAATCAAGAAGTTGTTAAATTAATGGAATACTTTAGCTGGATCTAAGCACATTTCAGTAGATACAGTATGATGTGCACACTTTTTTTGCTTATTGAATTCCAACCTTCTCTAAACTAATAAAAACTACCCTCCCTTCTGCGCCCAGGCATCCGATAGCCAGCAGTGCTTGGATGCAGAGGGTGTTTACTTTGTCACTACAAATCACTCGAAATAAGGTTAGTATTTGAGTGGACCACTGATAATGCGTAGGTGTGATTGTTTGGTAGCAGACATCTTTAATTTAAGATTATGGAAAGCAAGAAAATAAAAAGTGCTTTTTTGCAATGGCCCTCATCCTGGTCTTCAATATTTTTAAGGATTGTATGTAGTGTGATGTTTCTGACTTGTATGGATAAATTGTTGTACACTTCATTCACCCACTGAGAGTACCTGTAACACACAGAATTTTACTCAATAACTTGAATTCTTATTTATGTAGTTTTAATCATTCTGTACAGAATGATGTTTCAAAAACTTGTTCCTAGGAAAAAGCTGGCCTACTTTGTTTTCTTTTTTTTTCCCTGAGCTATTTTGAGCAATCTCTTCAGAGCAGTGGTCGTGAGCTCAGTTTCCACGCCTGCCACCTTCATGCGGCCACTGGGCTGAAGAAAGACAATGTCCAGCTACATCACGGTTGTTGCGGTAGTGGAATTAGAAGTAAAGGTACCAGTGCCTGAGGGTTGGGTCATGAATTAATAATTGCTCTGTGGTGGAGGAGGCCCGTCAGAATAGCTGAAAAGAGGGAAGTTGCCTTGCAGAGCGCTATCAATCACTCAGTGACCATAACTTCCAGTAATTAGTGTATTTTATGGGCCTTTGCTTCAGTGACTCGGAAGCACATATGCTCCACTCACAGCTAAACTTAGCCAGAGTAATATTCCAGGATGATTTATCCGCTTGCTGCACTGGGATGTAACCCTATATTAGGTGAAGATTGTGAACTAAGCTGCAATAAAGTGTAAGTTTAGGTACAGTTTGCGCGGGTTGAGACCTCAATGTATCATGTTTCTCAGCAATTGCTCTTAGGCCACTGCGGGCAGTCTGTGCAGCAGCCAAATAAATAACGCGGTTCTCTACCTGAGCCGACGGATGAATGGACAATTAAAGGGTAACATCAGCTGTGGTGTGTACAAAATATATAGGTTTATGTAATATTAACATCCCCTATTCTTATAGTGTGTGGTATAGCTGTTTTGACTTTTAAAAAGTCAAATAAAAATTTGAGAGAAATGCTGGTCAGTTGAGCCGTCCTTCCTTGGTGGTTTAATTGGTTTGTGAGGGAAGATGCTCTGGACCGAACACGAACTTGTCCGTGCCTGGGGGGATGCAGAGCAGCTCCTGTAGGTGTTGGGTCTGAATCCAGCAGCCAAATAATCAGCAAGCATCCCAGCTCAGACACAGAGCCTCATTAATCCTTGCGGCCCGTTTGTGTGCATCTTGCATGTGGCAATTTGCGTGGATTGGGCCTGAAAGGGCCGCGTTTACCCCCAGACACTTTTCCCTTTAGAAAAAGCTATTCTGAGCAGCACCTTTGAAGAACCGACGGTAAAAGCCTGCTAATATAAGGGGCTTGTGGAGAGGAGGAAATGTGCAATTTAATCATGATTGTACGCAGTCTTCAGTTTGCAGTGCATTTACTATAGTTCATATTTAAAAGAAGTCAAAGTGAAACTAATTATCTTTAATTAAGGTGAATTAGGCTTTGATTTTTAATATATTTTATGTAGAGAGATCTTGAACTCATCTGCTCCAGCCAAGAAATGTCCCAAAGGTTATTAGGGCATATTTCTGTTGGGCCTGACGGTATTAGTAATAACCTTCTTTCTCATAGTTCCCGACATGAACAAATATGTCACTTCATCAGTCTCTGTTACCCGCACTTATGCCCCTCCGCAGGGGTCGCAGATTCCACAAGTTATCAGCTAATGGCGTTATACATTAAAAATTGAAGCTTTCCTCACTCTGAGGCCTTTCAAGGCTTTGTTCTTAAGCCCCAGACACTTTGGAGTGCAGCTGCAAACTATAGGCAGAAGATTAAATTAATTTGTAACTCTTTTTTCGTCCTGCATTACTAAATCCTGCACATTTAATTGAAACCCTACTTCAAGATGCTTTGTGTTTCTGTTCTTCTTTGTTGTCAGTTTAACCTCAGAAGCACTTTAACGCTGGTAAATTGCTGTTATATCCTTTTGGATTTTTTTTTTTTTTACTGTGCAATAAGAGGACAGTGAAATTGATATTTGAGGGGAAGAAAAATCTTAGAGCAGTTTTTGAGGTATTTAATATTTATTAAGGTCCATACCCTGCAGAGTTTCAGGTGATTTTAAGCCATCTATTGAGAAATGTATAAATTGGTCTTGGAATGAAATTTCACCTAGGGAATTTTATGTTATCCAGTAGTTAAGTCTGATTTTTAAAGTTTCCTGTGTCTGAATGTTCCAGTGGCGGCTGCTTTTCCATAAAACGAGGGTTTAACTGCAGTGCACAATCTAAATGCAAAATCCTTAGATGGAAATTTAATTGTGTAAAATGTGCACAAGGTAATTAAGAACAAATTTTAGAACATTTCAGACTATAAAGTCCTCCTTCAGCTAGATCACTAGTGATATTGTAAGTGCTTATTTTCAATTTGCAGTTATGCTGAGAAACATGAAATGTATCTAAATTAAGAATAAAAACATCCCATGCTTTTCAGCATAACTGTAAATTAAAAAACAACTTGCACAACATAGACAATAATCTAAGTGGGAAACTTTATTGCCCGAGTGTCCTAAAAATATGTTTTGAACTTCTTTCCTTCAGTCACTTTCTGAACAGGATAAGGACTGTGGCTACTGTAATTCTTATTAACAATATTTGGGAAAGCAAATAGCATTTTGAAAGAGTGATGTGGAGAAAGTGGTTTGTGAGGGAAGATTTCTGGATTTCCATTTTCAGTTCCAGAATGGTTAACTACGTTATTTCAAAAAGTCATTTTGATTTTTGTCTTTTGTTATCTGCACATTAAATGTATGTTTTTAACGGCAAACAGGCTGAGCCTGGTTGGAGCTGCTTTCCAGCCCTTCTTAGCGCAGCTCAGTACAGAGGATTTAGGCACTGAAATTGGCTGTTTTGTGTTCTTTTTGCTTTCCCTTATGTGTTTTTAGCATCTTTTTACACAATTTGATAAAGAACAGCCTGCATGCACCCTGTACTTCTGCATTTTGTTTACTCATTGGGGATTATTTGTGTGTCAGTTAATCAATTATTGTTTTCGAACCTGATGGTGCACCTTGTACATCCATCTGCACCTCTGTCAAAGTCAGGGGGAATGCTCCTATCAGGTACTCGCACAGTGCAAATCATGTTTCAGGACACAACTTAACTGAACACCGTGAAGATGAGAGTTTTAGGTACTCTGATGGGCTAGTTTATGTCTAAGAAAGCAATAATAATAATAATAATAATAAAAGAAACTGTACAGGCATGCAGTTTCTCTAAAGTGAAATAATGTAGGAAGGTATTATTCTGACATAATTCTTGCTGATATGGTTTGATTCTCCTTTATATTTCTGTACCGTGCTGGCAATGCAATTCACTGCACCTTTTTAAAATGGTAGGGTTTTGTTGTTTTTTTTTTTTTTTTTTTTTTTTTTTACAGTTCTGGTGTAGTGTGAAGGTACCCATAGGGAAATGAGAACCAACTTCTTGAAGTTTAAGCATTCCCTTCTCCCCTCCTTAATATCCAGAGCTACATAAAAAATGATCAGTTCTTATCCCTAACTAGTGAGAATGGAAATACTATATTTTGGTTATAATGCCTTAAAAAGAAAATGAAGTTTCTAAGTTGTCTCATGTAAATACAGAGATAAGTTTTTGATAGTGTTTTAACTTAGTAGTTTACATCTTTTGTGTTCTGCATTGGATGTGCTTAAATGACTTCCTGGAGACAGATGATAGAGTGTACAAAAATCCCTTTAGTAAAGCTCTAATCTGTTTGTTTTTTGGTTATTTTTTTTCTTTACTTTAACTGTGACACTATTTATAAATCTAAATCTACATACAGAGGTCATTGGTTGGCTGAACTTAAACCATTTTACTTAGTAAATTTAATTAAGAAAGTACAGTGCAACTCATAAGCAAATGAGTTTTTCCTAGTTTTAAACCAAACCACCCTCTTGAGTGCTGATTGCCTTGCTCGACCCCTGGTGATACAGAAACAGGCAAAATTAAAAAGGACATTAAAGCTTCATTAAATCTGAAACACATTTAGTACAGTGACATATCTGCAGGCTATTTCAGGGAAGATTACATACTCTTTGGTAAGTTTCTTAATTTATAATACCTTGACAATCTTGCAGGGAGGAAACAACTCTGACTAGAGGAATGGCATGATGGTTCTGCGGGATGCAGGAGTGCCACAAGACCCGTCCACAACTGCATCTCTCTGCAGGTCTCAGTCAAGCAGCAGCTTCACTGAGAGCTGTCTTGTCTTTTTTAGCAACCCCCAAAGAACTAGTTTCTGATGCATTTCGGGTTCCTCAAAGCTCATTTGTACGCTGCATACTTAGGTCTGGCAGAAAACTGCTCTTTTTCCAGTTATTCTGTTGCCTTGGGAGTCACACAGGCGAAGCCCCTGCTGTGGTGTGCAGTGGCTGGGGAGAGGAATCGTCCGTGAGAGCAGGAGAGCTTAGTCTGAAGTCATCATTGAGGTAGTGATAGGTTTTCTGCTTAAGGTCTACAGAATGATACCCTGGGTGTAGAGCCATAATTATCTTCTTCTTATACAGTGGGATAAATATTACATACCTACAAATCTGTAGCTATTGTAATAATTATGCTTAAGTCAGTAGACATCAGAAAAATTAGGTCTTCTACTTCAGTTCATTGAAAAGTGTTTGGCGTTTATAGGTTTATTGTTAGGCATCTATGGGCTATCACAGCAGCAGTGTTTCTTAGGATCTTGAGGATGGTCCCCCCAAAAGCTGAGAAAGTGAAAAGGGGCACCGTTATGTATGTTTTTGTAGTTTCTGGTCCTTAAATCTGAGCATGCCAGAAAACATAGGGCCTTTCCTTATCTATTTAACACTGTATTTCAAAGGCTGCCATCAGAAAGTGGCTGGCTTAGCTGGGAGGAGCTGTGAACCAGACAGAAGTGACAGAAAGGGTAGCAATCAGCCTGCTTAGCGTAGATTTGTTGGAAGCATGAATTTGCTGCAAAGAGATGCTCTGAGCTCAGCACTGCACCGGAAACAAAACTGAAAAACAGAATTCACCCCGGAGAGTTACCAGTCCTCAGGGCAAACCTGGAAGGCAGAGGGCAGAAGAAACCCAGAGGAGGAAGTTAGCTTAAATTCTGTCCCTCTGGGGAGTGTGAGGAGATCTCACTGGTCCTGTCACCTTCACATCGTTACCTGTTCCAGAGGTGAATTACGTACTCGTAAGCGTTGATCTCACAAACCGAGCCAACACAGCGGTCCCCAAGTGGAAGTCTACAAGCAAATCTTAACTTTGAGAGATGAGAGGCACCACAGAAGCTTCTGAGAAAAAAACATGCTCTGTTCTGTTTTGATATTGCTAGTAGGGATCCTCAATCAACACCATACTGATACAGTAGGCCATAATGGCTCCTCCTCAGTCATTATGCAAACTCCCACTGATGAGATATTTAGGAAGGATTGGGGTGATTTTTCAAAGTGATGCATGGAAATGTAGATTTGCAGTTCTGGTAACTGTGATGTGTCTGTGCAGTAAGTAAGCGTTTAGAGTTATGGTACAAACAGTAGTCCTGTTAGAAGCCACTCTGCTTCTCTGTAGACTTTTCAGGACAAATCCTGTCTCAATATTGAGAAAGCTTCTTTTAAGGGTAGTCACCAGAATAAATCATTTTCTTGCTTTGGATTTCTGTTGCATGCTTCTCTTACACAAATGCTTCAAGGACCTACTTTGCTTCTGTGCTGTCTTTCCTCCTAAGATCTGGAAGAAGTTTACTGGACTCATAAGGCTCACAGCCAAATGTCTAATACAGTAGTAGGTTTGGTCAGCTGCTGGAATTGCAGAAAGGGCACCATCTCCTCTGTTGCTTGGTTGCTTCCATTCATGCCGTCAGCTTCTCCTTATTGCCTTCTCAGGACCCTTTTCCTGTCCTGATGAGGCTCAAGTACGTCTGTGTTCTTCACCACTTCCCCACCTTGTTCCAGCTCCGTCTGTGCTTCATTGTTCAATACTTAAGGTGGTTTTGTGCTGCCAGCCAGGCTGAAATTTCATCAGAGGTTAGCACAGCTGCCTCACTGCAGGTCAAGTAACCGTGGCACTGAAGAGCTCGCGTAACAGCGGCAGTAGGGGTGCAGCGAGCAGCTTTCACCCAGCACAGGCATCGGCCTTTGCATTACACGACACGGTGGCTTAGACCTTCAGCACTGACTCTGTCACTCGGTCTGACATGAATATACCTAGTTCATCACACAGACAGATCAATGATAGTAGTGTGTCCATATCTTTTTGGTGGGCCGCCTCCTGAGGCTGGGTGAGGGAAGGAATCACCAAGTTAGCGGTAGTGGCGTGAAGCTCACCAGCCTGTGGCTCCTCTGGGAGATGTGGAGAGAGGTGGGCTGCTCTGGAAAGCAGGGCACAACAGGAGGGTAACTGCTCCAAATGCACTTTTGGGGGAGTCTGTGTCAACTCTGAAAGCCCTTGTCTGTCACTAAATGGTAGACAAAATAGACCGGTTGTATTTTGCTGGAATTGTTTCAAAGGTTCAGATGCCAGTGGGGAAAACCTAGTCTTGTATCAAACAAAGGGTTTATCATGGAATAATTATAAGCTATGGCATTATGGCGATGTTAATACTGTTGTGTCTGATACCAATACTAGCGGATACACTCATAATGCATCGAGTGACTTCTAAAGCAGTCTGAGCAACACGTTCAGTTCACATGGTGAAAGTAGATGTGAAGAAAAGACAATGTGTCGTACTGCAGGTGCCATGATCTCTCTCCAGATCCCACTCACAGGTTCCTAGCTGGATTTGACACCAATAAGGAAACAAACCTCAGCTATATAACCCAGATTTTATTCTGAGCCTGTTAGGGAAGGACTTCGGGAGTTGAGTGCACGCTCTACAATACCCGTTCATTGCAGATAATTATCAGTAAAGGTCAGTGTCGTTGGCCTCACCATTGAGGCTGAACTGGTTTAATTTAGAGAGTCCTCAGGAACTTGGGCATCAAACAGCGTTGCTAAGTGCTACAGACAAGAGCTTGAGAAATACAGAAATATTCAGAAATGTAAAACAAGGAGTAATTGTTGTGAATGGCTCCATTCTAAATGCAGCTCTTTGTGTGCTTTCAGAATTATTTTTGCTGGCATTTTCCAATTTATACAATAGTAAGAGTTGAGTACTTTTCTCTCTTTAAGAAAATGTGCCCTCCATGCAAATCTATATAACTAGACAAATATTATTTCCTTTCCCAGCTTGCTCTTGGGAGGTTTCCATATCCTCAGGTAAGATTGTTCATTACTGCTGTTTGCCACTGTGACATTCATTCCTATGTATGAAGGTGCAGAGAGCAATTGTGAACATTTGAGCCACATACAAATAAATCTGTCCTGTTAAATTGAAAAGTGGTATCTTGAAGGAGTCATTTAGAAGTCTCTATTGATTTTTTTTTCTTTTTTTCCCCAAACTCTAGATTTTCTTTTCCCTGGAGAGAAGGAAAATTATGATGATGTTAATGATTGTTTTTTTGTGAGATTAAAAAAAAAATAATCCCGTATGTACTTTTGATGCCAGGAAAATGCATCTACTCCTTTTTTGTATTTTTATTTTTCAATTCCAGATTTGAATAGTGGTACAATGATATAAAATTCTTCCAAATAAAAAATATAGTGTGAATGGAATATGTAAAATGGTTCTGGATCCTCCTTTTTAAGAGGACCTAGTATTAGTATTTTATTTACATACTGATATTTTCTGACTTCTCACTGACCTAACTCAGTTTTACTGAAGCCAGTGGTAAAACTATTTCCAACTTGGCGACGGTTAGGCCAATGTGCTGTATTACTGTATAACATTTTACTTTGTATGCTTGAAAAAACATGAAGCTCTGAACAAAACAGCCAGTCCAGAAATAGGTTTGATGATTACTTTAAATTCTTATTGCAAGATAGATGTTAGAATTCATAGTAACAAACCATTCTGTGGTTCTTCAAATTATTCTTTCCTGGGAGAGGGGAAAAAGTGAAGTGTCCAGGGACTAAAATGAATTATTTGAATGTGGTTTTTATGTTTTTGTGTGTTTTATGAACACTGTTTTCTGCATCTTGGTCTATACAGATCAGAGTGCCTGGAGGCATGTCTGATTTAAAGGTGGTGTTGGTCTGTGCTCTTTAAGCATCTATTAACTTGCTATTATTATGCAAATAACTGTTGTAATACACATACTAATTTATGCATGGTTAGATTATGCAGATGCCTCACAAACATGGTTATTGAATAATAGGCTGGGACTCATTCTCTCTCCCATTTTTATAAGCTGTTTTAAGCAAATTCTCCTGACACTTTTATGGACTTGTAAAGATTTTGCGTATGTGGAAATACATTGAATTCTTGCTTTCTCATCTCCTATGGAAAATGTTTATGGACTGAGAGCGAGCTGTAGCTGGTTACCAGAGCATACGTTGCGTGTTTTAGCCATATTTTGAAATGAACCCTCTCATTTGAGAGAGGGTTAAAAAAAAGAAGCTCTTGTACTGAAGTGTCCTCCACGCGCTGGCATACTCACTTGTGCTCATTGAGTGTCTTGATGCTCGTTGGGAGTAGTGTGTTATACCTCTAAATCAACGTGATGTGGAACACAAGATAACCTTCTGTTCACGGAGGTGTTGGAGCTTGGGAAAAGAAGTTAGAGCGCATATATTGCATGTGATTCCAGACAAAAAAATTTTTTTCGGAATTGGGAACAAAACACGATTGCTAGTTTAAGATCTTTTTTTGCTATTCTAATTAAAAAACAGACCGGGTTTGTAAAAGAATATTTGGCAAGTCAGTAGTCCATGAAATTGTATATATTTTTTAATGTAAAACAGTTGAAGAGGTGAAACTTTAAAATGAAGCTATTAAGGTTTTCAAGCAACTGCTTTTCATAAGGATTTTTATGTGAAGAATACGTATTTTAGATGTGTATGTACAAAGTTGGTCACAAAAACCCTTAGCAACTCACTGTGATTAAGTGGATAATCCATAATGTTTTGGTGTTTGTTTTTTTTTAAGTCTATATATATTTTTTCCTCCCCATGTAAGGACCTGATCCTGCAGTCACTCACTTGAGTAAATTCTCCTCATGTCAGTGGGTTTATTCAAGTGATTGAAACTAATAGTGTGTGTGCTCACAGTATTTGTCCCTAAATAACTTGAACTTCTCTCTAAAAATGTCAAGTATGAATACGTGTTTGAGAACACCTGAATTTTCTTGCAAATGAACATTTGTCTCCAGCTGTAGCTGAAAAAAAAATATTTTTCCCCTTTTTCCCTATTTTTAAGACACAGACAAATGGTGTGTATAAATTCAGTTTAAATGAATAAGATTTATAGGGGGAATCATTGTAGTGTGGAAATTCAGGACTCCTGCAATATGCCAGAAAGATTAAAGGATGATTTTTTTTCTTCCTGGCCTTTAGTAGAATATTTTAATGATAGAATTTAGCACTTCTCATTTTCCATGTGTTTTATAAGCATTTATTTTGCTACCACTTATTTGTCACGTTATCATTATTTAATCTTATGTTAACATCTTGTCTTGAAAGCTCTTAAGGATACAAGCAACTACTCATGTAAGTAGAGTTGCTTTTGGGTGTGTTTAGGATTATTTTTGATGTCTTAATATGCAGTTTATTTCGTAATCTGTAGCTAAATGCCACCGGTAGTGACCTGTACAAGAAAATAAGAAATAGTAATGATTAGAACAGTCTTTCCCACTATAAAAACTTTGCAAAGGAAACACTAATCCTTAAAATGTAGTGAATTTCAAAAATGGTTAATGGTTTTCATGTATTTGTTGTTTGTTTTCCTGGCGTGGTATTGCAATGTGCTATTGCTTGTTTGCTGTGATGTAAAATTCCTTTTGGAAGAAGTAGTGTATGACACCCGTAGGATTTTCTGTAGATACGCAAGTAAGCACTTAGGGGTATATTCTTCCCCTGATGTGCAACTCTATTAAAACTAATAGGAATGGTGCACGTGCATACACACACATGCACAGGAAAAACAAACTCTTTTGAGTAAAGTTCTTTCCTGTGTAAACATTTAAAATGGAAAGGAAAACCCTTTCACCAAGCCTAGCACATAGCATGCTTAGCCTTTCAGATAGGTGAAGAAAGCACATACAAAAAAGTTCCAAATTTCTTTTAAAAGTCTAAACTTAATTTATTTGATTTTGATGGCGACATACACATCTCTGCAGAAAGAACTGTAAAAAATAAATAAAAATATTAACAAAAGGCCGTGAAACCTCCCAGCATATTTAAATAAATTTTAAGTTGGAACCCCAAAGATGTGCAGTGGCTGAAGAGGCTGCGAGATGTACAGTTAATCACAGAGATTCAAATTCAGTATATTGTACAAAGACATGATGGGGGCAATGGCTTGTTTAATGATAATGCAATTTAGGAGAAATGAAAAGAATTGCCCACTAAATATTCTCGGCTTGTAGTCAAACTTTATACAAAGCAGGGATGTTAAAAGGACGCTGCATCCATTAGGGAAATATTCCAAAGAAATCGGCAGCACTCAGCTGCCGAGGATTTAATCAGCTATAGGGAGGCGCACGTCACAACCACTGTATTTAAGACACTTCTGCATTTAGAGAAATGTTTTCCTTCCTTTGGCTACAATTCCAGGCCTCGGTTAATAAATTACATGAAAATGACCCGAAGTTTAAAAAACAAAAAATCCTGCCTCCCCGTCCGCACCCTCCCACCCCGCCTCCCCCCCCCCAAATCTGAGCAAATAGTGCCCCCGGTATTGTAAAGCTTTGAATGTTTTCACACCCCATTAATTTATTACTTCTCTTTCCTCATCTTTAAATTTTTTTTATTTTTTTTTTTCGAAAAAAAATTCAGGCTCCCCGCTGCTACAGCGATTTTCATCTTGTTGTTAATTTTCCCTGCTCCATATGGAGCTCCAGACATTTCACCTGGAGGCTGTACTAGATTTTGCTGTAGCGATCGCACTTCCGGAGGCCAAAACTGTCATTTAAGGTTCCTGGTGCATCTGTCTACGCCAGGCTTTTCACTGGCACCGGAGAGTGTGAATAACAAATTGGATGCACCTGAGATTCAGATGATTAGTGTGTTTTGTGGATCTCAGCGACTTGTAAGCAGATAGCTCCGGGGGCGAGTGGCCGGGGCCGTGCTGCACCTTGCGCCCGGCCGCGCGGGGAGCGTGCGAGCATCCGGGCGGCCCCGCGCGCGGGGAGCCCGACTACCAAATATTTCATCCTGCCTTGTCATTGATTAGAAAAGAGCCTTTAATTTCATTTCACCCCATGTTGTGATTAATTTGCATTCTTTGTCAGAAGTTAATGGAGTTTTTTATGGTTCACTCTGAAATCCTTGAAGACATCAGAGTTGATCTGATGTTTATACAACCGCCAGCGGAATTTTTTCGTTTGATTGATGGAGAGCTTGATGTTATTCCAAACGGCTTTTTAAGCTGTTTTTAAGAATTATTTGAATAAAATGCAAGCAAGATATTGTTATAACGATCAAGATTATCTGTTAAAAATCTGTTTCAAATAAAGAACATGATAAGTAGGAAAAAAAAAAGATCAAAAAGACAAGAGGAATGATGAACACAGAAGATGATATTTGTTAAAATACATAATCCGAGTATTCAAATAAGTTATTTCAAAACGTACCGAAAGTCAGACAGACCTTAATTTAATTTTTTTTTTTAATATAACGAGTTTGTTTTTGCAGCATGATAAATAATGGAGATGAATTAGCGAGGAACCCAGCTATAGTTAGATTTTTCCCTTCTTTTTATTCTCCCAGCTTCTCTACCTTCCTGCTACCAGCAATGTGAGCACAGAGCAGCAGTGTCCCTAACTCGGAGAGACAGGACTGTCAGGCCTGTTAGGTCAACAAAATGATGACATATTGCTCGTCTCAATGAAGAGGCATTCTTAAATCCCAGTGCAAAGAAAACATAAGTGGATAATAGAAAATTTTATAGCCCAAGAAAGCGTTCGCTATAGACTTGCCATTGGTTTCCTTTATAAGAAAATATACAGCCAAAAATCCTCAGTGAGAGAAATCTTTTTGCTCCTCCTGTTAGAGAAAGGTTTGTACTTTTACCAATCCCCAGCACATAAAAAGCGCCAGAGAGACGCTGCAGTGTGTGCTGCGAGCTCTGGGCCAGATCCTCAGCTGGAGCAAATCAGTTCTGCTCCATGGAGAGCAGGGGACGATGCAGGCTTACCCCAGCTTTGGGATATAGGCGGCTTGTTTTTTTTTTCAGCAGGAAAAAATCTTTGCAAATGCTTTTTGATTTATGATGCCAAAGCTGTTTTTATTTTGTTTTTTTTTTTCTTTTTTTCCTTTTTTTTCAAGATTTTGTTTTTATCTTTTCATCAGCAAATTCTGCCCTCGCTGTGATTTCTGCAAGTAAGATTTAATTATAGGTCAAAAAGCTACTGTGCAAGCGCTTCCATTTAAAACAGATTAATTTATTTGCTATATCTTAGTTTGCTAAATAATTGCATGGTTTTAAATGAAGTTGCTGCTTTCTGATCCCTGTATTAGCATGGGCTAAGATTCTTTTTGTTATATGTAATCCATACTATTGACCAAATTTGGCCTGGTTTCCTTTAAATGTAAGCAGGTTGTCAAGGAAAAAAATATTTAGTTTTACTTGGCATGCAAAATAGCCATTTTACTGTTGTTTTTTCAATTGACAGAAACATCCTTTAAGCATTCATTTATTTTGTGAGAATAAATTGAGGGTTGGTTACAGCACGTTTCCTGGTAAGAAAGAAACGTCTTATGTTCCACATATATCATTATATCTAACCATTTAAAAGACATTATACACTGTTCAAATGCTAATGCCAAAATAGTGATTTTTTCCAATTACATTTTTATAATATCTTAAATATCACAGATTTGTGCAAATATTGTTGCTTTTATAATAGAGTCCAGAAATCACCAAAAATATTTTGTCATCTGCTAATATTTTAAACTCCTAACAATTTCTTAACATAGGTTTCACAGCATATACATCATTCTTTAGATAATGTGCTTTGGACAAATTTTTCTTTTTCTTTTTTTTTTTTCCCTTTACCAGGAATACATTTGTATTTAAATTTGATTTTAATATCAGAAACTTGCTGTAAAATTTGAATGGAGTTTTAGTTTTTCCAGATATGTGGTTGTTTTTTTTTTTAAATGCATAGGTTTTAACACATTTTTTATGTTAGGAATCCGAAGCATCAAGACATGCTTATAATTTTTATTTTAATCTTCCTGTCCAATTTAAAAAATAAAAAAGGAAAGGAAAATTAATGTTTGGATACTATGCTCAAGCTTGGAAATGTAGGAAACTTAGTTAAAGCTGTTTTTTTTTCTGAGTGGGCTGTTAGCTCATGGTCCTGAAGGACTGCTGTATGCGTGTTAACTCCTGCGGGTTACGACATTGTCACCCCCCCCCCTTTTTTTTTATTGTCACAATTTTTATTGTTTGACTAAGAAAAGGGCTTAATGCAAGAAACCCTTAATGCAATAATCCATGCTGTTACTCTCTTGCCTTCACAACGTAGGGCTGCCTCAGCTGGGGCCTTTTTGTCTAAGTTGAGTAAGATCCTGAAGTGAGGTGATGTTTGCCCTGAGAGCTTCTTAACCAAGAGGGAAAAAGGCATCCGGGGCGGGGGGGGAATATGAAATTTCTTTTGAGATATTTTTCCAAACATGTAACACCTGCACGAGTCGGTGCTGCTGTTGGAGGGGAGATGTTCCTGCTGTGCGCGGAAGGAACCCTCCCTCCCGGTCACAATCCCCTCAGTGGGTGCCACGGGGTAATTTCCCAAACGAGAACTTATCCCCGGCGGATCGGGCCGTCCCTCGGATGGAAGCTAGTGGTAGGTGCACAGTTTTTGTTGCTGGTTGTTTCGGGAGGCCACTTAGGCACTGTCAGTGGGTTTACTGAAACCATACATCTCTGCTGGCTGGGATGAGGAGGCCTCAGGCTCTTCCAGGTGAGCCAGGAGCTGAAGAGGAACAGACCCCCCCCTCCACCTTGCTGGCCTTCTTACCACGGGCACAGCTCGTCCTCCTCTGCCGGGCAATGGTTGCTCAATGTAGTGAAGAGCTCCCAAGCCCAGGATAAGCATGAAAGGTTTAGAGGTCCAGGAGAGCGTCTCCCTTCCATGGCAGCAGTTCTTCTGCCAGCCCCGCAGAGCCATGTGTCTAATCCACGAGGGACTGTGATGCTAGCCATGGTGGGCGATCAAAAGACGTAGGAGAGGGTGCTCCTTGCATAGCGTGGTGCCTTTCATTGTCCAGACCCACTCAGCGCCTCGATTTAGTTAGAAAGCTCCACTTGTATACCTGCATGTTTGCCTCTCTGAGCTATTTCCTTTCAGATATCCCTTGAATTGCATCATTTGTTGTGATCACAATTGATTTTACAGCCTATCAGTAAAAGCCCAGGATTTTTCTAGGTAGGTTCCAGTGACAGGCTTTAACCATTGATGTTTTTACCTGGTTCCATTCAAGCTAGAAAGGACTTGCAGTAACTCTTTTTACAAGGAGGGACAGGGCTGATGGATATTCATCTGCTGCTCTTCAACACTTCTGGTACTGGAGGCTCTCCTGTTTCCTTAGATGATGCGTCCCTGTGCTTTATTATTAGAAAGGTTTTCCTCACTGCAGGGAATAGTGCTTGCTGAGTGCAACAACATGGAGAACAGATGCAGGAGCCTTGGTGGCTGTGTCCTCCTTGCTCTGTCTTTAGTCTAAAGACCCCAATTTTTGTCAGCCTGTCCTTTCAAGGTTTCTGACTGTGCTTGGGGCTTTTCTTTGAACTTCCTCCAGCTGCCCACTGCTCTCCGGGGTTAGACAGGCTCAGATGCAGCACTCCTGTGCTGTGTGGGGAGAGGGTTACCTCATGTGTCCTCAGGCCGTCCCCTCCTTGGACATCTCCCTGTGGAAATTGGCCCTTTTTTTTATGACATCGTGATGTTATTCCTGCTCAGTTGTGGTTGGTTTTCCTGCTCTGCAGTGTCCTCCAGGTTCTCTGGGTATTCCTCTCTATTAGCATGGTAGTCATTTTGCTAAACTTGATGAACGTGGGTGACATTAAAATTAAACATGGTTAGCACTAAAACCCATACCTTTATTAGGTTTCTAGTTGACCATCCTTTGTGTTTTACATGCTGTACTTTCTGCAATATAGAAAAAGCCCTTAAACAGTGCGTTGCTAAATTTACACTTTTTCCAAAGATTTGCTTGTCCCCTATTCCTGCTGATCGAGAGGAATGTGTTAGCATTAGCCTCCTGGTCCCACTCCGGTGTGGTGGTTATTGTTGGCTTCTTACGTTCCCTCCATAATTTCAACAGTGTGCAGTTTTTCATGCCCGGTTTGTTGAATTGTGTTACTAAACTCTGGTAAACAGATTTCTGTGAGAAGTGGCTGCAGTTCAATGGTGGATGAAATAATCTCTTTATATAAATTTGCTTGCAGACCTCTGGGAAAAGCAGCACAATATAATTGTAAGAATATATTTAATATTAAGGTTGTTGTGAATTGTCTTTTTTTTATTTTGAAATTATTTTTATTCTTTTTTTTTTTTTGTCTTCTGTTTTGTGGCAGTGATTGAAGTTTGCCATTTGCAAAATGCACTGATTGTTTTGGGGGCTGTTCAGAAGGTCAGGAACAGATTAGAGGGGTCAATCTGACCGGATTTGATGCTTTCAATTCTTCCAAAAGTTTAACCAATTCCAATTTTTCAAGAATTTGTAAAATATATCTGAAGATCCTGTCTCCCTTCCAGAGGAAGGGTAAAACTCATGGTGGGGTGACTGAATGGAAAGTACACTTACAAATTCCTTTTCCAGTCATACCAGGGCAGAGACGAGGCAAGTGTACGTTGGTCATTTGTCAGTAGGAGATGATCATTGTTGTTTCTGCCTCTCAATAAAATGTAACCTTCATTAATAAATATTATAAATAAGTTATATGTACTTCTGAAATCTGTTGATCCCTGGAATAGGAAAAGTTACAGCAAAGCCTCCCTTAAAAATCGTAACTGTATGATTTGTTGGTGTATATATTTTTCGATTAAAAAAAAAAAAGGATGGGGGAATCGCTAGCTTGAACAGCAGTATATATGTAAAGAGAAAATTTGTTAATTGATATGGGAAGATCTAACCCTGGGTCACCTGCAAATCTCTCAAACAAGAGCTCCAGGGCAAGTCCTAATTCCAGAGAGTAAAAGCGAAAATTAAAGCTATAGCTAGTGACTCCTCCAAGTTACCCGGGGTGGATTCATTTGAGTTTCGTTGATTGTGCTTGTGAATATAATGTGAAAGGAATGGTAGAGGTCTTCTCAGCCACTTCCCGTCCAAAGTATCTCCATGGAGACAGGAATATAACCTGATGGTCTGAAAAAAGTTGCTTTTCATAACCAGAGGCACTCATTAAATAGTAGATGAAGCAGGAGGCAAACTTTTGCATTTTTAACCAACCTTAAAAAAAATTGCCATTTGGAGAATGTGCTTTGTAGCGTGGTTTATCCAAATACCACTGATATTTCATGACCTGAGAAACAGACCATTAATGTGATAGATTTATTTATCATTTTCCCTGCATCTTCAAGTTCCACATTATCACATGCAGTAAGTACAGAGAAAACATGGCAAATAAAACACAGATTCAGAAACATCAAATTGCTGATCTAATTCTGCAAATTCGCACAATTCCAGTTGCGTTTGAGAAGCCTTTAAAGCCTTCTTAGTTGCTGGTGAGAGTCTTGATGTGACCTTTCCGAGGTGGGAACGAATTTTCCAGGAGCGCACCAAGGCATTCCTCTATACTTTCAAGGGGGCATGCTGTGCCCTTTTGGTCATCCTTTCAAGCAGGGTTTTCAGTTGTGTCACCGCTGCCATTTCACCCTTCAGAATTCTTCATGTGACGCCATCACAGTTACAGTCTCCTTCCTCCAGATCTCATTTTTTTCCGAGCACCCAGGGCATGCGGTGGGCCAAATGCTCAAGCTTTCGAGCTGCAACCACTGCGCTGCAATCACTCGAGACTGACCTGCCTCCTAAACTTTTTATCTCCCTGCAGTGCACGAAAACCGGGCTGTTGGGGACGGGAAAGGCAGAGCCGGGTGAACAGGAAGATAAAACATTTTATGTTGAGTACTTTTAAAACTGTTCTTAATGTGCTATAAAACTGGATGCTTCACTTTTTCATGAACTGTGTGCAAAAGGAGAAGCACCGACTGTGAAGTTGTCGTCAGTTAGGTTTGTTTTATAGCTGCAGAGGCTGCCCAATAATGTGATCTCGGAAAAGGTAAACAACATAGTTTTAACAGTGAAAAATATGCCTAATATAAATACAGCTAAGTTCATTGCTGTTCAGAACTTGAAAAATATGACAGTAACATTACATTTTCTAGTGGAGTTAACAGAGGAACACAGTGCAGCCTTACAAGCAATATATCTGAGACAGAGAAAATAGGTAATACATCCAACTCGGGAGCCTCTGTGGCATTCACATAGAGGAAAGCGCAGTAGCTTTATTTAATTGAGAAAATGAATCAATTACAATGATGTTGCATCATCAAATGCAAGGGAAATAGCAGATATGTCATTACATCGGGTAACAGTGTTAAAAAGTAATTGAGTGTCTTAAGCATTTTGAATCAATTCCAGGTACTGGCACAGCTACCTTAATGCAAAATTTATGAAGATGATCTCAAAATAATATGTTGCCATCAAAATTGTGTAATAAAATCTGGTAACAATGTGTATGTGAGCAAGCACACGTCTCTCCCTCGCTCAGAAGCCAGGCCTGCTGCTCTGGTGGGTGGTTGAAATGTCGCAGAAAGAATTCTGTAATACCTCGATTTTTGTTGCCTTATTTTCCATTAGAAGCATTCAGGGCTTTTATTAGAAATAATATTTTAAATCTTGTTCTGAAATTGGATGTAATCGTATCTGTGTTGAGGCTACTATAGACGATCCCACCTCTATTCCTTTTCATGACAAGATCTATTTTTCCTGTAAAGAAATGTGACTGATACTCTGTTCTGATGAAAAACTGAAACACCTATTCATGTGCAGTGATCTAAAGGAGCTCAGAATCATCCCTATTGAATAAGCAGAGTCTATTTTGTCATTTAGCATCTGAAAGTGAAGTATGAAAAAAAGGCTTTTCTAGCCACAAAATATTTTGCTTACTAGCAATAATGCGAAACAGCAAATTTATTCTATTGAATTGTAATAGATTGACATTGACCATTAAAAATATAATGGGTGATTTCTATCTATTTATTAATTTCTTCCCTGGAAAAAATTGAATTTTACACATAAAGTTTATGTGTATATTTGTTTACTACTTACACTGTATTGAAAGACTTCACGTGCATAATACCAGTTTTTTTCTTGGTGCTAGTTTTCAACCTCCTCTATATTACATTTTACTACCTGTAAAGTATTACTGTAGGATCGTGCCTCTGGCTGGGTACTGGGGGAGAGCGCTTCCAAAGCTGATGGCAGCCCTACAACATTCATCATCATGGCACTATACAGCAGAGAATATTAAATGTAAGGGGCAAGCCAAGCAAACTGTGTTAGAACAGAAGACAACGTTTCCACTAAAGACTGCATTCTGTTTGCGTTGTGATTATGTTGGGATGCAAGCAACTTTGTGTCTGTTTGGGAAAAATAAGTAATTAATTATCCACACCCATTAGAAATGGTATGCGTATACAAACGATCAGAATGCTAGCATCCGTTAATTCGGTCAAATAGTTCGTCGTAAGTACCTGCTCCCTGTTTTGTATTTAATTGTTTGTATTGTAATTCTGCCTTTGTTTCTTTTTGTAATCAAAAGGCACTTTGCTAATATGGGCCAAAATATTTTGTAGCTCTCTGTAGGTGATTGAGTGGTCCGTTACTACAAACTAATTAATTTCCCAACCAAACTGATGGTAAGAAATTTAGAAGGGTTCAGAGACGACTGGTAGCAAGTCTTCCCTTTGCCATTTAAAACAACACAAAGTTCATCAAACTTTCCACCTCACAGATGGCGACGTTCTACTTAGAGTCAAAGTAAAACTGGGTTGGAATATATAAGAAACTTGGGTAAAAGTGGAGTATTAAAAGCTTTCCTGAGTAGCGGCAGATACTTCAACCACATAATTAAAGTTTTCTTCACAAAAAAGCGATTGCGAGCTGAGTCTGGCAGTAATCCAAAATTCTAATTTCTGACTATGATTTAATTTCAATTTTAAATAAATCGGTTTTTAATTTAAAAAGAGTGAGCTTCATAACATTAGCAATGATTGCAACATTAAGCCCAGTGTTCACAATCTAGCAATATAAAACATTATTTATATCTGAATCGTAAACAGCCTTTTGAAATGGATTATGGTTTTTCTTCCTATTCTAATACAACCTGGAGGGTACTAAAAAGTGTTGTGTGAAATTAACATTCTGCTGACTTTCGCCTATAAATGAGAAGCGAGCTATTAACATTTGTGTATTTTCATTATGTAAATTGTGTTAACACATGCCCACAAATTGCCACCAGCGATGCAATAATTTTCTCTCAGTGATCATAATGTGTCCAAGTGAGTCATTTTGATTATGACATGCTAATTACATATTGCCTTTTTTCAGATTCAGAAAAACCAGGGATCTTTAATGGTAAGCTTTATGAGTTCAGAAAAAAATTCACTTTTCTTTTTCCTGATGGCTGCTTCCTCTGCATGCTTGAATGCCTTGTTTTAAACTTAGCAAATTGCATTTTGAAGAAAATGCAAACCTTTAACTGCCTGTATTAGATTAGGTACCATTAGAAATAATAGAACATCCTGAGCATCAATGTTTTTATAAGAGTTTGCTGCTGTTGATTAATCTTGCTATATTTTATTGCATTAATGATTTTTTCTTTCCACTCCACTGTAAAGATATTGCATATAGGCTAATACTTTTTCCCTCTCTTCTTTCCATTGCAGCCTCTCCAGTTATTGCAGTGCATTGTTGATGAGGTGAGTCGTCGTCTTATGTGCTTTCACTCCTAAAGTCATTCCTAATGGAGTGGAAAGCTTATATTTTGTTTCCTAATGAAGCACAATGCCCAACATCCTCAGAGCACAAGTTGCCTCGTACAGCTTGGAGCTGTCAAACATGAACTGGCCTTGTCCCACTTTATGCTGTTTTGCTACTCTTAATATTGAGTCTGAAAAACTAGATTGTCTCAAAGGCTAGTCCTTTTAGCTATTTAGGCCTTAAAGCCTCAACCTAGTCATGTTGGCTGATCCTGTGCATTTGCCAGATGAGTTGGAACAGAGACGTTCAAGTGGTAGCGTACTTTGTATCAGATGTGTTTAAGGTGGTTTAGACAGACAAGGAGGGTGTATGAAAGAAGAGAAGACTGGAGTGTAAGTATTTAAACGTCTGTTTTTATGTTCAATCAGAAGGACAAAATAAAAAGGTAAGGTGTAGAAGATTCAGGTGTAAGTAGCAGACTCCCTGTCTGAATTGAGGTGTAAGGAGAGGTTGCAGCTCTTGATAGTAAAGCATTTGAGTGCTTTCTCAGGGCTGACTGGCATCAGTTTTGCTTTGTTTGTTTTTAATTTTAATAAGGTGCTGTTGTTAATTAGGAACTGTGAACAAGGAAAAAGTCGTGACTTTTTAAAGACTTGCCACAACCTCTAGCAGAACGTCCTTGCTGGCTTGCCAGGTCGCGGTTGCTGGCTGCTGGCATGGCCCGTTAGATGTTCGCTAGTCCCAGCCCAGCCCTTGCAACGTGTCTGTTGAGCTTGATCTAAGCTCACCACCGGTGCGATGCCCGAGTGCTCGATCTCAGTTGTGTCTCAATCTGTAACTACTCCTGGTGTGAACCCGCTGCTCTTACCTGCGGTGAACACTTTTGTCCTTTTATTAGAGAATGACTTATCGACTTGGCTGAACTTCTTTTAAAAGTGACATTTGGGCCTTGAGGGATGCAGTTAAATTGAAATGAACGAGTATCCTTTGTGTAAAGGAAGGAGGGAGTTCTTCCAGTCCTGGCAAGCCTCCAGCGGTGCTTGCTCTTTTACCTGGCTCTTTATGGCGGTCTGTTTCTTTGAGTGTTTTTTAGGCAATTTGCTTCTTTCATCTTTTTCATCCATTGTTACTCCTATTAAGTGTGTTTTTGGATACGACATGAGAATTCCAAAGCACCAGTGCTGGTTACACCAGTAACAGAAGGCCATCCCTGTCCTGAAGACGTGAAACTAAATATGCTCATATTTTTACATGTTTTGCTACTGCTGGGCAAATTGCTTTTAAATGGACTAGACAAATTACTTTTAAATAGTAGCACCTAAACCTGAGTTCAGTATTCTAAAACAGAGCCCTAAAGAGCTGAACGTTATGGTGGAGCTTCTTGCAGCTTTCTCACACTTTCTTCGAGATTAGGATTGCGCCAATCTTCTTACAGAAACTTTAACCAAGGAACTTGGTGTAGACATCTGAGTGCCAAGCTAGCTTTAACGTTAGCTTTCTGGTATTTACTTCTTTTAACTTACTTGATGTTCTGCAGTGTGCCACAGAGTCATCATTCTCCTGAGCTGGTGTTTCAGAGAGCACTGCGCTTGTGGGCATGTTGAGACTTCAGGTTATGGAGCATAGCTCAGCTGAAAGTTCTTTAAGTGCAACTCGCTTTGTTTTGCAACACACTCAGTGTCTAAATGGAAGTTGCATGCCATAACGTTTAGAGCCCGGGGGGAAGAGGAGAATGGATTGGCTCTGTAGTGTTATTTGCTCGGTACGTGTGTATTGTGAGGGGGTCATTTAGTAAGATATATAGCGTTGTGATAGTGGCTGCCACACCTGGAAGTGCAAATTCTTGGCATGATGGTGTCTTGGAGGACATTTATATTAAGGTTATTCTGTTCTAGCTGGTGGACAGCACTGACTTTAACAGTTCCTCCTGCCACCCCCAGCGCTGCCCTGTATGCAAAGACCTCAGAGCAAAATGTGTGTAGTTTTTTTTTCCTCCTGGCTTTGTCTTTCGCAAGATGCCCATCCTGGGGACTAGCAGCAGGACCTGCTTATTTGGCTAATACACACTCCTCCTTCTACGCAAGGACCTTTTTGAGAGGGAGTCTCTCTACTATCTGGTACTCTGTAGCTGTTGTTGGTACTCTGAGTGTTAAAGATTAGAAATGTTTAGTGTTGTAAGACTGATTATTTTGGGCCAAATTTTTCCCTTGTCTGTAAGGAGGTCCTAAAACTCACAGGAGGCAGGATCAGAGCCCCTCTCCTGCAGCTGCTCTGTGCAGCCCATCCCCAGGGGAGCCCCAGAATCCCCCACCTCGCCTAATGACGGTCATGACAGCGAGGAGTGATGGTCTGTAGCTTGCTGCTTCCTCCAAGCAGATAGTGCACAGCAGTGGTCATGTAACAGGGTGTTTCCTAGAACTTGTTTCTCAAGTCCCTTAATAAATATTTTTATGTGACAGAAGATGGTTGGGACTTTTGGCTCCTGAAAGTTGCGGTTAAACAGTTCATACCGAATTTCTCTTTGCACAACTATTTTATCTCTTCATATAGCTTGGAACAGGGCGTAGGAGTCCAAGAAGGAATCATATCCCCAGTGCCCCAGGCTGGCTCCAGGCTCACCCAGATAGATGGGGAGACAGCACCAATAGCTAAGACTGGTGGGGAAGGCTTTCAGCAGGCAAGGTGGTTATCAGAGGCCTTTGAATAGACCCAGAGTACCTGACAGAAACGTTATTTTTTTTTTATTTTCCATTATTGGAGGCCTAAATTGAGCAAATAACCAGGTATGTTGATGGTAATTTATAAAAATATGGCAGCAACAAGACTTAAGCATCTGCCTTCATTAATTCAGTGTTACATTATATGTGTGATGAACTTCATTTTCATAGATTTGATTAAAAAATTATACAAGTAAATTAGAAAAAAGTAACGATATCTTCTCATGTTTTGGTCAGTTTGAACAGCAATTTTAAGAATATATTTTTGGGAGATGGAAATTTATTCTGCTCTGTTTTTAACATAAGAAATGATCCAAAAAATCCAACTTCTCTTGAAGTTCAATATACAGAAACTAACACAGGTGGTCTTTAAAAATGATGAAACAGAAGTAACATTAAGGCCTTGATTCTTGATAATAGTTGCTTATTGTATTGGCAGTTGATGTGTTGTTTTTTTTTAGAACCGGCCCACATTCTACCAAAATGTAGAGGTAATCCAAAAGTTAATGTTCTGCTCATTCATAATCATCTTTAATTCATAAGATTTATCGATGACTGAACTAGTCAAGAGGTTGCTTGTGTATTACCTACATATCCTGGACTTACCGTGCTCTGTAAGGTGGCACACGATGGAATAAAAACCATCCATGGGAGTTTTTAGATGTTCTGCAGTAGTGAAATTTTTTAAGCTGGCCTTTTTTTTATTCTTTAAACTCTCAGTGAAATATGTGAGACATAGCAGGTGACTTTTGCAGTTTAAAGAGTCTGTCTGTTCATTTTCTAGGACTTAAATTTACTTCGGAGAAATTCTGCAGAATGAGCGAGTGATTTGAGAAGCATTGTAAACTCTGCCTGACAAATTTTTGTTAAATTATGTTATCGGGCTTTTAATGACATTGTTTCTGGGATGTTTTTTTTTAATGCCAAAATTAGCAGGAATCATTGTGTGAATAGGATGCATGCCTGCCAGGACCTTTATTTTTTAACATGTGGTAACTTACAGTGAAATCTGATCCAGCTACAAATAAGACACGCTCATTTAAGCAACAGTCCTAATCAGAGCAGCATCTCCCACCATGATAAGACTCCTGCTTCTGGTCCAAAGATGAGGATAGACTAGTTGTTAATGTAGTTCATCCTGCAATACAGCCAGCAATAAAAGCAGTCTGCTGTTATTTGAGATCTGAGAGTAATTTAATATTCTAGCACTCAACTTAGTTTGTCTCCAACTCACCGAAATGTTATATGGAAAGCACTGAGCAGTGCAGATGAATCCCAATTGGGAAGGACATGCATCGCTTGCTGTGCAGAGTCTTTCCAGAAACAGTCCAACATGAAGGAGAATGGAGTCCTGCTGGAAGCAGGAGCCACTGCCTGGCTTGGAAGATGTCCTAGATGTGCCCCTATGTTTCAGGATGATGCAGCCAAAGAATTTGCAATGCAGTCTACTCAGCAACAGGACCATGCTCCAAAAGCTCTAGGTGCATAAAAAAAAAGTTTGTATCATCTGAGTCTATTCCAGGCAATAAATTAGAAATATAAACAGCAGAACCCCAGAAAAATGCCATCAATTTTGCAGGCCCAGAAGAGATGCATCAGAGAAATGCAGGCCACCCAGTTTCGCCTAGTGGGTTGACTCTGAAGCCTGAAGATTGCAATTAAAATTAGTGTGCTCTTTAACCTTTCGTGCTGCTCACAGTCTCAGAATGCCTCCCATGATTTTTTAATTGACAAAACACCTTAACTGCTCCCTGCCCAGCCTCCAGAACTCCAGCAACCTCCCAGGCACCAGCATGGTCTGGTTTTGTGCTCACTTTGCTGATGTTTGCAGGAGTCACTCGGTAAATCAAATTACACTTCCAAGCAGAGATTGAGAACCTTAGCTTTGATTATAATTGTGCATTTTCTTTTTAATTCGTTAGAAGATTCTAAGTTTAAAAGGTAAATGAGGGTGCTGTAAATGTCCAGTTCAGTAAGCAGTGGGTTACTGGGCTCTGCAACCCTGCAGCAGAAGGCAGGTTTAAGTTTTCAGGAAAAACAGGGCTATGATCATAGGGTATTTTTGTAGTCAGTTGAAAAGTAGCATTGTTTTCGAGCTTCTCCTGACCTGTAGTTATTCATTTCACTGTTATCTTGGTGTCAAAATGTATTATGTCGGAAATTACTGTTTAGTTGCTTCCTCGGTTGCGTTCCAGATGCAGTATTTCTAAAACCTTCTAAAAATGTCATTTTTCCTGATTGCCAGTCAGATCAGCAGTTGGTAAAACACGTAGGTGATTGCAGGCTTGCAGATGAAGATCCCAAAAGGCCAAACCCGACAGCTCTCAGTTTTTCAGCACGTCAGCTTCCCATCCTTCCCGTCCTGTGGTTTTTGGCTTGGCAGGTAGCTGCTCTGTAGCTGGAGATGGCTGGATAAACAAAACTTGCCCTGTGGAATGCATCCAGTATGCTGCCCTCCTGATTTAAGCAACTACTTCAAATTTTCCTTAAGCTCTCCAGGGCTATTTTGTTTGACCTTTATTTAGTTAGAGTATCCCTACTAGGAAACCAATTATTGCCAGCCCCTTGGGTGGTTGCTGTAAACTGGGTTTCTCTGTACTGGAGCAGTTGTGGTCACAAGCTCTGTAGTTAAGCATCAGCTCTAGTTTGTAACCCTTTCTTCTTCATAATCTGAAACAAATTAATTTTGATTTCAAAGTTTCCATTGCTTGTCTCAGTGTAATAGTGTCTTAGGTGTTGGGTTTTTCTGTTTGTTTTTTTTTTTAATATGTTGAAGTAAGTAGAAAAAAAGAACCTTATTTTTGTCCATCAATTTTAGTTAACATACTGGGATTAGTGGACATCCAAATTAATTACATTAGAAGCTTCAGGAGAGGCTTTCAGGAGCAAGTCCTATTTTTGCACAGAGGAGACAGCATTGAAAAATATTTATATTTTGATGAGTCAGGCAGAAATTTAAAAGAAAAATTAATTAGTTGTACTTGTGAATCCTTACCGTGACAGGTACATGAGTGAGTAGTGAGAAGCTTTCCATGAGTTTCTTGAACATTTCTGTTAAGCGCCCCCACAGAGATACTCGGTCTCACAAGACTGCAGTTTAATCTAGCTCAAGGACTTTACAAACTTCACAAATCAAAGACCTCTTTTTTTCTTTTTAAATTCATACTCTAGAAACATTTAGCAGCATCAGTTAATGCTAGCGTAGTGTTAATGTTGAGCTATAAAGCATTTCAATGTCAATAAATTTTCAAATTTTTTCATGGAAAAAATAACTTGGACTTAATACATGTATCCTGTATAGTTATTTCTAGTCCCTCTTTTTCCTCCTGGTTAAGTACATCCCTCTATTTATTGCTACAGCATAGCCTTAAAAATTCACAGTATGTTCAGCTTGATCAAATAACACAATGAAGACCATTGCCTCTTGAGTGCTGAATTTCTTAACCTTATGCATCAGTGCTACATTTTGCTATTTCTATAAATGAAGTAGAAAACTTGACAGGCTCTGAATGAAACAAGATTTTGTTTTTTCTTTGGGAATTTCTTCTTAGAGTCTCATGAATTGATTCGAATGTATGGATATCTCTATTTAACCCTGAAAATTTCTGGAGTTTTGAAGATTTCCATACAAGAAAAGCTGGTGTTAGGGGATACCCACGTGTGTGCATGTGTACGCATACCCACTGTAATTTGTCCTGTGGATAAGTTGTTTTGGGGTATGCTTTTATTGAGACAAAAACTGTGACCTTACTAGTGTATGAGATTCAGGGACTTATATAGGAACAAGGTAAAACCACAGGTAGGAATTGCTGAATAATTACCTTTAGACCAACCTGAGCAAGAACCTTCCCAAGAGGGCAAGCTCATTTAATGGTTCCTAAAACTCAATCTTGTGGATGTCAATGGTCATGCTTGATTATTTGCAGCAGTGTTTTATGAAAAAGCAATAAAAATGCATTGGGAGCGTACAGAGGAAAAAGGGAACAATAAATGGGTTTAGTTTTTCAATTGAGTCCCTTTGGTGCGAACAGGTAGAGGCTACGTTTCATGCTGCTGTGCCTTAGCTATTTGAAATGTGCGTATGTGTGTGTATCTACCCAAAACACTGCTGTGCTCTGCTAGCTTATGATCGACAAGAGACCAGCAATGAGAAGAAAAAATTCTTATGTTTGTTTTAGAGAGAAAGCAATTACAGTTACGGTTAAAGGATTAACCTGTTTTCCAGCTACCTGTACACTTATCTGCAAGGCCCTTTAGAGAGCCTCACTAACAGGTACAAAGCTTGGTGAGAGGTAGAAAATGTCATGTTGTACACTCTAGATTATTCCTAATGTTAATTACACTCCTCGGCTTCTTTCCTTGCCTGTCCTGGGCTCTGAAAAACATCCCGCAGCAGCCAGTACTGCAGAAGTGACAAGCGAATAGCTCCAAGTACCTGCTGACAAATTTAACCACAAATGTCTGCGTGCCTCCCGTACAAATGTAGGTTACTCATACGGTGTATTTTCAAGAACTTGGGGTGCATGTAGTTCTGCCTGAGAGAACAGCTGGTTCTCACGTGATTTGAGGTGTTAGAGGTAGGCTGAGGGTTTTGGTGGATAAAACACTGGCCTTTCAACCTTGGTTCCAGTCCAGCTAGAGATCTGGAAATAAATGAGTTTACTGCTGACACTCCAATCCCAGCAGACAGAACTTCACACCAAAATGCCCCCACATATAATTTGTCACATTTGGCATCTGCTACTAAGAAAAGAGCAAGAAGCGACCTGGCGCAGAGATGTAATCATCTTTCACCTTCCTGCTAGGGGTGGGAGTATAATGGGGACAATCCAGAAATTCTTTTAAGTCTGGGCCTCTGAGCCCCCTCCAGACATCGCTGCTTTCCGCAAACTTGTTCCTTGTAAGAGTTCACCTGCCATTAGGCTGGTGCAGGGCTTTTGAAGTAGATTGGCTAAAAGTCAGCAATGGAATTTTTTTTGTTAGGAATGCTGTAAAAGGAAGTTGACCTTGAAGGAGTAAATCTGAACATGTACAATATTGTAATTTGCTGGTCTCGTTGAAACAGCTCTGTAACTGCAGTGCGGGTATTACACATAATTGCAACTGGCAGCATTTCTGGTACAGCTAAAACTTAAGTTTGTCTGAAAAAAAATCACTATTTGGCCACAAAGTAAAAAGCAAGTAAGGGTATTATGTGAAAGCTTTAGCAACAGGGGAGCAGGAGTGCATACAAATTCTTCAGTCCTAGAGATTTGTCTAGGCTGAAGTGATAAGCCAAAAATGCTTTGTAAAGCGCACACATGATTTATTAAATACTGCCGTTTCGGCATCAATGGACAAGTTGCAGAATAGGAATGTCTGCCCAGAGGAGATGATAATTTCAAAGACAGGGTGTGCTGGGGAAACCCAGAGGAGAGAGTAACTGAAGTTTGGTTTACTCGGTTCTGCTAACTTCCCTCTTGTGGCCATAGAGCCATAGGACCATGGCATTTCCTTCTGCACAAGCACGCACACTGAGGAGAGAGTATTGCAAAATCGCAGTAGCTCTGGAGCTGTGGGGAATGGGGAATTTTAACCCTTCATGGAGAGGGAGTTAGCAGATGAGGAGGCAATACTACTTGTGAGCTGTATCTGTTGATTGAATTTGGGTTTACCCAGACAAACTTTCAAGTTGGACAGAAAGGAGAGGAAGGTGCCTCATCCATATTTATTTTTCTTTCCATCATTTGTGAGTTTGCTGTACATTATTTTTCCCTGAGCCTCAGCAGAATCTCTGCTACTGCTCTGCTTGATGGGAGCAAAACAGATCAAAAGACGTTTCGGGTAGCAGATTTGAGAAGCAGGTGAGAATAATGCTTAGACCTGTCATTTGAACTCTTATTGCACAGACGGGAAAGGATTGGTTGACTTCTGGACACATTACTAGGTTGTTCACTCTTTGTTGAGACCTGTGGGGGGAAAAAAAAAAAAAAGACGCAGATAGTAATGCCATCAGTCCCTTCAAAAGAGAGAGCTTTTGAAAGGATTGTCACAGTGTTCATCTTCCCATGTCTTCATCTAAATAATGTGACTTCCCCTAACTCCATGGAAGTCAGTAAGGTTTATACCAGAGCATTGGCACTCCATAAATTAAATATTAGGATCAGTGTTTGAAGTTTAAAGCCCTCCCTCCTCCTGCTAGCTCAGATTTTCTGCTGCTGTGCTTTTTTCTTTATGCCTGAGCACCTTGCTGACAAGTGCTAATAACAAAATGCCAAGAGAGGGTCCAGTCGGAGTTACCACACATTAAACATTCTGAACTTGTCCTTTTGCTCATAGATTGTGCATAATTAATAATTAAACGCTTTCAGTTGTAATGGGTTGACCTTCTTGAACTGTTCATTATTCACAAGGCAAAGGCATCACTCAAACTTTTTTTCCTATTGCCCTTCCCCGTTCGCACCGTATGTGCACGGTTTGGCTGGTTTTGAGGCTGATCACAGAGAAATCATAGAGGCTGATCCTGTCTTCTCCTGCAGCAGATCCCAGTTGCAGAAATGTTGCTCGGAGGCTGGGGACAATAGCCAGCCTTGGGAATAAGCAGCCAGGGGATGTAAGAGGCAATGAGTACGTTGCCCTTTGCAACCATTTGTGACTCTACTGCCATTTTCGCAGCATCTTCGATATATTGTTCTTCAAGATATTGGTTAAATATGTGGTCTTTAATGAAAATGAAATGTTCCCATTCCTTTGAGAGTTAGCCAGAGTCATAGTCTGGAGAACATCATGATAAAATATAGGCTGTACTTATTTTGTGTAGTTTGGGAAATTTTTGCTTTATACCTGATGCAACAACATCGTAATTGCTCAAGTTTCAGAGGCAGCAATAGGAACACTTCTCTCACTGGAATAGCTCAAAGTACAAAATACTCTCATCTTTCTACTACTCAAATGTTCTTGAATAGAACAATGGCAGAAACAGAAATATTTCAGTCACCAGTCTCCCTGGGTAGATATCGTAACTGAAGGGATGTTTTCTGTTTCGAGTTGTTTTAAAAAGGGAACTTTTCAGTATTTACCTTTGTAAGTAGTTGAGAGCTCATGCTTTCCTGGTTCACCTAAAACCAAAATCCGCAGCCTCCTCCCCTGACTTACCTAATGCTGTAAAGTAAGAATTGGCTCATATTTACTGGCGTGGAATTATTTACTTCCACCGATCTGTTTGCCCTCAAATGCACTTCCTAGCGAGTATTTTCCTGAAATCGATGTATCATCCCAAAAGACTTGCAATTCATCAAGTGAACAACCAACAAATGTGTGGGACGTGCAGTCTGAAATCCTTGGGAAGGCTGCATGAAAGCATCTTGTTTTCATACTGCTGAGATGTAGGTGGTGTTTATCTCCCTGCCTCCACAATCTCTTCCTGAGCTCCTGCAGGAAGGCCAGCGGAGGCCTGGCCATGGCTGTCAGGCCTGGGCAGAAGAGGCTACGCCCAGATCAGGTTAAAATGCTTGTGTTTTGACAGAAAGCTGTGCCAAAATGTAGCGTTTGGGGTTTACTTTCACCTGCCTGTACCAGAGCACCTCATCATCTGGCTGTGCTGCGGTTCGGGAGCCACTGGGTGAAGGCACCCATGCTGGTCTTCGTGGCCTGGTTCTTGCCGCTGGCTTTGCTTGGCGTAGCCCAAGGCTGGTGGCTTCAGAGCAGTTCATCAGCCTCTCTTCAGCTCTCATAATGAAGCTTCACTCTATTAGGGGTCCATCATCTCTTTGCGATTGCAGAAATTATCACCTACCAAATTGGTGCGAAGTGCCGCGTGCCCGTCCTGCTCCCCCAGCGCGCACCATCCGCGCTGGCAGCCCCGCCAGAGGGACGTTCGTGAGGAGCTCCTCGCTCCCATTGTGCTGAAACAGCGGGGGAACATCGCTGGGCAGGGCCACTTCCCCACGGAGAGGGCTCCAGTAGCTTTGCCGTACAGTTTTCAGTGATCTGTAATGTGTGCCCAGCATCTTTCATACGTTCCTGCCCCGAGTCTGTCCCCCATGGGGACCGCGGTGTTTGCCACCTCAGGTGCCAGCGCGGGGAAGACTTCTGCAGGACACGAGAAAAGGATGGGGAGAGGCTAAACCTGCTGGGCTCCACACAGTGGAAGCAAGCCTGACACTTGGCTCTGCATTTTCTGTGTTAATATGAATAATTTTCATGCACGGTTCTTTGAAGTGGAGAAAGTTTAATTGCGCTGTTTATTTCCTTGTGTTCCTTCCGCTCTCCAGTGCAAACCTTCCTATATTGATGTCATTTATAAGTTTAGAAACAATAACCTCTCCCTTGCCCGGGCTAAGTTCAAAGAGAATTTGGGCATGTTATATCAAACAGTCCTTGTATTTAATAGAACTCTTTGAAAATTGTAAAGCAATTTTGGCTTCTCCTTTTACTCTTCACTTACTTTTGATTTAATTGTATTTTCCAGCAGTTTCCAATTGTTTGAATTGGAAACAAAGCCTTAATAAGAGTTCTAGTTAATTTTCTGTCTTGTAATTACCGATCTCATTTTTCTGATAATTGGCCACAGCAATTATATGTATATTTACTAATCACATAGGAGGCTCTGCAGTTGTGTCTATCTGCCACCATTGATAATGGCACACACATTGCAGAGGTGCTTTTATCATCTTCTTTTTTCCACTACATCAAAGCTATTTCCTCACATTCTCAATAATGAATACATGCATGCATTTGACACAGTTGTGTGCTAGAGAAATTGTTTGGCTCCCACCAAATGCTGCACGCTCTGAGTTTCTTGCCTGCAGCGCTGGAAGGTTGTATGTAATGATATATTGCTCATCCAAATGGCCAAAGCACTCCAAAGCACAGTGAGATTAAAATAAGTCATTCCTTTGTTAATTTAAATAGGTGCATGTATCATACTTTGCAGGGTACTTTGTGTAGGGATGTCAGGGAGGAAAAAAGCCGCCGAAAGGTATTTTTAATAGCAAATGAGAATAGATGAGAATGGAGTCATTTGCAGCTGCCTGTTTTATGTGGCTCTCTTGTTCCAACTGTAGGTCTAATGAGATGACACTGTTAAAGTACTCTGCAGTGTAATTTCATTACATCCTGAGCTGTTACACTATAAACACAGTGGAGCTCTCTGTCATTCTTGGAAAAACTCCTAAATTCGTAAAGCCCTTCTTTGCAAATGGTGATGTTGTTTGTTCCCCATTTCTATATTTTTTCCCTGTGCTCTTAATTTTTTTTTCTTTCATAAACACTGAGTGGTTATTTTCACTAGACTGGTAAATCTAGCATATTTTCCTCCTAAAAATTATTTCATCTTTTAAATCTAGAACAGACTGCGAATTAGGAGAGCCTCTAAAATGAATAAGTGTAAATAAACATGAGTGTAAATAAATAGCAAATGCAGTGAAAGAAACAAAGGTCAACACAAGAATAATTTCACAGCTCTTTGTTAATTACAAGACCATTTGTGTGTTACTTAAATAATCATTAATTTCTCATTTACACTTTCCCTACCTTCCTTTTTACCCTGTGGCTATCATTGTCCTTTTTTCACCTCCCCTCAGTGTCTTTCCACATGTTTTTACCCATTGTGTAATACTCATTAGTTGAAATTCAGTGTTTTATAACACATTCTCGGACGAATTTGTACCTTTCTCCCTCAAATTCTCTGTGTGAAAAGGAGGCTTTGTTGATTCCTTTTTTTTTTTTTTTTGGCTGTTGTTGTCGCTGTTATATTATTCTCCTTCTAAAAAATTGTCTTCTCTGCTTCTGACTCTGCTTCTTGTTTCAATCCAATCCCAGGAATCGCCCGTCCTTCCAGTCGGGGAGTTCTCTGAGCCATTTGTACACTTCATCACTCAATGGTAAGCTCAGTTTGCAAACATGCCATGCCCTCAATGTAAATGATACATGCCATTAACTCTGCAGCTCTGCGAGACCTTATGGCTTTCCTTGCATCCTTTCTGAGAGAAGAGGGACTTGGGGGCCTTGGGCAGATGGGGCAGCAAAGCTAAGCAAACTGTTTAAATTATGTAAACGTTATTTACACAAAGGGTCGTAAAAGTACTTACAAGGGTTTTTCCTGTTTTAATAAACCTGCGCTGGATGTGGGTGCAGTCTTGTGCAATGAGACTCTTAAGAATTCATCTGAGGGTAAAGAGGCCACAAAAACCCAGGTGTATAATATCATTATTTAGGGCTTTTTAAAATATTACTTATAAAATTGCCACAATGTTTAGAAAGGCAAGTAGCCTTGATTAATTCATTGGCTTTTCAGTAAGTAATTTTTACTAGGAATCGTATTTTAAAACACACCATTGGGTATATTTTCTTTCCTTAAACTGAATAGTTCTTTGAAGACCATTTAAATTAAAGGAGAATAGGCAAGGAGGAATTTGTAGAATAAAGAATACACTTTTCTAGTGACAAGAGAATGAAAGTCTTATGGGTAAGCTATCCTAAAGAAACAGAATGAAGGGAATATCTTTTTAAACTGTCATTCACTTTAATAATAATAATAATAATAATTAATAATAATAGGCAGTCATTTATGTATGGCAGAAGAAACAAGCTTGAATTTTGTACAGGTAAGATTTGTTTGACAGAGAAGCATCCCTTTTGTGAGCATGGACTTCCAGGATGCTCAGCTGTGCTAAATCAGATGGAGCCATCTCAGTGTGTGCCACTGAGAGCAGCAGCCGCGTGGATGAGAGGACTACTTCAGGGATGTTTTCTCAGTGAAAACAAGGCACTCGAAACCCTTGGCTCCACGCAGATCTGTAGGTCGGGCTTCACAGCGTTTTCCAATTCTCTGTACTGTGTGCGAGAGCCACTGCAGAAAAAGCCATCTAAAATATTTCTATTTTGAATACCTAACATAGGAGAGAGTGCCTTCCAGGTCTGGCATAGTATGTAACAATCAATACAGAAACAAAAAGCAGTCTGATTATCAGTTAATTAAAGCAAATAAATAATTCAAGTTTGCATAACGTAGGCCTCCTTTTTCAATAGTTTCAGTTTACAAAGAGCACCTCCATTCGGGGGATTCTGCACCACAACTGATGTTCATGAAGCTGTATATTTTTAATCCCTTCAAAAAGTAATGACAGGCTGTTGTTGTTGTTTTTTTTAAAAAAAAAAAAAATCTCATTGAGGCTGGGGGAGGGATAACCTGTGTTAAAATTTCCACAGATGTCAAACTGAAGCATAACTGATGGTGGCTAATAGCCTTGTTTTCCCTGGGGACGCAGCTACTTTGGACTGTCAGATTAGAACTGTTACCAACCTACTCGTCAGACAGCTTGCTTTACTTGCTCATGCCTGCGTTATTTGAGGTGCGTGTAGTTATTTGTAGGGAAGGTAAATCGTATCATTAATGCAACCTAACTGCAGCACAGATTATCTAATATTTTAGATATAGTGTTATGTAGGCTGTACAGCACACAGCTCTTTTTAGAATGAGGCGTTACTGTTTAAAAAAGCAAACAAATGAGAAGAAACTCTGAATGCTATTTAAGCAATCAATTTCTAATAAGTATTAGAGATGTCAAGTGAGCAGCATATCAGACGTTATGACTTTATACCAGAGACGCCATAAACCCTGGCTGTTTGGATGTAATCCAATTAGTCAGTAGGCAGCTCCTGATGGTCACCTCTGTGCCATGTTATTGTGTTCCTTCATGCAGCTAAGCACAGTCTTCAATAGCTAATTGCACCTGTTGCACAGAAAACTAGGACTATTTGGATGAGAAACATGATCTTATAAACAGCTTAATGCTGTGTAATGAACTATCACCCTGCAGTGTAATGGAAATGAATGTGAAAAAATTAAGGTAGAAACCCCAGGGTATTGTGTGTTTTCCTGAAGCTGTTTAGTGTTAGAGTTAAATTTCCCACCTGTTTGTATAATATGTTGTGTCAAGCTATGTAATAATCCCTAGCAAAATGAGAATCAACTTACCTTCTGAGCTGATTGGTTTTCAATGATCTTTATATTTACACATATTCATGGTTACAAGCAGTATAGACCTATAAATAAAAGGGAAACAGTTGTCTCTACGTCTCATTCAGAGGAAGGCATTAGTAGGTATGACGTCTTTCGAAAATGATGAAAGAAACCTAGACATTTGTAGGGAACTTCAAAGACGCACATACAGAAAAGATGAAAATTGGCTAACAGTCAACAAAATATTAATAACAGAGAAACATTGACCGCGAGGGAGGGAGAGGAGAGGAGAAGTTGATTAACGTCTTGGCCACTGTTAGGAACCCTGTCTTCCATCGGTATGTGATGAAGTTAAGAAATACATTGAAATTCTAGACACAGTCTGTCTCTGTTAAGGGAGGATGTCTTCGCTATTTAAGCAAATGGAATAAATAAACACTTGTTTATATACGAACATTTTGTTTTATGTCACATAGCATGAAAAAGCAACCAAAGGAAAGACCAGCTCCTGAAGATTTAATGGTAAGTAAAACTTCAGAGCCCTCCAGTGTGGTTTTCATATGAATGCTTTTTATTAACATATAGGGAAGTGGAGTTTTTGCTATTTTTTGTGTTGAGTTTTTTTTCAGCATGTACAAATTTAAATCTGAACTGTTTCTGGCTTGTGCAGCAATTACACACTTAGAGAGAACACCCAAACAAAAGGTGGAATTCTGATTCCACTCAAGTTAGTGGATATTTTGCTGTTACGTTCGTTGTGGCCAAAGCTTCACTTGTCATTTGGGGAGTTAATACAGAACTTTCACAGCCCGTATCAAGTTTCAATCAAAAAGATTTTGATGCTTAATACACATTTTTTTCAGTTTGTATGTCCAGGGATTACAGCTTAATGTAGGTCACTCCTTGTCGTCGTTTGCTAGTCTTAACCTTTCAAAATCTGAAGATTGAAAACAGGGGATACGGTCAAAATATTGTATATTTAATGAAATGCAGAAGCTACTGTTTTCACCTATATTCATGTACAATGAAATTAGTTTGGCTACAGAAGATTGAGTTAGTATGTGGCTTTGGTCTTCCCATAGAAAGACTGTCAGTGTTGGAATCTGAGCTCAGAGACCACTTCTTTTTCTAGCAAATGTCGTTTTTTCAGTAAGGCAATAATGGGGTACCTGCTCTTGAGCTGGTCCCTTGTGGCTATGCATTTAGTGCAGAGTACTGTTTTTAAGCTACTAGAAAAATACAGAATCAAACAATTGCTTTAAGTATTTACAATAATTTATATTGGAGATAGGAGTTGTAGTTGAGAATCTTCTGATTTGCAACAAATATCTTTGTTTTTTAAGTGTTTCATTACTTTTTGTATGTGCTATGTTTCCTGTCACTTGGAGATTTCTGTAAAATCACTGTAATTTATTTTCTGTGCATTGAATATGTAGGAATAATTTTAGCAGACTTCAACGACATACGGAACACGTTTGCGTCATTTCCTTTCTTGCTTACATGCTACGAAATACGAGTAAAATAAACAATTGTTTCTACTGCAGCGATTCTCTAGTTAAAGGCTAATCTCCGCAGATGCCCTGGGGCAGATATCTCACAATCCAGACTAGTCTCAGTGTAGACCCTGGTTAGTAAAGTATTTAACTGTGAATCTCATTTTAAGGATATTAACTTAAATAGATCCACATTTGAAGTTAGGCACCTGCTTAAATACCTTGGCAAAATGAGGCCTTGAAGTTTATCAGAGCCCCTCCACTTTGTGGTGGTGTGCGTCTCGTATGAAAGGCTTACTCTGCCTTATTTTGTCTTTTTTATTAACTTTTGATGGTTGGAAAATTCTTGCAGTTAGTCACATCTGAGAAAACTTGGAACAGGTTCTAGAGATGTAGACACATTTACCTTGTGCACTATTATGCTATGGCTGGATAGCTTAGCTATTAAAACAACGGAATAGGGTTTCATAAAACCTGTATCTGTTTGTAAATGCATGTTTCAGTGATGCAATAGGCCTGCCACTTATAAATAAAACATCTGCAGATCGCACATACCCCCATAAGTATATATGTATGTTTGGAAGCAATAACACCACTCCAGGGTGTAGAGTCATAAAAATGAGGCCAAAGGGTGAGTGCCTGCAGTACCAGGGAAGTGCACAGATTTATCTTTACAACTACATGCCCTGGAGTGTGCTAGTCCCCTTTTAAGGAGGTATTTTGTAAAATAATTTTAAAATTATAGCAGCCCAGAAAAAAAAAAAAAAAAAACTTCCTACTTTTTAAAGAAAATCTTTTGTTTAACACATTTTTTCCCTCATGCTACTTTCTATTCAATTATAAATAAACTTGCAACAGCAAATACTAAAGCATGAAGCAGACTGCTGCTGAAATAGAGAAGTGACCCAGTCCTTGCCTGCGATGTGGCTGACCCTCATAAGCTGGCCTAAATTCCCTCTCCCAGCCGGATGGGCTCAGAGCACCCTGCGCTTTTCTGCAGCAGGCTCACTGCTAGCTCAGTAGTTGCGCTCCGATCGGGTCCTTTGCATTCTTGCACTGACCCAGCCTTGTCAAAGAGCACTTTATTTCTGATATTTATATGCAGATATACATTTGCATATGTATGTAATAAATACACATACACAAGCATATCAGAACATGCGTATACATATGTGTATGTGTATTTCCCTGCTTAGCTGGAAAACGGGGCCAACACTGTTAAACATCCTCTGAATTCTGGAATTTGTGACCGCAGTAACCTTTCTGATTCCCCATCTTCTGTTTCTGAAGCCCCTGTTGTAATTCTGATGGCTGTCTCTGTGTTAACTAGCAGTAGCAGGTAGAGTGATGCAGATACTATCAGTGAAATCCTGGACCTCTCAAGGTCAGCTTACCGTTGATTTCACTGAGAGCAGGATTTCATGTTGTTCGTTGTTTGTTTTGATTTAAAGGAAATGTACTAGCAAGGACGAAAGGTGTAACATGTAATCATCGTTAGCTTCAGACAAAACAGCGGAGTGCAAGTTTTCTCCCCTATGGACATTAACCGTACTGGAAGTCACTATTTTGTAACCAATTTAGTATAATTAAAGACTGGAAGCAAAATGAAGGGAGCAGAACATCAATCTTTTTCTGCTCTCTTGATAATCAGTGAATTGTTAAATGCATTTTAAGAGCCAACTAACAATACCTGGAGTGCCAGATTGGCAACTCCAGTGAAGTCACAGGGTTACATCAGGGATGGATTTACCCCGTCTATCATGCTAAGAAGCCCTTTTTTTTTTTCTTTTTATAAAAGTCACTACACACATTTTGTTAGAAAATAGGGCCAAAGCCAAGGCTGTATGAAATTCCTGTATAAAATCAGGCTTTCTAGTACCATAGGTATTCTTGTGGAAGCGAACACCAGATTTCCATAACAGCTGACAAAAATTAACTTCTTCTATTTACACCCAGTCTTCCTTACACCTGTCCACAAAAAAAAAGATATATTTATAACACCAGTTTCTCTGTGTATACATAATCAACAATTTAGTTGATTCAAAGTATTTCCAATTAGCAGACTTTTTCCACGGAAGTGTTTAAAAAAAAAAAAAAGTAATTTCACCAGGCAATGGGAAAATTGTCCATTCTGGGGAAGGAATGATCTTTATAATTCACCAGTGGTTATTCTGAACATTGTTCTTACTGTGTCTGCTCTTTTGTCTCCAATTTGTTCCTTCTTAAGACAAGAAGGGCATAGAGTCAATTAAATTGAACCTGCTCCTGTTTCAGCACCATGGAAATCTGCACATCTTAGTGTATTCCTCTGTCTCTCTTCTCTCCCCTTCCAACTAGGAAAGGAAGATCTCAGCAATTCTTCTCTGTAAAGATAATTTTTTCCATGAACTTCCTGTTCTCATTTAAACCACGGAGCCATCTGGCATTGCAAGCCAGGCTGCCGGGGAAGCACGGACAGGCACGAGTGGGGTGCATGCAGTTAGTGAGCGCGACGTGGCAGCACGGGGAAGGTTCGAGCTCCTGCTTGTGCCGAGTGTATGGGTAGGCATCCGCACGCTGGTTTGGCTCAGGAAGCTGTAGATCTGACTGTATTTACGGTATTTTTCAGAAGCTTTCCATTCTAAGCTCTATTTAATGGAATCTATGCATAGTAAGTAATCAGGTCAGAGAGAAGCAACATCCCCTGTTTGAGATCAATCGCTGGCTAATACTTTATCTAGGCCACTTTATTATCTCATGCTGATTCCATTCCCATTCTCCTCCTCCTTTGTACATGCACTTCAGCTGTGGTAAAAGTACGTATCGCATACATATTAAAAACATATACCCATTCTATCTGTATGTAAATGTGTGAGACACAGCTGGATATTGCAGGAGTTTGATTTACTAATAGTTATTATCTGTTCTAGCTGTTCAGAGGCAAAGAGAGTTTCAGAAAACAAGCTAGCGCAGAAATTGCCTTTATGATATCACTATCCCGCTTTGGTAATTGTTTAAAATCTCTTCTTTAGCTGGAAGCTTGGCCTTTTATTTTGCAGGTTGTATGTGCTTTTCAAAAAACCAGCAGATCTGTTGAAGTCTCCGGTTGAGTTTTTTTGTTAGTACTGCACTGAACTCTACTATGCTACATATTGCTGTATAAATGAAAGCAATTTACTTAAGGAAATTGTATTTGAAATACCAAAAGTCAAGCATGTAGCATTTATTTCTTTATGTTTTCCCATGGATGCCTAAAAGTACGGTCATTAAGATGCCGTTTGGATTTCTTGAGGGACATATCGGGCAGATAGAGGCAATGTTTTTGGCCAAAGATCCAGTCAGCTTCCGCACTTGATTCCTTTTGCACAGATCTTCTCATTTTTGTTTAGGTCTCCAAATAGAAATTACAACTTCTAGCTTTTCTCCTTTTTTAACTTTAAATTACTGATGCTACTTACGTTGGCGTGTGATTAATTCAGAATTGTATGATAAATTGTACATCATCTGTGTCAAAACCACTGACTTGCTGAAAACATGTTTTTTATTTTTTTTTAATTATTATTATGTTGTTTGTTTGTTTAAATGCCTAGTGTGATATTGAAGTTCCCTATTCCTATGCATTCAGCAATCCCTCTGTATGCTTCAGGAATGGCATTTAGATCAGGCACCTTGGTCTTATTAGCTACAGTGGGCATTTTTTCCAGATAGATCATTTGTTATATTTAAATATGTTTTCATAAACATTGCAGACTGTCAAAAATGGATTCTGGTTCTGTGTTCCCCTACCTGCAACAAATACAGGGAATCAGAAATGAGAAGCATTTAAGTAGCACTATTTTAAGTAGTCATTTTCTAGAGAGTCTGACCAGTAGCAGTTCTTACCAGGTAGAGCTAAACTTGTTTGCAGCTTGTTGTGTTAAACCATGGTTTGTAGCCTGTGGGAAATACTTTTTGCTTTAAGCAAACAAGTGGAGGATCAGTGTAATCCTACCTGAATTTCCATGTAAACCTTCAGAATAAAGCCAATAGCGTACTTCCACTCGTCTTTGTCAATAACAGTGTTTTCCCCCAACAGCTAATTTGGCTTTGCGTTATAGCAGTGGCATCACTGAGTAGCTGAGAGCACTGAACAGGCTGGGTTTTCTGATGACCTTAAATTTTGACAAAAAGCAGAGGGCTGTCTGCACTTCGCTTTTCATAGATGCATCCAGTAAATCTTCTGAAGACAGCTTACAGATAAATGTTTTCTGTCTCTATCTGTCTAGATGTTTATGCATCATTGCTGGATCACATTGAGCCAAGAATTTTCACTCTTTGGCTACTTACAAGCATATTTTTTTTCCCGAGCCAGTGCAGGATCACCTATCAGAGATGATTTGTCCAGCATAAAATTGTCAGTGCTTGAACCTGTGATGGATAGCTTTGTTTGCAAACATTTAGGCTGTCCTCTGTCACAATGATCCCAGTTCATTCACCCCATGACAAGGAGAAATTCTGACAGACACCAAAACACATACCAGATGTAAAGGAAAGGGCTTTTTCCTGACTTCCTAAGGAAAAATAAAGTACAAAGCCAGGTATTTCAGCTGTTGTAAACATGATAAATATTAATCTGTGTCCTCAATCGATCACAGACACACAGTGGACAAGGAGTCCTGGATGAAATCCTGGCTATGCTGGAGTCAATGAAGAATTTAGATTGACTTCACTGATGCTGGGATTTCACACTAGGATTTGGGGTGTTCCTGTTACTGTGTGTTTGTCATCTTCCTTGGTCAGGGTAGTTGAAGATTTGGAGGAAAAAAGTACATTATTTCAGGAGGCTGCATTACTCAACACTCTGCTGAAATAGGGGAAGGTAGGTTATGGATCTTCCCTTCTCTCTCTTTCCTTTGCTCTCTCTCTGCTGTTCCTGTCCTTAGGGATATGATTTGCTCTTCTTTGTCACTTGAGAAATCAGCTATCAAAATGGAGAAATATATTCTATCAGTGTCACTAAATCCAGCAATTACAGAAGACTATGATTGTGACAAGGTTAACTTGTTAGCATTAGAGTTTTAAGGTGTTATATTCATTCACTGTCTTCTGCAGTCCCATTGCTCATACCACTGCTGATTTTTTACGGAAAATGTGAAAATCTGACTCTTTCTTTCTAACATGCCCTAAAGCTGCACAATATAGTGGCACTTTCCAGTGAAATGTGAAAAGAAATAACTTGAGCTGGCACAAAGAAGTATTGAAAATCTAAGGAAATTGGGCAAAAACAAATTGGCAACAGCTTAGAGTTATACAGCTTAGAAGATAGTTAATATTTTTGGTGACTGGAGTCTCTTGGGCTTTGCAGTTTAATTTGAGCAAATGTTTCATTTGGCACTTCTAGTTGTTCTGTAGTTCTCCAGGCACTTAGGAAAATATTTACATCTCACTCATTTTGGTAGCAGAATTAGAAGTCTTTGAATTATGATACACTGAGAAGTTGTGCATTTATGGTATTAGTATTTCTATGTCAATTGTCTTTCCTACGTATTTATTTTTTAAAAAAGAAAGAAAATGTGAATGGTTCCAAAATAAGAGGCATATCTGTAACTCCTAGAATACTATCCTTCCTCTTTGTTCCAAATTCATCACAGAATTTGCTGTAATGGGCGGCTCTGGAAATCTATGTACGGTATTTATTTGGGTAATGAAACTGGAATTTTAAATTGATTCAGACCTGCTGGATAGATTGAAATTGCTGAAATTGGTATAGTACCAGCAACAGTGGGCCTGCGTTCTGATTAGCACCTCAAGATTCTCCTGCAGTATTAAATAAGAGTAGTAATTGCCTATGAATGAGCAAAGTATAAAGCAGGAGATACAGATATGGCTTCCTATGACCTGTGTGCATTATGCCTCAAATCCCTTAATCAGATTTGTGCCAGTTGATTCTTACATCCACAGAAATTCAGCTGGAGGATCAGGGCCTAAAGTAGTAAAAAATCAATTAATACGACTTTCTAATTTGTGCAGTTGACAAAAACGCATGTAAATAGGGAACATTTTTCTACTTAAGAGGGCTGCACTGAAAGATTTTTAATTGGATTTTCATTGTGATTGACAGCACTTGATTATGACAGTAACTTTATTTGGCTGGACTGTTATAGCCCTCTTGTTCGGATTTTTTCCATCAAAGCTCTTTTTTATCCACTGAATTCCCAGCGGAGCAGCAGTGGCTGTGAAAGAGCCTTTTAGCACCTTTGTTGCAGCCATCCCTGGTGATGATTGGACCCAGCTGGTAGCAGATAAGAAAATGTCCCTCTCACAAAGAGGTTGCATCTCCCGTCCCCATGGCTTCAATAATTTTAAGAGCCCCAGAAACCTGTTGAGGATTAGAAGTAGCTTTAGATGTGAAATGAGTGTTAAGTATTAGTAATCGGGAGATTAGGGCCCCGGGGACAATGGGAGATAAACAACTGCAATTAAGGCAAATCTGCCAGAGTAAACAAAATTTAGCAGAAACAGATGCCCTAACCATTTTGGGGGATTGATTGGAGGGCACCGAGGAATCGATTTTTGTCTTGTTTACACTTTCAAACCCCTGTGATAAACTGGGAGGCTAAATATTTCATACAGCCTGATTTTAGTTAATTTTTTTCCAGCTCCTCACAGTAGGTCTGCTCTCTTCTAACAGTGACCAGGCCTGAGTTTATTCAGCGTTCACAGGGAGCAGCTAATTGTCTATGAAGGGCCCCTGTGTTTAAATGGGCTTGACAGGAATTTAAATTTTGTTTCAATCAACCTCTGCGCTCACAGCCTGCTCCAGTTTCTAATTTTTAAATTAAACATGATTTTTTGAAGCCGCGGCCTCTCCTCTGGAAGCGGCTGCCCGCGCTCCCGCCAAAGGCAGCTGCCGCAGAGCGGGAGCGCGCGGGTTTATTAAGGCCGTAACGGCAAAGCGCGACGAGCCGCGGCCCTGGAAAAGTTCATTGTCCCATAAACACGCATCTGCCCGTTCCAGTTTAATGGGGGATGCTGAGGTGGATGCTCAGCTGGTGTAGGCCGGAACGGCTCTGCCAGAGCCTGCCTCTGCCATGGGGAGCCCGGCCCTGCCGGCCTCAGAGCCGAGCTTGGCTCCCAGTGGGGTCTGGGGGAAGTGGTCGAGGTGGCCTTGGTCGTTTGCGCACTGACCTTGTGAGGGATTCAAAGGATTTTTTTTTTTTTTTGCCAAGCCAACTAGTGGTTATTTATTGTATGGCCTTCTCTGTATTTTTAGTAGGGTTCCGTACATTTATTTACACATAGTTTTATACCTGTTTGTCAGCTCCTGACACAGTATGATTTGACTGTATGTTTGTGCTTCATCATTTAATATTTATTCTATTCAGTCCTTTTACTGAAACCTGGCAAACATAGGTGTGTTATTTTGCGCTAGATGGTGTTTAGGCATGTAATGGGATGTGATCTTATGAAGTACTTTTAAAAACAACTTGTTCATGTGCAGAAACTTCCCTATCCCAGTGAAATGTGGGATGGTTCATTATTAGTGTTTGTTTCCAGTCAAATCATCTTCTGTTTTGTTGTCACTGTTTCGGTTGTTGTCAGTGTGTATGTGTATGCACACACGTGTATTCACACAGCATTTTCGACTCCAAGGTTGGAGGATACTGTTCAAATTTATTCCAACTCAGTCAGTAGAAAAGTTTCTCAAAACTTGGAGAAAACATATATTTTCTCCCTTCTTTCCCTATCTGGGAAATGTGTTTGAAGGAAATACTACATCAGTTTTTAGTGTTTCACTCTGTCTGCTTGGTGTCAACAAGACTGTCACAGTAAGCCAAGAGCTAAAGTACAATGCTGAGGATGCATCTGAATTAACATTAGAGTTTAGGTCAGGTGTGCATTTTGGTTTGAATCTACAGATCTTTCAGAGCTACTGCACTTTCATTCTCATCACAGATGGGTCTTGAAGCTCATGAATCGAATCAATTTCAAATGAAACCAAAGCAGAAGATGTGCTCCAGGCACACACCTCATGTGCTGCAGCTACTAATAGGCGCTGCATCCATAGACCAGACCAGAGCTGGTCAAAAGTAAAACCTCTTCCATCCCTGAAACACTGCACCAACCATTTCACTCTGCAGATCTGCTTCTGTTGTCGACAGCTTGCTAATGTTGACATACTCTATCAGCCTTGGGCCACTCTCTCTATTCCTCTTCTACAGCTCTTCTTAACCTCAGCAACACTTGCAAAAGCACGTTCCAATTACATTTCGGTTGCCTTAGTTTTTTTTAAGAGTCATCATGAAAAATACCTTTGCTGGGAGTTAGCTCATTTTGTTAGCTAAGCACCAAGAAGCATGCCAAGCACAGTTATTGGTTTAACGGCAAATATCAAAAGCAAAACTGCTGTGGAAAGAATGATCTGCAGATGGGTGAATAGATTTGCCTGTGCCACAGCCAAAACCAAAACTCCATTGCACATTTAAGACGAGTATGCACAACAGAAAGAGCGTAGCAAAAATCAGACTCACTCGTGCACACCCTGGGGTTCTGCAGTATGGGGGAATTGAATTACAAAGTCAAGTCTGTACTACAGAAGTCAGAGGAGCTGTACTGGTTGCTGCTAACCTGATCTGAAAGAAAATCACCTCTTGACTCCGAGTCTGGTGATGAGTTGCTGTCCTGAGTGGCCAGCCCAGACACACTGGTCAGGGCTGCTTTTAGGGCCACCAGCACGTTATTTGGCTATGACCAACATCCAGAGCTTCAGAAGAAGGTTAAAAAAGGGGTTTTAATCATAATGGAAGATGTATATTACTGTTTAAAAGTGGAAATTTTGGTGTGATTTGTGCACAGCTTGTCTTCAGGTTAAGGTTTTCAGGTTCAAGTTAAGCTATTGTTCCTCTGGGTCCATCCATTGTGCTTGGAAACTGTTATTTTGTAAAGACAAGTTCTGCAAATTGCGGAAGAATTTTGGTGCATCAACAAAACTACTAAACCTGCTGAAAATCACTTGCCATTAATTATATTGTATAAAAACTAAAAGTGCATTGGAAAAAGTTCATCTACATTCGGAGGAGTAACATGGAAAAAAGTAAAAGGAGTCTACATCAGAGGAAAAAAATATATATAGGAAATTGAGCTCCAAGACTTCAGCATTTCATAGTGTTACTCACTTATCATTGTTTAGTACATTTTGTATCATCTCTTCACTATCTTAAATATTATCAGAGGGATAAAATCATTAGTGTGCTAATCTAGATAGCCGCAGTTCTAGCACTGACCTAGGCTAATCTGCCTTTGCAATTTCAAGAACTATGTTTGACTCCTCTGAAAGTAACCTTAAATTGTAGTCTTGTAAGAATTCCAGAGCTGTATCCTTCACTCCTTCTCCTAATGAGGTTATGACCAAATGCTCATTATAATTGCTTTAGACTCCTTTTAATTTTCAAGCTTATTAATCATAAGAAGAGTTATTTAAAATTGCATAAATTAATCTTAGATTAAAAGCCCATCAAAGCCTCGAAACAATTAAGAATAAGTAGGATTTCCCTGGGGCAGCAAGTTTTATTTTAATAGTGTAGTCAGGTGGATATCAGAACATTGAAGTATGGTAGTGATTAATGTATGCAAAATTTAAATGAGAGTTTTTAAATGGCAAATCTAAATCACATATTGACCTAACTGTAGGCTTTAACTGCATTGTCTGTCATATATTTAAACTGTTTAGTAATCAACATTTTAATTACAGTGTATGTTAGGGAGGCCATGCAACAAACAAAACTCACCACTTTCCGACACTCCGCGTGGAACTGTTTAGCAGGTGAGGGCTGTGCTATTAACTGCTCAGAATAAGGAATGAGGAAAGAGAGCACAACCTTCAAGGAGACTAATGATACTTGATTTTGCTTATAGATGTGTTCTTGTCCCTGCTTCATCTACACCCAGGAAACGCCACTGATCAATGCGGTTTCTGACCCACCTTGATACCGCCACCATACCCTAGACAAATGGGTGCTTTGTGCTCTCTGAGCTGGCAGACGCTACAGGTGGTATCCCCATGGGGTGGGAAATTCTGGGAAAACATTATCTTCTGGATGCTTTCATTTTCTGATTCCTGGAGTCCCTCTGCCCCCCGCAGCTTTGCAGATCTATTTGAAGACCTCTGTCTTTGGCCCCTGCTATGGGATATTTCGCTGTAGCAGCCAGTTGAGGATGGGCTTGTGGGCGTGCTGAGTTCTTTGCCAAGTGCAGTGAGAGGCAGCGCTTGCCCAGAGTAGTCAATGTTCTGAGGGTGGCAACTGGGGGAGAGATCTTGGCCAGTAAACACTTGGTACCAAATCAAGCACAGCCATGCAAGTATATATGCAAAGCTGATACTTTATGGCTAAACTTGCTGTCATCTGGCATATGGGGACCCGTCACTGCAGGTATTGCATGAGAGACAAGGAGGTGACATTTCTGGGTAGCTGTGTCTATTAAAGCAAGGGTTGACCTTGCTGGAGCTTTAGGTAACTGGGGGCTTGCTTTCTAGACAGTCATGCTAAGCCTCTCAGTCACTGGTGTTTCAAGCATTTCAGCACCCACCCTTTTCTCTAAAGGGTTGCCTGCCATGGGCAAGACACATCCTAAAATTGCAAAAGCGAAGCAAGGGATGCAACAGCCAGATCATACTTAAGTAGTGTCTGGCAGGGTCTTCCCACTCGTGTATGTATCCTGTGTCTCCATGGATCAATGTGAGCATGTGAAGCCTTCAGATTTTTTACCCCACTTGAGCCTTAGAAGAGAGCGATGGAAGGAAGGCAGCTGTGTGGCGCAGCCCCTGAGGAGGACTCTGACACCTTCTGTGCCTGTGAATTAACAATGTTTTGGGAGTCAGCAGTAGAGTATTGGCCTGAGGATTCCTCACTGCTATTCCTGGCTGTGGGAGCAGAAATCGGCCTTGTGGATAGCTAGCACAGATAATTAGAACAGCGTTTAGTTTGGCTTGTCCTTGGAGGCAGAAGCTCTAGATGTAAAATCCTCCACTACTGGAGGCAGTAGTAATGAAATCCTGCGTGTGCTGAGGGAGACGCAGGGTCAGTTTGGGGTAGTTTGGGTTACTTGAGCACTTTGTCTCTCCAGGCATCCAGGGAGGTAAAACAGCTCCAGAGCTGAGGTTCATATTTGTCATTTTGGAGGTCTGACTTGTATTCCCACTAAAGATGGGAATGGGCAAGAACTTCCTCTTGTATATGTGCCCTCATTTAATTATAAGAGCTGTAAATAGCATAAAAACGTCAGTAGCAATCGGAGAACTAGCTGGGATGATAACTGTGGTGCACTAGTTTACAGCCAAGTTCTCGTCTTCCAAAATTGCAGGGCTTGCACTCCTTCAGACAGCTAGGAATGAGTTGCCAAGCAGACTTTTTACGATCTGATCAAGCCTGCCTTCAAACAGAGGGCACCTCCAGTGGAATAAGACATGAGACATCCCAGCTGATACAGGAGCAAAAGTGGTGTGGGGTGGAAACGGGTCGCAGGTGTCCCGCGGGCAGTGATGGGGCTGTGCAGAGCTGGGGCAGAGGAAGTTCTCCCTAGGTCTTAACTCTACCTGCCAGGGAAGCCTTACCCGTGTCATCAGGGATGAGGGAAGGGCAATGATTTTTTCATTTTTTTCTTAAAAGATGCCCGAGCGCTCAGAGCTGCCATGTTTTTGCAGGAAAAGCTCTGTGTTGAAGCATCTGATGCACCACGGAGATACTCGGTGTTGCAGAGCAGTGACATGCCGGTTCTAATATTGCCTAATAAACTGCGGCATTGTCTTTTCCCTCCCCCTTTAAAAAATGGCATCAGAATCGCGTGTTGAGCGGAGAGTGAGCTTCCCTTAAAGCAGCCTGTAGCCATCAGTAATATTTATTTTCTCTATTTGTTTTAAGCCTGTGAAGACCGTGGTTTCCTCCATACTGTCCTGATGGAGCCCTGACCAGAAAGCGTGCAATGCCCCTAGCCCTAATGTGCCATTAATGATAGGTTAATGTACAGTATAATGTTTTTTGGACTATGGGTTCATTACACTTCTGAGTGCAAGGTCCTTCTGCAGAGCGCCCAAGGTCCCATTGCATTATATCATGCAATAAAAATACCCTTTTCATATCACAGGCTAATAAACTGTATTTGAAATGCTGTCTAAGGGCACTGCCATCGTCTTGATAGTCTATGTCTGCAACAGTTGGGATCTTTTTATTATATTTTTTGTTACGCCGAATTCAAATTTTTAAATGAAATGCATAATTTGTCTGTGCCTCTCCGTAATAAATGGAGCACAGTGCTTTTACTACACAATCTGGGAGGATTCCTGTAAAAGAGAGCGTAAAAAGGCTCGCACTGGTGCAACCGACAGCAACGCTGCCTATTTCCTAACATCCCTTGCGTAAGCGTGAAGTCTTTTGTTGTCGTTTCTAATTTGCCAGGTGTTGTGATTACGTTTGGGTGGCAGACAGTTGTTGCCATGAGGCTTTGGGCCCTAAAGAGGTGTCCCTCCTTCCTCCTCCATACCCCTCAGGTTCACATTAAGGTCTGTCTTTGCAGCTTGCTTCTGGCTGTAGGGAGGACCGCTTGCAGGATGCCAAGAGGCAGCCCCAAGCGCTGGCCCTGGCCACGCAGGATTGAAAGTCAGGGCATGGCTCTTTTTGCCATGGAGGAGGAAGGAGGGAGGGTGGGCATTGCCCCAGGAACCCGCTGCTGCTTTACACCACCACCGAAGTCAGAGGTGCCGAGGTGGTGCCGTGGGGGCACCTGGCTGTGATCCTGGCAGCGCTATGGGCAAGACAGGCACAGCGCTGCTCATCCCTGTGCAATCTGCTGCTCTGGCCAGAGCCATCCCTAAGCTCGAGGGGCCACGGGATGGCATTCCCAGGTGTCCTCCCCTTAACCTTTGTGTCCTCCTGCGGGGATGCAGCTCTCCGTGCAGGTTTGAAGGCTCACGTGCCCCTGAGTAATGAAGTGAGCCAGCCCTGATCCCAGCACGTTCTCCAGGATAGCCAGGAGCAAGTTGTGCTGCCCCAATTAACCTCTCACCGCCCAGCAAAAAAAATTAAGGAGGTGATGCTGGGGTTGGATCTGACCGTATTATCAAAATAAGAGCAGTGTCCCTGGGCACCGTTTGGAACTAACGTTCCTCTCCGTGTCCTCCATGCACACCCATGTCCTCTGCCCCAGGAGACCCACCCTGTCATTTTTGCAGATTTGCAAGGAGATAGGTGGCTGACGAGTATTTCAAAATGGGAATCTGCTTTTTCACCATCCTGGCTAAGGTCAGCAGCTGCATATCTCATGGACCCATTAAACCAGCCTGACCCACACTTGCTTTGTGCTTGGAAAGTCCTCTGAAATCACAGGAGCATTGCTTAAGCAACATTATTTATTGTCTGCCTGTCCTGTGGCAGTGGTTAGGGACCTGGGTGTAGGTCTAAACCTCCGTGGTGCTATCCAAACGTGGACAGTTTGTAGTCAGTGGCAGAGGAGATACAAGCAGAGCCACAGCAGAGCTGCCCCTGGGTGCAGGAAGCGCCCCATGTGCCTGCAGCCCTGCCAAGGATGAGATTCAGGGTCCGTAGCAATAAGCTCAGTGCAGGTTAATATCAAAAATGAAGATTTCTTAGGCCGGAGGAGAAGACCACAAAAGCAAATTACTGAATTTTAAGGGTAGGTAAAATTATGGAACTTTTACCCTTGAATAATGGCGATTTAATTGACTGGGCTAAATGATTGATGGTGTGTGGGCAACGAGTTTGAATTACCAGGGCTGTGTGTTCAGGGGGGCGCTGCCCTTTTAATTTCGTGTCAGATATTTAAATCATTTATATCCCCCTCTGCGAGGTGCTCCCCTTCGAAAGAGTTAACCTGTCTGATGGGACACTGCAACTTGAGAAATGTACCCTTTATCAAGAGAACGAGATGAGACAAGTTCATTTAAAAAGCCTGGTTTGTCATTGTTTATCTAATTTTCAGAGTTGACACACAAAATTAGGCTGGCTGACACTCACTCTGTGGCTATCCCCGGCCCCGTCCTGCCTGACCTTTTCCGCTCCGAGCCGCCGGCAGCAGAAATCGCTGCAGGCTGTGCCCAGCCAGACCCCAGGGCTGGGGCAAGGCGGATCAGTGCCTGGCCAGGACGGGGGAGCGGTTTGGTGGTGGGTTTTGAATGTTTTTTCTGCTGCTTGGGTCTGTTGGGTGTGCTGATTGCCGAGTATTTGTCACGGTGAGTATTTAAGAATTGGCATTTGCAAAAATGAAATGTGTCCCAAAAAGGGTGGCAGCTGCAGCAAGGTAGGTACACCACCCAAACCGAGGGTGCCGTCCTGCTACTGATAACCATCCACTGCAACAAAAAAAAACACACATTTCAAGCCTCCATGCACTCACCCTTCATCGGTGTTAGCTTGCAAAGCAAAGTAAATCTACATGGGGATTTTAAGTCCAGTCGGTTGCCTTTATTTTAGAAGGCATTGCTCACTGTTGTAGCGAGGGCTGGGATCCTTGTTTGTTGCTGAGACGCTCAGTGGCCAGAATTCACTAATAGCTGGCCTCCGAGCTGCTGCAGCTTGCCTTGGCTTTTTTGTTTGTTGAAGTGACATTTCATCCCAAGCCCCGTCCTGCAGCCTGGGCATGCACTGGAGCAGTGCAGCTGCATTTCTCCTCCAGCAGTGTTGTTTTTTTTTTTTTTACCTTTTTTTCCCTCGTTTCTTCCTTCCCTCCTCACCTAATCTCCCTTCCCCTTCTTTCCACACTCCCTTCCAAAAACGTCTCCAGTTTAATTCGCTGCTTTCTGAGGTGCATGGTTTGGTTTGTGGGATTTAATGGTTGCTGTTCTCTAGGTGCCTGAAAAGGGAGGGAGTCAGGGCCTGGATGCTCTGGATGCTGAATAGTGGCAAAATGTGGAGAACCCGTCAGGGTGGCCTTGTGAAGAAGTTGCGAAGAGTAGAGGAGACCGCTGCTGGTGCAACTATGGTGATTCGAGCCTTCGGAGGAAGCACTAATTGTTTTCCCCGAGACACTTCTGGACGCCGAGCTGACTACAAGTACCTCTTGCATAGTTTGTATTGCATCGCAACTTAAATGTTGCTGTAAGCAGGCCAAGGGCAAGTTTGATGAGTTCGTGCGTTGTCCACAGTTCTGAGCTCTTTGTGTGTTTTTGTTGCAGTTGCAGGTGTGACTGCAGCAGCAAGGGGCTTCTGAGCAAGGTGTGGTCTGGTGAGGCCAGCTATTAGGAGCAGGAAAGTGATTTGGGGCCATCCCGTGGGCCTTGTGCACCCTGTGCTCCTTGTGACTTCCCTGCTTGATGTGCCTGACCTCAACGTGCCATGGGCTGGCTACCAAGATCTGCAAATACAGGTCCCACTGACACTGTAGTCTTAGCTTTGGTGGAGATGTCTGTTCTCAAATTCCCCATTAAAAAAAAAAAAAAATCAGCAACAACAAAAAAAGCCTGGTAAAAACATCCCTTCAGCCTGAGAGAAATCCTCGCTAGGGCAGTATAAAAACAAGAGAAATCTAAACAGTGGTTTCAAGTGAAACTTATTTCTAGGGAGAAAAATGAGTGCGTAAAACCCAAGGCTTCAACGGAATAACCTCACAAAACAAAGCAAACAGGCTGAGCAGCGTGGCTAGCTGACGGTTTGAGCCTTGCGCAGCCTGCAGTTTTCCCTGCGTGTTGTGAGCAGCGTAACTGCAAGGATGTAGTGGGTGTGAGATGTCTCCTCTGCGGGGAGCCTCTCCGTCGTAAAGGAGATTCATGGGAGAAGCGGACTGTCTTTTAATAGCTTTTTTTTAATTGCCCCAATGCATCTGCTCTTCCTTGTCTGTGGGCTCAGTTGTTTTTCCCTAGTTCTAACTGGTGTCCTTGGCTGCTGTTTAGTGTAAGAGGCAAAGCAACTACCTCTAGGCTGTGTTGCTAATAATAAGCCCTTCCCTTAGTCTTGCACCTTTTGCAGCCAAAAACGTGGTAGTGCTGTGCAAAACACACTTGCACGGATCCTTTCAGCAATCTCATGAGAGAGCAGAATCACGTATTCCCTTTTAGCCATAAGGCTGCGGGAGATGAAGCAGCCATGTGAAGGTCACGCTGGAAAGTCTGTGGCAGCTTGGGGAGAAACTCCAGGACTCCTGCCTCCAGGTCCCAGGTCGTGCTCCCTCCCAAATTGTGTCCTAGGTAGGAATCGAGGCGTATTCCGAAACCAGGAACGTTTCATATTGCATTTGTTTACTTAAACGGTAAAATCCAAATGTACGTGGGATATCTGCAGTAAGGGAGGAAAACAGAGGGTGCAGTCTTTCTCCATCGTTGTTCCTGACGTTAGACATTCAAGACCAAAGCTAAAGATTTCTAGTAGCCAGGTGTTGGAAGGGAAAAGACATTGTCCATATGCTCAGTGCCGCGAGCGTCTGTGTACTCAAATGCATCATTTGAAGATCATCCATCTTCTCTCGGTAGCATTGAAGTGTCTGCTGCCATCCTCCGAGCTCTCGAATGGACTCCGGTACCTCTGGGCATGTTCTTCGTCCTCGGCGGGCCGTTTTCCCAGCAGTGACGGGGGCTGAGCTCACACGTGTCTGCCTGCATGTGGAATTCAGAGCCCTCAAACAAACTTAAAGTTGCTCTCTGAAACCAGGCATGCCTAAAAGGAGGCAATTCGCTTCAAAAAATTTGAATATTGGGAGAAAAATATCTATTTCTGTAACAGTTAAAAAGAGCAAATTTGGAGCACGGCTGTGGCTGGCAGGGGCTCGTGCTTCAGAGAAACGCGGCGCCGGGGCTGTTAGGCAGCTGTCAGGGCACCAGAGGCCGGTGCTGTGAAACAAAACACTTGAGACGTTTGTAGCTCTTCGTGGCATGGTCTGTGTGTGGTGTTCCCCTGGTGGTGGACCTCCAGCTCAGCCGAGTGCCTCCACCAGAGGATTCCTTCCGTCTCCTCCCCAAGGTGAACTGGGAAAGCAACCGAGCTGGTCCCGGTAAGACTCGAAGAAGGGCTCCCCACGTCTCAGACTTGTCCCCAAAACGTTGTAGCTGAGACTCCAGCCGTCCCAAAGGGTTGAAGCAACAGCGTCTCGCCCTTCCTGCCTGCATCTTGCAGATGACGGTGTATTTTATTCCTGCGCCTCCTGCGTTTGCTGGCCCTGGCCCGCCGAGTGTTTTATTGCTTCAAGCTGGTGCTGTGAGGATTTATGGTGCTCAATTTAGCCCAGTCGCTTCTTCATTGTTCCGCTCGGTGCCATCCTACCCCGGCCGACCGCAGGCATCCCGGGCCCCGCGTCAGACCCGCTCTCGCTCTCAGCGTGCCGACCGCCGCCGCTCGCCGCGGTGCTCCGCGCCGGTAATTCCCGCATGTACGTCACCGTCCCCACGGGCTCCCCGGCAGATCGACTCTGATTACTTTCAGGCACTGCTTGCGAGGACCATGAAGTTTAGTGTTGCAAAAACTAAGCTGCTTTTGAGTGATTTGGAGGAGAGGTTTTCATCATCTGTGATGGTTTCTCCTGGCGATTGCTTTCTTTCAGCCGTTTATGTAATTGCGGTACTTGGTTTCCTGTGGATTTTTATACTTCATTTGAGATTCATCTGAAGATGGCATGTTCCCATCTCTAGGAATGGGGCCAGATTGAGGCATGAGCTGCCTAAGCTGGCTGCTGAAATTGCAGGCCATATTTTTGTTTAATCCTGAGATGCTGTTCTGATTTTCGGAGGTGTCTAACTCTTCCACGGTGTCTGCGGTAGCCGTATAATTTCATGGGTGAGAATATTTTATCGTCATCCCTCTTCCCATCATACTCTGGTTCTTGCAGTAGCTTCTCCTGAAGGCCTGTTAGGAGTTCTGCTTAGGTGAGATTTCAATTTCTTTGTCAAATGATCGCTCCAAAGGACTTGTGCTCGCATGCGTGTGCATGAGCAATGCCTCTCCTGATGGCTGCTGAGTGCTGCAGAGGCTGGAGCCTGGTCCTGCTGCATCTGCAAGCACAGAGCTCATTGACCAAGTAATTGGAGGAATTTAACACCGGGAAGGGCATCGCTTTTCCTGGGTAGTTCATATAACCATCCGTGTAAGGGTGAGGGATGTACACAAGGTGAGGAGGAAGGTTCCTACTGGCAGAAGTCAGGGGTCTTACAAGTCCGCTGCACAAGGGATTGCATTTTGTTAATGAGCGGGAGAGTTGCACAAAGGGGATATTAAAGAGAGAAACCTAAGAGATCGTGGACTTCTACAAACAGACTGGTGGGTTAGTGTTTTTGTCAGAATATCTTCTTATTAAAATGTGATTTTGTAGTTGAAGAGCCTAGCAGGCTGTTCTAGTAAGGAGCTGTTCTAAACCATGGTGAGCTCAAAACGTTTTAAAAAAAACCAAAAACCTAGTGTTTTCAAGGCATGCTAGGCTAAGGCCTCAGTAGAGAGTTTGGGTTCTCCCAGCCTTCCCTTTCCTGTATAAATGACGTACACGGATAACATGGATCCAACTGAAAGTCCAACCAGTCACCTACTGGTTTGAATAGATGTTTTATTGCGTTTTTATGAATGTAACTGCAGCATGTTCCAATGTATTTTTTCCAAACGTAAAAGACAATAATAAAGCAGCTGTTTGGGTTCTCTTAGGGAGAGTTGTGTTTCTCTTGGCTAACTCTGCCTGTCCTTTTCTCCAGGGCCACCCGTTCATCATGCAGTACAACGACGGGAACGCAGAAGTGGTGTCCATGTGGGTGTGCAGGATGCTGGAGGAGCGGCGATCGACGCAAGGACCGCAGTGAGCTGGGCGGCTCACGGCAGCGCCCACGACTGCAGCTCATCGGGGACTAGCACAACCAGTCCCTCGCTTCGGACTCTCAGTCTTTCTGGATCATATTTTGCTAAAAATATTTTCTAGAAGCATCAACAAAATCTTTCAGGATGTTTGTTGATGCCTTCCTCCCTCCCATACACACACATTAAGGAATTTCCTTCACACATTTCTTTTATTGCTGAGCAATTTAATGTCCTCAAATTAATCTTCAGTTAAACTGTACACAGCCTTAAAGCAAGTATTTTTATCTATATTTTATTGAATGTACTGTATATTTCATGGCTCCAGAGTATTTTTTAACTGTTAGTCTTTTGCTATTGTAAGAATGACACGCTGACTGTTTGGAGGATTTCATAAGGAGTTGTTGGCTCTCTTCTGAGCGCAGACATCCACAAAATGCTTGTTTGAGACTGTTTGGTTTTTTAAGGAAAAAAAAAATAAGAAAGCGTCCGGATTTGCCCATCCTGCGAGGAGGTGAGGGAATAAAAGCGTGTCAGGTGTATCAGCAGTCGTGCTCTCATGTGGCGGGCGGTGCTCTGTGCTGCCGGGTGCTTGCTGCTGTGGCTCGGGCTTGCTGGGAGAGCCACGCAGGAAAGGCAGCGCCCAGCTCTGCGCAGAGAGCACCCAGCCATGGCTCAAGCACCTCGGGGTGCTCCACGTGTGCAGGCAGGTGACTTCAGCCCTCGTCCCACCGACGTGGCGGCTTTGCTGAGGTGCAGAGGGAGCAACCGAGGGCAGCCCTCTCCTACAAGGGGAGCACCAGGCAGGCACGGGGAGCTGGCAGCAGCACAGAGTGGCTGTAAGGTGCCGCTGCCGCATGCACGAGGAGGCTGAGAGCATGGCACAGGCTCACAGCATCCCCTGACCTCGTAGGGGAAACAACTGCACAAGCCGTTCTGTGCTGCTTGCCCTCAGGGCCAGAGATCGGGCTGCAGTGTTGTACTGATTATCACAGCAGTTCGTGGCTTGCTTGGAAATGCCTCGCCTCTCTCCGCTCTACCTTGATCACTTCTTTTCTCACGCCCAAGCAGCTGCAGGATGGGTGGGGGGAGCACCCAGCAGCCCCAGCCACGCAACAGGAGCTGCTGGCGATGTAGGACAAGGTGCGAGCAGCAGGGGCGAAGCTGGCCCTGTGCTCCCCACGTACCCCCGCTGCCTGGGCTGGGGAAGGGGCTTGGCACTGGGGGGACAAGCGAGCGCGGTGGCCGCCAGCAGCCGGGGAGCACCGCTCACTGCTGCGGCATCGCTGCCGCTGGGCAAAGCTCCTGGCTTTGCTCTTACCGCACAGGAAAAAAGGACGATCGCATTTCTGCTGTGTTTGTCAATCCTGCAGGGCCTGTGTGTGTTTTCACGACAGGTTGGCACCCGTTTAATCACTCCGTGTGTTCAGGTGCTTCCTGCAAAAACACAGCAGAGGAGAGGAGGGTGACAGGCAGGCTTGGTGTGTAAACAGAGGTTTAGGTCAGCAAATCGAGCGCTGGTGCGACGTGGGCAGGGGAGGAGGTTGGGGGTTTTGTTTGCTTGTTTTTGCATTAGAAATAAACTTTTGCTAAAAGGAAAGCTCAGGTAGTTTATTATGTAGCAGCAGCCTGAAAAACACGCAGTGAAAAATTCCCACCGATCCGCTACAAATCCTAAATGTTACTTTGGAAGCAGCCTGGAAAATATTTGTTTCCTTCCTTGGAGGGATCATTTGTCTTCTTTTGATGTATAGAGGTTGCAGGCATGAACTTATAGACTAAAGTTTGTCTTAATTGCTCTGATGTCTCAACCTCCCTGGCAGATAACAGTGCAATGAATGAGTCGACAGGACCAATACCTTCAGGTCCTTTTTCTAAAGTGAGACAAATTTCTTCCCTTTGAGCCAACCAGACTACAGGCAGCCCTTTCATTTATTTATCTCTAACAGTTTGCATTAGCTTTCTCTGGTTAAAAAGTCTCTCCCTCAGATTTAGTTAAAAAGTCAGTAAAACCAAGGCTTTTCCTCTCACTTGCGCTGGCAGGGAGGTCGGGAGGGGAAGACGTCGCCCTGAAAATCTGCGCTGGATGCCAGCTGATGGAGACGTGAAAAATCTGCCAGCTAGCAGAGTGACAGTGTTATAATTCACCGGCACGTGTATTAACCTTGCCGTCTTCATCAGTGTACTTAATCAATCCAGCGATCGTGGGGAAGTTTGGGGCCTCTGTCCTCTTTCCCTCCCCAAGTCCTTGAATTCGGTCCTGGCCTCCCCGAGCTCCCTCCTCGTGCCTGGGGGTGGTGGTGGCTCCGGGTGGCCGCAGGGACCTGGGCACCAGAAGACCCTGGTCTGGGTGGCTGCGGGGCCCCCCGGCACGGCTCCTTCCACCCCATGTCCTGGCCCTGCTTTGCACACGCGTGTGCAAGCCCTCAGCACCCAGAGCACCCAACTCGAGCAGTTCTGTGCCGTTCTCACCACCGCCCACCAGCACCAAGGGGCCAAAGTAGCGGGGGGAGCGATGAAATTGGGCCAGGATCTGGGCAGATGGAGCTCCGCTGGGTGCTCCCAGCCACGGCGGGTGGGTCCCTGCTCCTCTGGGCTCCTCTCCCTGCAGCAAGTGGGTGCTGAGCCCACGCCGGTGCTGTGTGGGGCGGCGGGAGCTGGGATAAGCCTGGGAGGGGGGCACCCATGCAGAGGGACAAAGGAGCCCCCCTGGCATGCACCCTGCAAGCCGCTGTGCTGCATTTCAGCCGAGGAAATCCTGCCTCGGCCGGGCTCTGCGCGCACGCAGAGATGACTCTGCTCTCAGCAGGACATGCACAACGCGCTGCTGCGAGCCCAGCCCCAGGCTGCTCTGCCTCCAGCCCTGCGCCTAACGTCATCCCAGCCCTGAAACCCGCTCCAGGGATGGGAAATGAACGGGCAGGGAGAATTCCCCAGCCATGAGGCAGAGCTCGAGGCGCTGGGTGCTGCCCTCCATGCGCGGGGGCTGAGCTGGGGCTGCCGGGGGATGGAGGCCGCTGTTCCCCTTTGCTCCTCCCTCCTGCCACTGCCGGGGCTCTGCCTCGGGGCTTTTCTTGGCTGAAAACCTTCTGGAAAATGCAACACAGATACACCCCACGGCCAAGTCACAGCAGTGGCTGCTAGAGGTGCATTAACCTCCCCCTTTACCCCCCCCCCCCCCAGTCCCATTCCTCATTTTACCACCTCATGGGGACTCCACCGGTAGCCCCACACCAGCCCCGCCGTGCTTTGTCGCCTCACCCCCCTAAGTCATAGCGGTACCGGGGGGTGTATGAGGAGCCCCCAGGCTCTGGGAAAAACTGAGCATGCCCGTCAGTGCCAGGGCCTCAACTGTTCCAGTTTTCTCTGCCCGTGATCCTTGCCAGGTGAAGCTCATCCTCTGAGACGAGCCCCGGGGTGGTTCGCCCTTAAATGCGGCGCAGAATTAGAAAAGATTTTGTTTCTCGTGTCCTGTGGCCAAGTCCATCCTGCTGTCAGCTTTCCAAAGGCAAAGTGGCAGGCTTTGTTTGCTGAATAACAGCCTGAAAAGCTGCCCCGTGCATGTGTGTGTGTGTGTGTCTGCGTGCACGCTTACATCTGGCAAAGAAACCACAAAGTGGGGATTGCGGCCGGCTGCGGCTCCGAGGGCTGCGTGCTGTCCCCAGCCCGTCCCTCGCCGTGGGCTTTAACGTCTGTCGGGCAGGGACAGCACCGACCTGCCGCCCGCTCGTATTAATAACCGAGCGATCACTGTGAAACAGCGCTGAGGAGCTTCGTTTGATCCTTCTGACATCAGAGAGCAAAAGGAAACCGGAGCGTGGAATCCGGGAGCAGCTCGTGGAGCTCTGTGGTCCTACAGGGAAAGTTTAACTGGAGGCAGCAAGGGGAAGGGGATGGACCGCGGGGGACCCTCTCCATGATGCAGGGAGCATGGGGGGCATGTCTGAAGCAAAACCTGACGATTTGGGTCTTTGCGGCAACAGAAAATAAAATAATCTAGCCTGCAGGGAGCCGAACCTGCTGGCTGAGAGCAAAGGCTCAGGGCAGGAGCTGCTGCCTGGTGGCGGGGGGCTTGGGCTGTCTGGGGGGCGGGGGGTGTGCAGTGATGCTGGTGCTGGTGCTGCACGCTCCGCGCTCAGCACCCATCCATGCTCCTGCTGCCTTGGGGCAGGATGGAAGAGGGGAGCCACCAGCATCCAGCCCCAGGGCTGCACCCAAGGCCCCCAGGCAGGCTGCGGCCTCAGCCGGAGAGGAAGAGGAGGGAGGAGGCAGGCGGGGGCTGCTGCAGGAGCCACGGTGCCCCCAGCCAGCAGTTGGCTCGGGGGGGGGTCATTGCCAGGGGCTGCTCCCCGCAGCGCAGGGGCCAAGGGCAACGGAGGCACCCTCGGGCTCAGGGAATCGGAGCCGCAAATCCTTTGCCTTTGCAGGGATTTGGAAGCAGGCGGCCCCCGCGCTGCTCCCTGCAAGAGCTCCGCAAGGCGCAGAGCGGCTTGGCCTCCTGGGGACAAAGCGTCTTTGTGCAGAGCCTCGTCCTCTGCTCGCACGAAGGTGTGCAGCCAGCAGACCCCACGGGTGAGACCCCCACTTAAGGAGCACTGCCAGGACCCGGCCTGTGCAGGGCTTGGCACCCGATGGGCTCTGACGGTGCCGAGTTAAAGGCATTACAGACATCCCCAGCACCTGGAGAGCCGCAGAACAACAAGCTCCGGACTCCCAGCTTCTCCAGAGGATGCTCAGGGTCCCTCTTCCGTTGTGTGAGGTTATTTGTGGGTGGCTTTCCATCGCCTGCTGCGGCACAGGAGCAGGGCTGCAGCCCTGCACAACGCCCTTTGTCCACTTTCCCTCAGCCCCCCTGCCCCGCACAGCCCCCCCCTGCCCTGAGCAGAACCAGCCTGACCCCAAAAGCCCCAGCTGAGGGGGCAGCAGCAGGAGCCGGGCCCTGGGCAGCGGAGGGGCTCTGTGGCACCGAGCAGGAGCCGTGCCCCGCGGCGTGGCGGTGGGGTGCTGAGTCACAGCAGTTATTTTTGGATAACCCATCCTCAGCCTCCACTGGGGACTTTTCAAGCTGTGGGACTCGCGGGGCGCAAATCCGGAGGGATCAGAGCCTGACCCCGCTCACCCAGCTTGGCGGTGCTGCAGTGCCAGGTGGGTGAAAGTCTGGTGGGGGAGGTAAAAAAAAAAAATAGAAAAAAAAAAAAGAATATCTCCAAATATTTTGGGCTGCAGGAGGCTGCAGCGGGAGTGCTGCGGTGTGGCTGCCGCGCTGCCCCGAGGCTGTTTTACCTCCAGCCAGTAAAGAGACGGCCATAAAGCACCGGGGTGCGCCCAGCCGGGATTTATGGGGTGAGCCTCACTGCCTACCGGAGCGGCTGCCCCTTCGCCGGTCCCCCCCCCCCACCCACTGCGGCTGCTCTCGCCGCGGCGTCCTGCAGCGAAAGTTCAAGGTTTAGAAGGAGCCGCTCAGCCCCGGAGCCGCTTAATGGCAAATGGGTGGCGGGGGCTGGCTGGGGGCTTGTTGGGGCGCGGGGGGGGGGGGGAACTTCGTGGCAGCGGAGACAAAGCTGCAGGGGAGGCGCCTCCCGGCCCGGCCCGTCGGGGGCCGCAGCTGCGGGGTGCCGGGAGCTCGGGAACGGCCTCGCAGCCCCCGAAGAAATGGGGGGGGGGAGGTCCCGAGGCGGGGCCCGGGAGGTTCGGGGGGGTCGCAAAGGTGAGGGGCAGCGCTGCCGTCGGGGGGCGAGGTGGGAAAGCAGAGGGGGGCGAGGGGCTGAGGAGCATCAAGGGGGTGCCTGGGGGGGGGGGGGGGGTGCAGAAAGAGGGGGCATCGGGGGGGGAGCAGCCGGGGAGGGGGTCACAGCCAGGGTGCTGGGAGGGGGTCCCGAGGGTACCCCCGCGCCCCCCCGGCCCAGCGGGAGCTGAGCACGTCGGGGCGGGCGGAGTGTGCCCGGCTTGCAGAGAGCCGCCGCCCGCTTCCTTTGTCAATGTCCAGTAATTAAAATGTCACCGTTTAATTTTCAGGCCTCTCGGAGCAATCTTTTCCTAATAAAGAGTCTAATCGAAACGCTCCTTCCCCCCCCGCCTCCCCGGGAAGGGCCGCGGAAGAGGCTGTAAATGCGCAGAGCCGCTGCGGATCGATAGAGAGAAGCCCGGATTGATCGGCCTCTAAAATTAAATTTATTGGGGTCATGGTTTTATATGGTGCTGATACAACTGTTAAATGGGGAACATTCATTTCCAATAGGAGGCGTTTATTAAACTTCCACTGAATTAGACCGCCGTGATTTATGTGGCAATCTCGGCGCAGCCCTCCAGGAGAGAAGGGCCTTTCGCGGCCGGCCCCGGGTGATTATTTATTTATACACCCGTGACACGGCTCCCTAAGTTTTAACCTAAATTATCCGCCGGCCTCGCCCGCCAGCGGCACGGGCGCGGGGGTCCCGTCGGGGCGCAGCTCCCTGCCCGCAGCCCCTCGGCGGCCGCGCACCCCCGGGTCGGGAGGGGGGGGGACCCGGGGGGGGGGGGGGCCCGGGGCGGCGGCGGCGCCCGCAAACGTCCCGGCTTCCGCGTGCGGCGATCGTTGAGCGTTAATTAGAAATTCATTACAATTAAAAGCCGCGCGCACACGCCTTAATTACATCTGATTTTTAATTCCGAATCCGTGTTTACACAGTAAGCGAGACGTACCTCCTGATTATCCCCAATACTCTTTATACTGTACTAATTATGTAAATTAAACCTAATTAACTGACAAAAACTGCAGTCAATTCAACTGTTAAAAGAAACGGCGAGGAGCGGGGCGCCGGCGGGGAGAGCGGCCGGAGCGGCGGGGCCGGAGCGGCGGGGCCGGAGCGGCGGGGCCGGAGCGGCGGGGCCGGAGCGGCGGGGCCGGAGCGGAGCTTCCCCGGCCCGGGGCTCCGCGCTGTCGGGGCGGCCGCGGCCGGCTCCGGTGCGGGGAGCGGGGCCGTGCGGGGAACGGAGCCCTGCGGGGAGCGGGGACGGCCGGGGCACGGCCGGGGGGGCCGGGGCAGAGCCGCAACCCCCGGCCCCTTGGGGACCCCCGACGTGCCGCCCCCCATCGAGCCCGGGAAGGGGCCGCCGGTGCCTCGCAGCCCGGCGAGGAGCAGCAAAAGGGGCCGGAGCCGGGCTGCCGCGGCCCGGAGAAGGGGGGGCTCGGCAGGCACTGCGGGCATCCAGCCCCCGGGGACCACCCGGAGCCGGCGGCGAGAGGGGCAGCGCCGCCAGGTCTCCCGCCGCCGGCTCCCGCGTCCGCCCGGCTGGAGGACGGGGAGCGGATAAATAATTAAAAGGCGAGGAATAATTACCGGCTCGGGTTGCCATCACCGCGGGAAGGCCGCGCTGCAAGGCCCGGCCGGCAGCACCCATCCCGTGTCGTCCCCCCGCCCCCGCCCCGACGGGGCGTCCCGGCCCCCCGGTGCGGCGGGGCCCCGGGGGGGAGCGGCGGCCGCGCTCCGGCCCCGCGCTGCGGGGGGCGGGGGGCGCGGAGCGGGGTCGGCCCCGGCCCCGCAGCCTCCGGGACCGCGGCATCGGCGGCTCCGCACCTGCGTTTCGCTGCGCGCCGGCTCCGCCGCATCCTCCCGGCGCCGGGGACAGAAGTGATAGCTGGGGGCGATCCGCGCCGTTATTAACTTCTGTTTGATCAGTGTAATTGCGCCGATCGCGGCCGGACGCGATGATTAATTACAGTTTAATTAATGTGGCCGTGACGAACGCTGCATGCGGGAACCCACCCAGGGCGGAGACGCGGCTGCGGGGCCCCCTCCGCGCCGGTAGGACCTGGGGTCCCCCCCCCCCCGCTCCGGTGGCCGCCGGTGCTGCCGGCGTGGAGGGGGCCCCCGGAGCGAACGAAAACCCGCGGCCGTGCCCGCCCCGCCGCCTCCGCCCGGCGATTTCGTTGCCGGCCCGGTGCCCCCCCCCCCCCTCCCATCCCCGCCCGCATCCCCCCGCAGCCGGTCCCGCAGCCGCGCAGCCCCGGCGGAGCGCTCAGCCCGGGGGCGGCGGCGGCGGGGGGGGCCCGGCGGGAGCAGCGCGGCGGCGATTTCGATGGGGCCCCTTCGCCGCCCCCCCCGGGCTCCTCTTTTCGTTGCCTCCCTCGCCCCTCGCCAACTCGCAACGAGCCACGGCCCCCCGCGGGTGCCCCCGCCGAGCCCCTCCCGGCGGCGGCTGCCGGGGGGCGCGGGGGGGGGCGCGGGGGGGGGGCGGCGGAGCCCCGCGCAGGTGGGGCCGGGGCCGGGCCGCGCTCTTACCTCGGGCAGCCCGGGCGGGTCCCCGCTCGGTGGCGGCCCCCCGCGCCCCCCCCGTGCCTGAGAGCCGCGCCGTGATTGACTGGAGCGCGTCGGTGATTGACGGCCGCGGGGTCCCGGAGGCAGTTAATGTAAATATGCTGGTGCTAAGTGGGTGTGTCTTCCCGTTATTTTAGCTGTCACCGGATCAATGTGCGGCGGCTCCAAGTACGGCTCCGGATCCTCCCTCGGCGGCGCGGCTGGCCACTCGCTCTTGTTGCATCTCGCCCGGGCGGACGCGGCGCCGGGGCGGGCGGCGGCCCCGGAGAGCGGCCGGGAGCCTTCAGCGGGTGCCCGAGGCCCGCCCGGCTCCCCGCGGGGGCGGCTCGGCGGGGCCGGGGCCGGGGCCGGGGCCGGAGCCGGGGCGCCCCCCCCGCCCGCCCGCCGCTCGGCGGAGCGCGGCCCCCGGCGGATGGCGGCCCCGGCGGCGGGCAGCGGAGCTCCGGGGCTGCGCGGCGGCCGCTAGCCCCGAGGAGAGCCCGCCCGGCCGCCCGTCCAGCCGGGCTCGGCGCCCCGGTAAGTGCCGCGGGGCGGCGGGGGGCCGGGGGGGGGCTCGCGGGGCCGGGCGCGTCCCGGGGAGCCGCTCCCGGCGGTTCGCGTGATGGCCGCGGAAGCCGCTTAGTGCCCGGCTAAGCCCATTTGTTGTCGTCCCCCGCCCCCGGGCTCCGTGCGGAGGCTCCTGCCCGCCCCGGGCCCTGATCCGCCGGCACCGGGAGAAGGGGCGCCCGCCCCGCTCCGAGCGGCAAGTTTCGGCCCCGCCGCGCCGGGACGCGCCGGGACGCGCCGGGACCCGCCGGCAGCCTCCGCCGGTGCCTTTCGTTGGAGCCCTCCCGGGGCTCCGCGCAACGGCCCGGCTCGGTTCGGCTCGGCACGGCCCGGCACGGCTCGGCGAGCCGGCACAAAGGGACGCGGCTCGACCCCCCGGGGCGAGCAGCGGGGTCCCCCCGCACCCCCCGGGCCGTCCTTGCCCCGGGCGGCCGCTGCCCCCCCGGGCTCCCGGGGCCGCCCGGCTGCGGCGGGGCCGGTACCGGCGGCGCTGGGGATGCGCGGCGGCCCCGGGCCGGGCCGGGATGGGAGCGGCGGCGGCGGCGGGGCCCCGGGAGCGGTGGTAACCCGCGCCTTTCCCCGATTTTGTTTTGCAGGGGCGTTTTGGGGGGAATGGAGGCGATCGCCAGTCAGATGGGAAATGGGAGAGATGCAAGCTCCTCCCCAAATTCAAAGCAAGAGCTGCAGCCGTACCAGGGCTCCAATACCCTCAAGCCCAACCAAGTGGGTGAGACCTCTCTGTACGGAGTGCCCATCGTGTCCCTGGTCATCGACGGGCAGGAGCGGCTGTGCCTGGCGCAGATCTCCAACACGCTGCTCAAGAACTACAGCTACAATGAGATCCACAACCGGCGGGTGGCCCTGGGCATCACCTGCGTGCAGTGCACGCCGGTGCAGCTGGAGATCCTGCGGCGGGCCGGGGCCATGCCCATCTCCTCCCGCCGCTGCGGCATGATCACCAAGCGGGAGGCGGAGCGGCTCTGCAAGTCCTTCCTGGGCGAGCACAAGCCGCCCAAGCTGCCCGAGAACTTCGCCTTCGACGTGGTGCACGAGTGCGCCTGGGGCTCGCGGGGCAGCTTCATCCCGGCGCGCTACAACAGCTCCCGCGCCAAGTGCATCAAGTGCAGCTACTGCAGCATGTACTTCTCCCCCAACAAGTTCATCTTCCACTCGCACCGCACCCCGGACTCCAAGTACACGCAGCCCGACGCCGCCAACTTCAACTCGTGGCGCCGCCACCTCAAGCTCAGCGACAAGACGGCCACGGAGGAGCTGTCGCACGCCTGGGAGGATGTCAAGGCCATGTTCAACGGCGGCACCCGCAAGCGGACCTTCTCCCTGCAAGGCGCCCCCGCCGCCGGCCCCGGCGGCGGCTCGCCGGCGGCCAAGGCCTCGCTGCACCCGCCGCCTCCCGCCGGCCCCGAGCTGGCCCCGGCGCACAAGAGCCTGCGCTGCAGCGGGCAGGAGCCGGCGGGCGAGCGCGGAGCGCTGGGGCTGCCCGCGGCGCACGGCGGGGCGGCGGGGGCGCACGGCGGGGCGGGCGCGGTGCGAAGCTACCCGGTGATCCCGGTGCCCAGCAAGGGCTTCGGCATGCTGCAGAAGCTGCCGCCGCCGCTCTTCCCCCACCCGTACGGCTTCCCGGCCGCCGCTTTCGGACTGTGCCCCAAGAAGCAGGAGGACGCGCTGGGCGGCGCGGGCGGCGGCGAGCCGGGCAAGGGCGGCGCGCTGCCGTCGGGGATGTTCTGGGGGCCGCCGCACCCGCACCCGCACCAGCCGGCGCAGCCGCCGCACCAGCCCGGCGCCGCCAAGGACGGCGGCGTCTACCCGTCCTTCCCCATGTTCTGGCCGGCCGCCGGCAGCCTGCCCGTGCCGCCCTACCCGGCGCAGAGCCAGGCCAAGGCGGCGGCCACGGCCGTCGTGGTGGCGGCGGCGGCCGCGGCGGCGGCGGCGGCGGCCGAGCCGTCGGGGCTGGCGGGGCGGCACGGCGAGCCGGAGGGCTCGGAGCCGTCGGGCAGCGGGCGGAGCAGCGCCACGCCGCAGGAGGGCTCCGGGGCCGACGGCGAGCGCTGCTCCAGCGCGCTGTCGAGGGCGGCCGGCGAGGAGGAGCGCTCCGGGGACGAGGCGCTGCTCGGCCCGCTGCCCCTGCCCAGGAAGGGCAGCTACCTGTCCGCCTTCCGCCCGGTGGTGAAGGACACCGAGAGCATCGCCAAGCTCTACGGCACCCGCGAGGCGTACGGCGGCGGCGGCGGGGCCGCCCGCGGGCCCGGCTACCTCTCCCCGGACTTCCTCAGCGAGGGCAGCTCCAGCTACCGCTCGCTCTCCCCCGGGGGGGACACGGCCGAGGAGCCCGAGGTGGACGTGGAGTCCAACCGCTTCCCGGAGGACGACGACGAGGACGCCGCCGCCGCCGCCGCCTCCGCCGCGGCACCGGAGGAGCGGGAGCCGCCGCCGCCCCGGCTGCTGGCCGGGCCCGAGGAGCCGCTGCCCGCCGCCACCGACGGGCCCGAGGAGAAAGCGGGCGAGGCGGCGGCGGAGGAGGGCGGCCAGCCCCCCGACGGCAGCCCCGAGCGGAGCAGCAGCGGCAGCGCCTACGAGGTGCGGGGCCGGGCGGGTTCTGCCCCGGGGCGGGGGGGGGGCTCTGCCCGGACACCCCCGGCCCTGACTCGCTCTTTTGTAGGTGTACGCGCCGGAGCGGGGGGAGCAGCACCTGCAGGCGCTGAAGACCACCTCCTCCCTGGGAGCCTCGGCCGCTTACCTGTGCACCCCCGAGGCCAAGGGTAAAGCGCGCCGCGGGGGCTGGGGGGCTCCCGGCCGGGGCCCCGGGGGGGTGGCGGCGCGGTGCCCATCGACGGCGCGGCCCCGGGCACCGCCTCCCCCCGCCGCTCGGCCCCGGGGGGGCGCCCCAGCCGTCGCTTTCGTTTTGGGGGGCTTAAGGGAGAATAGCGAGAGCAAACGGTTTCCGGAGAGGGGCCGGGCCGAGGCCCCTCGCCGGGCCCGGGGGTGCCCCCGCCGGCGGCGTGGGCCGGGGCCGGGGCTGCGGGGCCGGGCTGCGGGGCCGCGCGGCGCGGCGGGGCCGAGCTCCCGGCAGCAAGCTACTTTCCAGCGGCAAAGCGATTAGGATGTCCGCTAAGAAGGCTTTAACGAGGGCTTTGTCCTTAATTATGTAATTAAGGATATATCAGGACCATACTTTCATTGCTTATGGTTGAAAAGCGGTTTATTAACTTTAAGAGCAAGATAAAGAAGACAATCACTCGACGGCAGAGGATTTAGAGACCAGAAAATCCTATCAGGACCAAAGGAACGTCTCGCATCCCAGCCCTGTAAATACCGACAGAGGTAAGCGCCGGCCCCTCCGCGGGGCTCTCCGCGGCCGCGGCTCCCCCGACGGCGGCGGCGCTGACCCCGTGCGCGCCCCCGACCCCGCAGGAGAGGACGGCCTCGGCATGGACGTGGCGGGGACGCAGCTGGTGGAAAAGGACATCGAAAACTTGGCCCGAGGTGAGGAGGGTTGGGGGCGGCCCCCGACGGGGCGGGCTGGGGGGGGGGCGGCCGCTCCGCGGAGCTCTGCGCCCCGACGGCGCCCGTTGCGGCCGCCCCCTCCCGCCGGGCCGGGGGCGGGCAGGAGGGACCCCCCGGCGTCTCCTCGCGGCTCGAGGTATTTAGGTTTTCGGCAGGAGTGATTAACTCCTGTGATTAATGTAACGTAATGCGATTAGCGCCGCGCTGAGCCGCCTCCATATGGGAAGGAGCGGGCTGCCCCCGACCCCGCCATGTATTTTTAAACAGACGAGTTGCAAAAACTGGTCCTGGAGCAAATGGAGCTGAGGAAGAAGCTGGAGAGGGACTTCCAGAGCCTGAAAGGTACCGGCGAGCCCCCCTCGCTGCCCCCCGCCCGCCCCGCGCCGGGCAGCGGGAGCCGGGCCGGGGGCGGGCGGCGCTGACCCCCCCTGCCCCGCAGACAACTTCCAGGACCAGATGAAGCGGGAGCTGGCGTACCGCGAGGAGATGGTGCAGCAGCTCCAGATCGTCCGAGGTATTTTTTTTTTCCCCCTTTTTTTTGTTGTTGTTTTGTTTTTAATTTGCGCCTCTTTCTGTTTCCCCCCGCGCCCTTCCGTGCGCTCTGAGTCCCTCGGCAGCGCGAGCTGCGAGGCGTCGTTACGATGCGAACCTTCCGAAGGCAGCGATTTCCCTCCCGGCTTCAATGGAAAAAAATTAAAATCCGAGCCGCAAAATGAGCCGGGAGCGGTGCCCGGCCGTCCCCGTCCCGTCCCCCCCCCCCGCCGGCCGCCCCCCGCTCCTCCCTCCGCGCTGCCCCCCCGGCCGCGCAGCCCGCTCCCCCCGACGGGGCGGTCGCACCCCGGTCCCCCCCAGCCCCGTTGTGATGCTTTACCCCCCCCCCCCCCCAGATACGCTGTGCAACGAACTGGACCAGGAGAGGAAAGCGCGCTACGCCATCCAGCAGAAGTTGAAAGGTACCGGGGGCAGCACGGGGGAGGGGGGGGGGGGGGGGGAGCTCAGCCGTCTAAGGAGGGGGGAGCGACCCCCCCCCCCACGACCCCTCCCGGCGGTGGGGTGACGGCGTTGTCGCTTTGCAGAGGCCCACGACGCGCTGCACCACTTCTCCTGCAAGATGCTGACCCCGCGGCACTGCACGGGGAACTGCTCCTTCAAGCCGCCGCTGCTGCCCCAGTGAGCCCCCCCCCCCCGGTGTCGTCGTCGTCCCGTCGTCCCCCCCCCCGTCCCCCCCCCGAAGCCATGCGCCCTGCGGCGCGCAGCAGCCGAGGGCAGAGCCCACACAAGCCATTTCCACGAGGAGACACTTGTACATAGAGGACTCGGAGCTCGGCCCTCTCGGACTGGCAATACGGCGGGGAGAGGCCCCGGGACGGCAGGGGGGGGGGGGGGGGCCGCCCTGCCCCCTCCCACCTCCGCCCCGGCCCCCCCCCCCCCCGCTCCGCGTCTTCCCCTCCCTCCCTGTGTGTCCGCTTCTTCCACCCTCGTCCAGACTGGAAACAAAAGTGGCTATGTGCAATGGATATAAATGTACTGTGATTCTCTTGGTACAGTATTTGTTGGATTTTTATTTATTTATGATGTATATTTATTTTCCCCCCTCGCCTCCCCCCCCATCCCTCCCCCCCCCCCCCCCCCCCCCCCGTACATTTATGGATGTAACAGCACTTTAACGGGCGGTTCGCGACTCCGCAGACAGAGAGACCACCGCGCTCGCCCGCTCGAGGGAGAGGCGCCTCTGTACGCGGTTTGGGTTCTTTAATAAAAGCCGACTTTACGAAGCCGCCTGGTCCGTGGGGCCGTCCCCGGGGGTCGTGGCCGTGGGGTCCCCGCGGGCACTGCGCGGGGGGGGGGGGGGGGAGAATCGCGGTGGCCCCGCACGGCCCCGGTGAGGGGGGCGCGGACGGGGCCGCCCCGTCGGGGAGCGCACCCCGGGGGCTCCGGCGGTGCCTCCCCGGGCCCGGGGGGTCCGGCCCCGGCTCTGCAGCCGCGGGGGGGGGGGGGGGCCGCCCGCTCCCCCGCCAGGTTCCCCGCTCCCCCTCCTCCTCCTCGCCGCAGCCGGGAGCTCATTAATGCCCATTTATATGCTCGTTTCACACATGAAAGTATTACGTTAATGAGCTCCGGGAGCGGGCTGGGAGGGGGCTCGCACACCTATTAGCCCGAAATACCTGGTTCCAGCCCAGGATTAACCCACCACGGCCCTCCCCCCCCCCCCCCAAACCCCCCCCTCGGCGCCAGGGGGTCGGGGGTCGGCCCGGGGAGAGGGGCTGCGAGCCGGGGTCCCGCGACGCCCCCGGGCTGCGGTACCGGGAGCAGCCCCCGGGGGTTGGGACCGGGGGTGGGGGCACCGACGGAGGCCGGGGGTGTGTGTATGGGGGGGGGGGGTGAGAGGGTGTTCGGGGTCGGGGGGGGGTGCGCCGCGCCTTGCCCGGTCCCGCAGCGCGGAGCTGCCGCAATTAGCGGCTCACACTCATTAAGCATCCCGGGATCCGCGGGGCTGCGTCGCCACCGCGTGGGCAGAGCCGGCGGTGCAGCCCCCCCCCGGCGGGCAGGGGGCTTCGGGAGTGGTTTTGGGGGGTCCGGGGGCTCTCCCCACCGAAGCGACCGGGCGGGGCCGGGGCAGAGGGGGCTGGGCCTGGGGCTGAACCGAGACGAACCGGGCCGGGCCGGGCCGGGACAGGGCGGGGGGGGCGGTGCCCCCGCACCTGCCCGGCATCACCTGGGGCGGGGGCGGCCGCGTACAAAAGCGGGGGTCGAGGGGGCGGCCGCCTCCCCTGGGCTCCCCTCGGGGCCCCAGCGAGGCTCTGAGGAACTCTCCGAGGACTTCTCCTGGGACAGACCCGAGCAGGTGCCTGCGGTGCGTGACCCCGGTGGGATATCTCGGGGGGGGGGGGGGGGGCTGCGGGAAGGGGGGGGTCCTGCAGGGGTGCAGGAGGGGTGCTGAGCTGGGGAGGCTCTGGCAAAGAAGTAAATAGAAAGTTAGAGCCGAGCTCTGCGTGCCGAGAGGTTGGTGGCTCGTGGGGATGGGGTGGTTGGGCCTTGGGAGCTTGCGGGGGGGCAGCCGAGACTTTCCTCGAGTGCTTCCCCTGCTGCTCTCTAGGGTTTGCTGCTCCCCTGGGGGCTGGAAGTGGTGCAGGGCGACCCTAGGGGGGAACCACGCGGGATTTTGCCCCAGCTCCCATCCCTCGCTGCGGGGAGAAGCGTGCCGCAGCATCCCCAGGGGCTCCTCTCTGGAGTCCCAGGAGAGGGGTGATGGAAGGGCCCCATCCCTTCCCTGCTCCCCTTTTCCCATCTCCAGGCACCCGGGGCCGTGTCCCTGCTGCTCCCCGGCACTCACCTGCCCGGCACGCTGCGCGTGGCACCGGCGTGTACCAGCGTGGGTGCAAAAATCAACTCTTGCCTTGTATTAATATTTTCACACTACTTAGCTCTCATTAAAATGTACTTTGCTGAATTTAATGTGCGACTTCAAATGACACAACGTATTAAGTGCTTAATATACTAGAAATTATGAAACTATTATAGTCTAAGTAATATGAAATAATTAGAGTGAATTAAACTTCAGTAGCAGAATGAGGGAGAGGCTTCAAATATTTTTTTTTTTGGTCTTAAAATAATTGAATGCAGTAACAGTCCATGAAAATAAACAGTCAGAGTTAGGATTTTTAAATAATTAAAGCAGGAAAAAGCCTGGAGTGTCTGTATTTGAGCCTGTGATGAATTCTGAATTGGGGGAAGCAGAAGGTCTGCTTGCTGCAGCTGATGGAGTTGTTCTTTCAGGCCAGTGGCAGAGCAGCTCCAAGGAGCTGATCACCAGACCTCCAGCCTTGCCAAGGCTTCTCCCCATATGCTTTTTCCCTCTTGTGCGAAGGCTGTTTATTTGGAGGCAAGCAGACGTGATGGCTCCCAGTGACGGAGCGGCGCCTGCTCTGGGTTTTGCTGCCACGTTGCCTCTTAGCTGAGAGCCCCCTTTGCAGAGCCGCTCTCAGAGGGGATGCAAACGCCAGAGACCCCAGCGTTAAACTCCTGGCAGCTGGCTGGAGCCTGGCCTCGTCTTCTGAGAGGTGCTCAAAGCCCTCGGGGTGAAGCTGGGGTGCCATCGCAGGTGGGAGCGTGGGCGCGCGTGGGGGCTGCTGGAGGCTCTCGAGCAGGTCTGCAGCAGCGATGCGAAGCATCCCGGAGATCCCCTCTCTGCTTCAGGCTCCCGCAGAGGATGCGGGATGTTCGTGCTGTCGTGTGAGCACGTGCTGGGACCAGCCGAGTGTCCCCATGTGGCGTGGGTCCTTGAGCTTGGCCACCAACCTGTGCACGGTGGGGTCAGCTCGGCCGTGGCTGCCTCGCTGGCTGGAGGCAGAGGACGCCAGGAGATGGCGTTCCCAGCGCCGCGCTGGGCTGCTGCTCGCTCCTGCCAGGGCTCTCAGCCAAGGGGCTCTGCAGGCTCCATGGAAAATACTAAAATTACCCCTCGAGTAAGCAGCCTGGGCCTGGGGGGCGCAGGCAGAGCAGCCCGACTGGGCAGCGCTGGGCCATCGCCCCCGGGTGAGCAGCGAGGGAGGTGTCGAGTCCCTCCTGAAGCAGCTTCAGGGGCAGGAGAGTAAAAGGGGGCACAGGAGTTTGCTGTGTGGGGGTTTTTAGGGTGATGTGTGTTGCCCCTATGATGTGGGGCAGCGGCCGTCAGTGAGTAAAAGCATGCTTGGGAAATATCCTACATGAGGGGAGGAAAAAGAGCAGCGGGTGGGTGTAAGGTCCTGTCTGTGCGGCGCTGTGCTCCCTGTCCTGAGAGGTTCCTGCGCCCCTCGCGGGTTTGCTGAACCCCCAACACTTCAGAGAGGGAAATGCAGCTTTCCTGTGAAATGCTGGTGTCAGGCGAAACCCAGGCTGAACCAAGGTCGCAGACCTGGCTCTGGGCATGGACCAGCAGTGCTGCTATGGATAATTTAGGATTCTCTGTCCCAAAGTGAGGAGTGATTGTTCTTTAGTAAGGGTGTTAGGCTCTTAGCAGATTTGTGGAGCAGTGTCAGAGAAGCAGTGCTGTACTCTAACTCAAGTTAAAAGTGAAGAAAATGATCCTTATTTTGCCTTCTTGGATTATTTAGGTTCTACCAACTGTATCATCAAAAGACATGTTTGCTTGGAAAGTCTAATCATTAAGTACAAAGAACTTGCCGGCAAGCATCTTAGAAGTGTTAAATTTTTATATATGGCTCTTTGATTTCCAGCTCCTATTTGCTGTTGGTGACAGGGAGGAAAAATAATCACCTGTTCTTTTTTTTTTTTTTTTGAAAATGGGTCGGTCTAATCTTCAGCTGGTGTGGTATGCTTCCATAAAGCATAAAAGAGAGGTGCTTGTAAGATTCATCTGACTTGGAGTGTGCCCTTTCCGTGCAGTTTTACTGCAGTAAGAAGTGCTGTCCCAGGCTCTGGGCTGATGAGTTGCCTCTCACCACGCTCCTGTAAGAGTCAGGCTCCATCTCGTCTGCGCCCTCCCATTTGGGATGCGCAGACAGCAGCGAGCCCTCCCCTTCCCCTTTTATTCTCTGGGCTGAACAAAGCAGCTCCCTCTGCATCTCCCCATCCATCGTGTGCTCCTGCCCCAGCATCATGTCCCACCGGGACCCCCAGGACCCCTCCCGCGGGGCTGCTCTCCAGCTGCTCACCCCCAGGGGCGGGACGTGGCGTTGGCCTCCATGAGGCCACGTCACTTCTCCAGCCTCCCCAGCACCGACTGCTCCTCCCGGTTTGCTGTCACCTGCCGACACGGTGGGCACCCTGGCACCGTGGGCGTTCGTTTGCCTGGGTGGCCACAGCAGAGCTGAAACCTGCAGCTGCGGCAGGAACGACCCTTTTTTTAGGGGGAAAATCCCATCTAGTTCAGGGTCCGGTCCTTGCCGGGCTGGAGGCTGCTCCTGCCTTCATCTCGAGTGCTTTGAGTGAACCAACTTGGTCTGGCTTGTGCAGGGGGTGTGTGGCTGGGCTCCTCTGGGTTTAAGTCAAGTATGTCAGGGACAACTGTGAACAGGACGGCCGTGAGCTGTACGTGAACAGGCTGGGGCGTCCGCATGCAGGGAGGAACGGCTTTGATTAACTTGGTGGAGGTTTGGGCGCAAACAGGACTTTGTGTCGTATGGATGAGAGGCTGGCGCATGGCAGCTCCGCGCTGCTTCCAAAATCGCATGTTTACGCTCTTGTAACAGCAAACTCTGCGGTTTCTTGGAAACTTAAAACATATCTTCCCGTTTTTTAAGCTGAGAACTCCTTCCTTTGATCTCCTCTCCGACTCGTAATGAAGTTGCAGGCTCTGACATCCCGCGTTGTGCCCGTTGTGTGCGCTTCACTTTGCTGTCTGCGCGCCGCGGCGCTGAGCTCGCTGCTCCGAGCATCTCACACCTCCCAACGCCGCCCGGCTTCAAAGCACGCTACGGACACCGAAGGCCCACGTCGGCACAGGTGAAGGCCAGGCTTTCATTGAAGTCCGTGCGAGGTGAACACGCACATCCAAAGGCATAATTTGACACTAACAAATTAATTCTCACTATTTTTCTGTGCGGGAATTAAGGTGCTGTCGCCCTGGTGTAGGTGGATTCCCGAGGAGGGGAGGGCTGGGGAAGGGATGCTCTCCAGCTCTCCAGCCCATCACGCGTTGGAGGCAGCAGCAGGATGACTCTGACAGTGGCTTGTCTCCCATTGCAGCTAAATTAGTGCTAATTGTCCACCTAGGAAACGAGCAGCGGGCACCGTGCATTGCGTGGGGCTTGCATGGAGAGCTGTGGGGATGTTGCTCCTGCTTTGCTCGTGGCCAAAGCTCCCTGTGGGGGGACTTCTGGTTTGCCCCCACCCCTGGCCTGTCTGGGGGTGATTCGTGGTGGGTTCCTCATCCTGAGTTGCCAGCAGGGAGGACATGGGCTCACGGTGCCACAGCAGCTCTTGCACCCAAGGCAAAACCCTTCTGGGAGAGGAAAGGAGTGCTTTTAGGGAAGGCTTTGCTGCTCCTGCTTGTGCTATCCCAGCTCTGGAAGAAAGAGCGGCCTTCAGCTGCTAGGGCCGTTAATGTCACCTTTCACGAGTGCTACGCTTGCAAAGGAACCTGCCAAGTATAGCACGTTTTAATTTGCTCTTTTCCCATGCATTCCTGGATTTATGGCTTAGTTTAGTCTGGTTACTGCTTGCTGTGGAGATGTAAAGCCCCTCCAGAGGGTCTCTCCGTGCTGCAAGCCCCGTGGGTTCCCTGGAGGAAACCCATGTGCTATTCCCTGAAGGGCATCCGCCTAGAAAGGGGGTTCACGTTTGATTTTGCAGAAACTTGATCTTAGAAAGCTGCCGGGGAGATGTGTCTATCCAGTGCTTACACCTAACAGCCTTCTGTCTAAACACAGATGTGTTACTCTGCATTCTCTCCGTACCTCTAAATGCTTAGTTGTTTTTAGGTAGTACGGGTTTGGCAGCACATTAATAATGTGTAAAATGAAGAGGAAAACAGCTTAGACGAAATGTGTTTTCAGTGATGCCTGCACCAGGCTGGGAAGTACATTTGCAGTTGCCTGCCATCTGTAGCAACTTGTCCAAAGCAAACATTACCAGTCAGTCCAGGTTTGGCTGCATAATTGCCATAAACCATCGCAAGGGCATCCAGCATAGCACAGCCCTGGAACTACTTCTAGGATTAGGTCCTACTGCCTTGAAAAACAAACCTTGGCAAAACCTCAGTTCTCCCTAATAAAAATTCCATTTTCACAGCTCTAATCAAGTTTTCCAGAGCTGTGGTCCAAATTAGAAACTGCACGCAGAATATCTGACCCAGGAGAACAAGATGGAGATTTTCATTTAAAGCAGTGCCAGGCTGGAAATTTCCAAAGTTCTCAGCAGTTCACCTACAGCAAGAGCATGGACTGTGTCCGAATAACCCCGTCCCTTCCATGGCAAAGCTCTGGCAGACCCAAGCTCCTGCTCTCCCGTGCGATAGTCTCCGCGGGGGGATCCTCTATGAGAAATGACCTCTCCCCTGACAGCACTGCAGCTATTTCTGGACTGATGTTGGGGCCAGCTGTTCATGGCCTTTTGAACGGGGGGGGGGGGGGGGGGGGGGGGGGGGAAGGGGTGATGGAGCTGAAGGCACCTTGCAGAGCAGCAGTGGGCATACCAGGATCAGGCGCACCCATGGGTGCTGTGCTGAACCCTGCCTGCCCGGGTGGCACTCGGCATCACAGACCTCCGAGACCCACACCGTGGTTCCCTGAGCCCTCATCTGCATGAGATGCTGCTTTTCCCTTAGGATCCCTCCTCGCTTCTCCCCCACCTGCCTTCCTCGCCCAGGCGCTGGGGTGTTGTTGAGGTGTGATGAGTGCTCGCTGTGCGTGCTGCCCCCAGCCTGGCTAAAGAGCAAATCCCTGCATTTTTCTGGAGAGGGACGTTCAGAAATACAGGGCTGTCTCCCGGGAGGGTTCCGAGGTTTTTGGGTAGTCACCTGGAGCTGGGAAGCACCAAGTGTTGTAAGGGCTGCTCGTCAAGTGAACAGCAAGGGCAGTTTTATATTTCACCCCCAGAATTGTTTTCTACCATTGTCTTTCCAGCCTTAGGTCCAACTGTCCATCAGTAGCTTTCAGAGCAAATGTATTTTGTTTTTAACGTGGTAAATGCTTGTCTTGCAATAATTTGCAAACAACGAACCTGTTGGCGTCTTGAAGACAGATAATCTAGCTATATGTAACCGTGGGGTAAATCTCTGCTTGTTCTGGTGAGCAGCGCACAGGATTCAAAAAAGTATGTTTATTTTTTTAAATGCAGATGCAGAGGAGATCCGTGCTGCACGGGCCGCAGTTGAACTTGGCCGTCAGTAAATGGCAGTGTAGTTTGCAGCAGAACAGAGGAAACCGCAGCCACAGCTCATCTTTGTATCTTGGGCTGGCTGGGCTGAAAGATTCGCAGAAAAACCCTGGGCAAGACCATTGCTCACGTGGACTCCTAATTGTGGAAACATGCTGAATTATGTGATACAATGCAAAGTTAGTTATATAACACCTTTTATGAAATTCTTGGCAATAAAATAATGCATAAAAATAACAGATGTGGCAAATCACAACCACGTTCTGAAATCTTTCTGTAGTTCGGTTTAGTGAAAACAATGGAGTTGATTTAAATGGATTTTTTTTTTCCTTTCCCCAAAATGTCCACGGGCAAAGAAATATTTGAAAGAAAAGCGAAAAGGCTAAAAGTGCAAGCAGGGTTTCTTGTAAAGAAATCTGTGCGCGCCTGTTAACTCCAGCACGGGGCAGGGAGGGCTGCGGGGGGGAGCAGAGGCTCCAGCCCTGTTCATGTGGCTCCTGCTCCCTTCAGCACGGCCACCCTCGTGAGCCAGGCAGGGGAGTTGTGTCCCCGATGGTAAACTGGCACCGGCATCCTGAGCAACACCAGAGCGTGCGATAGTCTTTGTAGGGTCCTTGCTTCAGCCAAACCTAGCGGGGTGCCCGAGGCGAGCTGTGGGGGCTGCTGCAAGGGCAGAGAAGGGCTGCGGGGTCAGCGTTGATGGCTGAGGCCTGGTGGATTTCCGTGGGTTCAATAACAAGAGCTTTACCATGGTGAAAGGGCTGAAGCTGTGGGCTGGCTCCCCGATTGTGCAGTGATCGGAGCGCTGGCTGTGGTCAAATGGGGCACGCAGCCCTGGTGCAGGGCCCTGAGGGTACACAGGCCTGATCCTGCTCTTTGGGAGGAAACAGGTATGTGAAATAAGGGCTCTCCATCTTCCTGTTTTTGGGACTGAGTGCCCTTTGTCGAGCTGCCATTTGCGTCAGGCACTAAAGCGGTAGAAGGAAAGCCTGGTGCCACCGCAGCACAGATCCACTGCCGAGGAGCACGCGGGGCTCTGGCCGTGCCCTCAGCCCCTCGCCGCCCCCAGAGGCTGCCAGGGGGACACAAGAGGAGGGCTGGCGGTGCCCCAGGGGACAGGTCTGGGGCTCAGCTCTGCCTGTGCTGCTGTGGAGCTGCGTGGTGATAACGGGCTCTAATCAGGGCAGCATCTGCACGCGAGCGAACGCTCTGAGACTCCACGGAGCTGATAAAGAGGAACAGGCCCCAGTTAAACACTGACAATTTACTCCTGTTCGCTGAGGGACGTGGTGTGCTGAACATGGGCAGCCCACAGCTCGGGACGCCTAAAAGCAGACCCAGAGCTTTAAACCATGAGGCAACTCTGTGTCGCTGCTGTGCATGCGGGAGGACATCGGATATTGCTGATATTTGCTTGCTTTATTTTTTATTTTTTAATCCTCTTTTTGCTTTCTGGCTATTAGCCTTGTCCACAGCTGATTTTAACATCAGCTCAAGACCTGGCCCCATGTGGGACCATCCCTGACATGGTATCTCCGCAATAACTGTGCTTCCCAAAACAGAATTTGGCCCCAGGTCTGCTCCGTGATGTCCCAGTAGCACCCTGAGCATTGCCTGGCAGCCTAGATGTGGGCGCAGGACCATTTCTGAGCGATCTGCCTAAGAGGTGCCAATTATTTCTTGGTATCGTTTTAAGAATTTTTGTTACTAGACGGAAGAAAATGGCAGGACATCTTCAATGAAAGAGGGAAAAATGGCATTAATAGCTGGTTTTTATTAGTGGCGGAAAGAAAGACCTTTCGGTGAAAGGCTTCCAACTTTAAAAGGGGAAATTTCAACCAAAAGAGAGAACTTACTGTTTTGAAAGAGTTTGCTGGGTGGAGACATCAGAATGAAAGGATCTTGTGCAACCCTGCTTTTTAGGCCTAATACTAAATTCGCCCATTTATTCCTTTGCTTCGCACAGGAAAATCACTGCAGAATGCTACGGGGAAGGCAGATTTCTGGTCTAGTTGAGAGCACTTCCAGGGTCAGGAAGGCCATGCAAGACGTGTGGGGGTTGCTCTGTGCAGGTGGTGGGAGCTGGGGGACCGGGGCACTGTGTGCCTGCCCCTAACCCGAGGATGGAGAGGTTCATAACGTGAGAGGTGCCGCTGGTGCAGGGTTTCCCCTTCTCTGACCGGCACGTTGAGCTTTGGGCTTGCTGCCCGTCCTCCCCCTTGCGCCACCCCAGCGTGACCCGGCTGCCAGGCTCCGATAAGGCTGAGGGGAGATAAGAGGCTCGTTGCCTTCTCCCTCGTCTGCAGCACCAGCAAATGGCGAGGGTCAGCTCTCAAAACCCTGCGAGTTCTGTGAAATACAAGGGAAAGTGGCTCCCGAGTGAAACGGGTCACACACACACAGCCCTGTCTGTGGGGGACGGATTTGTTAAACACAAAGCCTCGGTGAAAGAATTGAAAGGGGAAAAGGAATTAAAGGGCACTAGAAGAGAGCAGGTTCCCCTTTTCCCCTGCACACCGCCACGTCCCTCAAGAAGACGCCTTGAAGCTCCAGGATGGTTTTACCTTGAGCAAAACCCCAGGTTGTTGATGTGGCAGAGGGGCGAAGACACACCCCGAGAGACACAGGTAGGAATTTGGCTCTGGAGCTGTTTCCGCTGGAAAACAAAGGGGTTTCTGTGACAGTCAGGAACAAGTGCCAGTTAAAGGGCATGAGCTCCTCTTGTGCTGTGTTCAGCCGCAGAATCTCAGCGGCGAGGTTCACCCAAGCCAGCAGCAGCCCTCTGCGCCCTCCTTTCCTTAGGTAGGCTGAGCGCAACGTGGTGCTGCGCTCCAGCAAACTGAGCAAGCTTACTTCTTACTGCCTCTCAGCTCCTTCCTCGGCAGTGCGTTTTTAGGGTGACTGGGAAAGTACTGGTCTCTGCCCAGAACGTGGTGTTTCGCTGCACTGCATCCGCAGCAGGGCTTTAAGGAGCAGCGCACACTGGAAACTGCGGCGGGGCGCGGAGCTTTGTGGCCGGCGCGGTTTCTCCTGCAGCACGTGCTGCCTCCCGAGGAGGCACGAGAGGCAGAGCATAAAGCAGCAGCTACGGACTGCCTGGGGTCTTCCCTGCCCCAAGCTGTGGTGTTGGAGGCTGCTGTCGTTGCAGTGCCCATGGTGGTGTCCGTAGTACCAGCGCCGGAGTGGATCGGGTTCAAGTGCTTTTTGCCAGTAGAGCTGCAGAGGGGATGAATTATGATGTCAAAACAGAGCAATGTTGTCACACAACCACCTCCCCTCCTGGGGTCAAGGTCTTGCTTTATAGATTGGGAGCCCATTAGTCCGTTTAAAAGCATATGGCCAAGCACGGCCACAAAAATCTCGTGTGTTTGGGTCGGAGCTGCAGACAAAAGGCTCTTTGTGCGAAGAGCTGACAATGACAAATAAAGAGGAACCTGTTGATCTAGGAGAGAAATGGAGGATTATGAAAAGATCACATGGTTATAAAAAGACCTTGGCTGTTTGTCTGGATGTCAGTCTTGTCTGTCATTAAACTGCTTTCTGCAGCTATTTGCTAATAGAAATACTGTCTCCTGCCCGTGTGTTTTGTCCGTCCTGCAAAATGCTACCTGTGTCTAAGCGTGCCAGCCTCGTGAGACCGCATCAGAGAGGAGATATGCTCTTAACTGGATCCTTGCCATGTGCTAGGTGTTGCATAAAATAGTTAATGCTTGCAAATTCTTCTGAAAGCACTGGTAGTACCAGAAACAGTAAATGCTAAAAAATGGTGTCCGTCCAACCGTGATACATCAGCACAGGACACACAGACACACACACAAAACACCAATAACAAAACCCTTATAATTCAGCAAAGTTATTGGAGGCTAAACCAAGAGCTATGTCTAATGCTAATAACAAGCATATTTCCCGAAGGTAACATTTGATTTCTATCCAAACCCAGACATATTTGAAGCTTTGCCTGAAAGTCGTTGCATCGCAGATTAACTGGGACAATGTAATCTGTGAATAACTTTGTAAAGCCTTCAGCCAGCTCTGAAGAAACAGCAATACAGTCTTGACAAGACTGGGCTACAAAACACTTCACAGGTAATGTGTTTTTTTTTTTTTTTTTTTTTCATAGTAAGTCTGGAGAAAATAGAGAATTGCTTTGGCTTTGTGGGACACACATCTGGCAAGCGCATAGTTCTGATTGGCATGCAGAAAACACTCTGAACAAAACCATTTATATCGAGCATTGATGGGCTGCCTAAAATGACCTCCAGAGTCTATGAAGTGCACCATAGATTTAAAAAAAATCTATTATAGTCCATTATGTTCTGGAATGTATCCGAGCACATCATGCTAGAGAATGCAGCGACTCTGTATTTCCTGGAGTAAAGGAGACCTATGGAAACGTGTTCAATTCAAAATAAACGGGAAAATAACAGAATGCCTTTTCTATTTTATTTATCTTTACAGCTGAAGAAACTGAGAGGGGAAAGGTGGCTGGAAGTTGAAGCACAGAGGGAGATGTCCCTTGCTGTTCTTTAAGCACTGGTTTGAAATCAATGCAGATAATGCACTTGGACGGACTGCCTCATTTACTGGTTTTCAGTAAATTGCTGGGCTGTGTTTCCCAGTGATAACGTGATAGTGATGTCTATGCCGGTAAGAATATACTTTAGAAAAAAAAAAAAAAGTCTGCAATTCCTTGCAAGCAACGTTTGGCTAGTTTAGTCTGGGATGCCCTGAATTCTGCACATTGACAGTAAACATCTAGGGCTGCTGCATGTCACTCCTGGTAGTACAACGTGCTTCTGAGTTATCTGCGGCTTCTTCCAAAGACACAACAAACCCTGTTTCAGCACAATAGCCTCCTGCAGTGTCAGGCAGCGAGAAACGCCGTTGCCTGCTCACTACAGCCTTGCACAACCCTCCCCAGCACAGCAGAGGTGTCTTCTAACCAGGGCTCTTCCTTCTTCCTTAGTCCTGATTTTTTCCCTGGAAGTCAGTGATAAACTCCCAGTGACTTCACTGCTGCTGGATTAGACCTGGGGTCCAATTATCCTCCTTAAAAGTACAAACGAATAATTCATAGTTCTAAGTAGGCTTGCTATGGACAGCACCACTAGGGATTTAGTGCACAACACTGGCGTTGGTGCTTGTGTTTTCTCCTAATAATATTTTTTAACTGGAGGCAGATCTATTTATATATGCACTGGGAGAACAATTTTATGAGTAAATATGATCTTCATTAATATTTTTTTGTTAATTCGCTGATGCTAGTAAAGAACTTTGAGGATGAAAGCACTATGCAATAAACATTAAGATTATTCCAATTTATTTTAATGTTGCCAGCATTCCAGCTCCATCATCTTTCATCCAAGAATCTCAAAGTACTTTCCAAGTGCTAATAAATTTTCTCTCAACAGTCCCAGGAGATATTTATTATCATCATCCCCATTTCATAAAGGAGTCCTTCTAAGTGCATTTTACTTGGTCAAAATCGGGTCGTATGGCAGGAATCTATTTGGGAAGGAGCCAACAATCCCTGATTCCCATTCTCCTGCTCTTGCTGCTAGACCACATTCCCTTCTGGGGAGTGTGGTGCGACACTCACCCGCGGCGCTTGCCTTCCTTTGTCAGGTGGTTGCTCTTAAAACAAAAAATAGACAACAATAACATGCCCCGCCCAGGATGGGAGAGGAAATGAGACTCTGCAAAGTCAGAATGATCGCAGTTGTTCATCGCACCCAGTGGGCTAGGGTGAGGTTTGCTAGGAGTCCTGGTGCCCACCCGCCTGCCTTGTAAGCGTGGGGACGAAGGGGCAGCTTGGAGGGTAACAGAACGGACGCGTGTCTTCTAATGTGCAGGAGTAAACCTTAATTGGAGGCTGTTTTAGAGCTTTGTTGTCATGTCAGAGTCTTATAATCCATACTCAAAAGACAGTTAAAATGGAAGTGTTTTCTCAAACATAGCATAGGTGAGGGTGTATAGAGGTGGAGAGTGCAGCCAAGCATAAAAGATCTGGGCTAAATAGCACATGGTGCAGCTGCGCTTCTAAAGCACTCTCCCCAAACCAGAGGCTAAGCTAATGATGAGAAGACCATTTAGAGACAGCATGACTCCAGCAATCCATGAGAACAATGCAAAGTTCAAAAATAGCAGTATCGACTGGTGGAAAAACAGCATACATATAATTTTCAGGTAATTACCATAGTATAATTAGCTCTGTTGTTTTCAGAAGAGCCATCTGAAATGAACTCTACTTGCTACTGGAACCCAGCTTTATTTACAGTGTTCCCAGGACTAAAGGGATTCTTTAAAAATAGAGATTAGGTTAAAAAAAAATAAATAAATAAAGATGGGAGTGCTTTGTGTGTGATACCATCTCCATGCAGTGGGTGGAGGCTACCTGCTGACGTCTCGCTCAGCGTTTCATCTGCCCTACTCCGAGCCACATTAGGCAACACGAGAGCTGAAGAACTGAGGAGCAGAAGCAAAATCTACTCCTAGGCTGTCTGTATGAGGGGGAGTAACGTGTAGCATCATAACAGGCACTTACTCTCAATGTTACAGAAAATTTAGCACCTTGATTTATTTCTTTTTATTTTTTATTTTTTCTTTGTCACAGAACTTTGCTTGTTAGGAATTATTCAGTATCAGTAGAAAGTAACTTTTTGAGCACTGGGGCCTTGCAGTCTCATGTAAAAACACTTTTAATTGGAATGAAAGAGTTTGTCACAGTTAAAACTTGTATTTTTGTCCGTGTCATAAGTCCGTGCGGCTTAATTATAAACCTGCCTCACCTCTCTGAAGATATCCTGGAAGTAGATGTAACTTTCTGTAGTTTTCTGTCATTGTGTTTGAATTGTTCTTGGCCAATTTCGAGCTCCTGAACAATCTGACACTCGAGGTGGTGCTTGGCTTTGGTACAGCACTGCACACTTCACGGCTCACTCTGAATCGGTTACGGCCTGCTGCAGTTGCTTTACTCTTTCTTCTTGTACTGTGCCTACGTGTTATGAAAATGGGTGCTAATGGGGAAAAAATCACAATTGTGACTCAGTGAAGTGGAATTTTGTTGACAAAATCTGAATTCAGCTCAGCCAAAGGAAATGCTTTTCGAAGTGTAGATGAGTATCTCAGGAATGACCATTTCTTCAAGCTTTCATGGAAAGAAGAATAAAGGAAAGAAAGAAAGAAAGAGACGCAAATTCAAATAAAAGACCAGAGAAAAGTGAGCAAATGTATGTACAGAAATAGATCCACTCCACAGGGGCAGTTTTCCTTGGATAAAAGCTACAGAAGTTAACTGTTGGTAAGTTAATGTTGGAAGGCCAGTAGGATGCTGTCACCTTCTTAGCTAGGACTGTCTGTAACTCCTGTGCCTCCTCTCAGTACAGACCACAGTTCTCATATGGCTTAAAATCACCTCGTGTAAACACGTTTTGCTGTTGGGACTACTGTCATCCTGCACAAAATCCAACGGGGCTGCATGAATGCCTTTTCTTGTGAACCCTTGGCTCCTGAACCCTTTTTCCCCCCCGCACCTTGCTTTATGAAGGTGTAAAGCCCCAAATGCCCCAGACAGCAACAAACCACCGCTGGGATCCGTGGGCTGCGTGGTGCGGCGGGGCTGGTCCCCAGGGGGCCCCGCGAGGAGACCTCCTTCTCTTCGGCCTCGCCGAAAACCGTGGTCTCCACTTGACATCACCGATGCTTCCTTTGACACAATCCAAATATAGAATAGGTTAATTACGAAGGACGGGCCTTAAGGACATCAGCAGGGCTATGAGCAAGCACATATCACCCGCTGATATTAGGGCGGAAAGGGCTAAGCAAATAGTTGTAGAGAATGGGCTAATTGTTGTGCCTATTACTATTGTCCTGCAGCTGCAACACTTTGTATGGCAGCAAAGCACACAGGGAGCCGGGCTGGACTTGGCATCCGTAATTCCAGGCAGGGAACACAATATACAGGGCATTCAAATAGCAGCGAGCACAATTAAAATTTTGAAAGATTAAAGAAAAATTGCAATGTGAAAAGAGTTTTGTATCATGGCCAAGGCAGGCTACAGGTGCTTGGTGTTGTAAACTGCACTCGTATGTGTACAGTAATAAGGCAAGGTGATATTTAGGAACTGAAAAAACAGGAAATACGCAGATGAAGCTTGTATGTGTCACACTGTAACGCTGCATATGTAATTAAAGATTATAGTAACTCATTTACATATGCTTTCCATACTGCAATAACATTGTTATACTAGCAAGTGTAAGGATATAAAATAGGTAATGGTAACAAAATGCTTCAGTATCTTTTTCTAATTTAGGATTTTAGGTGATTAACTCCCTCTCTGTAAATTTTAATAATACTGCCAGCAACAATGTAGTGAATGTTCTTTTTCTAAATAAGCAGCAGCCCTTGTTTTTGGCCTAATTTGAGAGATGGTGATACTATATGGTATGATATGATATGATACTGCACTTGGATGTGCATTTAGAGGGAGATGTGTATACCAGCTGAATTTCAGTTACTCTACGTTGTTGAACTTATGGTATAGCACATTGGGCAATTCCACGTGTATTTCATGTAAAGAATTAAATGGACTTATTTTATAACCTGATGTACTGGCTACTCCGTTATTCAGTTTCTTCACATATATTGAAGTAATTTCCACTAAAATGTACCTCTGCAACCTTTTTATTTTTATTTTTTCACCAGTGAAACATCTAACAATTTTTTATGCTTCCAACAATCTCAGGAATAAAAGATGGTTTTGGTTGTTTTTAATGGCTTGATTGTGTTTTTTCTATCAAAAAAGACAGTCATTGAGAATCTTTCTTTAAGTGACTTTTAACATTTATATTCAGGACCAAAAATGCTCCCCCTCCCTTGCTTTTGAGCAGAAAGCAAGTTTGGACTACTGGAAAAAGGGGAAAGTCTTGGAGACTCAGATTAATGAAAACAACATGTCAGTAGAAAAACCGCATATCTGTATAAAAATGTTATTGCACACGAACATGGTTCTCAGAAGGTGAGTTATGTGACATGGAGCATTTTTGGGGAGGTTACAGAATAGGGAAATGGAAGATATCAGGGTGGAAGGTATATTTTGGCAGTCATTTACTTTACCGCAGTCTGGCAAAAAGCAGGAAATGAACTTCTGAAAATTGAGAATTTTAAATGCCCAAACTTTGAATGTTTGAGGAAAACCCTTGATCTTTATTTTCATCTCTCTTCTCCTCCCTTGGCAGATGTTTGTTTGTGTGTATGAGGTTAAAAGAAGGAAATATTGCAGTTTTTGCTCAGAAAAACAGAGGTGACTAACAAGTGGAAGAAGTCTGTTTTGTAGGTGTTCTTAACCTGCTCTGGTAGCAGCCTTGTTGCACTGCTTGAGGGCCATGTCCTCTTGAAATGAAGACAGAATTGTGACAAATCTGAATGTTGCTATCACTGACAGAACTGCAGTACAGCTGGAACAACTGAGAGCATCTCTAGAAATTACTGTCTGTTGACAAAGTCTTTTCTTGGCAAAGGAACCATCATTTAAGTCTCAGGAGTAGAGAGGAACAAAGTTTCATTACTTGTAAATAATTGTGTAAAAATAGAAGCACAGATTGTTTTTCACATTAAGTTCCTTCTTCAAACCAAAGTCTATACTGCATTAAAAAAGAAGGGACTATCAAAAGTCTTAACTCAAGAACAAAGGGCCTGTACTAGCTTTGTTTGTAAAAATACAGTACTTAGGGAGGACTATTTTGAACTGGATATTCTGTACCCTCTCATTTAGTTTGCTTCCTTATTTTAATGTATCTGAAGACATTCTCAGCCTGTTTTATTTAAAGCGATTTTTGAAAGAGGACACGGTGGTTTATGGCCATGTGTCAGGTTTGATAGTGTTATGCCATGATTTAGCAAAGCACTTAAGCACATGTCCACATCCCACTGAATTTGGTAGGAAGTGAAGAAGCAGAGAAAAAAACTGTTTGCTGTGCAGCAAGCTTCTTTCAGGAAAAAAATAAATGAAAGGAGGATTCATCTTTATATGATTGTAGATCTTTTTACCAAATTCTTTAAATTAGACACAAACTAACATATTAAGATCGTGTTTATTAAACATATTCAATCAACTGAAATGAAATATTCTAAACTGGGCTGGGTCAGACCACTGAAATAGATCAGCTAATTATGGTACATGTGGGTGTACTGGGTAGTCATCTGACTTTTATTTTTTTTAGATATCTTGCCTAGCGCCCTCCCCCTTCCCCAAATCAGCCTTTTAGACACCAAGATAACTCTTCATTACATGCAGTATTAAGCCAGAGTATCTGAGCATCACTTATCAGCCTTTGCTAATTGCTCCTCATTTTCTGAATGTTTTATTCGATATGCCAATGCTGGACACCAAAAATGGTAAAAGAAATCAATGAAAATGGTGGATATTTGGCACATCTGCAACAGAAATGGGATGTACACGTGACCTAGAGAAGAAAGTGGGGTACCAGAGTAGTCAAAAAATGTACCCGGGACTTTCTGTCAATCTGGTCTTGAGACCAAGCTAGGTAATGTTTCTGGATGAAATGCTTAGAAATGTTTGTGAAAAGATGGAGGTTGTTTTCCCTTGTTCAGAGAAACAGGACTTCGCATATATGCTTACCAATAACAGGATAGTATCAAAAAGCTACTTAGTAGAAAGATATTTGATACTGCTATCACATTTTTCCCTCAGTGGAAACTGCCTAATTTTAAATTGTGGCTAACTAGTCGGGTCATATGGGAGATATAAATTATAATTCAGTAATAATCATGAGTGGTAATCTCTTCACCACTGATTCCCTGTGTGGCCTCAAGCATGCTTTCTTCAATCTGTAGAGTGGAGACATTAATGCTTTTATATCTGGCAATGCAGATAATGTGAGTGCTTTCTGAATGCATGATGATGAATTTTATAGAAGCTATGGAAAACTAGCAAATTTGGTCTCTATCGCACACTTAAAAGGATGTACAATATTGACCTTGTGTTCCAGAAAACTTTTTCATCCTATACTCTAAGGTGAAGGCCAAGTGGAGAAAGTGTCATGGTGATCAGTAATTACAGAGTAAGCCACAAGTAGAAGGCAGCCGAACCGAGGTAAAGTGCATGACAGATGCTAGCGTTGAAGCTGATTGACTTCACAACTGCTGCAGTCATCTTGTCAGACAGCATTTCTGGTGTGTATTTTTCCCTCTGTATTATCTGGTGTGCTGTTGTACAGCTTCTACCCCAAAATGATAAGACATGGTCAATTACAGATCTTAAAGCTCTGCTCTGGTTCTTTAGGCCTTCCTAAAAAGATGCAAACAGTAGGCACTCGTCGCTTTTTGTGATTTAAGAGAAAAACCCAGGGAAGCTTGTATCGATTCCCCAAACCTCCTGTGCAGTGGCTCAGGAAAATAAAACGATCGTGTCCCCTGTTTTCGGATCCAGGTACTTGGGGACGGAGGGCAGCCCCAGCAGGGCACCCCGCTCCCTCAGCCCGCAGCTCGGCCGCCAGGCTTAGGGCTCCCCGGCTCGCCCCGGGTTGTTTCACTCCTCAGGCATTTAAAGCCGCCGATTAAGTAGCAGGAAGCGGAGTTGCGAATTCCAATTTTACTCAACTTATAACTGCAGGAATGCGTATCCACCTCTCCCCTCCGGTGCTCCGCTTCGGGAGCCCCAGCACACCGGGGGGGGGCGGCTCTGCCCGGCGCCTCTGAGGAGAGCCCGGGGAGCCCTCAGCGCCCCTCACGGCACCGGGGGGGGGAGGCTGCACTGCCGGGGTGTGTGTGGGGGGGAAACTTTCCACGCTGGGCTCTGCCCGAGGGGCTGGGGGGGGCTCATCGGCCTCCTTCCACAGACCCCAGCACCGAGTGCGGGCACCCAGGAGTGGACGGTGTGCGGCGAGGTGGGTTGCTGCGATGGCCGCCCCCCCGGAGGGGAGGCACAAAATGGCGCCGCGATTCAAACGCTGCGTGCCGCCGGGGGGGCGGCGAGGCAAGGCGGGGAGGGGATGGGAGGGGGATGGGGGGGGGGGGCGGTGTCCCGGCGGGGTTCACTGCGCCTGCGCCCGGACTTGCAAGATGGCGGACAGTGCGGAACTAAAGGTAGAGCGCAGCGCCCGTCCCCCCGCTGAGCCCCCCGCGGCCGCTTCGTCTCCGCTCTGTGTCCCGGGGGGGAGGCGAAGCGAGCCGCTGCCGGCCGGGTTGCCCCGCCGGGGGGACGGGGGGGCTGTGGAAGGGCCCTGCCGGCTGAGCGGGGGCTGAGGGACGGAGCGGGGCGGGGAAGGAAGGGAGCTGTCCTCCGCTCCCTGCCGGGCAGTGCCCCCCGCGCACGGGGAGCCGCTGTCGCCGGTGGTGGCGGTGGTGGCGACGGGGGACGGTGCCTGAGTCGCTCCGGGCCGGGTGTGGAGGGCGGAGGGGGTGGTTGGGCTCGGGCCGGGCCGGGCAACCGGGGCGAGGGCGGCGGCCGGGAGCCCCCGGGGGCGGCTGGTCAGGGGGTGGCGGGGTGTGGGGGGGACACCGGCACCGCTCCCGGGATCCCCGTAAAGTTTCCAGGGGGGCTCCGTGAGCGGCCCCGGGCCGGGGGAAGCCTCAGGGCAGGGGCCGGTGGGCGCTGACAGGCGGCCTGAGCCGGGGGTGGGGTGGTGGGCAGCCCCCGGCGGGGTGTCAGAGCGGAGTTATTTGTGCCCCAAACGCCCCGAAACAAAGTTATTTCTGCCCTAAACGCCCCGGAGCGAAGTTATTTCTGCCCTAAATGCGTGAAACTTGGCGGGGGCCGCCCCGCTGGGTGGCGGAGGCTCGGTAGGAGCCGGCCGGGGATGGAGGAGAGGATGCGGCTCGTCAGGGACTTGGAGCGAGAGCAGGGTGGGTGGCGGGGGACACGCGCTGTGCGAGGGAAAAAAAAAAAAAAAAAGAGAAAATTAAAAAAAATAGCAAAACTTTCCAGTCGCTTTGCGTTGGCGAGGCGGGGGTGTGGGCTCTGTCTTGCACGCATGTGTTGGAAAGTTTGAGAATTTCACTGCGGTTGTCACAGGGTCGTTATTCGGCAGGAGGGCTTCGTTTTGGGAGCCTTAAAATTAATATGACAGAAGATTCGCAGATCAGAAGTGTACCAAACATAGTATGGACTTCAGAACCTATAAAGTATGACCAGGGAACCCTTTGTCTTTCTCTAGAAACTCTCAGCTCTCTGCACCAGAGGTCCTTGTGCTTTCATTTTGAGGTGCTTATAGAACTGGCAGGATGTAAAGAAGTAGAAATATTCTGTGCGTGTTCCACCTTTTTGGGGTCTGTGTCTGCTAGGTCAGGACAAACGCTTATAATTCCTCCTCTGTTCTTTGTTTTTCAGGGTGTCTTGCAGGGTATATTGCCCCCAAGATATATATTTTTTTTCTTTCAAATTATGCTTCCCACATAATGGGATAAAGGGTTGAGATTTAATTCCAGCGTTAAACTTTTGTTAATCTTGGCATGCCAAGTGGAGTACAGTGGATTGGTAGCTGGCTCTAGAGCTTTCAGTGCACAATAGCTGGTTTGGGTACGCGCGATGCCTTTATAAGCAAGGCTGACCAGAGTGGAGTGAGAAGAGGCAGGAGCTAGGGGATAAAGTTTTTTTTAATATGTGGTAAGGTGGCAAGATGGTGGTCTATGGACAGTGCTAGAAGGCATGGTTTTACTATGAAAATCAACAACTTATTGATCTCGGGAGCTTTGAAATACGAAGCCTCTCGTCCCTCGCAGGGCCGCCGGGCTCTGTGTCCATCTACGTGTTGCAGAGCTGTCTGCCAGCACGGCGGAGAGGAGAGGCCCGTCCTGCTCTCCCTCTGCAGTTAGAGCTCTCCTAGAAGTGTGTTTGAGTCCGCTTGTCATCCCTGACTTCTTTATTGATCTCTTTCTGAAACCTGCTTCTCGAGAACCAGTGGAGGGAAGTTATGATTTTTTTTTTTTAAAGTACTGTTGCTGCCTCAGGGAGCTGAAGGGTAAATGTCAAGCCGACTAGTTTATTTTCAATTTCACTTCGCTGCTCAGGATATTTAGTGGTACTTGCAAGCTGGGACTGTAGGATGGTAGCTCTGTGTTCTGTGAAAAGATGTTTTTTGGTGGCTATGAGGGCTTGGCAGTTTATGTAAGGGGGGAAAAAAGTTAGTTCATAATTCCGTACTTTGAAGACTTCAGTGTGGAGGGGCCTGAATGCATTTTTTTCTCTAGTCTGTACAAATTAAAAGAGGTGTGTGGATGCGTGCCTGCCTGGGGTGTGAGGAGAAGATGGGGGGCATGATGCTTCTGCCCGGAGATGTGGCTGTCACATACCGGGCTTTCCAGAATTAATCCAGCTGGGTTATCGGGCACTGGGTGAGGTGGGTGATCCTTGGAAAAACGAGGCTAATGGAGAGCTGTTACCTGCTGCACCCAGCTCCGAGGTATTTGCAGGCAGGAGTACATCCCCAGAAAGCGCACTTCTACATTCTTTGGGTTTTGAATGTTGAAAGGAGACGTAACTAGGAGAGGGTTTGTGATAAAGGCTCTGCTATTTGAAGAATGAACGGTGAATTCCTTTCATTATTTTAATTTTCTTAGGTAGAATCTTTCCACATTTCTCTTCTGATCAATTAGCGAGTGGCATTGATTTTAGATCTAGTGACCTTTAAAACTAAAATCAAATGTAAGAGTTGCACAGTAACTCACTTGGCTGGGCAAGGCGAAGTTTGTCAGAGAAGCTTGGTCAAATTTTTGTCTCTAAAACTTTCTCGTCTTCCTGTGTAAAGAACCGTGGGGTAACGTGTGGGTGTAGTGGACGTGTGTAAATAGGAGAATGACATACAACACGTGTTGTATGTCAAATGCACAAGGTAAAATAAAAGGTCTTGCTTCCTCGAGGAAAAATAGCAGTCGTTCTTGCTTGCCAAAATTTTAAATCACAAAATGATGTTTCCTGTAATGTATTCTTGCCACGATCAAGAGTGTTTCAGCATTTTGCCCCGTTTGAGAATGTTTGTCCTGCTGGAAAAAAGAAGAAAATGAGAAGATCAAACGTACTTTGCAGATCCCAGACTTGTGAGGTTACTGAATTCCTTGGTACTCTCGAAGTTTTGGATTAATTGAACCAATATGTTTTCATCACTGTTGATGAAACAAGGTAACTGGAAAGTCTGTTCTTCTCAGGATTACCTTCCTAACTATAGGCAGAGACATATGTGAATTTTCCTGATCTTAATTACTATTCCTGTATAATTGCATACAGACTCTAATTTATCTCAAGGTAAGCTATTTAAAGCTCTTTCTAATTGGAAGGAGTATACTTGAGTGATTAAATCTTTCCTTCAGTATTTCTTACGTCTCCTTAAATTGGTTATTAGATTGTTGTGATCTTTGCCTTCTACTCAAGTCTTTTGGAAATCATTACACAGTTTGCAATAATCAATTCAATTATACATGGATCAAAGAATGAAAAAGAAAAGCTAATGTTCTGGTATTGTCATTCTTGATACTGTCCTAAGAAGCTGGTTTGGAAAGCACATGCTGGGAGGTTTTCTCCTTTGTTCTCTCTCCTTTTAAGAAAGTGCCTTTGGGGATTGAAGAGATTCCTGGTGTGTTTCTTGTTAGACACAATTTATACTTTAAAAAAAAAAAAAGTGAGCCAAGAGTTTGAATGAAAATTCATAATAGCGTTTCCACACAATGGTGATGAAAACAAGCCATTTAAAACCGTGCGGTTGGGAAATACCCCTCCCCTAAATGCAGGGGAGCAGTTTGGGGAGGGGAGAGGCCGGCTGCCTGGCTTTCAGGTGGTGGTGGTGGTAGTGCCAAGTGGATCTCCGGTATGGAAACGCGTTTGTGCTAGATTACGTTGTCAGTGCTAATAAGCATAAGCTACCTGTTTCAGCGTTCAATTAGAATTTTACTCTTCTGTATTATGAGCTATTTTTGCTTAATCCTTTTATAAGTTGCTGGGGTTGCGTGCTTCTGTGATTAAAGGCAATATAATCCACTTTTCATTGTTATGTGAGTCCATGGATTACGTTACTTTCATTCCTATAATTTGGCGCGTGCCGCTATAATTGTATTTTTAACTGTATTTTGGTCTAAGTATCTTTTTTTCTGTGTTTTTGGTCTTCAGTGCTGGAACTGCAGATATCAGATGACTAAAATTGGCAGCTGTGCATCACTGTTTAGCTGTCAGATTCCCAATCCGTAACACTTCTTTATGGCCGATAAAAACAGATTGCTTATTGTACACACGTAAATACGGTGTCAGCACATTTCTCGTACAAACCCCTCCCAGGCGCTAGGGGCCATCCTGGAAGTATTTCTAGGCTGTGCAAATAAAGTTCTTATTTATTGCCACTTGTGAGGAGGAGAGGTACAACAGCCAGTCGTTCAGAGTAGCGGGCTTCTGGTTGGTTTGGGTTGCAAAGGTATTTAGTGATCATGGTTAAAAAGCTTAGGTGGTAAGAAATGAGCAGGTAAAAAGGCACTTCGTTTAGCTTTATACAGGTAAAAAGGCACTTCGTTTAGCTTTATACAGGTAAAAAGGCACTTCGTTTAGCTTTATACAGGTAAAAAGGCACTTCGTTTAGCTTTATGCCATTAAAAAAGGGAAAAGTGCCACCCTAGGTGTTGGAGGGGCTGAGGACAGCTTGTCTGCTGGTGAGGATGGGTATGGATCAGCCACAGAAGAGCAATATTTAAAAGCATCCCTTGAAGCAGCATGTAGATGTTGCTGTCTTCAGATACCGGGGGTATTTGCGGGGCGGCGGATGATCCGTATGGTTCAGACTCTGCCCCGTGCTTGTGCGGAGCACGCAGATGAGTGCAGGCCTGTGGCTCATGTGCTTGGCATGGCGGGTTTTATTTCCGTCATCTCTTCTTGCAGAAGTCAACGTCTGATCGTTTTTCTCTTTAGTGCCATTATAGCGAAAACCAAACGGGAGCTTCGGAACACTCGAGACCTGAGTGCTGCTGTGATTGTTCTGAGGTTCCCCGACCCCTGCTGCGCTTCCCTGGTCCTGAGCCCTGCGGCCGCCGGGCTCCGTCCCCTGCAGCAGCTGGTTTTGGGGCACTTGTACCTGTCTTGCTCTGACTCAGTGCTTTGAAAGGGTTACTTGTGGGGCCTTGGGCTCGCCTGTTGTTCGGGGGATTCGTGGCTGGGAAACGGATCGGGTCTCTTGCAGCTCTTCTCTTACACAGTGATCCTGGCGTTCGGCCTTTCGGCTCCACGGGGAGGGCGTGCTACCTGCAGGCATCGAGTTGTCTCGGAAATGTTTGTTTGCTGCTGTGCTTCCACTTCAGAAACTTCTGCTTTGATGTAAGACGTTACAGGTGCCCTTCTAGAGGAAGGCTCTGCTTTATTGGCCTCCATAAAAAGAAATAAAAGTCTTAAGAAAGCCATGAGTTCCATGAAGAATGTGGATGTGGTTTTATGTTAGAGAGCTGTCGATATTTACTGTGTGTGCTCTGCAGTCCAGCTGCCTCAGCTCGGGCTGTCCACAGAAAGTGGGAACTTCACCTTTGGGTAACACACAGACGTGCCTGCAAGAATCAGAAGTGTTTGTCCTGGTCTTAACAGGAGATAAAAGGGAAATTGTGTTGTTTGGGTGGCTGCCGGGATGTGCTCGAGCACCTTTGGAGTCCTCCGTCAAGCTCAGGTACTGATTGTCTCGTTGCTCTGTCGCTACTCCAGCTCTGTGTAGACCAGTAAGCGTGTGGAGTGTGGATTTGGGCTTTTTGAAATGAAACTAACTTATTTTACAATGCAAAAATTGCATATAGTACCTTCATGAAAATAAATGCTCTTTTTAAAAGTAGATTCTTTTGCTAGTAAAAATGATGGGGGGGGTGAGGAGAAGAAAAGACTTCAAGTAGTTTACAAAAGGGTGTTCATTTCTGTAGCTTAACTCGGTGCTATCAAACCTGTTTCAAACAACTACAGTCATTGCCAAACCTGTGGCTATTTCAGAGTGAATTAGAGGCTTTGGGGCAAGACAAAAAGTGGAGGATGTTTAAACCTTTGAAAATGAGAATATACAGAGTTGAGGATGCATGGGATGGGAGGTGCTGGCTTATCCAGACTTGCTCAGATCTTCCACAGTTTTCGGTAGCAGCCAGGACCAAATGAAACCAGGTACCGTTATACCGTTGCTCACCGTGTGCTGTGATACGGACCTTTATCGTCGTTTCTGTTCCTACTCCTTCGCTGATACTCCTGTGGCTGTTACAGTTTTATTGATCCAAGAATTTCTAAGCTAGTTGCTTAATCTTACTCTCCTGCTGGGATTAGGGATGCCACGTCCCTGCTGTTATCTTCTGTCCCTTAGCGTGTACTGGAGGGATACCAGAGCCTCTGTAAACAGGCATCGCATCCAGAGACTAAGGAGATGCCTCCGTCTGCTCGTGAGTAAGGCAGGCAGCAGCAGGAGGTGAGTATTACGGGGCTCATCTCGCACAAGTGAAACAAAGAAATGCAAAGCTGGTACAGAACTAGCCCAAAGGTCAGCCTAAGCGTGACCTTTATGTCTGTAGGAGATGATATATGAGAGATTTATACAGGAATTAGAATGGTAATTAAGGGAGAAGGAAAAGGAGCATCTTAAATCCATCACTTGATGTGGATGGCGCGTGAGGCTGTGCAGCAGAGCAAGGACTGCGTGGATGTGGTGAAGTTTGTTTAGCAAGGCAGACGTGGTTTCCTTCTTCAGAACATCTTCAGAACAGCTTCTTGGCTTGCTTGCTGGGTGAGCAGAGCTGGCTTCCACTCTCTTGCCACACAAAGAAATTTACCCTCACCTAGGGTGGGACGGTCAGCTGGGAATCGTTCAGAGCTGAAACCTCTTGCTTAACCTCATTTCTAGTCTTCTGCAAGATGTTCCTCCGCTCCCTTTGTACAGTAGGGTCTGAACTTAATCAGGCTCTTCGACTGAAAACAGCGCTTGCTAGCAGGCAAAATGCAACGTAGGATGGAAATAGCAGTGAGCCTGGTTTTGCTTGGCAATTTAGCATGGGTGCAGCCTTCTTTTTAAAAAAAAAAAAAGACACACAAAAGCAGAGGTTAAATCCAATAGGGGTAATATGTTTGGTTCAGGTAAAAGCTCGTAATCTGAGCTGCAGAAGTGTGCCGTAAAAAGTTGTGTGGATGAGAAAGTATGAGGAATGAATGTATCAGAAAACAGTTTCTTGAGACTCCCCTGACAAAATGATCTCACTTTTGTGCAGATGTTGTATCTCGTTTCCCTGGTGCAAAATAAGAGTCTTTGAAAGAGTCCAAGTATTTGTGTAGATTTTTTTCAGCTTATTGAAAAATCTGTTAGAGACAGCTCTGCTCAGGCTATCTATGGAGTTGTTAGTACACCTATAAATATATTGCACCAAATGAAAAATGTAGGAACTTGAGCAGTGGAACAGAAACAAAGCTGTTCTTTTTCTTAGCTTCCATGTTGATTTAGCAGTATCTCCGCAGTGGATCTGCTGAGGCCACTTGATGGCAGGACTTCAAATTTTTTTTTAATCAAGTACCAGAGCTATTGTTGGGTTGAATTGCAAGTACTTGGGATAATATTTTTCTAAGGGGTGTACACCCAGGTTTTCATGCAGTTCTTAATTTTCACTTCTACCTCTTTGTTGCTAAAACTCGACTGGTTCCGTTGAGAAGTAGCATTTTTGAGAGCTCTTGACAATGTCACTTGGAAATGGCTAAAAATAGGCGTGGGTTATAAACAGAAGTTTAAGAATATAAGGCCGAGTGTACAGCTAGCCCCATGCTGTCTCCTTACAGCTTGCAGAAGTGAATGTCTAGGGAAGGGCGAAAGGGGGACGAGCACGAGAACTAATTCCCCTCTCCCAGGCTCAGTGCTCTGAACCTGCTGGGGGCTGCGAGCGGTGCGAGCCGTGGCAGAGCTTTCCCCAGTGCTCGTACAGGTTCCTCCCGAGCCTTTGTAAGCTGCTTTTTTGTTCCCAGCATTTTGACAGGCGTTTCTGTTGTGCTGCTGCTGGCTGCATGAAGACCCTTCTCGTCTCGAGTCTTCTCGTTTGAGCTTCATGCTGCTCGCTGTTTGGTGGGACGACGAGGCTGAACAGCTGATCCCTGTCCACTCTCCTTGTGCTCTGTGGCTTTATAAATTGCTGTCATGTACATCCCTATGTTCTCTGTTTTCAAGGTTGAGTAGTCTTAGCTTTTGCCAGATGACTTCTGTCATCCTTCTGTGAACCTTGTCACTTCTAAACTTTTATTTATTTATTTTTTTAAGGTGAGCCCACCAAAGCCACCTGCGCTTTGCGATCTGGGTGACCCAGGGATTTGCATAGCGTATAATGATTTATGGCTTGTCCTGTTTCTTTTTCTAATAATTTCTGGCAATGATTTGTGTGCTTGACTGCTGCTGAGCTGATGTTTCCGTCTGTCTGTTTATCTTGGGTCCGGAAGCTTGCTCTAGAGTGGGAAAGGTCACTGCAGAGCCCATCGTTTCACATGGAGAGCGAGGGCCGTCTGCCTCCGCGGGCATCGCTCTCCCTTTATGTGCATTGTATTGCTTTCGGTCTGAGGTCTTTCAGTGGTTCTTCAGCGTGCCTTCATCCTTACAACCACGTCGTAATGTCAGCAACTTTGTCAACCCATTGATTGCTTCATTTTCTAGGTCGTTAACAAACGGGTTAAGCTCCATGCTCCAGCATAGCCCCTGCAGAACTCCCCGCCTGACCTCTTCCTCTCTTGTTTGGACAACTTGGACGCATTGGTGATAGAAGAACTTTGAATAGCAAGCTGAGGATCTCTGGACTGTTACGTTGGTTTTTTTTTTTTAATAATGCTCTAAGAATACCTGGTTTGTATGTGCAGACTAGATTTTCCTAGTTTCCTTCAACCTGCGCTATTCTGTTGTTTTTAAACATATGTACAACTCGGAGGTGTTGCCAAGCTCTTTTAAGGGGAAGCAGAGACGTGTTGGAACTTGTTTCCCATGTTCAGTTAATTAGATAAGTTTTCTTTAAATGTACTTCATGTTTTCCAGCATGCATTCACATAGCTCAGTAAAGGACTTGAGCTAAATGTTAGTTGAAGCACTGTCCGCTTCATTCCTTGAGGCCTTTGTTATTGTTTTTTTCCTGATACAAGGCTGCTCTTTACTTCTGATATAGAAGCTGAGCAAGGTTGTGAAATAATACGATGCTTACAATTTCTTTACCTGGAAGTGGAAGCCATGTGCTATCGAGTGAGTGCGTCAGGAGGCAGAAGGGTGAAGACACTGTACTAAAATGCTGGGCTGAAACCCAGAAGATGCTGCTTTTGCCATGAGATCCTAACTCTTATTGTCCTTACTGCCTTTGACCCGTATCTGTGGAAAGGGACAGGCAGAGTACAAGTTCATGGACACGCGAGAGTCACTCGGGTGACATTAATGAGCTACAAAAGGCTGGTATATATGCAAATTCCTGTTCAGATTGGGATTTGGACGAGTGCGGCTAATGAGGTGGGGCAGTGGCTTGGTGGCTGGAGCAGCGTCCCCCCTCCTGGCCCCTGCCTGGGGCTGGGAGGGCGAAGGGAGCTCTGCGTCTGCGGGCGGTGCCGCGGGGCCGCCCCGCGCCCTCCGCTTCCACTTGCTCAGGATTTCCGTGGAAGTTTCAGTTCGCTATCAAGGTTTTCTTAGGCAGCTCTTTCAAGTCTGGCTGTTCTCGTGGGTTAGCCAAGTTAAATGCCGGATCGTTTCTGGAGTTTACTCGCAATGGTTTTAATGTATTTTAGATCATAGGCGTGGCTGGAACTTGGCTTATAAAAACCTTCATTCCATCATGCAGCTCATTTCCAGGCAGGGCAGGGGTTATTGTGCGAACAGATTTGTTTTGTTCGGTCTTATTTTGATCCTAAGAAAAATGCAGTGCTCGAGGGATGAAGCAGCAGGGCAGGTGTCGCTGTGCCCAACTGATGGCGCAGGGAAATGGGGTGTCCCTTGTCCTGCTGAGCACGGATCCGTAGCACGTCCCCGTAACGTGCACCGGCATGGTTTTGGAGGGAGTGCTCCTATAGGCCCCATCTGCGCTGTGTGTGCCAGGAAAATATTGCATAGGGAATGTATTCTTAGCCTTCTTTCTAACTCACTGCTGAATGTTTTGTCCTGGGATTAACCATTGCTAACTAATGGGTTCTTAAGCACCGCGTGCTCGTCTCTGGGCGTGTAGGTAACACGATGCAGTTAACACGAGTAAAAGTTCATTTTTCTGTTGTAGACAACCGCGGAAGGCAGGAGGACAGCACCTCGGATTCTGCGGGGTGAGGTTGGGTTGGGGGTTTGGGGTCAGCTCTGTGAGGAGTCTGGATGCCTCTTGGCAGTCTGTGGCTGTCTGGTGGTGTCACTTGAAGCTTTTCTTTATCCTCGTCTGAATGCAGAAGAAAGGCAGGAAGGTCTGCTTCCTCTCCTATTATTCCATCATCTCTCTGCATTTTTGCATAGTGGGAAGAAACCAGTCGTCGTGGGGGCTATGAAAAACGGAGCTTCCTGCTTTCTCTGCCTTTGTCCCCTGCCTCTTTTAGAGAGACGGCTTTCCCAGGCTCTGGTGGGCTGCTGCCCACCGCGCTGAAATAGCCGTGATTCCTGGCAGTCGTGTGGTGGGAGCGCCGGGAGCAGCCGCTGCAAAAATCGTCCACGTCTCGATAACTGGACTCAGCCGGGACCCCAAACCTGGCTCGGTGGGGTCTAGGCTGAGTACTGACACAGTGAGGCTGTGGAGGCAGGAGGTGAGCTGCCGGGTTCGGCATCTTCACCTGCCTTTGGACGAGTGACATACGGGTTTTGTAGCCAGGAACTGATTCCGCCTCTACAGTAATAAATGTGTTCTGGCACTTCAAAATTGATCTGCCTCTATCTGCTGCAAATGTGAATTCTGTGTCACGTTGCTGCATGCAATAAATAATTCATTTTTTAGATGCGTCCCTACAGTTAGGACTGAATTAGCTTTTAGTGTACGTTCAACCGCTCTGTAACTAGTCAGACCTGTGATTTGTATTTCATCTTGTGCTGTGACTGACAGCGGTGCTTCGGCGTTTGGAAAACTCCCTTGTCTGGAGTTACTGGGTGGCCACACGTGGTTCAGGCACAGCTTTCCTGCTAGCACCCTGCCGATACGGTGCTTCCCTCTAGATGCCTTCCTGAGGCAGGACGTAAGATGGGTGAGAGTGACTTTACTGGGTGACTCTCGGGTCTGGTCGGATGTGTAGCCCCGTGCATTCCTCCAGTAAGTGTCACTAGTCCTAGTCCAGTGCTGGACCATTCCCCGGTTGATGCCCTCTCCTCCTTCGCTAGAACATGTCTGAAATCAATACCTCATCGAAGCAGAGGAGAACTTACCGATAAGCTGTGCTTTGAGAACACCGATACGCGGACTCGAGGCTTCCTCGGCTTCCAGCTGCGCTAGGCAGCCTCTGCAGAGCTGGGGAGATGATATTTCACGGCGTGGTGCACCTCACCTGATACTCTGAGGAACAGGAAAAGGAGAATTTCTCAATATTCTTCAAGCTTTTAATTCATCCTGATGACTTACTGCTATATGCCTGCTTAAAGAGAGTGTGTGCTTTGGCTTCCTTACATACTTTCTATGTACGACTCTGAAGACCATAATGGGAGACTTATTTTAAAATAAAGAAATCATGTGCAGGATGACTAGCTTTTTTTTTTAATTAAGAAAAAGACTATATTGATGCCAGTATGATTGCTCGATGGAATATTTGTTTTTCAGTTTATTGACACAGTGGGAACTTTTGGCTCCACTGCTTACTTCTGCCATAACAATTAAGACTAATTGTTAGTGGTAATAAATTATTATCCTCGGTGGACCAGTGTTAGAAGGGAATAGGGTATTTGGGCAGTGTATTTCGTAAGTATTTGTTGTCAGGAGATTTATTTCCTTTGGGTTCCGTTTCTCCCCTTAGAAAGGGAAATCTTTTAAAGATAAATCACCGACTGTTTCCCATACATGATGTTTCATCTGATCTCTTATTTTCGTGTTCTTCTCCCTTCCTTCCGTCTTTGCTTCCTCCAGAGCTTCCTTTTCCCAATTTTCGTTCTTGATGGACGTACTGTTGTGGCAGTCCCTTGTATGCTCACATCTTTGCAGATGAAAGCACCGAACGTTTTCGTGCCTTTGGTGAGAACAAGGTGATGCTGCCTTGTGGTGCACGGTGCCAAGGCTGGTGCTGCTGTGGCGCTGCCTGAGCAAGGGCTTCCAGCTGCCGCTCTCCTTAGCTCTGTGCACGGGTCCTGCCTGCGTGGTGCAGCTTGCTGCCCCCGGCCGCTGCTCTGAGACGCAGTTACAAAGCCCGGGAGCGCCTTTTTCACGGTGGAGCTTTCTGAGGAGGGTTGCTTTAAAATCTAATAGAAGATACTAATTTTATCACATGCCATTTTGGCTTTTTTATTTTTTATTTTAATGAGAACCGTGAACGGATTATTCCAGTTTTTTTAATTTTCCTTCTCCGGGGGCACAATTGGTTACTTTCAAGGGAAAGGAGAATCAGTTATGTACTGGCTTCAGTCTGCTGTTCAATATTTTGCGAATCGTTATCCAAATTTAATGTGGTTGCTAATGAAAACTTTTTTCAGATGTCAGTATGAAAGTCAGTCATGATGCAGCCTGTATCTTGCATTATGTCCTAGGAAAATGGGGCAAATGAGGGAGGAAAACCCCCAAACAATAAAACGGTAGCTCACAGAAGTCTATTCTAGGCATCTCTCTGTATAATTTCATACCCTGAAGTGCTGTCTCATACAGAGCTAACTCAGTAGCGAAACTTGCATTATTTACAGTGGACAACTAACTCTTCAGCGCTCGCTAATAACTTACGGCACGTGCAGAATAGAGCTCTGTGCAGTTTTGTAATGTACAGAAATAGCTTTTTTTTAAAAAACCTGCACCAATCGTGGCAATAATCTGTTTTAATCAAGTGATGCCGAAGTTAGCTGGCACGCATGAAGGAATAATGCCCGTCGATGCAGCACAGACTTAAATAGCTGCTGCAAGCAAATAGCAAAACCGAATGCAAGAAAGGAAGCCTTGAAGCTGTTGCGTGGCCTGCTGCGAGGAGGTTCTGTGAGCTGCTCGAGGAAGCCGCCTCTTTATCCTTGCCTCGGTGCGAGTGCATTCATTGCATTCCAGGTACATTCTTCTCCAGCTCTCCTTCAGAATCGACTTCCAAAAGCTACATGTGCTTCAGGCAGATATTTTAGATATTTAGAAACTAACCAGAGCTTAATTCTCTAGTGTTCTGCTGACACACAATAGCTGAACAGACCCTCGCTTAGTAACTCCAATCTGTAAATCCCCAATCAGTCAGATTGTTTATGTAACCATTGTTTGTTTTAATTGCATATTGAAAAGAAAAAAAGTATATATTTTTTTAACTTAAATCACTGGGTTTAGGAATAAATGCGTGTTGATGTCCCATGTGGCTTCCAGAAGCTGAAACTTCTTGGCCCTAATTGTGTGTGGGTTTGGGTTTTTTTGGTGGTGTTTGGTTTTTTTTTTGGTTAGGCGAAGAGGTAATCTTTTGGACTATTGTTGAATGCTGCGGAAGTTATATTTTGATTTTATTTTTTTTCTACCAGCGTAGGCTTTTTGCGTTACCGCTTAGGTTATAATGGGGCACTCTGTGTTCAGGCAGATCTTTGGACAGCTGTGTTTGCGGCTGGCTTGGGCTCCGCTGAAGTTTATTGCGTTGGAATTAGCTCTTCTGTCAGCCGGTTGAAAGGCTTAGTTAAGGATAAGAACACGGTTAATAAAAAGTAAATTTGTCTGGCAATGACCCTCTCCCAAATAGCTGCAAATAATTGTCTTCATAATTAGCCTTAGGTGTAAGCTGTTTGTCTTGAGAGGCGTGTTGTTTTGTATCCAGAGATTGTCTAAACTAGGATTTCTGCAATTACTTGTCATGAAAATTATGCTAGCGCATAGCTCTGTAAAAATAATTCCCATCTGCAGGGATAAATACACGAGGGACAATTAAGTCTGAGCGCGGCTGAAAAAAACCTTTGAGTCTCCAAGACCTGGAATGAAGATTACTACTGTCAGCAATCTTATTTAATAGCAGAAGTACTAATATAGCTCACCTAGTGGATAAAATCCCTTGAGAACGATAAAACTTTTGTTACGGATTAAGGTAAAAATGTGCCTTGCTTTAAATCAAACGCGGCTGAAACGTGATGGAAGTGTCGGGCAGGCTTCCTGCAGCACATCCAGTGTGCTGGGGCGCTGCTGTGCGGGACGCGGCGGGGTTGGCACGTACCATGTTAAAACAACACCCAAAAGAACTCGGGGTTTGAGTGTTCGGGCACCGAAGTGGCGTTTTGGGCACACCGTCTGTTCTGCTGCCCTCTTGCAGGAGCATTGGGAAAGGGGATGGAGGGGAGATCTGGGGGCAGCCCCCTGCACCAGGGTGCGTGTCAAGGCTTTTAGAGGGTATGTCACGTTTATGATAGCGTAACAAATACTCTACCACCTCAAAAAACAAAACAAAACAAAAAAAAAACCCACCCCACCACCTCCAACCACCCCACCACCTAAAAATGAAAACCATACAATGGGTGAGGGAGACAAAAAATAAAAATAAATAAATAAAAAAAAGACCAGCCATAAGACAACTTCTAACACGTGGTGATTATGTTAAAACTCCTCAGCTTTGCCTGCTTGTTGTTACCAGCAGCCAGTTCGGTGAGGCCAGATGTTAGTGTCTCCCCTTCTGCTCTCCCAGTGAGTTGTGCCGTTGGGCACTGTGGGGTTTCCTGTCTCCGTTAAGCGATGGACATCAAGGACTTGGTAACGCTGCTGCTGCAGGGTGAGACGGAGGCCTCGGGGGGCTGCAAGGAGAGCTCCGACTTACTGGTGAGCACGTACGGAGCGGCACTGCTGTCACCGGGCTGGCTGAATCTGCGGGTAGTCAAGTTTGAGAGCGCTGAGCAGTCGTGGTGCACTCGGTTAGTGGGCACGTGAGCCAAATCCAGGGGGACAGTGGCGGATGCAGGACCTCCTGTCTAGAAGCCCTTTGGGAACGAAGCACAGCAGGGAGTTTTCAGGTGACCTACTCGCTGCAAGAGAGGGGTTCCTGGTGTTAAAAGTCGCTTGAAGCGGAGGGAGGCTGGTTCTAGGGTCCTAATGTTTGTACTAGAAGATACGCAGCCGTGTCAGTAGCGAGGGAGCACGTCGTCAGCACGCTCAGGTAAGTAACACCCAGCAGCTTAAGCTTTGCATTGCGCTCACTTTGCTAGCATGGGAGGAAATATGTGAGCTGGGGAAAGTCATGAATACAGCGTCTGACCTTAGGAGGCCCACAAAAGGAGAGAAAACCAGCCTGGACTGACTGTTAGTGGCATTTGCAGTGTACGGTCGTCATATTGATGCACTCCGAGTGGATTAAAATGAGTGTGTATCGCCAGCTAGGTGAACGTGTAGGTTTGGTCCTGCAGTTGTGAAATGTCCTTTATGAGCACAGATATACTGGGTAAACGTTGGGTGCTTCTTAACCAAAGAAACCCTATCTCCCTGGGCATGTAATGAAAGGCATATAAATAAAACTCGTACCTGCTGTTGGTTTGCACCTATTCTTTTAGTGCTGCCCTGCTTGCCAAGCCGTGGTACGTACCACGGCGGCAGACAGCTGAGTTTTTCATTGTGAAAACCAATAGCCTCCTTAAAGGCTGCAGCGCGTTGCATATTTATGGCTGTTCCTCTGTGCTTTTGCCTCCCTTTCCTCCTGAATTACGGTGGCTTCAACCTTTTAGTGTTTTGGTTGCGGTAGACAAACGCAGGGAGTTACAACCTGTCACAGAGGCGCTTGAGCTTCCACGAATTGGTGGTTTCACTCCCTCTTGCAGCTTTTCTGTAGACTGATTTCTTTTTTTTTTTTTTATAGTTCAGCCTTGATAGTTTCCGTGTGCAAGTCTTGCAGATAGAAACGAGGGGATGTGCCTTCATAAAAGACGGGAATATTTTTCCCTTCGTGATCTTTCATTTTCACAAATCTGAAGTGTCTAGGAGCCCAGGAGTTTAGTCTGTGTCGAGAGCTGATGTAGCTCATGTGCAGCTTTCTTCCCCAGAAGATTTATGTCACGGGTTAAAGAGCCTGTTCATGGCGTGCAGGAACTCTCCTGTATTTTTACAGCTGGATGTTGGAAACACGCTGAGATTAATTCAAGACCATTTCCATAGTAATCTAATGCTTCCTAGTTGCTTTTGTTAGGGGGGAAAAAAAAGAACAATGCTGATTCTTTCTTCTTTTTCCTATCTTCTGGCTAGTGCGAGGTTTGTTCTCTTTTTCTCCCTCCTTCAGCATCCGTGTTAATGGTTAGGGAGCCGTGGAGGACCTGTTGCATAGCTCTAGGCACACAGTGCGGTGTGGTACCCAGCCAAATGGTTCTGGTTGTCCTGGCAGATACTTCGAATGTGTTTTGGAGCTTGTTCGCAGCTTCTAGTTATCACAAGCATCCGGAAATAACTGAAGTTCTCCGGATAGGTCCTGGGGCTGATTTCTGGCGGTCGAGAAATCACCCTTTCCAGAAAGCTTTCGTCTGACGGATGGGGCTCTGAACGCTGCTGGTTGGGTCTGCTGCTCTGAAGGGGGTATCTCGTGTGCTGGGGTTTGTGACCAGTTGTCAGTGTTGGCTACCCGAGACCTAAAAGCCAGGCAGCTTTAAAGGTATCTGAGCTCCCAGGTAAATCCTTCCCCCAAAAAACAGGAGGGGGGGAAGAGGCGAAGGCTTGCCATCTGTGGTGCTGGGAAGGGCTGGGCTGCGCTAGCCAGGAGGCTGCCGGCCTGGCATCGTGCCTCGATGGGTGGGCTGGCTCGTGGGGAAAGCCCTTCTGCAAAGCTTGCTCTGCTCTCCTCTGTTCGGAGAGAAATCACGGCAAATTCGCAGTAAGTGAGACTTAATGTCAGTGGCCCCGGTGCTTTTCTACACGTTTCTTCTCCAGAAGTTAAGGTTCCTAGGAAAGTGGTTTTTCTGCCTAAATAGCACTTACAAAACCAAGTGGTTCGGTGCCTGGTGCTCTTTGTGTCATAGCGCTGTTGTGGATGTCTCGGGGAAGAAACACCGACTCGTTCCTTTTTACCCCAGGTGTGTCTAGATTTTTTGTTTGGGGGACTTAACCAGTTTTCACAGCTGATATTTTGGTATAGCCGTTAAAGGAGTAGCAACTCGTGAAGGAGCTGGAGGCAGAACGCCCTTTCCTATCGCCAGCCCCGGGGGAGAAGTGGGTGGCTGACGAAGGATGACGCCCGTGGGTTGCTTTTGCATCCTTAAGCTGTTTTCTTTCAGCCCTGGCCGGTTACCTGAAGCAGGCGTGGAGGAGGATGCATCCTCGGTTCCGGATGAGGCGGTTGAGCTCGGTTTCCTCGGCGCGCAGGAACGGGGCCGTACCCGCTCGTGCAGCAGGAACTGGATCGAATGGTTGGGCTGCTGCCACCTGGCAGGGAGAGCCGCGGCCCCGATTCGGGAACGGGGTGGGGGGAATAAAGCGGCCTCTGGATGCTTCTGTGGCCCTCCTCCGTGATATATAAAATGTGGCGGCCTGTCCCGGGACAGCGAAGGGCTCTGCTGGCTTCGGGAGGGATGGACGGCGGTCGGGAGCCCTGGGCGAGGGGCTGTGGGTTGTGGGGGGGGGGTGTATGCAACCAGCCAGGCAGCCCGGTGACTAACGCAACGTCTGTGGGGGAGCGCGTGGCTGTGTTGTGCCGTCGAGCAGGAAATGTCAGCTGGGTGTTTACAGATCAGGGTTCCCTTCTAAACTCTCTGAAGGTCTTTACAGTGAGTCAAAAAAGTGCTCTGCTAGACGGCGCTAAGTCGAGGGTCTGCGCAGCTGGTTTCGACTCTTCTACTCCTTGAAAATTTTTCCTATTTTGCTCACCCTCTCTTCAAATTTTGGATGCCGGGTATCGAACTGCACGATACCATCAGCACACCCCGTTTGTTTGATACCGGGGTTTGGCTGCGGAGCTGCCTCGCAGTCGCAGTGCTGCTTCTCAAGCGGCTTAACCTTTTCTTGGCCAAATGGCATCAATTTCTCCTGCACCGGTGCGATGTCTGGAGGAACGTGGAAGTACTCGAGGACATGACGCCTCGTTACCTGTAACTGCAGTTTGCAAACTACCTTTCAGTCTCCGATACCTGTGTTTAACTTGAACCAACATTGATATTTTTTTTTTTTGCCTGTTGCTTCCTTTAGCATTAGGAAAGAGAAAACGAGCATCTTGATTGCGTTGATAAACAGCCGGCGGCAGGGCCGGTTCCCTGCTGCAAACCGTCGTGGTTATCCCAGCAGCAGGAGGCCGGCTCTCCGGGGTGGTTTTTGCAGCTTGCTGCAGCTGCACTGCCCCGAGTGAGCCGTGGCCGCCCCAGCCGGCGGGAGGACCGACAAGGCTTCCCGAAGCAAAACGCCTCGCGGCTTTGCCGATGTAGTTCAGCCAGCAAAGGGCTTGAATCGCCGCGAGGTGCGGCAGAAAGAAGTGTATGGACTGGCGCTGCCTGCGGGGGGCTGCTGCCCTGGCAGGGAGGTCGGCAAGGAAACGGAAAACCGGAGCGAAACCACAAACCTCTGTTGCTGTTTGTGACGGGCTGTTTCTAATTGACCCATCTGTTAGTGCCCCTAACGTTGCAAGCAAAACTTTTCGTGTCCTTCTCTGTAAGGACTGTTTCAGGGTGGGGAAAATCGGAGGAATTTTGTTTGCTTTGGTTCGAGAGCCTGGCTGCGCGATGGGCCCTGCTGTCGGTGTGCTTACTTCTTATTGCCTGTAACTTCCAAAATGGAGAACTTCCAGAGCGTAGCAGGAGTTTCTCATTTAGCTCAATTATTTCTTATTCCTCAGCACTTTTGCAAACGGGGCCTGTAAGTTTATAGCAAAACAAGCCCACGGTGCAGCTCTGGGGGCCGGCTGCCGAGGAAGGGGTGTTTGATGGTGACGGTCACAGGCGGAGCCCTTCACTGCAACTCCTCGTTCTGCTGAAGAAATGTTTGTTAAGCATCGTAGTGTTCTCTGTGTTTCAGAGCTGTTTGTTTCACTTTCCTTTCAGCTGTCAACACTTCAGCCCGTAACAGAGGTGTCTTGAAAGAGTAAGGCGTTGCGGTTCTTACGGAGTGCCTCGTCTGTTCCTGTTCGTAGCTCCGTGACAGGCCCGTAGTTGGAAGTGTGAAGTAGGTTTTCGGGGCTTGGGGAAGGGATGTCAGCAGCCTCCTGTGGGCAAGGGATGTCAGCAGGCTCCTGTTAGAGCTGAAGTCTTCGTGCCGGTCTGCAGCGAGGCTTCTCGCGGACTCGCAGCAGGGTTGTTCGGTGCGGTTCTGTTGGTGCGGTTCGTCAGAGCACAAGGGTTGTGGCAAAGTTAGGTAAATCTCTCTGGGTGCACACCTCATGAAGTACAGGGATCATCTAATCTAGGGCCATTAAATAACGTGACCTATTTCAGTATAGGGAAAGAGCTCCTTTGGACACCCTTTTAGTGAAGAGCTGGAGGTTTCAGGAGCTGATAGGCGTTTCAGGCCGTTTCCGCTAAAGCGGGGATTGTGTGCTCCTTAATAGGGGCACTTCAGCTGTAAGAATTGATGGGAAAAGACCTCGAGTAATACGTGTCTGAGTATTTAACACAGTGAAGAACTGGAGAGGATGAGACCATTTGTACTCTGAAGGCTGTTTGCAAACGCACGGGCTGAGTTTGGTTTTTCAGCAGCGGGTGTATTGCAGGGCCCCGATATGCCGAATTAACTGCTGTAGCGCACACAGCATACTGCGAGTACTATTTAGAATTTGATCTTTTGGAATCGATGACAAAGTATTCAGGGTATTTAATGGCTTCACACGGAAGGTCCAGATAGCCACTTGCGGCAACTGGTTGTCGGCGTTTTACTCTCATGGGATTTTTTGCGAGTCCAAAATTCCACAGGAATACCATTTCAGCCCGTGTCGTGGGCCTTGTTATGGTGAGTAAGCGACTATCAGGCGCTGAAACAGGCTTTAAAATAGAAACCAGGCTGGTAAGCTGACTTTCTGGCTCCTGCTTGACCGGCGGGGAAGTACTTAGTGCGCGCAGGCGATTGCTGGTTTCACTGCTTTGCATAGTGCTTTTCTCAGTTCCTCAAGAAGTGAAGCAGTTTACAAGTCCTTCCAGTTTGATTCATTAGCCCATACTGGGAGACGGTAAAAGACTGCAAATGAAGATGCTAATTACCAGAGGGCAGAGCCAAGCTCCCCTATCCAAAACAGAACGTGCGGCTCTGATGGGAGAAGAGGAGTTAGCAACTCGAAACTGAAGTTCCCTGTAACTCAGTAATGGTCATATGGGGTTACACATGACTCAAGTTATAATTTCTTCTTTTTTTAGCATCAATCATTTCTCTCCTTTCCTTTGAACCTGTGTGGAATAGTTACGCTGCATGGCAAAAAGTGAGAGAGGGACTTGAAAGCGAAGTAGGGTCCTGGAGTTAAGGCCTGGCGCTGCTTCTAAGTGCAAGTGCTGGAAACTTGGATCTTGTCGATCTGTGATTTTTTTCCTGACTTTCAACTGGGCGAATAAAATTGTTATGTTACAGATGTTAGCAGAAAACTGATTAGAAAATAGTTCTGCTTACAAGTTTCATCTTTTTGTACTGGCAAGTTGTCCCTGTCTCAGTTTTTCACCAGCATTGCTGTCCTGAATTGCTTATGGCAAATGGAAATCCCTTTAAAATTGCTCGTTATAGACTTTGGAAGTAGATGCACCTCTCTGTGAGCAAGTCCTGGTTTCGCTGCATGTCAGATAATTAGTGGGAGAAGAGCAGTGGTGGTGTGCCTTGAAAAATGTTACGCTTAACAGGCGTAAGCCGCAGTCTGATGTTAGTGTTGAAGATGATGTAACTCGAATACTAATTTTTTGTTTTGTTTCTTTTAAGCAAATGGTTATGAGCCTTAGAGTTTCTGAACTGCAAGTACTTCTGGGCTACGCGGGGAGGAACAAGCACGGACGAAAACACGAACTTCTCACAAAAGCACTGCATTTGTTAAAGGCTGGCTGCAGTCCCGCTGTACAAATGAAAATCAAAGAACTCTATAGGCGAAGGTTCCCTCAGAAAATCATGACGCCTGCAGACTTATCCATCCCCAGCGTACACTCGAGCTCCATGCCAGCAGCTTTGTCTCCGTCTACCATTCCACAGCTCAGTTACGATGGCCACCCCGCCACGTCACCATTGCTTCCCGTTTCGCTCCTGGGACCTAAACACGAACTGGAACTCCCCCACCTCACATCTGCGCTCCACCCTGTCCATCCCGACATAAAACTCCAGAAGTTACCTTTTTACGATTTGTTGGATGAGCTGATAAAGCCTACCAGCCTAGGTAAGGATGCAAATAATATCTGAAGGCTTTTTAAACTGGTAATGGATGAATTAATCCGCTCATACAGTAACTGGTTAAATATTGCATCACATCGGTGTTTAGAGAATTGCTATTTTTGGTAACTTTTGGAACAGCTTGCTCTACATGGAGAGGCATCTTACGTAACGCTCATTAGTTGCTTTAGCTGAGCCACTAAATGTGGTTCAAAGTTCTGTTATATTTAAGGGGTGAGTTTGAGAGGAAGCAACTGAGCCTTAGAAAAAAGGAACTTAAAACAAAAAACACCTCGCATCTGTCTGCTTTGGGTAGTTTTTAAAAAACATGGAGCTTAATTATAAAAAACCAAACCTCGAGTCCATCAGGCCCACAAAAATCTTCTCATCTGTGCTGGGAAAGAATGCCAAGCTAGATATTTGCTGTGGTTCCTTAGGGCCTGGACATCCGAGTTCAGGATGACTTATGGTTCTTTCGCTGTTGTAGCGACTCTTCTTTAAATGTTTTTTTGGATTAAGGTATAAATCACTCGTGTAGCTGCTGAGAATCGTCTGATGCTTACAGAGCGTTATATAACAATGGGTGATTTTTCTGGTGTTGACTCCGTGTAGCACTTAAGAGCCTGGCTAACTTTTAATACCCGTAAATGCTGCTTAAATACAACAGGCCTGTCGATTCCCGGAGGGGCTGCTTGGACGTTGGAGCCTTCTGCTGTCTTGAAGCCCTGCAAAAAAATCTCTGAGAATAGCTAGTAGGAGGAAGAGATTTGAGAGGGAGAAATGGGAAGGTGGTGGGTGGCTGAAAAGATTGTCCTTTGCAGAAGGGACCCCTCGTAAGGCAAAATGAGCAGGTAATTCACGCTAACAATTACACCAGCAGTCTGAACTGCTGCAGGGCTGAGGGAGGCCCGATAGTGAGCGGTGCTGGTTGCCTGCAGACTTCTGAAGCACGTTGCGCTGTTGTCGCATGTGTTTTAACTGTTGCATCTGAGACACTGTGAGGAAAAAATAGATTGCTTTTGATAGTCACACATTCCGGTCCAGGTATTCTTTCCGGAGGTATGCTGTATCTATTTAGCTTTAGCCTAAAACCTGATTGATGGATAAGCGTTCCAGGCAGTGCTGGTGGTACGGGATAATTAGGTACTTGGAATGTATTTCATCACTTTTACATTATAAATACTTAAAAATAATGCTGTAATTTCAACAAGACATTCCAATACAGGAATTATGGCATGCATTTAGTCCTAGATGCGGTAAGAACGCTTGGCTGTCAGCACCGTGCCTGCCAAACCAGCCCCGAATTAAGAGATCATAATTCACGCTCTGTCATTGCTTAGTGCTTGAGGAGTTCAGATACAATAGGAGATTTTTTTTTTCCACTTTGTGGACTCTGAGTGCTAGGGTAAGAAAATGGAAGTGGATGAAGCTCCAACCAAGCACCTTTTAAGTAATCTGTTTTTTTTTTTTTCAGTTAATGTTTGGGGTTTTTGTTTTGCACGTGCATGCTTTGTCTTTCTGTTTGTCTGAAGCAGTTCTGTTAAAAAGCTGATTTACCCTGTGCTTTTTGGGGAAGAAAGCTTCAGTGTCCATGCATGTGAGAAACATTTGTTTGTTTCCTTTTGTAGTGGAAAGTAACATGGCTACAGATCGTAAAATTGCGAACTGTAAATGTCACGAGGGTACTTTAAAGTAATTAATGTATATGTTAATGACAAAAACTATTGGATTAATAACCAGCGATGTGCATTTTTAAGCACTTTCAGAGTACCCCAGAATGGCTGAGGTTGGAGGCACCTCTGGCTCCATCTGGCCCTCTCCAGGTGGTCCAAGCAGGGCCACCTGTAGGGGTTGCCCAGGGCAGAACAACTTGGAGCAGTGGGCTCTGCAGCTCAGAGGCTTTAGATGGGAGTGCAGAGCAGACTTGGATTTCTAACTACAGAAAATAAGTTTAAAAAAACCCCACCTGTGATTAATTTACTCCATTTCTACACTTACTGGTATTCCAGTTAAAAAGTCCTAAATGATTTTTTTGAATGTTTGCCCCAAACGGTTCGAGCTTCCTCACTGCTGCAAGCAGCGCGAGTTTCCTCAAATACCAAATTTCGAGGTTCTCCGGCTCCGTTTCCGAATGGCAGATGCATGCTGCACACTCAGAACTTCTCCTTGGCACCTGGCCAGCGTTGCAGGCTCTCCTGCTTGCTTTTCCCCGGCAGATTCATCGTGAGGTGGCACAAGAAACTTTGATTTTTACTTCGTTTCCCTGCGCCGCAGGAACAAACTTAGGAGCTGACGAGGGATTTTGGATGATTGTCTCCCTGCTGAAATGGAACCTGCTGGGATAGCAGAAATGCGTGAGAGAGAATGAGGAAAACCCCACTGGTCTGGCAGTATTTGGATTCTTCTGAAATAATGGTTGTTGCATAGAAATTGGGTGAAGCACATCTTCGGATGTGATTCTCCCCTGGTCTTTCCCTATTCGAGGTGGGGCTGTTTGAAGATTGCCTGTGGTAGCCTTCTGTCTCCTCCAGAAGTAATTGTTAATTTGACAAACAATAATTTGACAAAGCCGTGAGGAAGGGAGTTGCACATCAGGGCACTCGAGCATGCATTCTGTACCCAAATACTGTACGCAGGTAGGCAGTACACAAGCTAATGTGAATAACAGATAAGGAAATTAAGTCTGCTAACCATTATTTTCGATGCTAAGAACAAAAGGAGGAAATGGATGTTACCTTCTTACACTGGCTTCCTCAAAATGTAGCTCTGAAGCGCGATAAGATCCCCACGCTGGCAGCTAGCTGGGCAGGACTCACAGCGAGGAGGAAGCGCGGTGCTTTATCACCCGTGCCCTGCTCACCAGCAGCTGCTGAGGAGCCTTTCTGCAGCGCGCCTGCCTGAAACATGTGCAATAAGTGAAGGGTAGAAGGCCCCTGGCTAACTTTTTAATTTTTTTTACTCTCTCTGGCTCCAGCAGCCCATAAAAGTGGAAGCAGCGAGTGGGATGCTTGCAGAGCTGCCTAGCTAGTTGAGCTTGTAAACTCGGCCTCTGCTACTTCAACCTGCTCGTCTTTGAAGAGCTGGAAATAGCAACTGGGTCCTGCTGACGGTGGGACTCCTCTCCTGCTGCTGCCCTGCTCGGTTAGCACAGTCTCTTGCTTTGCCTTCCGAGCGTTTCAAGTATAAAACCCCTGCGTGGCGCTCTCGGAGCCGTGCGGCTAATGCCGGCAGTCACGGTTGTGCCGGCTGGGCTCGAGGGGTGACGGCGTTCTCCTTGCTCCCAAGAAGACTGTCAGGGGCCTTGCTTAGCTCGCAGGAGGAGCAGTCCCCCCAAATGCAGCGGAGCAGTGGAGTTTGATCCATATTTGACTAGTCATCCTCATTGCAAAATTGAGGAAGCACCCGTGTTTGGTATTTTTGTGTACGAGGCAATTAAGGATGCTCTGTTTTGAAAATGTATGGTGGTGGGTGAATCTGTACAGTGAGCTCGTGCAGCGCTAAGGAGAGCCTGGGCGCACTGCTCTGTGGTGAACGATTCCATGTCATTAACTTTTTTTGGAGGAAAAGAGATCCCGTTTGGCCTTGGTGAACGTCTGAAAACTGCTTCTCTCCTTTGTTTCCTCTGTAGGAACGCCTTTAACTAGGAGAAGTTTGGTTGTTACTTCCTCAAGCGAAGCTGCAGCTTTCACTTATTTTTTCCTTATTTTCAGCCATCAGTGAGCGTAGAGACACTGCTAATTGGTTGTTTTTTAAGCACGGGGCCAATTCTCTAAAAGAAACTTCTATCACAGATAATATCTCGTGTGCGGTGAAATGTGTTTACTATGAGATGAGTAATGAGTACCCGAATTCTGCCAGATGATTGTGGAAGGGACATCAGATCGTTAAACAACATCTTAAAAATACTTCTCGTTGTAGCATATGTCATTCCTAATTGCTTTAGCTAGGTGGTAGTTCCGAAAAGCGCCGTAACTAGGTTACAGGGCTTTGTTTACCTGTTTGTAATGGGAGATGAACCTTTCCTTTGCAATTTCAGGGATTAACGAGGTTATGGGCTATGCCGGATACGTACACGCTCTTATAAAGCTGTCTGAACGGCGTAGGGATGGTCAGCCTGTCATTCGTTTGCTGTGCTTCTGTGCTGAGTGATGCGGAACACGACAGTGGGCCTTAAACCTGGGCCCTAAATCGGAGCCATGGGAATTGGGCTTTTTGCCTACGTGTCTCAGCCTCCTGGAAGAAAGGGACAAAAATGGGCCTTTCTGGGGAGTCCGAGCATCGCTTCCACAAACCCGTGTCCTGTCTGCCAGGCTCCCGATGCTGCCTCCGTCAGGTGAAAGGAGCTTCACTGCCTCTACTGAGGCTTCTCTTGCTTTGCCTAGGTCCTGGTTTAACTTCTTCATCCGTGGGCTCTCAGTTTACTGGAGAAACCCTGTAAATTTCCCTCCTGGTGCCCGGCCTGAAGAGAGTAAGGTTATGTGCTTATGAACGTGTCCTTACGGCATGCCTGCTTCTCTCTTGCATTTACCTCGGAATTTTCTTTCTGCGCGTGATTGATCACGGTTGCTGGGACATGATGCGGTCCTGAAGGCAGATCTTGAAACCGAACTGACCAAAAATCATTAGGGTGTCTGTAGATCTAGTTACAGCCGATAAACAATTAAATCAGTTAGAAATCTAGGCTGGAAAGGATAAAAGTTTTGTTTGGCAAGTGTTTCACCCTTTCGTGTATCAGCGAGCTGATCTGTTGCTGTGTCTAATCGGTATCATGGTTTATATGAAAGTCACGCTTTTACTGTCTTCTATGTTTGTTATTTTTTTAAGCGTGCTTTGTGGGAGGAAGTTCAACAAAATACTTCATTCTCAGCTCGGGCCTGAGCCGTCTGACTTCCGGCTCTACAGCGTTTAATTGTGCAAGGGTGAGCTGAAATCTTAGCTCCTGCTTTGTGCTGTAGCAGAACTAGAACTACAGCGCGCTGGGTTTTCTCTTTTTGGCTTCAGCTTTTATTTGCACGTGGTATGCTTCAGGTTCACATATAGAGAATCTTTCCATAGACTGCAGCCTGTTTCTTCTGAGGCTGAGGTAGTTTTACCCAGCTGTGTAGCTCTTGTGCTACAAGAAAAGGAGAATTATTTCTTCCTGTTCACCTCACCAGATTTGTCTCCTCACACTTGGAGCTGAGACCGCCCGGGTTCCAGGACCACGCAGGATATGGACGCTTTCAGACACCGCAGCTCTGATGTGAATGGATCTAGGAAGCTACTTTGCTTCCCAAGATCAGATTAGGGTATCTTTTTGATAATTAAAGCTTTTAGTGGAAGGAATTATGGCAGACCACACGGTTGACTCAGAGCACGCGAGTAATCCATGGATCCATGGTGGATAAGCTCGGAGCGGTATCCCATCCGAGTGTGCTGAGGCCTGGGAGTGTTGCTCTCACAGCATGAGGGAGGAAGCTGTGCTATTGCAGGATGTATTTTTAAGACTTCCACTTGCAGCTGAGACACTCGTATCGCTTCACAGATGCTAGAAACGCTGCTGGGACTTTGAGTCTTCAACTTGGACTCTTCCAGATACTTTAACCTCCCGTTAGGGTGGCTTTTAGGAAAAGGTGTTGTGGATTGTGCTGCTCGTAGTAGAGAGCTCAGCAGGGGCTCTGTTATCTAACCATAAACCTTGTATTTATTGTTTTGCCTTCCTATTAGGATTATAAAACTCGTTGCTAGCTTGTTAAAAAGCGTGCTAGAATCAGGGTGGGCCTTGCGGTGTGACGTGGCAGTGCCAGCTTTGTAGCACTGCTCCCTTGGAGTCCTTACCCGCTGCCCATGCTCATAGGGACAGAAGCTAAGACTATCCAGCCCGAATGGCAGCAGGGGAGTTGTGGGACATTCGCTGAGGTGTCTGGATAAATCAAGTGGCTTGAGCAGGGTCTGGAGGCTCCGGTGGGCTCCTTCCCTCCGGCAGCGTGACGGAGGAGGTCTGCAGCGGGGAGCTGTGGGCCCCACAAGGGCAGCGGTGCTGGGTCGGTGGCCGCTTGCTGCGTGGGGTGGGATGGCAGGGGCAGAGCCCTGGCACTGACAGTGGGCATGGAGCTGGCCCTGCAGGTCGCCAGAAATCCGTGTTGCTCAGAAACGCTGCAATACGTGACCGACGTAAAGAAAACAAAACAGAAACCCCATAAATATCTGTCCAATTGCATGGAGCTTCCAGCTGATCTATTCTTTTTATACAGCGTATCATGAAAAGTTATAAAATGCATAATACTTATGAATTAATTGTAGCCCTTGGAGTATTTCCAGGCTATTTTTGTATATGTATATTTAGGCACTGTTTCAAATAAGCTCTCTTTACTCCCTGCCTTTCCCACCCCCACTCTAGCTATGCCTATTGCTTCTGAGTATTAACTGTTAAAAGCGGTGACTTAAGTCAAGTAGAATCTGGGAACCGTCTTAAGAGATGAGTGCAGCAGACTGACCGGAACCCAAGGTCATTTTTTGTCAGTTTTAAGCCCCAGAATGCGATGCTGTCACTTGACAGCAATGCCGTGTATTTGCGAGGGCAGTCTGGAAGCCGTGTAAGTGGGCTGGGAGCTGGTTGCTGCTGTCGAGGGCAGAACGGGTTTATCTGTCCTTAAAACTCTTCCCTCTGAGGGGTCTTGAAGCGCCTTGAGGCGTTAAGGTTGTGTGGTGTGTGCTGGCGTAAGTGGTTGGGGTGAAGCAAAGCGGCCGAGCGGTGACAGCAAGCGGGGGGCGTCACAGGAGCGGTGGTAGGGGGTGTGTGGGATGTCAGGGCCTTGGCTGGGCTTGGTGGGGGTCCTGGCATCTGTGGATTGGGCAGGGTGAGAGCCCCACACAGCCCCGTGGCCGCCCTGCTCTGCCCTGCCTGGCACCAGCTCCTGCTTCAAGCAGGGCTGACGCAGCTCCGGTGATCCGCAGGAGTTGGGTACGAGGCAGGAGTTCTCCACCGTGAGGGTGGCGAGACCCACAGCGGGTTGCCCGGAGAGGTGGCGGTGGGTGCCCCATGGCTGGAGATGCCCAAAGGAGGGCTGGTGGGGGCTCTGGGTGGCCTGGGCCCGTGACAGGGCCTTGGCGCAGGGTCCCTGCCGCCCCCAGCACCTCTGTGCCCGCTTGGTGTGGTGTTTGGTGGGGGGCAGGCCCTCGGGGGCGGTGCTGCTCGGCGCTGAAAGGCTGCGGTTAATGGAAAGGAAGCGCTCGCGGGTAAACACTTGCATTACCCCCGAGCTTCATAAATTGTGGTGGTTTTAAAAGCGCTAGTGGTGCATCCGGAGATGCTGCGGGTCCCCAGCGAAGGTGTATCGGTGTCTCCTCTCCTCGGTTCTGCCCCACGCAGCAGCTTGCTTTCTGCCTCTGTATGGCTATTACGAGGTGCCGTAGCGGGCATTCGGCCTCACCTCCAAAAAATCTCCAAAAATCAGGTGTGCAACCGAACCCCTTTCTGGATCGATGCACGAGGACTTGGGCGAGCTACATTACGAGTATTTATGTACATTGTGTTATGAATTTTCCGGTTCTTTTGCTATTGAGCATAATCCAAAGCCTGTCTGAATGTTACCTTTTTAAAAGGTAAACGTTTTCTGCGCCTTTATCTGAACACAGCAATTTTCTTCCTAGCTTGGAGCCAGCGTATTAAATTTTCAGTGGTGCTATTTGAAAGGGGCTTGAACATCAGTTGGTACAGTGCCTTCTCTACGAGCTGGAAAGAACGAAAAAACAAAATGTCTGGTGCAACAAAATGAGGCACCTTACGCGTGTGGGGAAGATGCACACGAATATTTATGTAGGGTTGACAGCTTCTACAGTGCTTAGGCTTTTCTGGTCAATATTTTGACAAAATTAACTGATCAAAATTGCGTACTCTATTAGCTCAGTGAATAACCAATTAGACAGCTCTTGTTTAGCTTACAGCATCGAGCAAAAATTTGCTGTAGTGCTGATACTCTTGCTTAACATAACTATTTCTGCTCTCAGAAATAAACATGCGATTATTCCGAATCGTTGGTAAAAGGCCAATTCACAGAGAGCTCAGGCCAACAGAAGAGCTAAGGTAATTATAACGGTATAAAATGTAAGCTTGATTTTAGTCGGTGTGTTTCTGTGTTAGAAATTAATGTGTTCCCTTCGCTATTTAATAAGCTGCACTCTGTGCAGACGGATGAAGATTAACCTTAGTTTACTGCCAGCACGATGCTCAGCTGCTGTCGCATTAGGAAGCGTCGGCACCTCAGCGGCGCGGTGACTGCAGCTTCGTTAAAGGTGTGCAGGTATCTGGGTTTGAATGGAACTTTAAAGGCTGGCTTTTTCCTCAAGACAGCGAGAGGTATTTTACTGCAGAAAGATTGTGTGGCTATTTTTAGCTGTGGGTACTGGTGAGGTGGAACAGAATATTTTTAGAGCTGGAGAAAATGCAGCCACTTGAGCTGCATTCGAGCCACTTTTTTCACTCTGATGCTGTAGATTTTTTTTCAAAATAAAGAGTAGAATTGGTAGATTTCTTTTGCCATTATTATTACTTATATTCATTATCTTTATATATAAGTATTCCTACAGAATGTTAAGTGTTTTAGACCTGTGAATGGTATTCCAATGTATTAAACTAGTTTTTGCTCAAATTTTGAAAACTCATCACTCATGTGAAATGTTCAATAAAATATGCAAGCAGCAAGGCGTAATTGAGTCACTCTCACTTAATGCATACCAATCCCATATGTTGTTTGGATCATTACTTGAAGGAGGAAAGCACGAAATAATTCAGGAGACTGTGGTGATAGTGAATTGGTAAAAAAGAACTCTTTTGAAGAAGAAACACTGCTCTGCAATGTTTGTGCACCATTTAGGCGTTTTAGTGCGTCTTGCACTGATGTTAGGGACCTGCAGAGGCAACAGATCTGAGCATGTGCTGATTCCTGGTAAGTGTATGGACATGTCCGCGAGAAAACGTGCATTTTGTTCGTTGCTTTTCCCGGATTGAAGCTGGATGAATGAAGTAGTAGCAAATAGTTCCCTCCAGCACCCCCTGTAAGCGGAGAAGTGGGTATTTGTATGGCTCGTCTGAAACCGTTCTCGTTGATGCTCATTTAATTATACACGTTTGCTTGGAAAGCTTTTCTCTTACGCACTTTCAAAAATCTACCCTTTCAAATTCCTGAATTATTCAGGAAACTTTCTAGCAGCAAGGTAAAGCGATACTTGCAATTCATGGCGTTTTTTTTGAAATTCTTTGTTCTTAATATGTAAATGCAGAACAAAAACCCATCCGCTAGACGTTCGTGCGTCGTGCCTCCTCTCTGAGATTGCAAAGGAGAAGTGGCCTATAAACCGCTCCTGCAAGCTCTAGCGTTCAAAGAGTGCTGAAGAAAAGGTTATAAAATTTAATAATTTGTAATTATGGGGGCAAAAAATGCTTCTGGCAACTTTTGTCAGGGTGTTCATACTAACTGTTGCCTCGGCTAGATTCCAGCTTTATTAGATTACAAATTCTATTTTAATCCGCTCAGTTTTCAGTTGGGGATCTATTTTTGCTTTTCTTTTGTTAAATAATAATAGCTGTTTGCAGGGCATGGTTGGAGGTTTTTAGCCATTTAAAAAAAAGGATTTTCTAATATGAAACTGTATTTTCTTATTTCTGGTTTTAATTGTACTCCAGAACTGTAAAAATAAACTGTGTTTGTCTTGTCAGGATCTGTTTGCTGTTCCTAAATCCAGCAGATACACCAGGTGAATTAATAGAAATCTGCCATCTTTTCTACACTCTCAAAGTCCAGGCTTCCAATATCTTTTCTGTGAGAAATCTGAAAGCCTTAGCAAGGGGAGCTTGTATAGTGAGAGGTGAGCTTGGAAGCCTAGCACTGAGTAGTGGAGCTGCTAAATTAGCTCCGTTTGATTTGTTTTGTTGAAACTTTCATGCATCGTTTGTAGGGTAAATAGATATAGAAATAACAGATAAGGATATAAAAAGATAGTGAGGAAATGCATGGGAGATCAGAGAAAACCACAAATTAAAAAAAAAATAAAGTAAAATTCTCCTTCCCCTCCCAGGAGAGGCTCTCGCTTTGTTTGCAGCACGCCGCGAGGACACGTGAGCTGTCACCCCACCGCCCCCTAAAAACAGGAGGGGGAAGAAAACAACCTGAAAAACAAACCCCAAACCTTACAGCTCTGCTTCCACTGGCATGTGGGGTAGCAAAACTAAACAGCCAGCTGGCTTTCAAGCATGGAGAGGAGTCTGCCTGCAGCTGTTGGCTCTTCCCTGCCGTATCCCACCTCGCCCTGCAAAGAGCATGATGTAGAGGTGCTGGAGCTCGGGCTGGGCAGCGTGGCCGTACGTCTTCCTCCTCTTTCTGTGCTGCTCCGTCTGTCAAGGGTTTTGAAGTCTTTTAAGATCAGCGTTTGGATCATTTTGCTCTAATTAACAAGTTGTTTCTTCCTTCTTTGCATCTTGGCCTTGCTCCCATGGTAATCGCAACGCTTGCTTGTACACAAAGCAGCAGATTGAAAACGCTGCGAGGGGGCATTAATGCTGCTTCCCAGCTACGGAAGGAGAAGCGGCGTGTGGTGAAGCCCATCGCTGATCACTGGGGCCCCGTAGACTTGTGCTTACAGATGTTAGGATGAGCGCATACGAAGGTAATAGCCACCGTAAGAGGTACTGCTGGGGGCTGGCTTGCTCTTGGAGCCTCAGCTGGCAGTGTTAGGAAGAAACCAGCCCAGCCCCAAAGCCTTCCTCCATCCCTTTTTCGCTCGAGGTGGGCTCTGGTTAAGGGTCAGTTTGTTAGGTGTAATGTGTGCAGCACAGTTTTCGGTAACGCTCGCATGTCTGTGATGTCTTGAAGCTTATGAGTTTCTGTTGCAAAAGAATTTGATTGAAGCAGAGGCTATTCACTGCCTTACTTCTAGAACTGCAGCTTGCGAAGATGACTTGAATTAGGAAAGATCCGTGTCAGCACTGGGGAAGGAACTTTCTCATTTTCTGCCACGTTAATATATAATGCTTTAACTTGACCAACACAGGAGCACGATGAAACTGAAGCTGGAAACTCACTTCACAGAATCATAGAACGTCTCGGGCTGGAAGGGACCTCAAAGACCATCTTGTTCCAGCCCCCTGCCGTGGGTGGGGATGACACCCGCTAGGTCAGGTTGGCCAGAGCCTCATCAAACTCATCTAACCTGGCCTTGAACACCTTCAGGGATGGGGCATCCACAGCTTCTCCGGGCAAAATCACACTATTTAGCAAAAATAAGCATTGCGTTAATACTAGCCAGTAAAGAACAGAGGGAAGGGAATGTGTTTTGGGACCGCTTCTGCTGGTCTGCTTTTTGTTCCTCACTACACCAGAAAGCCTTGGCAGAAATCTGTATTAATTCTGTTCTTAAACTGGGAATGCTGCAAAACTGGGGCAGGCCAAAAGTTGAGCAGCTGAGAGGGGAAAAAAAGATTACTTGGGGAATCTGGTTTTAGACTTTCCTTTTGTGATTTTTAATAACTGCTGTTTAACTTTCTTAGGTAGGTTTTTAGTGAAGGTAGCCTTAGCTCAATGCTCGGTAGCCTTGTCCTTCAGTTAAAGGCATTGGAGTTAGCAACAGAAGCTTCCAGAGACCCTCCAGAACTAGAAGAAAACCAGAGCTGGCAATTTCTAGGATAAAGCAAGTAATACGTAGGAAGAAAACAAAAATAAGAGATTCAGGCCACCTTTAAACATGTAAAAAAATGTGAAATAATTTATATTCGTTCTGTTCTCTGGCCCACAATGCATTATGTAACATAACTGACTTATCTCGTGTTGATTACAGTGCGTAACTCTGGTCTGGCCTTTTGTAACTAAAAATAGCTATAACTTTTATTGTTTGTGGTCCACGTATAATATCTTTTATAACATATTGCATTAGTTGTGTTTGTATTTCCTGCAAACTTTTACACTGTAATATTATGGCTGGTTCTCGTCTTAAGTCCTGCATGTTTTCACTTGAAGAAATGGACTGGAGAATATATTAAAATAAAAATGGTGTTGGATGCTACTGCAGGCATGAGTGTAAGGAAACATTCACTTGAGGCTGTGCTGCGCCACAGCCCAGCGAGTGCTTTTGGACCTGACAGCAGAACCTTTTATTAACACCTGTGCTTTATCTCCTATTTATGCACTCCAGGGAGCACTCACAGTATGCCCATTATGATATTTGTGTAGGAAACGACGAGTAAAAAAAAAAAATAAATACATGTACTTAAAAAATAAGTATTTTGTCATATAACTTAATGCTTTTAAAAACACTGACTATAGCTAATATTTTCACCAAAATAGTGGTTCAGGATATATTGCCTATTCTTGTCCATCTGGCTTTAGAGCAGCTGATAAATGAACTGCATGTGGTTGCTGCATATAATGTAATAAAATCCACAGGTCTTGTACCACTGTCATACGAGAAAGGTATAAATGTAATTTTGTGAGATCGCTGCTGTTAATATTTATACGAAGTCAGGGTCTCTCCTTTTGTTGGTTCCAGCCTACCACATGCTGTTTTTAACGAAGTATCTGAAGTATCACCCTGAAGTATTCACTCAGCTGTCACTTAAGAATGAGTCAGGAAATGTATTGTAGTAAAACAAAAAAAGAAATTTTTATTAGGTTACGAACAATTGTTCTGTACTGAGCATTCAAGTGGTAAGAATAATTAAATTGAACGGTGAACTTGCCCATCAATATGGGTGTTTGAAACGAAAGCTGTCACCTGTCAGACACTTCTCTGGGAAGATGATGCTTTTGGTGTGTGGTTTTTTTTTTTCATTTTCATAGCCATTGGGTATGGTTCTGCTTGGTGGTGGTGCCCGCAGCCCCCCAGAAGGGGTGTCTTTGATATAAGGACTCTGTTGGAGTTGCTTACGTATTATATATTTCGTGCATCTAACTCCATAAAATAGCTTCTGGAAATGTGAGAAGTTGCACACCTTGTACTTCAGTCTTTCTGTAAGCTTTTACAGGGTAATTCGTGATCTCATGTGTTAAAGGAAATGAAGCGATTGAGATTTCCTAAGAGATTTTTTTATTTAATATCAAAGAACACTTAATGTTGAGTTAGCATGATGGTCTTAAGCTGATTTATCTCAGTTTTGCTGTTGTCTGTATCGCTTTTTTAATATATACTTTATATATGAATGTAACATCTGTTTATTGTGTTTTTATTTACAAGAGGGATTAAATGGCAAACTTGTTGGCTCTAAAACTGCTTACAGAAACAGATGTAAGCCAAACTATTGGGCTTGCTATAAAAATGTGTGTATGTATATGTAAACGCTTTAATGAAAGGAGATTGTTCTATTAATTATTCCCTATTTGCTGTTTTTAAAGTGATGATCTCTTGTTCTCTTCTAGCATCAGATAATAGTCAGCGATTTCGAGAAACCTGCTTTGCGTTTGCACTGACGCCACAGCAAGTGCAACAAATCAGCAGTTCAATGTAAGTGAGCTTGACCAAAAATACGGTATTTAAATTTAAAGGGGAAAAAAAAGCTTGAAAATACCAAACCTCGCTCACCCCACATAAACCTAGCTCACTCCACATCTTTCATTTTAAAATGTGATCTTCAGGAGCACAAACGTATGCAAAGTGTCTCAGAATACTCATGTGGGGAATGTTTTTCTCCTTTGCATGGACGCTGATGGAGAAGAACAGGGTGAGGAACTAAATACCACCACTGTCCGGTGGTTTCCTTTGTATTGAGTACTGTATAAATGCATAAACGTATATAAATTATACGTATTATATGTATAATTAATTTTAAATATATTACTTTTTAAAATTAATTTTAATATTTTTAAAATAAAATTAATTTTTAATAAAATTAATTTTAATACAATTATTTTTTAATTTTAACATTAATTTTAAATAATAAATTATACATATAATTAAACCTGTATAAATTATAAATGTATAAATGTATAAACCCTACCTGCAGCCCTTTCTCACCCTCAGTCAGATCCTTTAAGTCCTGTGTTGATTTGGTGTAAAGATGTTCCTCATAGTGACCAACAGAATTTTCTTTATAGCATACAAAAAAAAGGTAGGCAGATGAGAATGTAGCTGGATTATTCACCTTGGAAAAATAAAAAGGGCAGTGTATCTTGAGTGGTGTTATGACTGACCAGAAGGGAAGTGTGGTTACGTATAGGGGTTTACGTACATCTTACAGCAAACTCTGACAAAACATTGAAGAACCTGTTACACAACCAACATGTTGTAACCTGTTTTCTCTCTTTGGTAGGGATATTTCTGGGACCAAATGTGACTTCACAGTACAGGTCCAGCTAAGGTATGTGTTCCTGTGACCTGTTCTTGGTGTTGTTGATTTAGGGGGAAAAAAAAAGCCAGATATTTACTCCCCAACGTGTCAGGCTTTCCTTTTTGGAGAAGAGTCTCATCCTGCTGTAAAGCTTGCCGTTGGCCCCCTTGGAAAAAGGGCAGACTTCACTACTTGTCCACTATGTGGATGATCCATCGCTTGTAACAGGAACCTGCACATCTGAATGAGTCCATTGTTAGGCAGACCCAGCCTGAGGAATTCAGGACATCTGAGGAGAAACCTCTGACTACCTAGATCCAAACCTGTAATTTTGGGGTGCTTTCCTGCTTAATGATCCATACAGCTAATTTGGGAACTTTGTTTAGCAAGATTTGGCATGTTTTCACAACACAGTGCGAGGAAAAAAATGTTCATTCTAGCAGGTGGTGGTCTTTAAATTACTTTAGAAATGAATGGTGATGGAAGCTCTTTGCTTTTAGGTTTTGTTTATCAGAAACCAGTTGTCCACAAGAAGATCACTTCCCACCCAATCTGTGTGTGAAAGTAAATGGGAAACCATGCAGCCTTCCAGTAAGTAAGGTGTTATTTTGACATACATAATTGGATAGCATTGGTAAGAGCTGTCTGTCAGGAGTTTGCCTGAGAATTTATCCTAACCTTTGTTTTCACGTTTTGGAGCATTTGAATGAAGATGGATAGATGAATGAAAAAGGTAATTAAGTAAATTGTTTCTCAGGAGACCAGCCAGTAGATCAAGAAGATTAATACTCTGAAAGCATGACAGTAAATTTTTGTTTGACAAGCATCCACCGAGCCTGGCTAAAATTGGACTATTTTGGAGGCTGCGTGTGCTGGGAACAGAGCATCAGTGACCAGCAGGACTAAAGAGGCTTGTAGTCCTGGGGCAAAGCACGGGGTTGCGTTGAGCAATGTTAGCTAGGCAGGTTGAATAAGAGCGCTGAGAGACAGCAAAGCTGCCTTCTAATACTCCAGTGGGCAGGGTTAGGGTTTGGAAAGTGTGAGGCTTAGTGTAAAGAAGGAGGACTTGTGAAATATCTCATGTTTTGCTGTCCGATAGGTGTATTTTTAAACTGAAGAGGGAGCCTGGTTCAGGTGGGATGCAGCAGATACTGCCGTAGGGTTGAGGGGAGATGGGAGGGAAAAGGCAAAAGCGCTTTTGTTGTTTTGCTGAGAGAAAAAGTACTTTGATTCCTAGGGCTATCTTCCACCAACCAAAAATGGTGTTGAACCAAAGCGACCTAGCAGACCAATCAACATTACCTCACTCGTCAGATTATCAACGACGGTACCAAACACAATCGTTGTTTCGTGGACTGCAGAAATTGGAAGAGTAAGTAACTTTGCTTGGTACATGGTGCTGTCTAAAGCTTACTAATTTCTACTTTGGCATCTGTTTGAAAGATTTGAAAGATAAGCAAGTTTAATTGCGCAGAAAATACTTCATGGTTTAACAGTAGGATGTTCCTTCTTTTGGTTGTATTTCTGTTACATTATCGAGGCACATAGGACACGCTCCCTTAGATCAGCGGTCCTCAAATTTCTTGACAGCGCGAGCTCTCCTTCACCCCCCGCCCACCTGCCTCTGTGGCTTGGTGAGGGCACAGATAATAAGTTCAAGAAATAAAACTTCTTTTTGTCCTAACTTCAGGCATTAAGCAATTCCCGACTTGGGGAGTTGACAAAAATGAACTTCAATAAGTCAGTCCTTGAATCAGCGCATTGCTTTCGCTGATGACAAAACGCTGGATATGCAAAAATGCTGGATACGCACTATGGCATCTATATGTGCTTGAAAAATTCTGGCTTTACAATTGCAGCCATGCTGTTTTTTGAAGTCCCGAGAATTGTCCCAAGATGGAACTTTGTCCAAGAACTTGTCTGCGTGCAAAGCCCGGGATTCCTGAACCAGTGTGGAAAAATGCTCACAGCCCAACCATGCACAATAGGCAGCCGTAAAACATCCCGGTGGTATTTCGCTCCCTCTGTGTCACGATGGATTTCTTGTGGAGCGTAAAACAGCCTCCAGTTACATCTCAGAATAAATAATGGCAGAATGATTTTTTTCCAAAGTTGTCGTTTATCTAATGAGAACCACAGGTATCAGAAATAATGACTTAAAAATATACCTATTTTGGTTTGTTGCAGAAGTATCTGCACACAAATTGATGAATCTGGTTACTGCTTTCAGTAAAGAGCTGTGCTTTTTCTTAAGAAAAACACAAATTTAGGAAAAAGAAATGTCAAGTCTGCGTGGACTCCAAGCTGTTCCCTTGTGAACTAGCTCTTTTCTCAGCTTTCATAGATATTTCAGCTATAAAGGAATATAATGGCTAACTTCTGACTTATAATATGAAATCAAAGGTGGGCAAACTCTTTGTGTACTTGATGAGAATGATGTGCTGGTCAGAGCTTCCCCCCTCATAAGATCTAATGCTTCCTAATGTGATTGTTTGAGGCCCAGACAGTTAAATGTGGGAAATTTTATTTTTAGATGTGCCTGTGTGGAACAAAATTTGAATTCCCCTCCTCCCCTTCCCTTAAGAGTCAGTTGCATGTCTCAACTAGTGTACTCTACCTTTCCTGAAGTCATAATTGTGATTTTTACACAATCTGTTTCAAGAGCCTTCTGTACAAGATGCCTTGGGCAAGTTCCTAGCTTTGTAGATTCAAGCTGTCTGTAAATAATTTCACAATGTTAATTAGCTTTTTTCTAACTTCTATACTAATTGAGGCATTAAACAAACAAGTTAAAGCAGTAGTGGTTTTTAACGATGTGAGAGGCATTCGTTGCAAGAATAAAATATTTAAAATGTGTTTCTGATGCTATTTCCATTTGTGTAATTTTATACTAAGATGTATGACTGAAATCCCGTCTTCGGATTCTGGTGGCATCCTAAATGGTGGTAGATGTCACAATTGTATGGATTTTTTTTGGATTTGTTTTGTTAGTGGAAACCTATGTGACAGTTATTGGGGGGGGTGAGGGAACAGCCCTTTCGTTTTTCAATTTAAAGTATATGAATGCAGCTACAGGGTTGGAGAACATGCTTTTTATCAAAAAGTAAATGTGAGCGTGTGAATTCTGTCCTTTCTTTCTTTTTTTTTTCCTAGGGTGTGGGGGTGGTGGTGATGTTGCTGTTGACTGCATAGTACAATATTGCATTTTTAGAAAGAGGGTCTTACCTGCTGTTAGTAGCTTGCAAGAAAAATAAAAGCTTCAGAAGCCTTAGGTGGTGGTCTGAGATCCCTTAGGGATGCCAGCAGGAGCACCGTGCCGCTCCTGCCTGCCCTGTCCCTCTAGCGAAGGGGGAGCTGGCGGGGAGGTGTTTGCCGTGCATCTGCCCTGCTTGCAAGCCAGATCGCCTTCTGGAGCGGCAGAAGCAAAGATCTCCGGCGCTTTGCTGACACCAGTAAGGAACATTTGTGTGGTCTGCTCTGCTGGCTCTGAGGGGGAAGTACCCAAACCCCTGCCAAAGGGGAAGGGCAGACGGTGGGGAGCGGCAATTTCCTGCCTCCCCCTGGCTGGATCCCCAGAGTACGCCTTGGCCCCCTGGAGCTCCTGAGCCCTTGCTGCCTTACTGCTGCTGAGCTTCGGCAGTGAAGTAGTCATAGCATAAGTTGCCGTAGCATTTCACAGATGGTAAGTGCAGGAAGATAAGAAAGGAAGGTTGAACAGTGCTTCCAGACCGAGTAGGGGACGCTCCAGATGATGCATCTTAGTTATTACTTTTGGAGAGACACAACTGTTGTTTTTTTCCTATTTTGAAAAAGAAATAAGCTTTTATTTTTAAAAAGAAAAAAAGTTTTGATCATGTTTGGTCTGACAGCTTCCCTTGGATGTGTTGCACAGCTGTAGCACCTAACATAATTTATGTGAAATTACCCTTTTAAAATGGGCTGTAGGCTACATGCCCTGATTTAGATGCAAGACTTATAGAAGAGCCCTAAGTGCTCTTTTGATAGCTGAAGGAATAGCTTGTATTGCAGCTAAATCTAATCTCAGTGAAGCCTGAAGTCACTCTTGTTACATCTCTAAAACTGCAGCCCTATGAACTTCCTGCAGCACCGTGGGTTTTGTTTAGCTTGAAAACTGCCTTCTGACGTTCTCTAACTGCTTTAGAATTGCAGGGCCCTGTCATCGTGTAACAAAGTGCATAAACATTGCATGAGATGCAAGCTATCTCTTGATTAAAACAGTTTTTACTTTGATTTGTTGTTCTGTTTTCCAGAACTATTCCATGGCAGTCTATCTTGTAAAGCAGCTATCCTCTACGGTGTTACTGCAGAGGTTGCGAGCAAAGGGAATACGGAACCCCGATCATTCTCGAGCACTAAGTATGTCTGATGTACTTCTCGTTTAAAAAGGAAAAATAGCTTTTGTAAATGGAGATTTGAAATAGAAATAGAAATACTAACTGAGGTTTGGACTTCCTACAATTCTCTGAGTTTCGAGAATCTGATAGTGGTGTTCTTTGTATTCAGTTCCAATTCAAAGACTCAGAGGCTTTTGTTTGTACTAGGAGCCAGTCCAGGAACCCTGTTGACACTGTGTAGGGAAAAATGCAAGAGAATCTCTTTCACTTCAGTCATGCTGGCTTTGTTTCTTCAGAATACAACAACTGTATTTACATAGTTAACTGGTAATTCAGTACCTCGAGCAAGCTGAACTAAATGGCAAATACTGAGCCTTGATGCCGAAGTGCTGGGGGAAGGTCGTCGTCAACACGATTTCTGTTCCTTTGGCACGGTATTGTGGTTGTGGAGTGGGCTCCTGGAGATAGAGAGTCTGGCACAGTACTCCCTCCACTCCCCTCCTTCCAAATTTAGTGTGAGGTTTGTTGCTTTGTTGTTTTCTCTGACAAGTACACAGTGGTATAATAAAAATGCAAACAGAATCTGCTACACACCTTTTTTTCCAAGGGAAGGGATGAAAAGACCAACGCCTGCCAGCAGCTGTTGGTCAGACTCGTTCCTGCCCTGGTGGGAGATGCTCAGATAATGTGCGCTGTGCACAGCACAGGGCCTTCCACAGGAGGGAAGAAATTAGCCCGCCAGTAAATGCAGTGCTACAAAGCCAGTAGTATATAGCACTGGGCATTAGCTTGTGCTAATCCAGTATGATGCACAAAAATCCAGAGTTTTTCCAGGTGGCTCCTGCTTTTTGTCTGCAAGGGGACAATGGGTGTAGGTACGGTTCATAGAGCAGGAAGAATGTGGAACCGTGACTTGTTCATTTAAACAAAAGCCGCTTATAAAACAGTCCTTATAGATAAAAATAGAGGCTGGGTAGAGATGAAAGACTTCTGTAGTGTTATTATTTCACCGCAGTTATTTAAAACACAAATTTTGTCAGGGTACTTCTGTAACTTTCTATTTCTCAATTTGCTCTTCAGTCTTAAATCACAGGATTGCTTGATGAGTATTTCAGAGGTTTACATAGGCTTGTCCACGTTAGAATTACCAATGCTTTTTTTAATGCTCTTGAAGTTAGCAGTAGTGTTAATGTTGCTCATCTTGTTGATGGATTTTAAGTAACTTCCAGCTATATGTTTGTGTATATATGGAAAGACACATCTCTGTATAAATATTTTTTTTCTAGGGATCTTGGTTTAAGATGAACTTTTCCTGCTTTTAGCTTAAATTATCATTTATGATCTTTCCAGACAGTAAAGATTACTTATGTTACATATTCATTGTGCAGGTTTGAAACAGTAGTTACTGCTGTTTGCTTCCGGTAGATATGGCAAATTGCTTAGCACAGAGTTTTAAATTTGTTTTATTTGTCATCATTTTTTTTAATCCACTATGAAGTTAACGTTTTTTTTCTTTCAAATAACAGTTAAAGAGAAACTGACTGCAGATCCCGACAGCGAAATAGCAACAACAAGCTTAAGAGTTTCTCTTCTTTGTCCAGTAAGTGTTTTAATACCTTCAGAACTGGTTCTGATTAAAAGGAAAAAGCTGTTCACGGACAAGCGTTTGGTAGAGGTTAGCTTGTGCACTAACTTTGCGGGGATGGGATTCGGTACTGAACTTAAGCACGTGATTTGGCCCTGACCAGATGAGTATTCCCTGTACTTGAAAATGCTATTCAAAATTACATGTAAGCATACATTTAAATCTATCACTAGATCATGAGTGTGCAGCTTGGGTCCTTGGTGCTTGGTTGTGATAAAACCACTCAGCGGTAAGGTAGGTCAGTCTGTCTGTTAAAAACAGCTCTTCGCTCTTCAGATGGCGTCTGCAGCCAAAGAGTTGAGCATCTGTTAACTGAAGTTGATTATATGCATGTGTACACTTAGAATATTTCATGATCTTAGATGAAAAATGAAGCAGTGTTCTAGAGGATGTTCAAACAAAATTTGTCCCAGCTTTGGAGCGGGAGAGTCTAATTCCAGTGAATGTGGAAGTGGCAGGCTTAATGTTTCTTGACCTGTTAATTGTTTAACCAAATACATGCAGGGATAAGCAGTAGCTCATACCTGGGTTTGTTATCATTGGCTGAACTGCACAATACTAATAGTATGTGCACTTTCTTTTAAGCTTTGGGACATGGTGCTATTCTTGTTTTAAATATCGTGCACCTTCAGAATACTGAATTGTTCTGTGTTGATTGACACCTTGTCTTTATTGCAGTATAACTTTTTAACCTCTCGTCAAGATTAAGGATGCATCTGTTTCCTGGTTTGGCTCAATCCACTCAAGCTTGACACGAAATTCTCAGTTCTGAAATCTAAAGAAAGTTGACTTAATTTATTCTTAGAAAAATTATTTTTCAAGTTACTAAATACCTGCTTACACTCTAACAGTGTAAAGATAAACTTTTTACGAAGCAAACCTTTTATATCTAAAGGCACATTTAACACAGTGGTTACTTTTTATTCAAAAAAAAAAAGTAGATTATTGTACATCTTTGTGTGGTACTCGCACAATCTTCAGTCTTAAGACTTACCATCAATATTAATATGGAGAACTGCAAGTAATATATTTACTTACAAAGGTGTTCTGTCTTTCTACAAGATTTAGGAGTTGCCTTTAAGATAAAATCCTGATCTGTAAACTTATAACCTCATAACTTGAAATCTTAGAAACATATGACCCTATGAATCACATCGAAACTACTGCAGATGTGGAACGCTGAAGGGTTTCAGGTCCACACCTGGTAGTCAGTTTTGCTGAGTCGCTTTAGTTGAATTTTTATTTTGCAGTCAGTACTTAGTTATTCTAGAAAGTATCACAATGATAACCCCGCTGCTTTTTACGTCGTTCTTCAGGCATGATGTTTTGACCACTTTATTAGTTTCGAATACAGACAAAAGTAATGATCAATTAGTAGGAATTAAATGACTCTAAGAGTTCAGAAGTACCTACGTATGAACTCGTTATCCTAATCTTCATGCATCTTCTGGAATACTTTTTTTTTTTTATTTCAGCCATACTTGGTTTGTCAAAACTTCCAGTTCAGGCAGTCGGGTTTCTGTTCTGTCTTAATTTTCTGACTTACTTCAGTTTGCCCTAATTGTGTCCATTTGATTTCTAGATGCATCTTTCTTCTTGCTGACTGTGATTCAGATCAGTTAATATTAAAGCAGGAAGATACAAGATTAGGTATTTGTAAACTTGCAATCCTAAAAACAAACGTGTCAAATTCTACTCTTCTTTATCAGTTTTGTTAGGGATGAAAACAAAATGCTAATCAACCATTAGGCTGTAGCTTATCAGAAGTCCTACTTTCTTCAGTATTTCCTCTTTAAAGCGTAGTTCTTATCTGATAGCCATACAAGTCAGTCTGTGGCAACATATTTGTCTCTGTCATTTTAATACTGTTTACAAAATGTGCATGCTTGATTTTTTTCCAGCACGTTCCGAATTCTGTGCTGTTTGATCTCACTGTAGCTCTTGGAATAATCCATCGCTGCAAAAGCTCTTTGGGACAGAGCCTGGGCCTTTCAAACTGTCCTGTGAATAAAAGGATTGCTAGCAGGATTCAGACCGTCCCCAGGTCTGAATGCGATTTTATTATAAGCTCCATATTTTCACCTGCTGATTTGTAATCATTTGGCGCAGGCAGAAATGTTGTCTGTATTTTGTGCTCACTTTCTAATGCTTGAGTGGAAAGTGTGTGCCTTGAAAGTATGCATTGAATATGTGTTAGTCTCCAACAGCAGAACCAAAACCTAAAATCTAATGCATCTTTGGGTCTGTTGATGTGAAGATGCCGTTCCTCATATCTCGTTCATTATGGGTGTGATTCTGTCATGTTATGTACACGTGTGTACTAGCAAAATAAGTGGAATTGGATATCTGGATAAGTGAGGGTGGCAGATTTACATTTTATAACCTTTATTTTGCCCTAAGAAAAAGCACAGGGCGAGACAGCTTCCTCCGAATGTGTTTTGGATTGCTGCTGAGCTTTTTTTAGCACAGAGGCCTGCTCTCCCTCAGAGACCGTGTAGCACAGAGAAAAAGCTGCCCGTAACTGCTGGCTGAATCTAAAATTCAGCGGGCAACTAGGCTGGACTGAATCTGCATTTCAGGAAGGCACTTGGATTCATGTTCCCCCCCTTCCCCCCGGAATAAAAATAAATAAATCCTCAGGCTCTGCAGCAGGACCAAATATTTAGCTGAACAAAAATTCCAAATCTAGCATTTTACTGTAGGTTTTGCAGCGTTGTTTACAAATTCTTAACTCCTGTTCTGGGTGCATTTTTTAACGTGAAGAGATAGCAATGTTTTGCAAGCTAGTAAAAAAAAAAAAAAATAATGCAGTGTTTCTTTGGCTGATGGGAGGCAGGGATCAAACAATAACAGTATTGGGAAAGAGTTTTTCAAAACTTGGGATGCATCCTTTCTGTTATGACCTTTTTTTTGTCAGTTCTGACACGGCTTGGCCAGTGTGGCAGAGCTGATCCGGGATGTTCAGCGCCAAAAATGGGGAAAGGAGGCATCGCTTGTTGACGCTGTGTGCGCTGTTCCTACCCGCGCGTGTACAGCTTCTGTCAAAGCCAACTGCTGCGCAGAAGTTACAGGCACAGTTCTTGTACCAAAAGGTTGTGATTTTTTGTTTCTGGTTTAAATCTGCCTTTTTTTTTTTTTACTGAGACAGGAGTATTTGTTCTCCCTGCAGCACCTGTTTTTGACCCGTTTGTTTTTGTTTTGCATCGCATAGAAGCATCCGAGTTTTATCTCCACTACCCTTACTCTTGCTCCTTGCTGAGCTAGGAGACTCTTTTTGTGCCCAGAAGACAAATGAGCCATTGACCTGCCATCTGGGAGATGAGAATCCATAACAGACATGGATCAGGGGGCCTTGCTTTGTTGGGGGTTGATTATGTGATAGAAATAATGTGCTTGGTCATGGATTTGGGGGGAGGGGGTGCCAACCACATGGCACATCCAGCACCTCCTGCTGCCTGAGCTCTCCGGCACCATTACTGCAGACTCCCCAGGGAGTTCTCTGCTCCCCTCCCATCTGGTGGCAAGTTTTGTGACAGTGACTGAAAGCCAGGGGGAAGAAAAATAAGCGAGATCTTGTAACTGAGCTGAATTTGCTGAGAACAGGGTGGAGGGATTTCTGCTTACAGGAGATGCAAGAAAAAAAAAAGTGCATCATGGAGGAAGTAGTGGGCTGTGAGGAGAGCCTTTGTTCTTGATATTGTTTTTAGTTTTTTGATATTCTGAGATTGAGTGCCATCCTGTGGCACCCGTCTTGTATTGCTCATAATCAGTATGCATGACCACATTGCTTGCTTAAGCCAAACCAAAAACAGTTCCTCCTCCTAGCTACTGCTGGAACTGGCTGAAGGTTTTCAAATCAAGTAATTGTGTATTTTGGTCAATTATATATAACTTCAAAATCCTTGGTATAAATAATTCTTAATAAACCATTTTTTGTTTTGTTTTTGTTTTTCCCCCATGGAGGGAAAAGTCCCGTTTAGATGTTTCTACTTCTTAGTTTCAGTGAGGTCAGTTAAAGTCCTTCCTAAACTGCAGCCTAAGCACTTCACCAGCAAACAGCTGCTTGCTTTTGAGGAGAAAAAAAAATTTAGAAAAAAAAAATCTGATTAATGAGATAGGACTTTCACTGCCTAATCAGTCTTGCATTCATTGTAATCGTATGTCAGCGTTTGATGGTTTGGGTTGTCATTTATCTATCTAATCCAAGCCAAGATATTCCTGGTCTTAAATTTAGTCTGGACACCTCCTGTGTGTAGCACTTGTGTTTGTCTGCTCTGCGTAAGCACCCAGCTGTGCTTTCTGTAGTAAGCTTGGCGAAGTTCTGCTGGCCTGCAGACCCCTGCTGCCCTCCTGGTCTTCTACAAACACGAAGGAAGGGTGCTCCCCATCTGAAAGCTTATTTTGGGACTTGTTTTCTCCTGTGTGACCTTCCACTAACATTTTCAGACACTTTATAAAGTTGAAAAGATATGATGTGTGATAGGGGATAGTCAACTGCTTGTTTTTTTCTGATGTAGAATACATCAAAATTTCAGGGTAACTCAAGTGTATGCATAGCAATGGTGGTTATCACAGGGGAAGATGTATAAAGTAGCTTCTTAAGAGTTAACAGGTGTGACGTACTTCATGAGTAGTCACTTTCTGACAGTTCCTCGGAGAAGATAGTGAAAATAGCAGAGAAAAGCATCAGGAAATGAGCTGTAACACTGCAAATGCGTTTCTGTATGCTTGCTTCTGAGTGTAAAGTTGAATAATTACAGTAGTGCCCTGATGGATAGAATGTGGACAGCAGTTTGAATACACACTTTGTCAGTTGTCAGCTATGAGTGAATAGGAGAGGACTGACCCACGTTTCCAAATTTTAAAACCCTAATGATTGTGGAGAACTATTTTCTAGTGGTTTGTCCGGGACACTGGCATGCTACAGGTGGTTGGTGGGCTCTGCATGTTGATGAGGGGAATATAGAGGATGTGGTCCTCAGTTTCCTTGATCAAATGGAGTTGAAAAATTGATTTTTAGTAACATTTGTGTTGACGATCAAACCTACAAGTAAGGAAGGAGTAATGTATTACGGCACGTGTTTTAATTGAAACTTAAATTTGTGAGAGTTCTTACTCAAGTAGAATTCATCCTGTCCCTGTATCTTCTCAGACAGAAGACAGAAAATCCCTGCTTGTTAACTTAATGACAAAGTGATTCAATCTTGTTGTTTTTTTTCTCTTAAAGCTTGGTAAAATGCGGCTAACTATACCATGTAGGGCCTTGACTTGTTCGCACCTGCAATGTTTTGATGCCACTTTGTACATTCAAATGAACGAAAAGAAACCAACTTGGGTTTGCCCTGTCTGTGACAAGAAGGCTCCCTATGAACATCTCATTATTGATGGGTAAGTACAGCTTAAACCAAAACGAAGGGTGTAATTTACACTTTGTGTTACTGCATTTGTGCAGTACAGAATGCATTGCTCTGCAGTCTTGGTTTTCTGGCTATGAGCTGCTTTAAGCTATCTCGTCTTTTAATTTCCCTGCTGTTAAGAACTACTAACGAGTTGCATCTTCATTCAGTATTCTGGAAGGGTTGTGGTGATCAGACTGTTACAAGTAATAGTAACGAAAGGTGTTCTTTTTAGTCCCAGGTAGATCTTTTTTGAGCTATTGTGCCTAAAGGACGGTTATTCTTTTTAATATTCCGTATTTCTGGATTTTTGGGTGAAAACAGCACATTCCATTTTCTCGTTTTTTAAATGGGGCAACTGCACAGATCTGACAATTGATAAGACATTCATGTTAGATCAAATTGATACTGCCACCTTGCCCCCAGGGTGTACATACGATTTCACACTTGAGGGGTTGCTATATAGAGAAAGTGACAGAGATTGATTCCCTGGTACTGGCTACCTGCAGAACACTAGGAATGCAAGTATTGGTCTTCATGAGGAAGTGCTAGATACAAATTCCTGAGTTTGCAGTTTGATTCCTTAGACAGGAGCCTTCTTTCCACAGTGTGATAAAGGAGGAGAACAAGTAGAGTTTCTTGGAGAACTATCTATGAATGTTTTATGGAGAAAGAAAAAAACTGAAAACCACCTGCCAGCCTTTTTGGAGACACTTAAGGCTTCCACAGGCTGCTTTAGATTCAGGGAGCCCTGGACTTACATGTCCTCTGCTTTGGATCGAGGAACTGTGGGGTTCCTTCTTCTAGCTTTACAGCCTGTACCAATAAAGGCTAACAGTAAATAATTAAAACAGAGTATCATCCCTATTTCTTCTCGTGTTGCCCAGCGTGGATGGTGAAGTGTAGGTGACATAGCAGCAGCATCCCAGAGAGAAAGTTCTTTCTAGAAAATCTCTTAATCTGGGAAAAAGCAAACTTTCTCACTAATTAAAGCAACACTCTTTGCTAGGCGAGAACCACATGAATAGTGTTGGTCAAAAGCTGGAATTCCCTCTGGGAGTGATGTCGTGCCAGGATCCTAGACGTTTTAGGAGGCACAGCTAGGAGAAGAGTCTGAGTTTAGAAATTCCCATGCTCAGACTTTGTTAGGAAGTTTTCACTTAAAAAGGAAAAATAGGAAATACTAGCCTTGAAATACTCAGCTGTAGGGATTGCTTTAATTACTTCCTCAGTTAAATATTGTTGAATATAAATAGGAATAACTAAGATTTTTTTCCTTCTTCTTTCGTTTTGGGAAACGGAGAGTTCTGTGTTGAGAGATCTGGAGGATCCTACACCTGTCTCTTAAATCATAGTGCAGATTTGTATTTTCAATTTGTTTTTGTTTTTATTTTTCAATAATTCCTTTTCCTCAAGGAATCAGATAAGGGAAGGTTAGAACAACAAAAGTTCTGAAGTCTTTTTTCAAAACTTATTCAAACTTATGCTAATAATAAAGATACTGAATTTACTGAATTAGAAATGAGCTAAGCTCTTTTTGAGGACTAATATTAAAAGTTTTTGATCGACAGGTTGTTCATGGAAATCCTGAAGTATTGTACAGACTGTGATGAAATTCAGTTTAAGGAGGATGGATCGTGGGCTCCTATGAGATCGAAGAAGGAGGTGCAGGAAGTAACTACGTCTTACAATGGAGTTGATGGTAAGTCATGTTTTGGGACATAGGGACTGAATGTCATTCTGTTGAACTGTGCAGTTGCTGGTATTCCTTTAACTTTGATACAAGGTGCTTATTTTTGTATGTTGTAGCTTTTCATGAACGTTTGTTGGGAAGATTACTTGAATATACCTGTTTAGGGCTGATGTTATTTTAAGGTATAAGCAATGTTACATAATATTGTGGTCTTCTATTTCAAGTTGTAAGCTTTGTGTATGAAAGCATATAATTGTGACGTTATGATGATTGTAGGGTTGTTGTAAGCTAAAGCTTATATCGTTGGTTGACTTTGTGTAGGATGCATAAGCTCTTCCTTGGAACATCAGGTGTCTTCTCACCAACAATCAAATAAAAATAAGAAAGTAGAAGTGATCGATTTAACCATTGATAGCTCTTCAGATGAAGAGGAGGAAGAACCATCTGCGAAGAGAAGCTGTCCTTCCATATCTCCAGCATCACCGTTGAATAATAAGGGGTGAGAATTAAGTATGCAGACCAATGCAGAGAGAACATATTCACAATGGAAATACTGATGAATTCCAAGAGAAATTGTATCTAGAAAGTTCCGTATTCAGATTATATCCTAAGTTAGAAGTTCATAGCAAAGGAATTCAGCCTCTTCTCGGAAAGCCTGAAAAGATTGCAGTATAAGAATGTTACATGTGTTGTACATAACAGAAGGTATTGTACATATAATATTACATATATAAGGGATATACAGCACAAAAAGTTAAATATATACAAATTTCTATAGTTGTGCAAAAGTAACTGAGTTGTTAGGTGTGTAACAATACAGGTTTTTAATTGCATTTATGAAAATGAGTATAAAACCATGCAAGAGGTGGCTTAGAAGTATGTTTTTGTGGGTTTGAAAGTGGTTTTGTTCTATGGAGAAACAGAAAAGCAGCACATTTGGAGAGAGCAATGAGAAACGACCTTGGGTGTGGTATGGGAGTGTGCAGGTTTTGCCAGTGATTACTGCCAGTAGTATAGTGATAACGAATGCTGGAATAACCTGATTATACCTAAGTAGCCAAGCTGTTAATAGCACCCTGTTTACGCAAACATGTGGGGATGAAAATTGAGGCTGAATCTAAGGGATTGTGCAGACTCATTGAGGTGCTGGAGCACTGGAGATTGTGCAAGACTCATTGAGGTGCTGGAGCAGCATCTTGTTACTTTCTAGTGAAGCTTTGAGATTTAGTAGGGGAGTTGTTGCACATCTCTCACAATGTTCATTATGTGTCTTGAAAAGTTGACTTTGTGTTAAATTTGAGAATAGGTACAGCCTGCATGGGACAGCAATAGAAATTTTCAAATGCTGTACTTTTAGCCTTAAAGTCAAGACTACGTTTTACACTCATAACAATCCCTTGTTTCTTCCAGCATTTTAAACTTACCACATCAAGCATCTCCTGTGTCAAGAACACCAAGCCTTCCAGCTGTTGACACCAGTTACATCAATACATCGCTTATCCAAGACTACAGGCATCCATTCCATATGACACCTATGCCTTATGACTTGCAAGGTAAGCCGATTGCTCAGAGCTGTAAATACAGCTCTCTAAGCAAAACTATTACAAAAGGATTTAAACAGTCATTTTACAATCCAGTACTACAAAATATTATTTTACACCCACAGAAGATGAAATGATATCTTAAAAGAAAGTAAGTTCATGTTAGTGTCTCAAGGTTTTAAAAGCCTGACTTCAGACTCTCGTCATTACCAGAGGTTGCAAGAAGTATCACCAGTTTTATGCTGATTAAATTTATTTCATTTGAAAATAGGGTGGAAAAAAATGGGAGGTGCTTGTTTTGAGAAGCTGAACTTTTTTTCTTTGGCTCTTTACAGGTTTAGACTTCTTCCCTTTCCTGTCAGGAGACAATCAGGTAAGTTGAGGAGAATCAAGTCATATGGCAGATTTCTGACTTTTCTGAGAAGGGCTTGCTGGCATGAGTGTATAGGCGAGGAAGGAGTAGACTTATGATGCAGGTGTGAGTGCAGACAGGCTGCAGATTCTTCATATATAGAGAAACTGTAAGCAAACATAAGCCTTGCCACCCTATGGGTATAGGATAAGGCATAAAACACTTCACTTCTCAAGGGTTTTAAGCTAGTCATCTGCAGCTGGACCTTCAGCCACGGCTGAGGGTCATTCTACAATACACCAGCCACCTCCTGAATTTTTCAGACCTTACATCTAACCTTTTGATGCTTGACAATGCTGGGCCCCACCACTGGGACTCTTTGACAGTCCTCCATGCAATTCAGAGAGTCAGGGCAGCTCTGTTTTTTCTGAGATCATTTGCCTGTTCACACTGTTTGCCACTTTTTTTGCAAGTGCTTACTGAAATAGGCTAGATTGGTGCTGTCTCCTCCAGTTTTGGGTACTAAACGGATCGTTCTCAAAGGGAGTGTGGGTTGGCAAGCTCTCTCCTTTGATTGCTTTTCTCCTGTGCCTTCAAGAAGAGAGGGGGCCTGGGGTAGTTCACCTTCCATTTTGTCCCTTCATGCCTGTTTTGCAATCTCAGGTAGGAGAATTCTATTAAATGTAGAAGGGATACTTCCATAACGTAACTAATTAGGACCAGAGCCTGTATAGTAGAACTTAAATTCAGAAAAGCTATCTTGATATTCAGTAAAAACACAAACATGAGAATTACTCTGAAATGAGTACTACAGAAATCTGGCATAACTATACCAGTGCACGAGTGTCAGGGAACAAGGCTGAATAGCCTGCTTGATGTTCCATCATAGTGGGGAGAAATATCAAAGGCAAAATTACCTTACAGGTAGACTGCATTTAAAATCTGATTCTTGATAGCTGAAGTTCTTGTGTTTTGGGGGCTGCCTGTCAAAGAGTTTAACTTCAGACAGCCCTTGCTGCCTTCTAATGGAGCTAAACGTGCTATTTCTAAATGTATTTTTCACAGAAGTATGCTTTCCTCCACCAGCAGTGATTAGCACAGTTTCACCAGCTGTGGTTGGTGACTTCTGAGTGGAGGAGAGGGATGGCAAAATGATTCTTTGAATTTTGGGGATTTTTTCCAACAAGGAATTTTATGAAGAGGTAAAAGAGTGCTGCTTCTTACAACTTCTGTTTGGGTGTCTTACAATACTGTTACCTTTCTAGTATTTATTCTTACTAATGCCAGTATTTCCAATTTCTTTTGGCTTCAGAAATCAGGGGCTACAGAGGTAAAAGTTCACTGCGTCGGCCCACTTACCTTACAGAAAGGTTGAGTAGACGAGCTGGTGTGAAATCCAGAAGCTGTCAGAGCTGTAGCTTACAAGTATATTCTCTTGTGCTGGTCTGAATCAAAACTATGGTGTCTGAAATGTAACTTGAAAATGTTGTTTTTCCCCCCCCAGCATTACAACACATCCCTTCTTGCTGCTGCAGCTGCGGCAGTTTCCGCCTCAGATGATCAAGAACTCTTACACTCTCGTTTTTTCCCATATACTTCATCTCAGATGTTTCTCGATCAGCTAAATGCAGGAGGAAGCAGTTCTCTGCCAGCCACAAATGGTAGCAATAGTGGCAGTAACAGCAGTCTTGTTTCCTCCAACAGCCTGCGAGAGAGTCATGGTCATCCAGTTGCAAGTAGGAGCAGCACGGACACGGCGTCTATCTTTGGTATCATACCAGACATTATTTCATTGGACTGATTTTTGGAGCAAATGAACTTGTTAGAGGAAGTCTTTGTGCTTGATTTTACTTTATGTTAGAAACATAGACAAGTTTTTTTCCTTTTTTAGGGAAAAAAATTTACATGTACAGAGAACAAAACTATATTTTCAGTTTTACTTTTGTATATAAACCTAAAATGGCCTCACTGGTAAAAATAACAAAAAAAAAAAACAAAAACAAACAAAAAAAAAAACAAAAACAAGGAACTTCAGTTCAATTTTATGGATGCTGAAGATTTTACACCTGTGCATTTGTCATGTGAGTTACTTTTTTTTCCCCTTAGTTTGGACACAAATGGCATTATTTTTCTTCACAGTAACATAAATGGGAAAGGAACTGAACTTTTGAAGTTCAAACTTGTAGGAGGATTTTTTTTTTTGCCTCTTAGAGACATTTATATATGGTGGTGGAATCTAATTCCCCCATCTCATTTTTAGTGCAGTTTTTATTATGCTTGAAGTGGAATAAACCCTACCCAGACTGTTCCATACCATTCCCTCTGTTTGCAGGACATAGCCTTTCAGGACTGTGTTTTGTCATTTCTGGTTCTATGTGACCCTCTGTTCAGATGACATTTTTTTGGAACTCCGTGCTTTAATCAAGCATGTTGCAAGCTCATTAGTGCACCAATTACTCTTGAGGGCCAGACTCAATAAAATTCTAGGCTGAGAAATTACTTGGCTGTGCTTATGTGGGACAAGACAGAATTTTTTATAGAATCTAGCCCCGAATAAAAGCATTGACATATTTGACTGTAGGTTTTTGTTTCTAATAACTTACTATGAAATCCTTTTAAAATAACTTAAAATTCTAATCGAAATATTAAGCATGTGTCAGTTTTAACTTTGTGGAACTGCTTGTGCTTTAAAGTTAGCCATGCGTGTATAAGTGGCCTACTGAACCGAGGCCTATCTTGTTCTGTCTGGGAAAACCTACTTTTAGCTGCCGTAGATCAAATTTCTGCTTGAAAGTGAACTTTTCAACAAAAGGAAGAAAATACAAATACCAATGCACTATTGCATGGTTTGTGCAGCTGGTAATGGTTTTGGTACACTGTCTCTTGATTTCACATTCATCAAAATTATGTTGATATTAAATGTTCAATGCGAGTCTGTTAAACCAAAAACCAATCCCAAATGCCCTACCCTGCACTTAAATGAATCTCTACCTGTTGAAGTCTCTTAGGGTAGTGGGTTTCATATTCAGTTTTCTCTTTTTGGACTTGCAATTACTGATTTCCCAGTTTTTCAGTATGTTTATGTTGAACTTTTGAGCCACACTTACTTCCTGGTTTCTTTTCTGTTTTTTTAGGTTGTGCATGACATAGGAAAATCTTTTTTTAAGAACTGGTGGATCATTTGGGCTGATCCATTCTTGTTACAGAGAGAAATGTGTAAATAGCTGGAATGCAGTTTTTCAGGAGATTCTTTAAAGTAAGAGTGGGGGGAGGGAAGGAGGTGATTCTCTTGCGTCCCAAAGTCCACGTCAGAGAGAGTAAATATTTCCTCTGGTGTGAAAAATATTTTTTTAACTGGTTGAAAGTGCAGGTAACAAGTTTATCAGGAAAGAGAGTAAGGAATACTAAAAATAGCAGATTGTTGTCTGAATTTTTAATGTCCAAAACTGTTGATTGCAGCTAGTTGCTTTGAGCATTGACAAGGGCCACCTTTTGCCTATGAAGTTGTCTCAAAATCGTGCATTACTTAAAAAAAGAAAAAAAAAAAGAAAAAAAAAGAAAAAAAAAAAAAAAGAAAAAAACTTTAATCCAAGTAGCATTAGGTATTGCTGTATGATCAGTTGTATGGTTATTTGAAAGGTTCACATGATTATGTGGCATCAAAATTGTTTTTAGTGTTTTTACAGCATCCCTCTGCCACTAAATAGTTGACTTGAATTTTGAAAACAAATGTTTGTGTTTATATGTATATGTGTGTGTATATATGTATTTATAGATCTGTGTGTGTGAGTTAAAAGTGAGTTAAATAGTTTTTCCCATGCATGTGTATTTCATACATATCTGGCTGATATATATATATATATATTTCACCATACACCAGTTTTATAATTTATTAAATGTCAGTTAAAAAATAAATAAAAGGATAGAAAATGGGAAATACTTATTTTTTAAACTCAGTCTGATTTGAAGTGATTAAACCTACATTAGGAATATGTCTCATACATTTTAGTCATGAATACTAACCTGGTAACTTCAGAGCATATGCTTTGCTGTAATACCTTTTGTAAATCTGGGGTAACTCTGGTCCTTCCCGACTGCCATCCGTGTAACTGGGAGCGTGCGTGTCCCCAGCTGCTGGAGCACCTAAGAGAAATTCTGGAGAGCTTTTGCCGGTGATTGCACAACGTTTCCATTGACTGTATTGTTCAAGGTGAGCTGAAAATCAGCTTGCGTCAGTTTTGACGATGATATTAAATCTTGTTAATTCACGTATAAAATTAATGGTGGCAAGTGTATGGTAACACAGAATCTGGCACCTTTATGCCTGTGTTAGTTTTTGGAAAGTGAGGTCAACTGATGTCTTCCACTTCCTCACAAGTTCCCCTGAAGGGAAGGAAGGCCGCTCAGTTCTCTGCTAACTCATTTCCTAACCTCATTGCCCTACAAAGAAGGGGGAGAAGTGTTCTCAAGTCCTCCTTTGTGGTATTAATCCCATATGCTTTGTGAGTTTTCCTGTTTCATGCTAGGGTGTTCTTTATAGTTGATAATTCTCTGTGCCTCTGACCACAGTTAACATTACTTGGTAGAAGTCTCAGTCTGAGTTCTCGAAGTTCCCTGCAAATGTGTCTCCAGAAGTTAATCCCCGTTAGTTTGCAGTAACTGAAGGTGCAGTAAGGTGACCCAGCACGTGCCTGGCTTGCGGTACTGCTCGCTTCGCTGTAGCTTCCAAAGCTTCTGTAATCCTTGGACTGGTGGCTTCGTGTCCTCAAATTCTTCCCTAGAGGGGTTTGGGGTGTGCACGTGTCTGCGTGGTGTGTGTAGGTACATATACGCATGGCGTGGGGAAATGCTGCTCTTCGAAGAGCAGGGCGGAAGCAGCAGCTTTGAATCACTCGCGTGGGCATTATTGGTGCATCTTTTGAAAGAAGAACATACGGAACATACCGAACTATAACCTAGAGCGTGTGTTAAAAGCACCGTGGTCCTTCCACAGTTACAGGCGAGATAGCGATTCCAGGCTTGCCCATCACTCTCCATGGCAAGGATTCAGTAAGCCTTCCAAGGACGGGCTGGCTGATAGGTTTTCCTTGGACTGTGTTGGAGCTGCCTCCTAACGCAGAGCTAAGGACTGGGAGGAGAACAAGTTGGAAGTTAATTCTTTGCTGCAGTTCAACATTTCAGGGTTTTAAGCACACTTTAAATATTTTCAGAAAGGATTTTTTTCGTCAGTGTAACTGTTTTTCTTTTTTTTTTTTTAAACAGAGCTTAGATTTCTAACAAGGGAAAATTGCTGGTGGTCCCCGAAAGTGCTGCTGTTAATTGTTTTAATTAACAAAGGGAAAAATGTATATAAGCAGAATATTAAAATTACCATTAATTCCATGAATTTAAATCTGTCATTCATTGCCTTAAAACTTTCTCTTAGTTTCCATACGGCATGCCAAACCAGTAAATGGCTTTTAAAAATGTATAGTAGACCAATGTCAGTTTGTATAAAAGTACCAAGTGAAAATATTTATTATATGCATTGGAAAAAATGGTTTACCTATTGAATGTTACCTGTTTATGTAGAAATCTTTAGATGTAATAAAAAGCATTCAGCTATGTTGTGTTTACTACAAAAAAAAAAAGGGGGGGGGGTTTGCAGGGTGCTTTCTGTGAGCTCAGAGTTGCAGAGGACCCTCTTGAGCAGGAGTGCTTTGCTTGGAAATGTTTTGTGGCATGGAGTGGTTCAGGCTTGACTCTCCAATCTCTGACAATGCTGCTTTGTTTTGTGAGTACGTGTGAAGTGCTGTTCCCTTTTGCTAGCTTTTCTGCTTTTATTTGAGTAGTGTTTACCCAGCCAGAGAGGGCAGTACCAGCCTGCTATGATACAGGTGTGTTCTGGGCTGATCCCAAGTGATTCCGAGCTGATCAGTCCCCGCGACATCTGAGCATTTATTTTGTCTGCAGCTGAACAGATTTGTTAATCAGCCCTTCTGGTCAATAGGGGGGAATTAAGCACGGTGTTGGATCTCTTCTAATTTGGCTATTGATGCATATTGGAAACATGCTTCTGAATGAACTCCTTGTTTCATAAGCTAATTGCACTCACGCAAAGCGAGCGAGGGTCTTGCTCCCTTGCCCTGGTACGAAGCACCGAAGCTCTGGAGCAGCTCCGGCGGGCAGGAGGCTGCAGCCTGCGGGCGGACTCGGGGTGCCCAGAGGCCCTGCACCAAGGTAGGCGAGGTTTTGGCCAAGCGTCTTTGAGATGAACAGGGCGTAGCAGGGACAGTTACAGGGAAACAGTGTCCCTGCTGTTAGCTGGAACCTGCTCCTTTTCTAGGGAGTCCTGTCTCTGTTTCTCTGCGTCCTGCTTCTCTGGAGTGTAATCAGAGTGTTGAGCTGCTTGCAACGCTTGTACTGAACGTCCCTGTGTGACATAACTGGGCCTCCTGAGGAATCTGTTCCTACACAAAGCGGTACCGGGGTGTGTGGGGACAGCAAACAGCCACGGGTGTTGCTGACTCCCCGGAGTGCAGCCACAGGAGGAGGTGAACCCTAAGCTGTACGGCACGCCGCAAGCCGTGGAGCTAAGTGCGCTTTTTGAAATAAGAGTTGTTTTTTCAGCGTGACACATTTGACGCAAGGGAATGTTACATCCAGTTTATTTAAATATCAGCTCACACTTCGCAGCAGCGTTTCTCTGGAAATGGGGTGGGGACCTGTGTAAGTGCAATCGCAAGGCAGAATAGGGATCCTTAAAGGCAAATGATTCCCGAGTCCAAACAGTAAGGAGGAAAAAATGAAAAAAATAGTTTCAGGTCCTGCCCCTATCAAATCTCTTCTGAATTTCAGTAGTCGACTGTAGGAATACAAATGGTGTGGGCAAATTCTTCATATTTTATTGTTCCATTTGGTCCAATTTTAGCCTCTTTTAGCAGATCATCAACTGAAAGAAAGCACAAAAGAAAATACAAAGATAAGTTCAGATTTGGTATATAGGAGGGTTGTTGTGATATTCAAAACAAGAGTGATTTGGGTTTTCAAAGTGATGGTTTCCAGGATCACTTGGAGGCGCCAGCCAGTTTTAAACTAGGATTGCACTTTGATTTTGGTGTCAGTGTCCAACTTTTTAATAAAAATTTGGAGTAGACATTTTCATCTCTGAGTTCCTGTGAACTCTGGTGCCGGTAATGAAGTTCTTGCTGGGTCACACCAGCTGAAGATAAGTTCCTGAGACTTCCCCCTGGAAAAGATTCACAGATTTAATCCAAATCAGTTTATAACCACTCTTGGTAGGTTGGGTCGTTGGGTTTGAATAACAAAATTGTTCCTATTCAATTTAGCTGAACTAAGTGCTTATGCAGATTATATACCCGACTTCAAGTAGACTGTGTGCCACTTCTAATATCAGCTTTGTGTTTGAAAGCAAAGCATCCCTCAGCTGTGGCTCCAGCTGAAACCTATTCCTGGAGAAGTGGTAACTGCGGTCACCGCCTGGCAGCAGCGATGCTCCTCGGGCTGGCGTTGGGAATGCCTTGGCGGTGATGTCAGTTATTGGACTTAAAATGTTCCTTTCTGCAACAACTAAACCACTAAGAGGTATTTTCCCGTAAAATAGTAAACGTCAGTAAAATGAGAAGCACGTGAGAAATTATGCATAGAAAAATACAAAATGTTGCTGGATGAAGCTGCTGCTGGGGTTAGATGCTGTATTCCTTCCTTCGGGTGATGGGAGAGGAGGTGAGTTCCCTCGCTTTGCTTTACCTGTAACATACAGCACTAAGACAGATGTAAGAGAACCCCGGCAGCTTTTATTTGATAATGTTTTGGGCAGCAGCTTCCTTTGATAAGGTATCTAATGCAGCCCAGGAGAGGGTTTTGGTCCCATGATGCTGATGTTGAGCCATGTCTCCTTGCTCAAGTGTGTTGCTGGTCTTTGTGCCGGCAGCGTAGAGCGGTGCCGTGATGGGACACTAAGAGCGTGGGGCAGGCGGTCTGCGGGAGGAGAAGCAGTTGGCTTGGGCACCTGCATTCATTGCTTGATATTCCATCAGCAGGACACCTCCTGGGTGTCTAGAGCCTGTTGATGGACTGTCAGAACAGATGGGTCTGAAGTGGCTACGTGGTAGTTCAGTCCTTGCTGTATCTCCTGCCTGGGCCGGCTGGAGCCACGTGTCTTACCGTAAGCAGCTGTGGGAGGTCTGCGAGCAGCACTGCATTTTTTGTGCCTGCTCTCTGGAGTTTTGTGCCTGCTGTCCGGAGCGGTGTGGGCTGAGATGCTGCTCTGCCCCGCTGTTTGCAGGCAGGTATCAGTGTATGAATAAGGGACGACCTCGTTCAGCACTGGGCCAGCAAGGAGCTACGGGGAGCTGCAGACACGGAAGGTAAGGAACGATCCCTTGCTTCCAGGAGATCTAATCCTTCTCTCAAAGAGAATATCCTGATGGTAATAGAATGCTTCTAATGGCATAAATTCAAAAATAATTATTCCCAGAACACTTAAAAATAACACAGAAGAAAAACGTGTCAGTTCACATTAAATGAAAACGAAGCGCAAGCTTTTCTGGAAGCGCTGTAAATGAAGGTATGTGCCAGTAGTTACTGAACAGCCGCAGATGCTAATGAAATTGAGTCTGCTCTGGCATCAAATATTTATAGCAGCTTAGCAAGCTGGAGTTCAGCATGTCAAGCCAAAGGGGGAATTTCTTGTTGAGAAGAAGCATCGCTTGCTACGTAGGATCTATGGTGCTTTGTTAGGAGCTGGCGGATGGGCTGCACATTTCTGCACATTTACTCCCAAAGTAATGGGAAATCCCCCCGCGCCTCCCGAAGCTTCTCTGTGTAATAGTGGTTCTTGCTGGGATGCCTTTAATTAGGGTTAATGTCTCCATGTCTTCACTGTTTGTTCAGCTCTCATAATAGCTCCGAAAGTGTTTTCAGATGTAAATAGCTGCATAAACTATTATTCCAGTTAAACAATTGAGGAAGATGCTCAACGACATGCCTTGCTGGCACATCACCCGTAACGCTGGCTCAGCTGATGAGTGCACCAGGATAGACAAACCTTGTCCTGATGAAATCCAACTCTCCTTCACCATAAGGAAGGCCCTCAAGGAGCCAGACAGGGCCTACACAAACCCCAGAACCTTGGTAAACCCCCCCCGCTTTGCCTGCCTCAAACCGCTGATAGGGGTTTCTGGTGCCCCACCTTCGGCAGAGGGGAGCAGCTTTCAGACAGGCAGGACTATTTTTACTTTTTTTTTTTAAGAATCTTAATTAAAATGTCCTTCTCTCTTACGATTTGCACTTGCCATGGCAGTGCTCTCGGGGGAATCGGGCAATTCCCTGAGCCCTGCCCTGCCGAGGGTGCTCAGCACCCACCTTGCTGGCAGGCGCTGCTCCTGTGCTCCCAGCTGGAAGCTTCTGGCCCTGCCTCGGCTGCAGCGGGAGAGCAGGGAGGAAGGGACCAGAAGCTCAGGAGCACACACTACCACAAACTACGTCTCTGTGTGGTGAAATACCTTCTTCCTCGGAGAGTTTTTCTCCCAAGTTTGTCAGCTTGGCCCTCAGCTCTGAGACAGCGATGACCCCTCTCTTCTGCCTGTCTATCATGGACAAGGCCGTGAGGATTTCCTTCTCGGGCTCCTCCTGCTTTGTTTGCCTGTACATTATATTCAGGAAAGTGGAGAAGTCCAGTTCTGCATTTTGCTCTGGAAGAACAAGAGCACATTCTTTATGAGGGGCTCAGTGCTGTAGTCCCCATCCAGCCCTAACCCCCTCCTGTGTCCTCCCCAGTCTCCCGAAGCAGCCGCAGGATGCCTCCCCTGCTCTGGAAGCTTTTTTAATGGCACTGCTTGGATCTGTGGCTGTGTTGGCTCTGTTTGCCAGCAGTGCCTTGGGCTGGGCTTTGGTGACTGCTCCTGCTTGTGCTGCAGGGCCTGGGCTGCTTCACCCCAGAGCAGGTAAGTGCCCGGCCTGCAGCCAGCCCCCTCTTCCTTGCACATTGTCTCCTGAGTACTGAAACACTGAGTTTTAACACCAAAACAAAACAAAAAAACAAAAAACACAACAAAGCAAAAACTCCTGCCAGGACCAGATAGCTTAACTTCAATGTGCTCATCAATTTTTTCTGGCCGTAGCCCAGCTCGGTTCCCTCGGCTGCCCCGGACTCACCGATCTCGTGCAGGTGAAGGTGCCTCTGCACCTCCCCTGGCGTCGGGCTGGCTCCCAGGCACCGCATCACGGCCATCAGGTCGCTGGCTTTGATCTTGCCTTTTTGTTTCTTGTCGTACAGGGAGAAGCATTCCTTGAACTCTAATTAAAAACCAAAACTCTCCGTTATGTCATGTAAGGTTACCTCGAGCTGCAGCCATGGTCCTGCTGCCTGCGGGGCGGCATTGGTCGGGTTCCAGCGGGGATATTGTGTCTGCCTCCGGTGTCTTCTTTCACAGAGGTACTGGATGGGGGGGGATTGGAGGTGGGGGGGGGAAGGACCCGGAATAAAGTGCCAAGGGTAATTAAAAGTCCAGGCTTACAACTAACTGAGCTGATTAGGGTCCTTCGGTCTAATGAGGGAAGTCTGAAAGTGGAGCCTGGTCTGCAACGGAGTTAAGGACCATTAGAAAGCGCTTTTCTCCCCATTCCTGGGGGCAGGAGGGCGTGCTGGAGGCATGGTTCGGTCCCTGCCAGCATCGTCCCGCAGCTGGACAGCTGGATCTTAAAATGACAGATGAAGGAAGGGATAACGCAAAGCACAGCGGGGTTTGCAGAGCAGCTGGGAGACCCCAAACCAGCCTCTTCCATCCCCCCTCACCCCTCCCATCCTCCCTGCCCTTAGTGCTGTGGGTGCCCGTGGGTGCTGGGTGCCCGTGGGGGCCGTGGCCCCGGCTGCCCCCTCCCGCGCTGCTGAGCCACAGGGCACTGCAGCTTAACAGCTTTGCAATAATACTCTTACTCCAGCTCTCTTCCGCGTTTCTTGTAGCAAACTCTTCCTGCTAAAGGCAGGGGCCCCCTCCCCACAGCCAGCCCCGATTTCTCGCCCCGAGCCCCCACTGCCCCGGGCTGGCTGTGAGGGTTTGTCCCCTTGCCCCCCTTTGCTCTGATCGGAGGTGAAATGATTGTAGGTGGAAAAAAAAAAAAGTACTTACCATTAATTTGATCCTGCGACAGAAATTTTGCCTGCAGCGAGAAGGGGGGCGGGGGAGGGGGGGAGAAGAAGGAGAGAACAGCAACACAACTTTAAAATCTGGAAGGGGGGGGGTATGGAGGGGGTGCGGTTTGTATCAGCCCAAACCCTCGCTCACCATTGTTTTGGGGCCTTCCGTGTGTTTCAGGCTGTGGGGACGGGCGGCTGCTGCGTTCGGTGTGGAGAAGGGCTAAAGTCCGCCAGCCCTGGGTGGCGAGGCAGGGCTGTAATAAATACCCCGCTGCCATGGCTACCGGGCCTGATCCCTGCCCGGCCGCATCCTGCAGGCCGCGGGGCCCTGAGCTGTTATACGGAGCTGGGAGAGGAGGATCCGTGCCTGGATGCTGAAACAGAGGGGGGGGGCTGCAGGAAGTGGTTGGGTTTTAAACCTTTTTTTGGGGAGGAGGCAGCAACCTCCAGCTTCTGGGGCCTAGCCCGGATAGCTGCGCTGTCTTACAGCCCCTTCTGGTGCCAGGCTTCTGGCACTTGGTTGACATTCAGGGCATTAAAAGGCAAGGATTATGTACAAAAATGCTGAGCAGAACTCACTGTTTTGTCCCAAAATAATAAAAACGGAGCCAGCAGCTCAGCTGCGCGCTGCTCTGCCTCGCTGGATCCACTGGCAATGCCAGCCCACGGCTGGGCTCCAGGACCCCGAACATCGCTGCTCCACGGGCCGCATCCTTCCCAGCACAGCCCCAGCCTGCTACACCCTGAGGTACGGGTCCTTGAGTCTCGTGGGATGAAGATTCTCCCCTCAGGGAACAGCTGCTTCAAGCATGGCAAGTCACTCAGCTTTTATCAAACGTTTTTATTCAGTCTGTTTTGCTATTAACTTTATTTTTTTTTAACCGCTTGGGTTCTGTCACACCGGGGTTTGATACAGACTTCATGGACACGAACTGTTACAGGGATTCAGCCGGGGTTGGAGGAGCTCAGCTCCATCACCTGAGTAGTGACTGAGTACAGAAAATGATGCTACCGGGGGGGCGTAGGGGACCTGCAGGATCAGCCCTTTGTGCCTGGGGGCTTGTACAAAACCTCCCCTCCTTAGCTGGGTCTGGGTAACACAGGACATGCCTTGCACCTACGTCAGTCAAGGAATTTATTTGAAATACCTCTACATTAGAAAAACTATTTTTTTTCTTTGAATCACTCAGAAATATCAAAACTTATAAACTTTCCTTTCCTGCGTGGAGGTTGTTCATGTGCAGGGTGTAAAAAGCCCATGGCTCGGGGATATAGATCACGCCAGGGTACTTCTTCCTGAGGATTTTGTCATTCCACAGCCAAATCACCCAGACAGCAATGAGGACCAGCGTTATGATGAACGAGTAGAAGAGGAAAAGCCCATTGCTGTCCAGGACGAGTCCTTTGCGTTTCTGGTGCATCACCAAAGCCATCATGGCAAAGAAAGTGAAAATGTAGAGGATGAAGATCTGCCCCTCTGTCACGAGATACCTGCAAAGCAAAAGCACCCGTTAGTGCTCTTCGTGAGGAGCTGGGCTCTGCAGCCAGGTGAGCTGAGCTGCGCTGCTGCCGTGGGGCAGCCCTAAAATTCACGTTTTCCACAAGTAGTTGTCCGGACTGTTTGTAGTGATAGTAAGAGCTCCTAACAGCACAGTACCCTAAACATTTTTTCTTCATTAAAGCAGGAATTGGGAGAGAGGCAGCAAACTCATTGGGAGCAGTAGAAACCAGATGTTTGGGGTGACAGCTCCTGGGAGAGCCCACGTGGATGGAGGGGCAGGTGGAGTTAGCAAAGGGGTGCCACCTTGCAGAGACCTGGCTGAGAAGCTGCTGGGCTGCCAGGAGGAAGGAGGAATTGAACTCGACGGGTCTTAAATCGCTAGCACACAAATTGCAGAGACTCACGCTGATGTATTTAAAGGAAGTGCAGTGGGGTAACTGGGAACTGACCAAATCATCCTGATGATTTTGACTATCAAAAATTAATTTACTGTATAAGAACAGTCTCAGCAGGGGAGCAAAGCCATGGGCAAGAGAGAACATCATCTCTGAAGATGAATGGAAAGTTGTTTGGCTGCCATCAGGGAAACAGTTTGGGAAGATGAGGCTACTGAAAATGAGAAATAAATAAGACCTCTCTCAAAAGGCTATTTGGACCCGCAGGGCAAGCCACGGAGGCAGCGTAAGAGCATCACGCAGGCAGCCTGGGCTCTACGTAAAATCTCTGCACCACTGGTGAGAGCACCCCCGTTACCACAACTGGCCTGAGACCAGGTGGATGTGCTGTGGGCACCAGGTGACCACCCCAAAATCATCCAGGATCCGTCTACCTATGCAGCGACCAGCTTTGAAGAGGGGGCAGACAGCAAGCAGAGGCTGAAAGCCTGGACTCCAGCAATGTCACTCTGTGCCAGGCTTCCTGAGACAGAGGTGGAGGAGCAGGAGAACCACGGAGCACTGAGCAGGTGGGGCTGGGACAACCGGTGCCCAGAACTCAACGGGGGAATGACAGTGTGGTTGAGGAAACACCCCCAAGCAGGGAAAAGGACACACTGTGCTGAAACCGTCCCAGCTGGTAAAGGCTGAAGAGGCTGCCCATTTAAATGAGATTTCATTTTCCAGACTTGCATAGGAGAAACTGCAGCAACTTCTGCTCTGGGGAAGGGAGAGCTCCTGCTGCACGCTGCAGAGCCTCCTGTGCTGTTCCCTTCATCCCGCACCTCCCTGAGAGGACAGAAGTCACTTACCAGTAATAAAGGCTGCTCGGCCCCATCAGAAGCAAGGCAGCCACTGGCATCCTGCTCTCATCTTCAACAGGAGTGAAGCAGCCGGTGAAATATATGAACAGGATCAGAAAGAAAGGGATGTACCTGTGAGCAGAGACAGAGCTCCCGTGGGTGGTGTGACCCTGCAAAGCGGCACCGCGGTGCACCAAGCCCTGGTTTACCCCCCCCTCCTGTACCGTGGTGGCTGTGAAGGTGCAACCAGCGTCACAGCTGCTGAAAACTGCTGTCAAATTGCTGAAAACAGCCTGGTGTGGGGCTGCTGAAGATAATGAGACTTGTGGGGCCCTCATGGGGAAGGCCAGAATTTGCTGATTAGGTCAAACGCTGGGCTCAGGCGCTCAGCCCAACACTTGTGGTTGTTGCCCTCGCAGGCTCAGAAGGCTGCGTGAGGGCAGTGGGGTGAGCTGTGATGTGCTAAAAGCTGAACGGCAGGCAAGCAGGATGCGGACCAGGATCTGAACAAACTAAAAGTTTCGTTTTTAATTTTGGGATTTGCTTCACGCTGCCTGAGGAACAGCAAACCAACCTGAAAAGGGGCGAGATCTCCCTGTCCCCTCCCTGGGACATGTAAGGATGACCCGGCAGCAGATAAAGGACAGAGCTCTGGGGCTGCAGATCTGCAGCACACCCAGGGAAGGGGACGTGTCCACACTTGATGCTGCTTGAGTGTGGGGTGTGCTCGCACTGGGGGTGAGGTGTGTTCCAACAGGGACACAGGCAGCACACGGTCACACAGGACCAGGCCCACGGTGCTTCTAGGACCAGCCTGGGGCAGTATTGCTGCTGCGGTGGTGAAATCAGTCCCTGAATTACCATGGGAGCAGTGTGGCCAAGCAGCCTCTGCCACTGCAGACACAAGGGCGCCTGCCCTCTGGCCGCAGGGTCACCAAATGGATGCGTGGTGAAGGCAGAGAATAAGCACAGGGCTAGTGAGACCGGGCAAAATCAGGCTGTTTCAGAGTCAACCTCGAGAGGAGCAAAACCCTCAATGAGTCTTCAGCAGCCTCAGCCTGGCACTGTAGCTGGCCTGGGAAAGGTGGCTGAGGGAAGAGAAGAGCAGAGCTGCTCCTGCTGCTCCCTACAGCTGTCAAACAAGCTGCACATCCTCAAAACATCAGTGAGAATGACAGGGACAGAAAAAAAAACCTAGCAGGAATGGGCAATTTTCCAAGGGAGAGAGCCACTGTAATTACACTAGCTGTGAGAATATTATCCCTAGCCGGCTCTCATCAGCTGTGCTTTATTTTTTACGTATTAACCTACAGAGAGCCCTGGCCTGCCTTTCCTTGCATTGTTCTGGGGCCACCAGATACGCTGGAAATTGCTTACCACATCGAGTGACCTAAATATTCATCGTAGTAGTACAGCAGCTCAAAGGAATCAATCTGCAATGCAATGAAACAGATTTAAAAGGGCTAAGGGAAACAGAGCACTACGAAACGAGAACACGCAATTAATATTTGCTTTAAGTGCTTGCATAAAACGTCCTCTTTACCAGTGTTTCTGGCTTCAGGTTCTTGATGATTGGGTTCTCCCTTACGGACAGATGGTGCTGGTAGCCACTGAAAATCAGGCGATGGTTTACGGAGTCCCCAACCAGGTGGATGCTTGCTCCCATGACGAACATGATGATGCTGACGTACACCATGGAGCGTGGCAAGGTCTTAGGGGAGCGTTCGATGAGCTGAAACCGCGGAGATGGTGAACAGTCAGGAGGCACGAGCAGAGGTGGGTGATGCTGTGACAAACTCTGCCCTCTCCCACTTTACAAGGGCTTGAAAACGTCACCTTAAGCCCTGCAGAGACCTGCAGAGAGCCGAAGGTTGCACTGTCATAGCAGAGGTGAGCTGCTGCCGGCACCCTGCCTGGATTTGTCCACCCCAGGCAGATCAGTGTGACCGACCCCAAAGGAATGCACTTCCCTGACCGCAGCTGCTTCCCCTACAAACATCTCAGACGTGTTTCTGCTAGCCTGGGTGGTTTTTCAGTTTCTAGTACACACTCCTCTTCCTTTTTGCAACAAACAAACCACATTTTTGGCCTTGTTGAAGCTTTCTGCAAAGCAGCACCCTCACCTGAGCCAAGGCTTAGGCTGCAGCAGTGTTCCGGCACTTCTAACACAGCACTCAAAGCAGCTCAGCCACCAGATGTGATCAAACCATGATTAATTAGAAACAAAAAGGCAGCTGCTTTCTATAGCTCCTTTCCTCTTTGAAAGCCTCCCTGTGCCCTCCAGTGGTGAGCAGAACCTCCAGCAGCACTCCCAGCGCGCTCGGCACAGACACTTCTTCCTTTGTACTTCTCTGCTGGATCACTTTCAGATGCCTCTTGGTGAGTTGGTGGTGGTTTGTTTTTTTTTTCTTCCTAATGGAATTTGACTCAACCCGCCCCGTGTGTTTGGCTCTAAAGAGGAGGCTTAAACCAATCTGCTACGTAAGAAAAATCTGCCCGCTGACAAACCAGGCCTGTGGGTGAGGCACCCCTGGGAATACCAGCGTCGGATTTAACGACGAGCTCTCCCTGTCCCATCTTGTGGTCTGCTCGGGTCTGGGTGGAGGCAGGCACGTGAGGCTGACGTGGAGCCCAGTGAGCCTGCGGCAAGATCCTGCAAGCCCGGCTGGGGAAGAGAAACAAGGGTGGCTTAACCTGCACGGAGCTCCCTGCTCAGCTTGCAAAGCGGGGAAGGTCTCGAAATACATCGCTAAGGTGCTTCAGCCTTTGGGACCCAGCCCCTCCGAGCATCTGCTGGGGCATCCTCTGCCTCCCCGTGCTGCCAAAGCAGCTTTGCAGCCCTTCGTCTGCATAAACACGGGAAAGCTCCTTATTCGTATTTAATTTTGAGGCTTAGCTTTCCCTTTCTCTGTAACTGCTGTAGGAACGTCAGAGGATTCAGAGAGAGGGGAGGAGAACAAAAGGCTCAGGGACGCTCTCCTCTGCTGGAGGGAGAAGGCTGGAGGTGTCCTTCAGGGGGACGGCAGGTAACAGAAATGCACCAAAGGCAGCAGGTTTTAACCTGACAAGTACTGAGCCTGCAGAAATCAGCTGTGTCAGGCTAGGACAGGTCTGACCAAGTTTCATAGCATTAGGTTCCCCCAGAGGACCAGGTACTGAATATTCCTTTCTGGCCACAGTGGTGTTTAAAACCTCCCAGGCAGACTCAGGAGAGAGAGAGAAGCATTTACATCTTGGGACATAATTTACTTTCTAGCTAATGAAGGTTAAAATACATTTATAATTGCTTTCTCCTATCTTCTGGCTGCTAAGTATTTAATATGAAAAGATTTCTAATGATACAAGAGTCTTTAACCTCATAAACGGTCTGCACGATCCGGTGGCTGGCAGATGAAGCTAGATAAAGTCACGCTAAAGATACAATTCTAATGTCAAAGAGCAAGTGTAATTAAGTACTGAACAATTTAGAAAATCTACTACAGCTCCGGCTGTCTGAGAAGGTCTTTAAGTTGTGGATGCACGTCATCTTACAGACACACGTTAGGTCAGCCAGGGTGAAGGGCTCTGAATTCTCCTGAACGTGGAGTTCCCGAGCAAAGCGTCTTGCTTTGTACATTCAGGCAACACAAGTAACGAGCGAAAGGCTTTCTGCTGGGCTGGAATTTCTACAGCCTTCTCCTCGAATCTGTGCTGCTCTCAAAGGCAGGAGGCTGAGCTGCAAGGGTAACGTGCAGAGCCCAGTCTGACCAGGTTTGTTCCAGTCCGCAAAACACAGGCAGAGCAGCCAGCCCGGTCTCCTACTGCTTCATCGTCAACAAACCGCACAGGAGGAGGAGACTACGTGATTTGTCTCATCTGTGGCCTACGGCTGGCTGATGGAAGATTCTTAAGGATGTTTTTTCCAGCATGCAGAGAGGTGGGGAGATGGTCCATGAGCTGCATTAAAATGGGCACTGCCTCAGTCCTTAACAGCTGGCATCATAAATTCTTCCTGGAGTAGAAAACCTCGAGTGCACAGCAGGACCAGCTCACTTGCAGGAGTGTGTGAGTAACTTCTCCTTTGTTCAGTAAGTTCCTAAAGAACTCCTAGCCTTTACAAAACAGTGTTACTTGCCCTGCTTTTACAACTAGTGATATTTAAAAAAAAAAATTAACACCTAAGCCTTGAGGTTTACCTTTAGCAGAAGAAATGGTGTGATAACGTTGTAAGCCATGTGAAAATAATCTCCAGCACTCGGTTTGTTTAGAGGAAACCACTCCAAAGGCAGGATTATCTGAGGAGAGGGGAAAAAGGCACATCAGGACATCCCCGTGACCCAGCTCGCAGCTACTGTGCTTTGGTTTCGAAGCACCTGCAGCCCCGTAACCAGCTACAGGACAGGGAAGGAGAAGACCTTTGCTCTGGCTTTAAACCTCTGCCCCTTGCTCCTGCAGCGCTGCCAAAAGCTGAGGCCGTGACGTTGTGTGGCCCAGCGAGTGAGAAAGCACCAGGGAATCCGACAGCAGCGGATCTCTGCTAACGTGCTGTCACGTTCAGGTGTCAGCAGGAAAAAACAAAACATCACATTTCTGAGGGCAGAAACCACTTTTGTCCTGCCCCACGCTAGCCGGACAGCAGGAGCCCAGGCTCAGGGTGTCCAGGTACAGGGAAGAGCAGCAGAAACCTCTCCAGGTAACATTTATATTACAAAAATGTAAATTTGGGGGATAGGCGGTGCAGAACCGCGTTTCCCAGATACCTTCCCTGTGACTGGAACCCTACACTTGCTTACAGCTACATGAAGACCTTGTGGTGGTCCTCATTTCAAGGACAGCTCCTCGAGGGTGTCCCTTGGGTGCGGAAAAGAGCTCAGGGCTCCGCAGGGGAAGTTCTGGGCCACCCCAGTCCGCCACCCCAAATGAGTGCGAGGCCAGCAAAGCAGCGGGCCTGCCCTCGCCACGCTCACCATAGCAATGGGACGGCCGAAGTCCAGCACCCAGTTCTGCAGCGTGAAGTAGAACCAGAGATCGAGGTGAAACTGGGAGCTCTTGAAGTTGTCCTCGGTCTTGACAGCTCCATGCCTGGAGGGGACAGAAGTCGCGGTGTCAGCCCAGCACCGCCGCTTTCTGGCTGGGAATCGCTCCAGTTTTGCACCACTAACATTATTTCTCCCCCTCCTCAACATTTTTCTCAAGAGTTAGTGTTCTGGGTGAGCTGTTCGGGTCTATCAGAGCCCTGCTGGCTCTGTGCAGCAGCAATGCCACCGCCTGCTGCGGACATGCAGCAGATGAGGGATGGGGAAACAGCCCAAATACCTTGGGTCAGGCAACAGGTCCCTGAGGAGGCAGGGAGGAGGCTCCAGGTCTGCGTCCCCACCCAAAACCTGTGCTGTCCTGGCAGATGTTTGGAGATCTGCGGCACATTTACGAAGTTGAGGCTCCAAAGAGAGGAGGAGACAAAGCATCACGAGTAAAAACTGGCCCATCCCCGTACGAAGGCTCTCCCCGGCTGAGAAGGGAGCATAAAGGCAGCATGAAAAGCTTAAGTGCTGAATTAAGTGCACCTATTTTTAACTTTTGCATGACAAAGCAACATTAAACTCCCAGGGCGCTTCTGCCGAACGCTAAAAAAGTATCCGCGCCCGGTGGTGCTCGAGCCCGGGGGTGCTCTGGATGCGCTGTCACCTTCATCCTCCTCTCTGAAGATCGTTCTGTCCTCTACCTCTGCAGAGCAGGGCCTGGTCCAACCCAAATGAAGTCCTTCCATCAGGCAGCCCCCCCAGCCCTCCAGCTCCCTGCAGGGAAGCAGCCGCTCTACCTCGGCTCTTCCCTGGTGCTGAGACAGGAGCGGTGCTGGCCAGCCCCGAGCTGAGCTATGAGAGCCCACGGTCCTCACCAAGGGTTGGGCAGGGTGGTGGTGCCTCGCGCAAGCCTCGATGTCCTGGGTGAGCCAGGACAGCCCCTGAGAGCTGGGGTTCCTGGGGAGAAGCTGTCAAAGCCCTGAGAAGTCGGGGTTCCCTCGACAAGCTGTGGCTGAGCCTGTACGAGGCTGGGGACCCCCCAAACACGTGGGATACCCTGGACCGCTGCAGCATCTCGGACAAGGTGGCAGGACCTGGGACAAGAGCCCGGGGAGCACAGGGTGAGCTGGGACAGGGGGGCTGGATGGGGCTGGGGTATCCGAGGGGGGCCTATAATGATCCCAGGGGAGTCAGGACGGCCGGGTGCAGGGGGGAGATGGGGTACCCTAACCCGGGTTGGGGTGCAGGGGGGAGGTGCATGAAGCTGGGGTACCCTAACCCGGGTGTGGGGTCAGGGTGATGCGGGGGGTGGCTCAGGACGACAGCGGGGGGGTCCTGGGGGGGTTCAGGATAACCCAGAGGCAGCTGGATGGGGCTCGGGTACCCGAACGGAGCCAGGGCACGCTGCGGGGGGAGGCTCCGGGTGATGCTGGGGGGTCCCGGAGGGTGCGGGACGAGGCTGGGGCTCCGGTGGGCGGCTGCTCCCCGGGTATTGCGGGGGGGGGTCCCGCATCCCAATCCCTGTCCCCATCGCCGTCCTTATCCCCGTCCCCATCCCTAAAACCGTCCCGGTCCCGTCCCCGTCCCCGCCGCTCACCTGCCCGGGTAGAGCGGCCCTGGGGGCTGCGGGGAGCCCGGGGCCGCCGCCGGTAACGGCCTCCGCCGCGCCGAGCCCTGCATGAGCCCGGGGAGCCCGGCCCGGCCCAGCCCGGCCCGGCCCAGCCTGGCTCGGCTCGGAGCGGCTCCGCCCGGGCCCCGCCTCGGCGCCGGGGGCGGGCGGCGGCGGCTGCGCGGCCCGGGGAGGGGGGCGGCGGGGGTGGGGAACCCGGCGGGGCCCCGCGAGGCCCTTAGGGGCTTCGTTACTGCTCCTGTAATTAATTTGGGGTCCTGCAATTGATTTTGGGGGGTGTTCATGTTTTATTTTTTCATTACTTTGTTTTCATTATTTTATTTTTCGTTATTTGTATTTTTATTATTTTCAGTTCTGTTCCTGTAAGTTTATTATTTTTAGTTCTATGCCTGTAATTTTTTATTATTCGATTCCTGTATTTTTATTATTTTTATTATGGCTGTTACCGTAAGCACCAAGAAGGCGCAGTTGCAGTTGTCCTGGGAAGCAGCCAGCCGCTGCGTTTGCACGCAGGGCTGCCCCAAAGGATCAGCGCCGGGGCCGAAATCCCGTGGTTCAGCCCCAAAACGGGGAGCAGCCTGGCTGGGTATCGCTTTGTGGGCCCAGTGCCGCCCTGCTGCCTCTTCCTGCTGGGCAGCCTTGTGCTGGGGAAGGGCTGTGAGGAGGAAAAGCCCCAAGTGCTGTTATTTCCTGGATCCAAGCACAATAATTTGCAACGCTCCCACGGCGTTTGCTCCAGCTTTCACCTACACCCGGTGGACCGAAGAGACCCACACCACCCGGGGCAGGATGGGCACAGAAAGGAGCTGCAGCGGTGTTGAAGAGGAGTTGTGATCCCAGCTTACTGGAGGGGCAGTGCATGGGGAATCCGCTGGGCCCACGGCCTTCCCCTTGGCGTTCTGTCCCTGTATTCCATAGGGAAAATCCGGGCAGCTTACTTGCCTTCCCTGTCCAAAGCACACTCAGATGATCTATCTAAAGCTATTTTTAAAGTAGAGGAAGGGGAGAAGGACAACATATAACTCTTTAAGGGCTCCTCAGATAAAGAAGCAAAAAGTACTGGCCCTGAAGTACCTCCACATGCCTTGCTGCGAGTCCTCATCTGACCAAAAAAATCAGATTGGAAAGTGGGAAGAGGCTGACAGAGTGGAAAATGCAGACTGCCTCATGCAATCAGTGTGTCATTGTAAGCGCGAGGTTTAATCGGATGGTCAGGGAGCAGAGCGTGGCTCTGCCACAGCTTTGGCTGACCGCCACGAGCGAATCTGTAGATGTGAGGTGAGCTGCCTGCCCGCACCACGGCCGTGAGGCAGACAGACAAAAAACCCTGACGAGTTGGAGATGCTGGGGCTGTGCTCCCTGCTGTGTGCCTGGCCCACATAAATGCGACCAGGTCGGGATGGCAGAGTGCTCACTGTGCTGGCAGTCGGAGCAGGAGGCTGGAAGTATTTCAGTGACTGACATTTGAGGGCTAAGCATAGCCGAGGGCAGTGACAGTGACTTAGGCTCACACACGCTCAGGATCAGCCCCTTGCTGGCTGCACTGCAGTCATTCCACTGAAACATTCACATTTTTGTTTCTTTGGCTGTGTAAGTCCATGTAGTTGAGAGGGTAACTGTGGAATAACAACTTCAACCTGTGCCACGCTGACAAACTGTGGTCCTGACTGCAACGAGCTTGGAGCGAGGGGTTTCCTGCTGAAGTCGATGAGGCTGCAGAACACAGAGCTGGGCTCTCTGCTCAGGGACGCTGCCCACGAGGTTCAGTGGCGGTGCTTCATCACAGGCTCCTTCTTGTATGCTGGGGAAAACGAGCGGCGCTTGGGCAGCTGTGGCTTTTGTTGGTAAAAAAAAAAAAAAAAAAAAGGCCTGCAAAGTGGAGATCATTGAGGTAATGGAGACAGGCTCCACTTACACTTAGCGTGAACCCTGCTTGTCAGGCTGTAGCTCGGGGGCGCGTGTGCCTGTCAGAAGCTGATCCCCGTTGACTGAACACTGCCGCGCTGACCGCCTGCAGCCCGGCATCGCCCTCGCCCCCTCGGCGCTCATTTTGGCGATTGCCCGCAGCGCAGCCCGGCCAGCGCTGCCATGCATAATGCAGGGGGCCCAGCTGCCACGAAACTTTCCACCAGGCTCTAGTTGCACGACTTTAAATTAACTATTAATACGGCCGACACCGTATCCCCTTCAGCACAATGGCAGGCGGTGGCGCAGGCTGGGGGTCGCCTATCACTTTACTCGACGTGCCCTCAGCGGCACCTTGGGGTGCGGCAGGGGCTGCCTGGGGGCCTGGTTCAGTGGTGGGGGCTGCCGGGGGTCCCAGTTCGGTGGCAGGGGCTGCCAGGGGGCCTGGTTTGCTAGTGGGGGCTAGCGGGGGTCCTGGTTTGGTGGCCACGGTGTGCTGAGGGGAATGGCGGGGGCACGCCGTTGACGGGCTGCACAGCAAGGACTTGGAACTGGGGGTGAGGCTCTGAGGCTGGGCACACACAGCCCACAGGTGGGTGGATAAAAGCTGCTGGCCCCGTTCTGTAAAAATAAACACACACACACAAAAAAAAAAACCCACAAATCCAGCCTGAACCCGATCTGAGGTACGGGGCCTAGGCCTGAGGAGGGCATGGGGAGCCCCGCGGCCCCCGGGAGACCCCCGGGCGAGGCAGCCCCGGGGCTGGGGATGTGCCCGGGCCGGGCAGCACCGGGCTGGGGCGAGCCGGGGCTGGGGGGGGGGGCACGGTCCCGGCCCCCCTAGGACCACGCGGCGCCTGGAACGCCCGTGCGCTGCCTCCCGTTGCCGGGAGGGACCGCGAAGAACCCGTGCACGCCGCGGCCCTTCCGCTTTCGCTTCCGGAGTCGGCGGCGGGGGCGGAGCGGCCGCGGACGCCCCGTGCCCGCCGCGCTCCCCGCGGGGCCCTGCCGGCGACCCGTAGCGGTGCCCCCCCCAGCCCCGGGCCCCCTTCTCCCGGCGGCCGCGGCCCCGCTCTCGAGGCCCCGGCGGGCTCCGCTAGGGCGGGGGTCGCGGGTTCGAATCCCCCCCCGGCGGCAGCAGCGGCGGGGGCCGCGGGTTCGAATCCCCCCCCGGCGGCAGCAGCGGCGGGGGCCGCGGGTTCGAATCCCCCCCCGGCGGCAGCAGCGGCGGGGGCCGCGGGTTCGAATCCCGCCGTGGGCAGCAGCGGCCTGGGGATGGGCCGCGGGTGAGGCGGCGGGCACCGGGCACCGGGTCCGGTCCCCGCTTGGCTCCCAGCCCTCATCGTGGGGCTGGCCGGGCCCGGGGACGGGCCGCATGTTCCCCTCGGCAGCACGGAGCCGCAGCCCGAGCCAGGAGCCGGCCCGTCGGCAGCGGGCGGTGGGCCCGGGGTGGTGGTGGCGGAGGAGAAGGAGAAGGAGGAGAAGGAGGCGGCGATGGAGGGGCTGGCCGGGTACGTGTACAAAGCGGCGAGCGAGGGGCGAGTGCTGACCCTGGCCGCCCTGCTGCTGAACCGTTCCGAGAGCGACATCAAGTACCTGCTGGGCTACGTCAGCCAGCACGGCGGGCAGCGCTCCACGCCCCTCATCATCGCCGCCCGCAACGGCCACGCCAAGGTGGTGCGCCTGCTCCTCGAGCACTACCGCGTGCAGACGCAGCAGACCGGCACGGTGCGCTTCGACGGGTAGGTGGATGGCCTTGGGCGCGCCGTGGCACGCGGAGCTCCTCGCCCCGTCGGTCGAGGCTGGGTGCCCGAATGGTTTTTTTTCTGTGATGTCACGCGCAGGTGGGGCGCGTGTGGCGTGGTGCTGCGCGCCTCTGTACGCCCGAAGTGAGGATTTGGCTGCATCCAGGTCAGGGAAGGGCACGAGCTGCACGAGGGGCGTCGATTCTTCACCGCCACCCGTCACTGTGGGGATAGCCAGGAGGGGAAGGTGGTGTCCAGGAGGGGAAGGTGGTGACCAGGAGGGGAAGGTGGTGACCAGGAAGGACATGTGGCATTTTAGGGCAGGAGCTGCGCAGGGAGCTGGGTACACTGGTACAAACACCAACCCCAGCTCTGGTGGGCAGCGGTGGCGAGAGGCGGGAGAAATGAGCACTGCTCTGCTGCGGGCGCTGCTGCTGAGCCTTCTGAATGGTTTGGCTTGGGGAGATGCGGCCAGGTCATTGTAGAAAGCCTGTTTCTAGACATTTCTTAGTCTCTTCACAGTCCTGCTGCGTACTTTTTGGTACGTCACTGAGCAGCATTGTCACTGTTTTGTTAGATTTTTGGAGTAATGCTGCTCGTCCTCACGTTAAATCTGCAAATCTGCACGCTGTTGTACTTACACCTTCCTGAACTGTGCTGTCATGACCTTCATTACCTCTCTTGTTTTTAAAATCACCCACAACGCCCGTCAAGTACTTGCCCCTACGTCATTCTTAAAAATAAGGCTGACTAAGCCCGCAGGTACGTTGTTGGCCTTTTGAACAGCTTCAGGTTTTGCAAGTAGCTGACTGCGTGCAGAGCTCCCATCAGATACCGGGAGGGATCACACCGGGCCCCCCCCCCCCCCCCCGGTGTCTTTCATCTGGCTCCAGCTTTATGGGCTGTAGCTGTGTCTGCACAGCTCCACCTAACGCAGGGAAAGACCGATTTGGTTCTTGCTTGCTGAATGAGGGGGCAGGAACCGGCTTCCTTCTGTCTTTCTGTTCCCTCTTCCAGCCCTCTTTTCACAAGCAAAAAGTGGTTGAGGCTCCCTAGGGTTGTGTCCGCCCTGCTGTCAGATAAAGGAAGGGCCTGTGTTGGCAGAGCAGACAGGGAGAGCTGTTACCCCCCTCTGCTGCTGAATTTTCTCGCCTGCCGTGCATCGATGGGGTGGCGATCTGCCTGCCGGAGCCTCTGCCTGACAGAGACACAGCTTAAAGGAGGTGTTGTTTGGGGTACAATGGGCGCAGTGTGCCATTACCTCTTCCCTGGCCTCAGTAGGAGTCACAGCCTGGTGAGAAGAAAGGCAGCACATGATCCCAGCTCATGCTTGGCATTATTTTCATTTTTGTGATAAGGTGGCACAGAAACCCCGCTTGGTTGGGCTCCGGGCTTTTGACTCGTAACTGGACCTGCAGCACACCAATAAATTACCTTGTGTTCGCTAGCGGGCCTTAGATCCTGACTTACTACTGCTTTAATACAAAAGTACTTTAATGCGGTTATATTTGTGCAAAATAAGGAACTTCTTACTGTGAACAAAGGTAGCCACGTTTGTTACACAGCCATCTCTGCGTGCCAGAGCTCTTAAATGGCCCCTGAAGTGTCGTCTAGAGGTGCTGGGCTTACAGGCGGCCAGGCAGCTGTTCCTGGGGAGCCACGCGAGAGCTCTGGGAAATGATAAAAATTGCAGCTCAACTTAACATTGGGTTGGTGTCTTGTGATATTTTAATTTTGGAAAATGTGACTCTTTGGCCATAAGGAAATTAGATATTTGTCCCTCCTCTGCGCTTTGGGATGTGCCTTGAATGTATATTAACTGCACCGCCTGCTTCTACGTTTAAGGGCTACTTCAAAGGGCTGGGGGAATGGAAAGGCCATCAGCCTTATCTGTGCAGTTACACAACGCCCTGCGCTTGGGAATGAAAACAGCTCAAGAAGCTGTGAGGTTTTGCTGAAGTTAGCTGTCCCCACGTTCACGAGAGCCAGCAAGCTGTCTGCGAGGCCGTAATGTAAAACAGATCTCTGAAGCAGCCCGGCTTCGAATAGCTTCTGCTTTTGTGAATTTTACTTTATTCCTCGAGTTCTGCATTCTTAACCCGATCACCGGTCTGCTTTGCAGCGTGCTCCCTCAAACAAAAAGTGTCGGCACAGCGGAAGGGGTGGCAACTGTAGAGACCCAGAGAAGTGACTGGAAATCCTTAGGCCAGCCTCGCTGCCACAGCCGGCGTATTGCCCAGCTGTGCTGTTACCCGTGCCCGAGTTCGGGGTCTCTTTGTCAAGAGGTGAATTTCAGCTTTAGCTGTTCCTCTAACGTGCCAGCTTCTGGCACGGGGGATCAAAGAAGCGGTAATTTTCCCTAGGCTGGGGGCTGGAGCTCGCAGGTAGGATCTTCAAAGCAGCCCGGGAAGTACTAGTGCAAGATGTGGCTAAATCCCCGGGCTGCTTTGAAGTTTCAGCTTCCATCGCTTCTTCCTTGAGGAGGTCCCTGTGCTGGGTAAGGCTCGTGTTCTTTCACGTTGGCTAATCCGCCACGTCCCCTCGCTTTTAGATACAGGGTAGCTGTAAAATACCTCCTGGTGGCTAGGTGCGGCACGGTGCTCAGCTCTCTTTTAAAGATCCCTCGCTCTTTTTCAAAGAGCAGCCCTCTGACTGCTTGTTTCTGCCTTTCCCTTCTCAGCTTTGTCATTGATGGAGCGACAGCTCTCTGGTGCGCAGCGGGGGCCGGACACTTCGAGGTGGTCAAGCTGCTGGTGAGCCACGGCGCCAACGTGAACCACACCACGGTGACCAACTCGACTCCCCTGAGGGCCGCGTGTTTCGACGGCAGGCTGGACATCGTCAAGTACCTGGTAGAAAACAACGCCAACATCAGCATCGCCAACAAGTACGACAACACCTGCCTTATGATCGCGGCGTACAAAGGCCACACGGACGTGGTGAGGTACCTCCTCGAGCAGCACGCAGACCCCAACGCCAAAGCCCACTGCGGCGCCACGGCCTTGCACTTCGCGGCCGAGGCCGGCCACCTGGAGATCGTGAGGGAGCTGGTCAAGTGGAAGGCGGCGATGATGGTCAACGGGCACGGCATGACCCCGCTGAAAGTGGCCGCCGAGAGCTGCAAGGCAGACGTGGTGGAGCTGCTGCTGGCTCACGCTGACTGCGACCGGAGGAGCCGGATCGAGGCGCTGGAGCTGCTGGGCGCCTCGTTCGCGAACGACAGAGAAAACTACGACATCATGAAGACGTACCACTACTTGTATTTGGCGATGCTGGAGAGGTACAGGGACAGCGAGAACATCATCGAGAAAGAAGTTCTTCCGCAAATCGAAGCCTATGGAAACAGGACTGAATGCAGAACTCCTCAGGAATTAGAGTCTATAAGGCAGGACAGAGATGCCCTTCACATGGAAGGCCTCATTGTGCGGGAGAGAATTCTGGGCTCGGACAATATCGATGTGTCTCACCCCATTATTTACCGGGGGGCTGTTTATGCAGACAACATGGAGTTTGAGCAGTGTATCAAGCTGTGGCTCCATGCCTTGCATCTGAGGCAAAAAGGCAACAGGAACACGCATAAGGACCTCCTGAGGTTTGCCCAGGTCTTTTCTCAGATGATACACTTAAACGAGCCCGTTAAAGCCAAGGACATCGAGAGTGTCCTGAGGTGCAGCGTCTTGGAAATAGAGCAGGGCATGTCCCGGATCAAAACCACCCAGGACGCCGACATCCACACAGCCATGGACAACTACGAATGCAACATTTTTACCTTCCTCTACTTAGTCTGCATCTCTACCAAGACCCAGTGCAGCGAGGAGGATCAGTCGCGGATCAACAAGCAGATTTATAACCTGATTCATCTCGATCCCAGGACGCGGGACGGCTCGAGCTTGCTGCATCACGCCGTCAATTCCAGCACGCCCGTGGACGACTTCCACACGAATGACGTCTGCAGCTTTCCGAACGCGCTCGTCACAAAACTCTTGCTGGATTGTGGTGCCGACGTGAACGCTGTGGACAACGAAGGAAATAGTCCGCTCCACATCATCGTCCAGTACCACAGGCCCATCAGCGACTTCTTGACATTGCATTCCATCATCATTAGCCTGGTGGAGGCTGGTGCTCACACAGACATGACGAATAAGCAGAAGAAAACTCCCCTGGATAAAAGTACAACGGGGGTGTCTGAAATACTCCTTAAAACTCAAATGAAGCTGAGTCTCAAGTGCCTGGCTGCCCGAGCAGTACGGATCTATAACATCAGCTACCAAAACCAGATCCCCAGAACTCTGGAAGAATTTGTCAAGTTTCACTAGGCTACATAAGATCTTTCATGGTGGTGCTATCCCGTGACGACATCCATTGCAGACCACAGAATATGTGTGTGTACATGGAGTTGTGTTTCTCTCTTCTGTCACTTTGGTTCCTTTGGATTCAGTGTGCAGCCTCAGTTCTCATGCAGATCTCGGGGAAAAAAAAAGCCACACAATTTTCCTGTAGTCAAATCTGGTGTTGGAGGTTTTGGTCATTTCTTTTAATTAAAAAAAATAATAACTGTTTTGTTATCTCTTGTTTTTATAAACAAAAGGAAAAGATTCCCGATATAACTGGTGCAGAATGTTTTGTTTCAAACACACATCTCTGCTGAAGATTGCTTTAAGTAGTTATACACAAAGGCACTTCTGAAAGCCCTTGTCACGCTGCTACTGAGGCAGTAGCTTTGCAAATTTTAAAACTCCTTGAAGTGAGGTAGGATAAAAAAAAATGGAAATTACACGGCAGTTAAAAGTGAAGTCTCAACATACAGAGCAGTCCGTTGCTCTCATACCTCACCGTCTTTTTATGCCTTTCAGTTAATGCTGAAGATGTTGGTAACATCTGATTTTTATTTTTATTTTTAAATTAAATTTTGAACAGCAGTTATCAGCAGCTACAGAAGTAAGGAATGCTCTGTTAGGAAATACAGATTTAAATTCAGCTATGGTGTATTCATCTAATAAGAGTTGAAACGTCAAGCTCTTCGCTTACAATGCTACAGTAAATACTGAATAACTTTTGAAAAATGAACTTGCACATTGATCTAAACGAACCAGAACCATGGTTTCTTTTTACGTAGCTAAGTTCCTCATATATAAAGAACATGCATGGATACCTAGAAATTTTATAGGGTATTTGTGTTTGTGTGTGTCCCAACATTTCAAAATGCTTTTAACTTGTTTTTGTTGTTTCAATGATCAACACGCACCTTTTTTTGACTCAAAGTATGTAAAACTGCACTCTGGATTCCAAATGCTGTATCTTCCTAATGGAGTAGTCTGTCGCCAAAGAGAGTCTTCCTCTGGAGCGTGATACTGCTTGAAGCTGGTTTTTCCAACAAGCGTGGAGTCTGTGCCTCCCCAAATTGGACTGGAGAATTTTTCATGATTTTTACTCCTTTCATTATGAAAATCTCTATTAAAACTGATTTTTAAAAAATTGTCCTATCATAAGATCTTTTATGATAAGCAACTGATTGTATATTAAAACTGTTGCTTGAGAAAGTACTTCTCCTTGGTAGAAGTTGCAGATGCTCCAACAGTAAAATGTCACTTGTTTTGACAGGCTACTGAGAACTCTGTTTATTTTAAATGCAGCTTTTTAACTGTCAGAAGATGAAAGAATGTTCTGTAGGTTTTTTTTAAACTATCCGGGTAGAACTTTAAGGCAAGATTTGGGCACACGTTTCTATTTGTATTACAAATAAATAAACATTGAATGTGGAATTAGTTTGTAGCTCTAATTTTTGCCTAGTGCCAAGAAGAATAGTGTCGCTTAGATTGTGCGATGCTGTCAGCCTTGGCTGTTGTGTCTCCTGAATGGGAAGTGCTTTAGAAATACACCGGCTTCCAAGCCGCAAACTTTATTCTGCTGGAAGCTGGCTCCTAAAGTGAAAATGTGTCTGTCACTTATATCTCAGGTAGGTTGGAAGTTTAAAAGGCATGACGACTTGCAGCTGAAGGTCAGTCAAAATGGCAAAGCCACGCTCAGCCACCTGAGGCCTTACGGCATAAGCAGATGTTCCCGAACAGTTAGGAAGGGGTTCGTGTTCCTGCAAGGGGCTGCCCCAAATGTCTTCCCCGTGCTGAAATGCATCAGGAAAGCTGCGGTTTTGTGTTTTGCCGAGGAGCTACCACAGTGATTTTTAGCCTGACAGGTGGAAATGCAAAAAATACTTAACTCGCTGTGGCTCCTGGAGACCCGGGGAGTGCTTTTATCTCCCTCTTGAGGACCATGTCCACTGTTGCTGAAGCTTTGACCCTGCACCTCAAGCACCTTGCGAGCAGGCACCAGCTGGTTCTTGGCAATGCTGCTGGTGGCTGGCTTGGTTAAAATGAACCAATACCTGAATCAACGTCTGTGTGCTACACAAAAAGTCTTCTGTTAAACCGTGCCACGTGCTTGGAAGCCAACTTTGATGCCGTGCTCTGCCTTTCTACATTTGCACATGTATAACTGATAACGTGCATACAGCTAAAATGAGGGCCCTTGAATGAATTTGACCTGGGAAAGGCGGTGGGAGGTGGGGAGAGGGCTGAAAGCTTTTAGGAACTGATGCTACTCGCTGTGTAACAACGTTCTGGATTGCTCTACTGGAAATCATCACGAGTTGCTGTGCTGTTTATTAAGGCAGTATTTCCTTGCACTGTTTTTCTCAGGACCTGTTTCTGACATGGGATAATCTCGGTGTTGTGTTCTTGTGAAATATCTGTGTAAAACCGTCCTTGGAACACGCATGCATGCTGAAATGTCTGTAGGTAACAATAAGGTAAAGGAAGCTGCTCCTCCCACAACTCTGCTTTTTAATAAGAAAAAAAAAAAAAAGTTACACCAAACAATCTTGTGGACAAGCTGCTTCTTCCTCCCCTCCTGTAGCTTTGGCCTGATCCTTTCCTGCTTGGGCTGCGTTGCAGGATATTTTCAGAGGTTCTGCTTTGTTCATGCCGTTCCTGGGATGATTTCAGTATGTGAAGACCTGAAGAGAGATTATGCCGTTACTAGGAGTAGCGATAAAACTTGTCAGGGGGTTGGAAAGTGTGTTATGGAGAGGGGAAGAGCCTGAGTCCCTGTGCTAGGGCAGGAGTCTGCGTGGCGTTAAAGCTGTTCGTGCACGCCTGAGGGTGCGGCACAGCCCGGCCCGGCTCTCCCATCCTGGGACCTTCCTGCTCCTTAGTCTGCAAATCTCTCTTTTGAGCATTAAAAGCTGAAAAAGTGCCCTTGCTGTCTTTGTGGGAGTTATTTAAAGCTCTTTATAAAGCTCTGTGTGAGATGAACAGGAAAAAGGAGCCGTGTGCTGTCTCCTCCGGCAGCCACGACTGGGTGGGTGCCTCAATTTTTTTATTTTTTTTTTCCCCCCAAAAGGAGCGCCCCAGGTTTTGGGGTTGGCAGGGTCTGTGCCTAAGCCCTCCTGCTGTGGGGACACCGTATGGGGCCAGGTCTTCCCCACATCCGGCCCAGTTCTTGCTGGACGAGGGAGGTACAGGATCAGGCCCCAGCCCCGCCATGGCCGCAGCTCCGGCTGTGCCAATTTGCACAACTAAGGAGATTATTGAAGAGAAGGAGGCGATGAATTTCTGTCCAACGGGGTTAGCAGGGCTCATTTTATTTTGTTATGCCTTCCCCAGGTGCCATGGGGTGGGGAAACAATTGGTGACCCAAAGTAACTGCATAGAGCAGCTTGTCTGCTGTCCTGCGCTGCCTGAGGTGAGGTGACAGCCCCCCATTAGTGTAAATGGGTGGGCACTGGCTTTAACCACAGCCCCCCCGTTGGTGTAAATGGGTGGGCACTGGCTCTAACCAGGTTGCTGCTGGGTGGCTACAACTCCTCTCCTCATGTTAACACGGGCACCAAGGCTTTAAAGTGGCCCCCTGGGTGCAGCCTCTCCGTGTGGAAATCTTGTGAGACCCAAGCCAGAAGTATCTCTAAAGGGTACTGATGACTTCGTAGCGCAAATTTTACCCCGAAATGCCCTGTTTTGGACCTGCATGGGGACCTTGTTCTCGCCTCAGGCAGGCGGTGCCCAGCCCAGGCCCAGGGGCCAGGCCTCTGCCTGCAGGCATTGGCTGCTGGGCAGGGGCAATGTGGGTGTAAATGTATAGATGTGTAAGGGAGTGTTTGTACATATAAATATAGATACACAGGCACATACATGAACACCTCTGTGTATACGCATGTGCATACACACAATATAGACACATACATATTTTTACATACACACTTGCATACATATACATAAAAATATGTATATTTAGCTGCATATGCACATATATATGGAAATACACTCCCATATATGCCTGTGTACACATGCGCACATACCCATGTTCCTATTTACACATACATGTATGCACACACAAATACACATACAGGTATATATACATACACACAGGCATATATATATGCATATGTACCGCTATACAAACACGTATTATATATATACACACACAGACAAGTATATACATTGTGTATGTACATATTTGTATACACACACATATGTTGTGTGTATGCATATATGTATGTACACACACGTATTATATAATAGTACACGTATACATACACATATATACATGTATCTATATCTATCTGTATCATCTATATGAATATCTGTATCTACTGTAGCTATAGCTATCTGTAGCTATATGTACAGCTATATCTAGATCTCTATTTTCCACAGCTTCCAGCTCTGGGAAGTCTTGTTCACGGGGGAGACTGTGTTCCATATTGAAGATGATGTGGGTGTGGGTGTGTATCTGTGTGTGTGTATCCCACAGCTTTATTTATGTGTGTATATAAATAAATATATATATATATAAGTAAAATACACTCTCATATATATATATATATATAAAAAATACACTCAGACTTCTGCAGATACACGCTCTCTCTCCCCCCCCCCCCCCCCCCCCCCCCCCGCCCTTGGGATGCACAGTCTTTCCTGTGATCACGGCGCCCCACGGCTGGAGGGGTGTCCGTGTATTTATGTACACGTGTGTGCCCCCCAATGTGCACGTACACCCCTGCCCTCCCCAGAGCCCCCACATGCTCACCCTTGCTGCTGGGTGGCCGTGTGCGGGGCAGCAGGGCCGTGGGCAGGGCAAGGGCTGGGCCCTGCTTTTTCTAGCCCTGAGAGGAAATCCCTGCTGCTGCCACGCTTATTTTGTGGCATTGCAGAGCCACCCTGGTGTAAGACATCTTTAAAAACAATCCAGGAATAGCTACTCTGAGCTGAACATGCAGGCCATGTGGATGAAGCTTAACATTATAGTTCAGTGTTGACAAGGTTAACGGAACTATCTGAGCACATTTGCACGCTCTGTGCACAAACACACAGCTTGCACGTCAGCCGCATGCCCTGGACTAACACCCACAACTCACCACCCGTCCCATCACAGGGCACCCATGGGTGCCATGAGCTTGGGTTTCATGTCGTGGGAGCTTTCCTTGCCCATTGCCTGCTGAAAGATACGGCCCTGCCACTGCTGACCTTGAGGTTTTTTTTGTTTTTTGTTTTTTTTTTTTACAACCTGCATTGCGATTAATGTGGCTGCTAGTTTCATAGCACCAAGGCCTGGGATGCTTTTGGGCAAAGCCTTGAAAAGCAGTGAGACTTTTTCCCCAGGAATAAAGCTCTAGACTGATTTCAGTAGCTCCCATGTACCCAATGGATGATGGTGCTTTCTACAGCATTAAGGAAAACTGGATGATCCTAAGAAAGGAGAAAAAAATAAGCTGCAAAATTAAAGCACTTTGGTGAAGGCAACTGGTGCCAGCGCCACACCAGATTTTGGCTCTCCAGGGCAGCCCTGCACCCCCGCCGGTCCCAGGGACAGCCAGCAGCTGTGACATTTAGGATTTCCACCCCAGGTGACGATGCCAGCAATTAAAACCTTATCCCTCCCCATTTTATACTGTCAGTGGGGCTGATTCTGCAACACGCTGGGCCCAGACCCGCAACTCCTGGCCGCTCGTCCCACCTGGCAGCGTCCCTTTAGAAGAAGGCTGCAAACCCCTTGCAGCCCATAATAAATCAGTGGCGAACCTCAGCCCCGTGGTCCTCATCCCAGGGGTAGGAGCAACACCCCGAGTGCGTCGGGGTAGCACAGAATGGGAGCAGAGCTCTTTGTTTTTTTTTTTTTAAAATACCGTATTTTTAATCCTTAAAAAATACTAGGACAGTATTTAACAAACTTCATTACACATCAGGTGGACATATGCTTTCTTTTCCTTCATAAAATTAATATTAGCATAAATAATTCTGTTATGCAAAAAGAAAGATTTTTGTCAAACAGCACTGACCCTCTGGCTTGGCGTGACACCAAATATATACAGTTATAGTACACGTGCGGACCCTTGCTGGACGCAAGCTCTTCGAAACTGCTCAGTTTGTAGAAAACACTTTGAACTGGTTTGTTATTGTTCTTTTTTTTTCCTTTTTTTTTTTGATTTTTTAAAAAGATTTAAAAAAAGATTTCTTGATTTTTTTTTCTCCTTTGCTTAAACAGGCAAATATTTCTAGAATAAGTATGTACAGCTGGATGCTGGAGATATGCATTAAGGTGCTTTAATTTGCTATTATTCGTATTCAGTGCATCAAGAAGGCAAATTAAAACCTCCAGCTGATAGCTCATTTAGCTGGTGCAGAGCAGTCCGAGAGCTGCAGCTTCGCTGCGCCCCGCGGGAGCCCCCCAGACCCTGCAGCCCCTCGGGACGGTTTCAGTATTTCCATCCAAGTTTGCTCTTTTTCCCCCCAACCGAGAGATTCCCCTTCCTTGGGGCAGGTGAGCCCCGGGGTTTGATACAGTCCCACTATGGCAATTTAAAAAAAAAAAAAAAATCATTAAAAAATGGAAATTGCTAAAGATTGTTCCCCTCGGGATGCTGCACCTGGTTCACCCCAGGTTATGGGGTGCGCGCTTGCCCCGTCCCTTCTGCACCACTGCCGGCCCCGGTAGGGCAGGGCTGTCCTAAAAGCAGTTTGAACCCACGGCATAGGGCCACCAAACAGGGGCTGGGTTTGTCTGCTTCTTTTTTTTTTTTTTTTTTTGGTATGTGTTTTTTTTTCGTGTCATTGGTCGTTGTTTTTCTTTTTTTTTGGTGTTTGTCTGTTTTGGACCTGTTTAGGCGATTTCACACAAAGGGGTGCGTTCTCGTCTCGATGCAGCCCGAGCTCAGCACCCAAGTCCCTCGGCATCGAGACGAGCATCTACCGGTGAGCAGCGAGCGCCGAGGAGGGCGGCGAGAGGGGGCCGAGCCCCCCGGCCCCACCGGGAGCATCACTCCAGCACCTTGGCGCTCTGCTCCTCCTCCGCCTCTCTCCTGCGGCTGCCGCTTTTAAAAAATCCGAGCTGTAGGGATCAAAGAGAAGACAAGAGAAAACCCCGCCGTTACTTCAGCTGGCTGCGTGGCGGTGCCTTGCTTTTAGAGGGGTGTTGTCAGGCAGTTCAGGCCCTAGATATAAATACAGGGGAGGTGGAAAGAGGCTGGAGAAGCTTTTGCGATGCCCAATGGAGCATCCCCGGAGCTGGGATTGGAGGGTCCAAAGCTGCGTTTGCTTCCCAGGACCCCCGTGAAAGGAGGACGAGGTGGTGCTGGGGGGCTGTGGGTATGGAGCTGGGGGCCAGGGGTCCCTCCGGCGTGGTACACTGCAGCTGGGGTCGCTGCCAAGCCGCAGCCACCCAAAATACAAGGTCCAAGGGGCTGCTCACCTTCCAGAGCGCGAGCACGAGCAGCGCCAGGAGCAGGAGCCCCCCTAACGTGCTCCCCAGGATGATCCAGATGGGGATCTGCGACTCCTCCGGCTTGGAGATTTCAAATGTTACCTGCAAAGAGCACAGAAACGTGATGGTGGGGATGCTGAGGGTGCCCTAAATTGTGGGGGGGATGCTGAAGGTGCTGGAGCTGCTGGTGCCCGGCTCCAGCCCTTCTGCCATCCACGGGGCTTTGCCCAGCGGGGTCAGGGCACGGTGCTGCAGCCTCCCCAGAGCTGCTGGGTCCGTGTGGCACCGTCCTGCCCCGTGGTTTTTGTGGGTTTCCCAGCCCGGGGGCTGGCCCTGGCTCACCTGGCGGCTGGGGTCCTCCTCGCGGAAGACGAAGGGGCTCCCGAAGCGTCGCTGGAGGGCGGCGTTCGTGGTGAGCTTCAGTGACTTGAACTTCAGCTGCACAAAGAGAGGCTGGAGCTGAGCACCAGGCCTGGCAGAGGGCCCAGCACCCCGGCTGGGTGCCCCCTGCTGCCCCCATGGCTTTGCCCCACAGTTCCCACGCCAGGGATGCTGCGTGGTGGAAGGATCGTGCAGGTCAGTTAGTGAGGGTGGTTAATTGCAGCAAGAAGGATTGCTTGGGATTAAATTCCCTGTGATGAGGTGCTGTGCAGGATGCACGCACCGATGGAATAAATAAGATTTGAAAGCAGAAGTCACCCCACACATACCCAGACTTCCTGGGAGGGAGAGCAATAGCAGGAGAGGAAAAAAAAACCACACACGTTTGCACCAAGTGAGGGCTCCTTTGGGGTATTTCTCAAAAGCCATGCATCTGCTTTTGGAGGACTTACTGCTTTCAGTGACTTCATCCACAGATTGCCACGCAAGTGCAAGTTCATCTCCTCGTTGGGGGCTAATTTCACATTGCAGTCGATGGAAACGACGTCGGAGTTGCTGTGGTTCTGCAAGGGGGGAAGTTGGTGAGGTTGGAGCATCACCCCAGGGGGCTCCATGCAGTCCCCACGCCCCAACTGTGCCACCGAGAAGGGGACAACCCGTGGGGCACCCCTTTCATGGGGTTTCTCTCTGGTTTGGGGAGGCAGGGCTCAGCACGGGGCCAGGATCAGGCCCATGAGGACACGTACCAGGAGCGGGGTGCGGGACAGGTCCTCCTCGGCAGGTGTGCTGCGGTAGTCGGTGGTGTTCCCCCAGACGTTGCAGGTCGCGTTCTCCTGCGGGAGGAGCAGACGGGGATAGGGACGGGGACACGCTGGTGCTACCGCCCCGTGTCCCGCACCCATCCTGGTGGGATGCGGGGACCTGGTCCTCCCGGGGCTTTGCTGATGTTTGGGAGTCTCACCAATGCACCGCGGCCCCGTGGTGGGGACATGGGGGTGACCACGATGTAGGGAAACACACGGGGCTCTCCCAACTGCTCTCATCAGACTGCAGTACTGCTGTCACCGGAGGACGCATTGTCTGGGCTCCTGAGAGCCTCCTCCCAGCGCCACAGGGCACAGACCACCCCTGCTTCTGCATTCACACTGCCTGCTGCAGAGTGCTCATGGGCTGCTTTTGCCTTTTCTCCAGAATACCGCCCCAAAGGTGCCGGCCAGCCTCCTAGTTGAATTAATTCCTGTGTTTTGTGCCTCTCCACAGCACAACTGAGCCTGGCCGACAGCCCTGCCCTGCACCTTGACCAGACGCTGGGGCATTACAGGTGGCACGGGGCCTTTGCCAGGGCTGGGGGCACAAAACACCTCAATGGAGGCTGGGCTGCCCTCGATGCCCGTCCCTTGCACAGCTCTCCTCCTCGGGGTCTGCTCCGAGCTCTGTCGCAGCTTCTGCAGCCGCTCAAGCCTCCGGTGCGCCCCAGGCACAGCCGACTCCTTCAAGACCCTCAAGAATTCATCCCATACCGGAGGGAGGTCCAGCAGGGAGAGCTACTTGGACCAAACCCTTTGGCTGCTGCCATTTTCCACGTCTCCAGCCAAGTGAACGCAGAGTGGAGAAGCACAGGGCACGAGCCAAGATTTTAATACAGGCGTCCACACCGGTGTGAGCACGGGAGGGGAGCTTGCAGCAGAACGGGGCATCTCCATCCCCACCTCCACACCCGCTGCCGAGGGACCCAGCCGGCTTTATGGGGACCAAACCCCCCCCCTTTCCTACCTGGTCCACCATGAATTGGGTCAGGAGCAGGAGGCGGTTGCCCGCCCTGGTGGCCACGGGGACGGTGAGCTTGATGGTCACCCCCTCCACGGGGAAGAAGCCCAGGTTCTGCAGCTGCGAGGACAAAGGACGGGGATGGGGGACAGGGGACGGGCAGGGTGACCACGTCCCACCCCGGGACATCGCCCTGCTTTACCTTGAAGGAGCAGTGGAAAGGGGGGCCGATGCTGTCGTATCTCTCCAGGGAGCTGTTGGACTTGATTTCGTAGTAGTCCAGGCTGGACGCCCTGTCGTGACCGAGGAGGACAAGTCATGATGGGGACTCGGAGCAAGCAGAGAACAAGGCAGCCCCTCTGCACCACCCCACAGCTCCAGCACCTTGATAAGAGCACCAAAACCACCCGGAGCAGGGCCACCCCAGGCCAAAGACCCAAGGAGAGGGCCTTGGGTCCGTCTGGCTGCTTCTGGGATGGAAACCATTGCCTGCCTTTGCCTCACGTAAAAAAGACGGAGGATTTTCACGCTCTTCTGCTTCTGCAGTATTTTCCCCTTCTTTGTAGATTTTTTTTTTTTTTTTATTATAACAGAGACATCCAAGGCCCTGCTCGGTGCTTTGAATCTCACATAAATCTGAGGAGGCAAATCGCATTTATATCTGGAGGCTGGAGAGCCGGGAGAGGAGCCAGGAGCACCCGATGGGCGAGCTGCCCCGGCACAGGGCCCCAAACCTCCTTGAAACAATTCCCCCTTTTCCTCCCCAGGATGCCCAAACTTGAGGCTTTTGTGCTGTTACCCTTCCTCCAAGTTCTCCCTTCTCCCATAAAGGTGATTTTGGCATTTGTTAAATTGAGAATCCCTCCCCCCTGGAAAATTTATGTAGTGAAGTGGCTTTATTTTCTGTGCCCCGCTGCCTCTCGCATTAAAAAAAGAGTGGCTGAAGGTCTCCAAAACCTGCTAAGAATTACAGCGAGCAGTGCCAGGGAATGTGCTGCTTGGGCCCGTATTTTTTCTTGTAATCGGGTTAATAAATTATCATCTGTGCCTGAGCTCCCTTCTTGCTTCGGACAGCAGACAGACACTGCTCTAGTTGATGCCGACGCCCAAACCCCTTCCATGCACACCCTTTCTGTGTCCTTTTGGTGGGATAATTTTAAGTGGCATGGCTACCGGCCCAGACGCAGCTTTACAGCCCCGGCACTGGCTGCTAACACATGTTATGAACATTATTACCTACAAAAAGTAGATTTTCCCCCTTAAAATAAAATTGCACTCGCACCTTATTTAATAACACCCCTGCATTTAAGTGTCGTGAAATGCGCAGCACCTCCCTGCTTCTGGCTGTCGGTTTTTCTTTTTTTTGCCCCCAATTTTGTGCTTCCTTCGCCCCCCCCCCCCCCCCCCCCCCGCGCCCTGTCCCCCCACACACCTGGTGAAGAGCAGGTCAGCTTCGTACTTGAGGTGGAAATTGAGGTGGGCGACGTTGTCCTCCTTGGTGCTCTCCTTCTCCTCGCTGTCACTGAAACACCAGCAGAGCACGGGGTGAGCACCTCCTGGAGGTTTATTTTTTTTGGGGGGTGTGGGAAGCGCACGGGGAAGGGCTCAACTTCTGCTTTATGGCCAAGGCTCAAAGAGAAGCAATTTTACTCCCTAACTTTTATTAGCCCAAGGCCGTAAAAGCAAAGCATTTGGTGGAAGGTTTCACACGCAGCAGCAGCAGCAAAGCGGTCCCGCGCGCACCAGCCCCGGCAGAGAAAACCCTTGGCTGCTCTCTGCCACGGTGATTGATGGAAACGAAAAACAAACCCTAACGAGGTTTCACTTGGCTGTCAGAAAAATTTACCTGTGCAGGGCAAGTGAGCGAGGAGGGTTTGGCAAGACTGCTAGGAGAGGTTTTTTTTTCCTGGGAATATTTGCAGCTGAGCAAGTGGCTGCAGGGAGCAGCGGTGGCCAGAGACCCCTTCTGCTCAGCACAGGACCTGGCAACGACTGCCCGGCCCTCCCATAGAGGGGAAAATGAGGGTTATAATATATAGGTAAATAAAAATAGCCTAAAATAAAAACGCAGGGCTCTGCAATAACCTATAGAAATTGGGTTTCCATGTGGTTACTCCCTGAGGACGGTTTCTGGGTGCCTCCAGCACCACCTACAGCTATGGAAGCAGCAAGCTCAGCACCAAGCAAAGCACCATAGGGTCTGCCCCCCCCCCCCCCGCCAGCAAAACAGCTCCGGCTGCAAATGGAGAGGGGGGGAAGGCAGCAGCGGCTTGGCTGCAGTGGGAAAGGTGGCAGGATCAGGGCAGGTGACGTCCTGCCAGCGTTGCAGACCCGTGCGAAGGCAGCAGAAGGAAGAAGAAGCATTAACCTGTTGGCAGTCAGGTAGATCTCCATGCTCTGCAGGAAAATTGACTTGCTGAATTCAAAATCCAGGCGAAAAGCTACCTGCGGGGGTTGGAAACAGATGGGAGAAAATATTAAGGGGGAAAAACCCCCAGCGCCGGCCGGGGGATGCTGCTGGGCTTTGGGCAGCCTTGCCTCCCCCACGGGAAGTGAGGCCGAACTGGGGATTTGCAGGATTTGCTCTCTGCCTACGACGTGCTGCATTTTTTGCTCTGAGGCTGGAGAACAAAAAAAGCATCCCCTTAAAAGAGGAAAATCTCCGGGGAACCAGCAGCGAGGGGCCGGCACCGCACATCTGCAGCACGGGGTCCGCTGGCGGGGGACGGAGGCCAACAACAATAAAATGTGATAAATGTCACATCTGCGCGAGCCGTGGCAATGACCTCAAACTGTCTGGGACGGCACAGCTGATTATAATATTAACGCTCCTGCTGCTCGCCGGCCAAATTTCCATTTCCAGCTTGTCTTTGTCTTGGCAGGACCTGGCCTACCTGATGCCACGCAGATGCATTCCCAGCCCCCGTAGGTCATGGGGAGTCGGGCTGCTCCCTCCTCGCTTACGGCCACAGGCATCCAAGAGGGCTTTTTTTTTTTTTTTGGGGAGCTTTAAAGCCCAGAGAGGTGCCTGGAGCTCGTCTGTCATTTTTGAGCTCCTGACAGGCGAAGGCTCCGGCCGGACATGGTGGTTGGAAAGATTTCGTCAGGAGCGGCTTCGTCGGATGCCTGCAGGCACGTGGGGCGGGCAGGTGGCGTTTCACGGGGGCGCGCGGTGCCTTTGTGTTTGTTAATTCGAGTCAGGAAAAGGTGCAGTGGAAAGGCAGAGTGGAAAATTTGGATCCCGCTCTCGAAAATGAAGTGGTTCCCCCCCTCACCCTGCACACCTGGGGCTCCCAAAAGCAAGCTGGTTTTGGGGGGAACTGCCTTACCTTGGCTTTAGCTCGGAAGAAGGGGTAGCTCACGTTGCAGACTCTCTTGTTGGGGTGCTTCTCGTCGCTCATGCAGTCGATGTTGATGTCCGTGTCATCCTAAAACAGGATGCGGAGTGTTTGAGACACGGGTCTTGGCCACGGGCACCAGCCCCGCGGTCGCAACTTCATGAATCCAGCAAACGTGCCTCGGGAGAGGGGCAGTAACTTTTGGGGAACACAAACAAGCAAGCAAAAGCCTCCCCGTGCTTGCTGGCAGGGCCATTCCTGGAGAGCAGCACTTCTAACCCGCACCTTCCAGCTTCCCCAGTTAAATCCTCTGTCAAAATTCAGCTACGGAGATGAATGTATAAAACTGATTATTCTTGGCACGGTGGTCAGGAAGACGATTTTTCTGTGATCACGGGTCACAGGGAAGCCTGAGATAACTACAGATATTATTCTGCAGGGCCACCAGCTAAGGAGTAAAAATTAATTAGCTCGTCTCAATAATTGGGTGCCTGCTGCTGGAACGCCCTCCAGCTCGCCAGCGGGGCTGGGAAGCTTTTGCCCATTGCTCCCGGCCGTCTCCCTCTGCTTGGCGAGCTGCTTGTTTGGCAGCACAAGGCTTCTGTAACCAGATGAAAATGTTTTCTGTAACCGCTCCTGCATTGCGCTCTCCGTTACCTAGCATCATAGGTTTTTCTTCCTCTGTTAATTTGGAGGAACCTATCACAAAACGCACTTCTCTCAGTTTGCGGGCGGCGTGCCCCACAATTTTCTGTTGGCACAGGGCTTAAGAAAACAAAACGAGGGCCACGCCATCCGCCGGCGGGTATGAAGTCACTGGGGGGACGAGCGGGGGCTCAGCACCATCAGCAGCATTCCCAGACCGCAATGGGAGAGGCGAGGGTCTGCATAGGGCTGGGAGAGGGGCAGGAGCGGTGCCTGGGCAGGGTGCCTATGGCACGGAGCAGCGCTGGCCATGTGGCTACTGGCCCCTGTATGCAGGAGGTGGACCTCAGCTGCAGCAATGCATCCCTGACGGGAACTTGGCCACGTGCAGTAAGAATTTTTAAACCTTTAGAGTAGGAAAATAAAGAGGGGAAAATCGGTTCATCTGCATCTGACCTTATTTCAGGCTCGGAAGACGAAAACGTTTCTGTGTTTCCAAAATAAAGAGGCCGCGGATGCTTAGGAGCCAAGCCTGTAGGCATGCCAAATTTACGAGGGGCGGAGAGGTTTTGGGCTCTGGTTTTGGGCTCCCCAGCCGAGCAGGGGCTCCCCGCACAGCCCCGGCGCCGCACCTTGGGGATCAGGCTGGCGAACTGGAGGTTCCTGGAGAAGGAGATGTTGAGCACGGTGCTGTAGGCGTTCTCGCCGCGGTTCTCCAGCGTCGCCTCCACGGCCACCCTCCTCCTGGTGCTCTCGATGACGAAGACGGAGGCGTCGAAGGAGAGGCTGAAGGTGGAGCAGGCGGGGGCAGCCCGGCGCAGAGCCCTCCTGCAGTACTCCCTGCGGGAGGAGGGCGGCCGTGAATCCCACGGGACTCGGGCACGGACCCTGCCCCTGCCCTGGGGGGCTTTAGGAATCACAGCTTCCTCATGTAGACCAGAGAGGAACGCTATTTTCCTTCTGATTTTTCGAATAATGGTGTCTAGCTGTCTGGGACCCAGTTATCCACCCTTAACACAGCTGAGGTGTAAAAATAAAATAGATCTGATGCCACTGACAAAGGGTAAGGAGGGCATTTAGCTCCAGCCAGGCTGAGATCGCCGTCCAGCGAAGTTCACCAACACTGCTTGGTTTTGCAGACTTGATGGGTGTTTGGGCCTTAATTTTCTTTATAAAAAATATGGGGAAAGGAAATTATAAAAGGTTTCACATCAGGGCCGCCTGCTCCCTTTAACAGCAGAGCAGCCAGGGTGCCGTTTTGAGGGAACATGTCTATTCCAACAAGTAACCCCAAAAGTGATTTTCTCAGCAGAAATCACCCTTGTATCAGCTCTCAGTTTGGTCCAGAGCCCACTGCCATCAGCGTGAGCAGAGATTTGGGCTCCTGTGCTCCTCAGGGATGACCTTTAAAAGCTCTTTAAGGGATCAGACACAGCGTGTAATTATTTCTGCTGCGTGAGTCAAGCCTGCGACTGCCAGGCGGGTAACGCCAGCCTCGCATTTAGTCCCCTGTTATTTACTGATTTGTCTTTGGGGCCCATCACCATGGCACCAGATATCGGTAGTTTTGCGGGCTCCCTGAACAAACACCAGTTTGTTCCATGTAGGGAGCAGACGAACCCAGAGAGCACAGCAGGATGACTCTGCTCACCACCAGCCCGGTGCCACCAGCAGCAGGAGCAGAGTTGTCCCCGGGGACCAGGTCCCAGCTGCTGGTGGTCACTGGGGCTGTGGGACGAGGGACCCCGAGCAATGCTGGAGCACAGCCCCGGGGTTTGTGAGCCCAAGGGGAGGATGCTCGGTGTAACCCACTCACATGGCACTGGGCACGTCGCTTCGAGCGTCGAGGACCAGGTCAGGGACGCAGTGCTCATCCTCGTTGCACCCGTTCCAGAACGGGACCTGGTGGGCACAATAAGACAACTGGGTGATGCTCTGTGCCCCTGGCTGTGAGCTGCAGGCTGCAGTGGGTCCCGAACATCTTGTGATCACAGGAGGGACGGGGGGTCGCAGCCCCAAGACAAAGCAGCAGATGGCTCCTCCAGAGATAAGCCCAATGGCCAAGCTTAGCACCAAATTGGCTTTTCAGTTCCAGCTACAGTTCCTATCGGTGTCCTCTACAGTCCCTGAGCCCCCCCTAGCTTCCAGCGCCCCTGTGGGACACTAACCATTCCTGATATGCACCCAGCCTTCAGCAGCTAAGCTCCCCTTTTCTCCCTCCACTTAAAGCCACACAAACTGGGCAGGGTCAGACCCTGCTTGCTGCAGCCCCCACATTTCAGCACCCCCACCTGCTGGGCAGCCAGAGCTCTGAAATCCCACAGCAAAACCACCCAGCAGGGAAACAAGAAATGGAGATGCTCAGCCACTGGAAGAGCTTTGCAGGATTGCCCTTGCTGGGTGGATTTTGCTCAGCTCCAGCTGACAGCGAGGGTTCCTCGCCTGCTGCCTTGCCAGGCACCTGGTAGGACCCCCAGGGGAGGGAGCTGCACGTACCGAGACCTTGAGCGAGGTGGGCCAGCCGTCGTCCAGCATGGGGCCGCTCTCGGGGTGCTCCAGCTCGTAGTCGACCGAGAACGTCACCGGCTTCACGTAGTCAGCCGTGTCCTGGGACAGGCAGAGAGCACGGTTGAAGAGGGCAGGACTCCTACAGTCAGGTAGCACTGGAGGCACGTGTGGTTATTTCATGAAATAACTTGACCGGCCGGTGACCGGGCTGTGCCTTCCCTGTACCTCTCCCTGAACCTCTACCAGCTCTCCCCATGCCTTGCCCCTAACGCATGAGGTGCACTGGGCTGCTCTGCACTGAGCTCCTTCTGGAGCTCAATCCCCGGCTCCATCTCTAGAACCGAGTTTCCCAGAAGTTCACGGCAGTTCAGGCTGGGGCTTGGGGCCGGGCCAGTCTGGCAGCTCAGCCCTCGCTGGCTTCCGAAGAATTCTCATCATTCTCTGGGAATGTTTGATTTTGGCCAGGTTTGTGCATCAGCTGTTCCCCACGAGCCATGCCGAGGGTTTTGCTGGCTCCTGCGCCTAGGGAGATGAACCTGATGGTCTGGGCTGCAGAGGATGAGAGCAGCGGGGGCTGGCATGGAGATGCAATGGCTCCCGACGGAAAAGAAAAAAGAATTTTCATTGATTCTGGAGCAGGAGGACCAGTCTGATCCAGGCACTGAGTGCGTGCTGTCCCTGGGGGCATGGTTAGTGGCTTGCAAAGGAGCGCACGGAGGAAGCTGGAGTGTGATGCAGCCAGTGCTGCAGCGTGCTGGCGGCTCCGTGGCCCCGGTCCACCCCTGACCACATCAAACCCGGTGTGAATAAATCCAGGCTCGTGGCCCAGGCTTGTTTCCAGCCATGTGAGGCCATTGACAACCCTGCCATCGCCCTGTTGACACCTCCCACTGCATCACTGCTTTGTGCAAGCAGAATGGCTTTGCTCAGGGGGACGCAGCCCCGCAGCAGAGGCTCCCGTCCCGTCCTGTCCTGTCCCCACTTACCAGCACGTGGAAGTGGAGCCTGTCGCAGTGCTCCTGCCCCGCCAGCAGCACCAGCGCCTGGTGAGCGTGCCGCTCCCCGCTCTCGTCCAGGAGAGCCCGCGGCGTGTACCGCCGCTCGTCGATGGTGGCATTGTAGTGCAGCGCTGCAATGAGAGCAGGGCGGCTCAGCGCTCTACCCGTCCTTACATCTCCTGTACACCGACACCGGGCCAAAAATTGGGCTCTTGTGCACTCCAGTCCTGCCGCCCCGCTGGCAAGGGGGGCTGCGCTGAGATGCCTCTGGGGGTGGACAGCAGGGGCACACCATGGGGAAATGGGGCTGGGCTGCTGTTGCCTTTAACCCGAATTTCTTTGGAATAAGCATCCACTTTCCAGGTCAAACCAGGAACTTCAGCACTGAGTAAAATTAGTGCAGGATATATAAATATTTGGCTCATATATCCACGTGCTGGCCTGTAACCCTTCTGGAGGTACTGCTGTGCTCTCCCCGTGGCTTTGCTGCAGATGTTTGCATCCTGCAGCGCAGGGGCAGCAGCCGAGGGTCCCCAGCCGGTGCTGAGCAGGAGGAATCTGCACTCACCACAGCACCATGACAGAAAACATGCAGGGAAGCAAAGAGCTGGCAGCAGCACTGCCCACAGGGAGGCTTTTCTGGGTAGAAATCATGTGAAAACGAATAAATTTGGCTCTGCTCGTGACCTGCTTTTTCCCGTGCCGGAACGCCCTTCAAGAGCGATTGCTGCCGGGTCCCGGGGGCCGAGCTGCCCTCGTCTCCTCCCGCTGAGCCACGGGCACCCGCCGGGTCATGGTAACATGCGGGGCTTTCAAAGCAGAGCCGGCCAACCCGGCCGTAAAGATCCCCCAAGCCATTTGGCAGGGCGCGCATCTGGTCCGCAGATGTGTCCTGCGGCAGGGGGAGGATGGAGGAGCTCTGCGGGATGGCCACGTCCCCTCCTGCCCTGCCCCGGGGACTGCAAGGTGCTGGGGACAGCGCTGTCACATGCACCGTGGCCAGGCAAGCCTGGGACAGAGGGGAGAGGAGGCTGAGCCCCGCCAAGCGTTTGTCCTTGGGGAGCTCCTCGGCACAGCGCAGCGGCGGAGCGGGGTCCCTGCTATGCTAGCCGGGGGCAAAAAGGGTTTGAGGCTGCTCGTGGTGTGCACACATCAAACACACCAAGCTCCTGGCTGGTTCCCCGAGCTGGGATCTCCCTCGGGGCTGGAGAGCCCTGTAATGAGCAAACTGAGGGTTTGCAGCACCAGCAGCCCTGCTGCTTACCCACGCTGGCCGTCTGGAAGTGGGCCGAGAGGAAGACGGCGGTGAAGCAGATGAAGGCCGACATGCAGGTGGCATCCTTCCCGTTCCGCTTGCAGTCCTTGGTGAAGATGTTGATTTTGGAGGGCTCGAAGCGGATGCTGGCGTTGATCTGGACGACGCTGCGGGACCTGCGGGGTGAACAAGGGCCAGGAGGTCGCTGCGGCACGGGGCACCCACGCACGGCTCAGCAGCCCCCAGGAGGCTCCCACCTCTCCAGGGGAGCCCTTTTCACGCCTTTCCCAAAGGCCACCACAAGGTGCTGACCTGCTCTCAGCTCGGCTGTGTAGCGTTGGAAGAATAAGATCTCCAGCATGCATTGGCCTCCTGCTTATGGCAGTGAAGAGGCTCAGCACTGAGGGCAGGATTTGGCCCCCTGCACGCACATCAGTGTGTTTGAAGCAGCCCCAGGGTGGGTGCAGGTGGCACATCTCTGCTGGGGCAGCTACCTCCGTCCTAACAGCCTCAAGGGACCATCCAAATATTAATCAGTGCTTGAAAATATCGAGTTGCTTTGTTAAATAAGGATAGAGGGAATCTGAGCGAATCATCAGATGAAATCACTGCTTTGAAGCTCTTGGGGAACTAACAAGGAAATTCCACGCAAAACAACCCTGATGTCCTTCTAGGGCTCTGCTACATCTTAAATCCCCTGGCCCTGCTGGAGAGGGGTTGTAATTCTGGAAAGACGGGTCGGATTTTTGGGAGGTTACTTCTCCCCTGGAAACGTGAGCGCATTGCAGCGGACTTGGGGCAGGGGCAGTGCCAAAAGAGACGCAGCTAACCAGAGCAGCACGGCGTTCCCAAGAGAGCCGACGGCTAAGTCCACGAGCCCGTCTTCGTTCATGTCCAGCTGTCCGTGGATGCTGCATCCAAAATACATCAGGCCTGGTCCGAGGTCTGCAGCTGCTATCCGCTGAAAAAGCAAAAAAAGGGGAAAAAAAAAAAATCCAGCCTGGTTTCCGTCAGGAGCACCTCTGCCTGCGAAGCTGGCGCCCAGCCGCAGCCGCACGGAGGAGGCTTCGCACGTGAGCAGGGGCGCACTGAGGTTTGCTGTGCCAGTCCCCGCCACGTTACTGGGTTCCCCTTACCCAGTAATTGCACCAAAATTAATTTGCCAGGGAATGAGAGCAGTTTCCCCTCGGACACACCGTCCAAAGATTTCTGCTGACATTTACTGTTTCTCACAAGTGTTTCTAATATTTTATCCAAGGCAAGTCACTGCACCGAGCACTAAGCATTCCCCTTAATTTCAAGCGTGTTTTCCATACCATACACTTGTTTTGGCTCGGGCCCACCAAAACAGAAGCTATCTAGTGACTGTGCAAGGAGGAAATACTGAGCACGAATTCATGACCCTCTGACTGCACTGGTGCCCATGGACATCGCTGGACATCGACTTCACGCTGGGTTTGGTTAATGCAGGATGGGGCCGACCAAAGCCCCGGGAGCCGTACCTGCTTGTACTTCTTCAGGACGGTCTCCTTGAAGCCGAGGAAGATGTATATCGCTCCTTGGTGGTCGTCCTCCAAAGGCGCCCCGACCACGACGTCGTTGTAGGAGTCCTGGTTGAGGTCGGGCACGGCGGCGATGCAGGAGCCGAAGCGGGAGTTCTGGTAGCTCTGCAGGTCCCCCAGGGCCCCGCTGGAAACAAAGCGGTTCTGTGGGGATAAAAGGAAAAAAAAAATAACCTCAGCAGCAAGCCCGGAGAGCCAGGAAAACCCCCGAAAGCAAACAGACAAGAAGCAACCCCTTGGAGTCCTGTAAAACAAAGAGCCCGACACCTATCCACGGAGCCTTTCACCCACTGGGTTTCTGGCGCGTGGGTGCCGGGATGAACGGAGGTGCTGCGGGGTGGAAGCGTGCCCCTGGCAGTGGGGGCAGCTCGGGGGCTGCTCTGCTGCTCCTTTGCAAAGCCCGGCTCATGCACAAGCTTGGGGAAAGCCAGGAGCCTGCAAAGAGGAGCCCTGGAAGAGGGGTGCTGAGTCGGCATGAGAAGGAAATGGGGTGAGCCTTCAGCTGTGGTGTGGGTGAGTCCCATCCTGATGGCTGCTTTGCCTTCCTTTTAAAGCAACATAAATAATCGCGTGAAAATTTTGCTTTAGATATGGGGATCCCTGCTGTGCTGGGCAGCATGCACAGCCCTGGATTTTGAGCACGATCTTCTTTCTGCTCCTGAATCCCCAGGGCCCGTCAGAATTGGGTCAGAAACTGCATTTTTTTTACCAGGATTTGAGGGTGGCAGGGCAGCAGGCAGGAAAACCAGTATGATATGTCCTACCTGTGCCCCAAAGTGCTGGTGGAGGGGACAACATCGCCCTGTGCATCCCATCCCGGGGGCTGTGGGCGAGGGGACCCCGGGGACCCAGACCCGTGGTTGTGGCCGGTTGTGCCCGTACCTCTCGCAGGGCATAGACGTAGACCTTGCCCCTCTCCCTGCCCTCGCTGAAGTACATGGGGGCTCCCACCAGCAGCACGTCCGTGACACCATCGCCGTTCACGTCCAGGGAGTTGATCTCGCTTCCGTAGTAGGAGCCGATCTGGGGGAGACAGGAGGGGATGGGAGCAGCGCTGCCAGCACGCAGGGACCGCGACGCTTGCTGGCAAGGAGGGCTCAAGCCCCCTCTTATCCCATGCTTTGGAGACGTGAGTGCAGGAGATCCCTGACCACGGGCACGTTGTGCTGCTGAGCCTCTTAAACACCCTTAACACCGTGCCCTGGCGTTACCTGCTCTCCCTTCAGCGCCTGGTGGATGGTGAGGTTGCGGTTGCTGTGCATGGTGAAGATGATCACCTTCCCCGTGTGGTTGAACCGCGGCGCTCCCGCGACGTAGAGCCGCTCGCGTGCGGTGGACACGACGGAGGAGACGGTGTAACCTGCATTTTGGGAGAGGGGGGTGAGCAGGATCCAGCCCCCTGCCCGCCCCCATCCCACAGCCTGCCTGGGGTCACCTCTGTGCTGCCGGCACAGCCCTGGCCAGCTCTGAACCAAGGCTTTGCCAGCGATGCAGTCATGCAGGTAAACCCCTGTCATCATGCATGGAAGGTTTTGCTGATGCTGGTTGTGAAAATTCAGGGCGCAATAAAAGCTGTGCATCCACCCCAACCATTGCTCACAAATACTTATGCCAAGCTAACGACCCCCAGCGATCCCAATTTCTGACCCCGCAGGATTATTTTCTGTGCTGGCATCAGCAACGCTGCATGTCACACACCGCGCTGTTCCACTTGCTCACGGATGCAGGTGGGCTTACACAGGAATAATGCTTACACACTTATAATGCTGGGGTTGCAAAATCCCCTATTTCAGACTTGCAGGCAGCTCCAGGCTTCTGCACATCCGCAGTCGGTTTTAAATGCTAATTAAATTTTTAGACACTCAAAGCACAGCCAACTGTAAAGCTGGATCAGATCCCTCAGGGTCACAGCAAGCTGAGTTTTGAGTAAGAGAGGGGCTGGTGGGGCTTACAGAGCCCTTTCCCTGGGCACTGACCGTACCTTAGTCTCTGCCTTCCCATATATTCCTCTCCTGGGACAATATTTCTAAGCAGAACATCAGCCCTGAAGCACCCAGGTCCCGGAGCTGGGCTGCCGTGCCGCAAGATGCACCGGGGCTTTCTTAATATTCCTGTCTTTACCATTGCTTCCAGTAAGAAAAACAGCACCTGGGGCTGTTCGTGTCCCCATCCACAGAGGGAAGAGCCTCCACGTGCCGGGGGGTGACCCCGCAGCCCCCAGACCCCGCTCTGTGCCCAGGCGGGCACGCACAGCCCGGGCAGAGGCTTTGTTTTGCAACCAGCCTGGGATCCTCACTGCGGGGCTCCCACACATGGAACAGATTAGCACGGCAGGTATTTCCTCCCTGGGCATGAAATTTCATCAGTGTTTCTTAAGCTGTTCCAGTAAGCACTGCGAATGACCCGGGCTGGATGGGGTCTGAGCTGCTTCTGCACTCGAGTCGTGTTTGTACGGCACGAAGCAGGCGCCGCGGGGCTCTCCCTGGGTGCCAGGGGCAGGGCAGGTCCAAATATTAAGCAAATATTAAGCACCCAAATATGAAGAGCCCAAATATTAAGAACCCAAATATAAAGCAAATATTAAGCACCCAAATATTAAGCGTCCAAATATTAAGCGCCCAAATACTAAGTGCCCAAATATTAAACAAATATTAAGCAATCAAATATCAAGCACCCAAATATGAAGCACCCAAATATTAAGCAAATATGAAGCACCCAAATATTAAGCGCCCAAATACTAACCCCCCAAATATTAAGCAAATATTAAGCATCCAAATATTAAGAGCCCAAATATAAAGCAAATATTAACCACCCAAATATTAAGCGCCCAAATATTAAGCATCCAAATATTAAGCGCCTAAATATTAAGCAAATATTAATCACCCAAATATGAAGCACCCAACCACGACCGCATCCCAGCGATTGTGCCCGGCGGGGCTCCCTCACCCAGGTAGGCGCCGTGGTTCTTCAGCTCCTCGGGGAACTCCTGGAGGTAGGACTCGCGCAGCGGGATCACCTTCCCGCTGCTGGTCTCCTTCAGCACGGCCCCGTTCCAGTCGTAGGCGCCCACGGCCCCCAGCAGGATCCCGTCCTGGGGGGGGGGACGGCCACCATCAGCACAGAGCCAGAGCAAAGGCACCGAACATCCCGTGCCAAAGCTCTTCAGGCGGCCTTGGGGATGGGTTTTGGGCCTCTTTTCATGCTATTTTTCTCCTATCGGAAGCAATTCTTGCCCATAGGGGTGAAGGTGATGCATGCTGAGGCTGAAACGGGTGAGGACCCAGTGGGCTGGTTTTGTGGGGGAACGCTCGTGGGGGTCCCTAAAAGCCCGGCTCCTGGGCTGTGTACCTACTGCTGCAGAGTGCGGGGAGGGAAAACAGCAAATGGTCCCTCCCAGAAATCATGGGTTTTGCAGGAAGGGGCAGGAGGAGGGTCCCTTCTCATAAAATAAAATAAAATAAAATAAAATAAAATAAAATAAAATAAAAATAAAATAAAATAAAATAAAATAAAATAAAATAAAATAAAATAAAATAAAACAAAACAAAACAAAACAAAATAGCTGCATTTACTGCCTGCTTGGCGGGCAGGCAGTAATGCAGTTGAACAGCCCAAATTCACAGCCTGAACTCATCCTCTGCACTCCCTCCCCACCCGTTTTCCACCGGTCAGCCGCCCACAGCAAACACGCAGGCGGGAGCAAAGCAAAGAGGTCACTCTCTTACTTCCACGATGTGCGATGAGAAGCCAGTCTGGGACATCTCCAGTCCAAAGGAGATTTCATTCTTGTTGGTTCCTTCAATACAAACAAACAAAGACTCTGTCGTTAAGGGAAGGCTTTCCAGGAGATGATCTGTGGGTCTGGCTGGGCTGGAGAGCCACCTCCACCCTGCTGGAGCACAAAGGTGCCCGTGCCCCCCCTAAAGCCCCCCAGCTACACACACGTGCTGCTAATGAGCCACTGAATAAATGCAGAATTAATAAATAGTGGGAGTGCTGCCTCGTTTCCTAGATACAAACTGCAGGACCACATGAAAGTGTGGATTCAGAGGATCTCACTTAATAATTGCAACTGGCTGAAATTCCTCGCCCAGTGAAATATTCTTCCACAGAAGCGCTGGGCTGGCTGAGATTACTGGTGGGGAGTTTATGGGCTGGTTTGCCCAATACTCCCCCAAACACTGAGACGTTCAGTGAAAACCCTCCATCTTTTGTTTCAAGGATTTTTCCAAATATACCATTTTCTTAGGAAATTTAGATAAATGTAGTTTTGTAAACAAACAAGCGTGGAAGGAAAAAGGAAAAAAAAAAAAGCCTTTTATCGGACAAAACGTGCGTGCTGGGGTGCGTGCATCAAGTGGAGGCTCCATATTCCTGCCCCCCCAGCATGAACCGTTCCAGAAAGGACCCAGCACAGCAAATCTGGCTGGGATGTGTGGTGCTGAGCAGCGTGTCCCTGGGGAGGGCAGGGGAGGAGCCCCGCTCACCTTCCAGGCTAAATATCCTTTCCCCCAGCGCGTCCACGATGTCTTTGAGCGCTGCTTCGTCGGTGACGTTGAAGAAGTGCTTGTCATCCGGGTCGCTCGCTATGAATTTTATCTCATTCAGAAAGGCTTCGGGATTGATCCCTCTTCTGTTATAATAACCCAGTACCTGGGTTTGGGAGAGGAAGGCAGTGTCAGTTGTTTTCACACGATGGATAAAGCCATCCCAAAGCATCCCAGATCTGTTCTTCCCCTTTGTGCCTGGCACCCCACGATGGGAGCAGACTGGGGGGGCTGTAAGGATGGATGCGATCTGGGTGCCTCGCAGGGTCCTGCCCCTCCCCAGCACCTCCTTGGGCAGCCACATCCCGACGTGAGCACCTCTCACCGCCTCCTGCAGCAGCAGGGCCCCGCTACTCACCGCCACCGCGTATCTGGTGACGTTGTCCTTCTCGCTGTCCTCGATCACCTTCTCCAGGTCTGGGCTGTCGTGCGACTCTCCATCTGTGATTACAATCATTACTCTCTTTGCCCCTTTCCGGCCACCTTTCTGAAACGCTTCCGAGCTGCAATTGAAGAGATGCCCTGGGCTGCTCAGCATCGCCGGCGGGGTCGTGGCAGCCCCCGCGCGCTCGCCCGTGTCCCCGAGGTGTCACACAGCGCCCTGCATGCCCTGCTGTGGGGCACGAGCCCCAGTGGCCAGGTCACAAAGCACGGGGGGGAGTCGGGGGGCTGCTGGCACACAGGGAGGTGCAGTGGGGTGCGGGATGCTCAGGGAATGCTTTAGGACTTTGAAAGGGGGCTTTTCCTCTAGCGGAGCTGGCTTTTTGCAGAGAGCATCCTTTAGCTCGGCAGGATGCGCTAAGTCTGGAATATGGGTCAGGCTGTGGTAAAAATATGCAGGGACAGAGCTAGCCCTGGATAAATGAGGAGACAGAGCTGTGGGTCGGGGCCATGCTGGGCATCCCAGAACCCACTGGGTGTGCAGAAGAGCTGGGCCAGCTGCAGGGCAGTGCTGGGGCTGACGTCTGAGCTTTGGGTGCTTTCAGAAAGAGGAGACATGTTCGGGATCTGCTCCTGTGCCCACCCCTGGCCCCTCTGCAGCTCAGGGTTCAGCCCTTGCAGAGCATCAGATGAGGACTGGGCATTGTTGGAAAAGCACGCTGCGCCCCTGCCTTGCAAACATCAAGGCGGGATGAAGCGTGGTGGGGGGAGAAGGGAATTAAAATAGTCACTGCAAACTTCTTGGGGTGAACGTGAGAAATTTTTACCGAGCAAACTCTATCCCATAGGCAGTCCTGGTTTCTGTGCCTCCTCTTTGCTCTATGTGACTGGCAGCTGCCACCACGTCTTTTACAGACCTGTAGTCATTTAAGTGAAACTCGTGGACCACGTCTTCTCCGTACTGAACCACGCCGACCTAGGGATTACAGACAGGTCACACCAACAGCCTGCTGTGTGGCAGGGCACAGCAGCACAGAGGGCACGCGCTCCCCCTCACAGGGAGCAGCACCAGGTCTGCATTTTGGGCACGCCGGTGCTGCGCGCTGACTGGGAACCATGGGCGGCCTGGTGCCTGCTCTGCAACCCAAAAACTGCACTATGACATTGCATGATTGAGTATCCATTTGCACGTGCAAGCAGAAAACACACGCTGCTTGCTTGCACACAATCTGCTGCAGGGGCATTTGCCACAAATGCCTCCTAAAATTGGGCCAGGCAAAAGGGTAAAATAAAAGCGGTAAAAGTGCAGCAGGAACCGGATGATATTTTGCCAGCGTTTGGGGCTAGCAGTGACAACAAATATCAGGGCCCAACAGTGTTTGCAGCTGTGTTCACCAACCGAAGAGGAAGCCACTGGGAACAGGGATTCAGCAGGAGCCAGCAGCTGAGCATCCCTAACTGTGTTCCTGCTGGTACTGGGACCTGACCTCCCTGGCTGTCCATGGCCACCAGTAAAATCTCGATTTGCTCCAGTTTTCCCTCTATGGGACCACTGATTGGGACCAATCTATGGGACCCCCTATGGGACCAATGCTCAATTCTGTTTCCATTTTCTGCCTGCTGTTGCCCCCTGGTACACAGGTGCAGGACGATGCGGCCGTGCTGTGCTATGTTGTGGCCCCACAGCAGCCCCGGGGTTATTTGTGCCAAGTGCTGAGGACTCAGGAGCAGCCAAAACACATCTTTCCTCCCTTTCTTTGCTTGTCATGGAGCTGAGCACAGTCCCTGCGCAAATAAGCGGACGATTGCAGGGCAATACTTCGATATTTCCATATGATTTCATCCTCCCCATGCCTGACCGGGGTGTGGGTTGCTGTTCTCCCCCTAGCTCATCTAAGGACATTAATGTGAGCATTATTTCCATGGGCTCAGCTTTAGAATGCATACGTTGGAAGTTTATTTTGAAAAAGCACAGGGCTAAGTTACGGTACTTTTGGCAGAAAAGAGACTTTGAGAAAAGCCGGAGGAATCTACGTGAGACGGGAACGCACGAGCCGTGCACGGGCTTACTTGTATCTGGCCGGGGCCAATGTAAAATTTTTTCAAGATGTTTATCAGGAAGTGCTGAACTTCAACCCAAGGATATATGCTGTTTGATCCGTCCAGAACTATGATTATGTCCATGTACGTCTGGCATCCTGTGAAAAATACACGGTGTGTTATTGAAAGGCCTTGGCAGCACTTGTGAAGGGGGGATTTATGGCTTCATTCCTCGCAGTCAGGTACTTGCTCTTGTGATTTGTTCGAAAAAAGAAATCTTACTTCAATCGCTCATAAAGCCCTTCACTCCAATATTCACTGCAGTAGGGTAGAAAGAAGCCACGTGCATCCTCTCTGCCAAGAGAAGTCTGAATAACTTTCTAAGAATAACGCCCTGCGGTATCTTCTCTGATTCAGATTTGGACCTCTATCCGGTCTCATAAGCTACGTACATCAAAGGGCATCCCCCCGCGGGCAGGATCCGGCCCCTGCTCCCCCTGCGGTGCCGTGCTGCGCTGCCGAGCCTTTTCTGCCTCTGCCACCCAAAAGTCCCGTTTCTCTCCCAAGCCAGGATGGGGAGAAGGAGCGCTTGCAGAGGCTGGTACAGGGCAGCCCTCTGTAGTTTCCTACCACCCATGGGAAAGCCAGGAAGCTCATTTTATTACCTCAAAATCAAATCGTGTCCCCAAATCTACAAATTTGGGCCAGAATATTTAGCATCCCGTCAATGAGCTCTTTGTTTTGTGCGGCCAAGCTCTGAATTCTTCCCCTATTTTTCCTTCCGAGCTGCGCTGATAAAATATTCTGGATGTTTTTCGTTCTGTTTTTGGGAGAATAAGGTATTTTTTGTCTTCCCCGAGTGTCAGTCGGAAAGAAAATGTTTACCAGATGTCTGCGTTTGTGACCCCCTTTGAATCACTTCCCTGCAATAATTTCCTCCGCTATCTCGCCTTCTGGCAAGCACCGACGGAGCTTTGTTTGCTCAACGGTACCGAAGTGCTCAGGGCACGGAAATTTGTGCTAGCTTTGAGCTCGGGGTGAGGGTTAGAGGCTACACGAGAGTTTCTCCTACTCTGCAGAGCCGGGGCCACGGTCTTGGCGAATCTGAAGTTGGCGTTGACGCGGGAGCACATCCCCGTGGTGTAGTAGGAGCTGCCGCACTCATGGGACCAGAGCGGGCTGCAGGCCTGGTGAAAAATAAAAAGAAAGCATCAGGGATGGGCCTGAAAACGCCACTTTTTCGCTGCCTGGATGCCGAGAGGCCGTGCAGGACGAGGTGGGGAGAGCAGGGTCTCAGAGCATCACCGCCAGGCACGGCTAAACCCCGAAAGAGCAGAGAGGGGTGGCAAAGACCTGGAAAAAGACTTGCCCGCATGCAGATACCCAAACATGCACAAAAAGACGCACTATCTGCGTGCACTTCTACACGCGCATACCGCAGAGGGTCCCCGGGCTGTGCCGGACCCTCGGCCCTCACCAGGAAGCTGCTGTCCTTGGGGTTGGTGGCCAGGCTGAGCCCCAGGCGCATGTTGTCCTTCCGCTCAGACACGTTGGACAGCGTGACTCTTCCTTCGGAGAGAGGACCTGGTTAGCGGGGGCGCGGGTGGCGGGGCACACAGCACGCCTCAGTGCCGTGGGGTTTTTGCTTTCCCTTTTGTTTTTGCAGCAGTCGTCAAGATAAGACTTTTTTTTTTTTTTCCTTTTTTTTTTTTTTTCTTGCCACAGCCAACAAAGAGAAATTTCTTCTGGAAATTAGACTGTGAGTCACAGACTCTTACGTAGTAGATCCTTAGGAAAGAAACCCTTCTGAGCAGCTCTAGCATCTCATCCTTTATTGTCAGGCCAGCACGCACTTAGTGGCTGATTTATGCTTGTGCCTTTCTCTCATTTCCCATGTCACAGTCCAGAAACCAGAAATAGCCCATGGGGCCATCCTTTATTTAGGTTAACAGGAATAGCATTTAGCCCTGACAAAACCACTGTCTAACCCATCCGTTCCCCCAGCGCAGCTTCGTGAGGGCACCCAAGCTTCATCTGCCCCGGCTGGCGATACTTAACCCTCGCTGACGGCAAGGTGGTGACCGCGGGGGTGACAGGGATGATGGGGACGATGGGGACAATGGGGATGAGGCTCCTGCCAGCCTTGCTGGCTCCCAGGACTGCTCTGCATGAGCAGCACAGGACAGAGCCACAACGGTCACCTCGGCCACACATGCACCTGGCATCCCTGCGCCTGCTTTTACTCAAGTGGCCTCAAGGGATTGTGCCAACAAGACAAGTTAATCGAAAATAAAATAAAATAGAGTGTGCTCACGGAACTGATCTTTTCATTTAAAACTGGTTTCCAATGGGAGAAGATTGCTTTTTAGCAAGACTCGAATTTGCACACGAAAGAGATTTATTCCCTGGAAAAATTTTGGTGTTCTCATAGAAAAAGCCAACCAATCAAACAAAAACCCCCAAACAACAACAACAACAGCAGAAAACACCGCCACAAAACAAAACAAAACAAAAGCCAAAGCAAAACAAAAAAAAAAGCCCAACAAACACACAATGCTTTCAAACAAAGACATATTTGGTTCCAATCAATCAAATGCTGCAGATGAGCCAAAGTTCCTCCTCTCTTATCAGCTCTGGTAGAAACCCAAAACAGTTCAGATTAATGATGATGACAAATAAAGTGGGAACTGCTGCTCCAGCAGGAAACCACCCCAGACTTTGCCCCCGAGCCCCACCAGTGCTCCTCAAGACCCTGGGAAAGTCCCCAGCTCCCACGTCCCCCACTGCCACGGGGATGTGGGGCTTTGTCCCCTTTGGCCTCGCTGGCAGACAGAGACAGAGGAACCCTGATAAAGAGCTGGGTATTTCCCCCTCCTCAGGGCTGGCTGGGGATGTGTGAGACCCCCCCGGATCTCTCCTCCTGCCATGGCAGGGCCCTAGGGGTGGTGGAGCTGAGCACCAATTCCCGCAGTAACTGAGCAGGATGGGTGCTGGAGGCAAAACTTGCCTCCTGCTGGGGTGCCTGCACCCCCTGAGCATCCCCTAGTGGGACCACAGACTCCATGATACATCATAAGATGTCTGATAGTGGGGTTGTTACCCGCTGCTAACTCTGTCCTGATCGAATAAACCGAAGACTTTAAGCTCCGTTAAATAAATCACTTTTTCACTCTCGCCTGACTTGCTTCATTTTGCCCTGCCGATGCTTAAAGCCCAGCACCGGGAGCCATATGAACACCTGAGCTAATGACCTCATTTAAAAATCCCCCTCAAATGTGGTCCTCCTGCCTTTGGGAGCAATCCGGGCAAAGCACCAGGGTGAATTTTAAAGAATAAAGCTGTGACAACGAGCACACGGTGTGTTAGAAGCGCCCAGCTCCCCTCACGCCCCGCGCACCGTACCTAGGTTGAGCTTGGTGCAGTTGCTGGGGCTGTCGCTGGTCACCGGGCACTTGTAGACATCTCCCGTCTTCTGCTGCCCGTTGGTCTCGTAGGGGGCCCCCACCACCAGCCTGCAGGAAAGAGGTGCCTGTCAGTACCCCTGGGCTGGACGGGGTGGCCTTCAGAAAATGGAACACGTTCCTGCAAGGATGGGGTCCCAACGCTCTCGTCTGTTGCCTCTTGCAGGATGAGACCCGGTCCCCACCAGCCCCAGGGAACCCTCCAAGCTGGCCAGATGAATCATAGAGTCATAGAATGGCTTGGGTTGGAAGGGACCTTAAAGATCATCCAGTTCCAACCCCCAACCCCAGATGACTCACTTGGAAGCAATGCCCATCAGGTCATGGGGTTACGAGGTCTGCAAACCCATCTGCAGCACGGGGAGGAGCAGAGGACCCCCTTGCCTCCTCAGATTGATGCATTTTCACGGCTGGCACAGGCAGCACGACCGGCACCGATGCCCTCAGCATCCACCTGAGGTCCCCAAGGTGGCACTTCCCACTGCTGGGATCACCTTCAGGACACGGGTGTATGCGAAGGAGTCCTGGCTCCCGCAGAGACACCCAAAGCAACAGGCAGTTACAGCTCGCACTGGGGTCCGTGGGGAATTTTCCCCACTGAAAAGCTAAAAATGTGAATTTCCAGGAGTTTTGCTCCAAGCTGGGGTTGCTCGCTAACAAACAGCCTGGCGCTGGTGGTGGGGTCACCAGCCAGTGCAGGCGAGGACGCTGGCACCCATCTGCACTTTAAAATAAGCAGAGGTTTATCAGCTGATAAAAGCACAAAGAGCCAGCAAGGGTGTGGGATGTATCTGGGACATTGCAAGCATTTTTCTCACTTTTTCCTGTGGACTTGACCAGACCAGTCGAAAGCAGCAAACCGAAGGAGGAGGAGAGCAGGACCTGAGGAATTTGGCTGTCCCTTCCAGGCTAGTTCAAAAATACCCCGAACCGCGGGTTCCTGGCATCTCCTGCTCCCAACGTGTTAGCCCAAAATAAACCTAGTCCACTGCATTTTGATTTTACAGCCCGATTGGTGGATGCAGCCATCCCTGTCCGGATTGCTGAATAAACAGGACCTCTTTTGTTCTGGGTTGCCCTACACAACAGCTGGCGAAGCGACCACTCCCAGCACAGATGTTCCCTGTTAGACCAGAAATGGCCTTTTTTCTTTTTTTTCTTTTTTTTTTCTTTTTTTTTTTTTTGGTTTTTGTTTTTAAGCACTGCTTCTACAAAGACACTAAACACTCATTCTTTTATTCCTTCACTATAAAATGGGATTGCTCGCCAACTGAAAACCTCCAAAATCTAAGAAGCATTTAAGGATTCTCATGGAAATACTTCCTGTCTTACAGCTTCGCTGCTAACGAGGAGACTAATTAGGGTAAAATAACAGCCATCTGGAACCGTACCCAGTAGCACCCAGAGGCTCAGGCAGATCCGGTGCCTGCCCCTGAACCTGGACAAGGAGGTTGCTCGCGTCTCCCTGCCGTTGCCACACGATTGATGCTCACGGTCAGAAAGGGAGATGGCAGTAGATGTGGAAAGATATTGGGGGCGAGGAGGGAAAAAAACGTTGAAGATGGGAAGGCAAAAAGGTTGAGGCACCTCAAAGGATGGTGTCCTCTTGTTTTCCACTCTTCGTTCCCCGAGGATTTAATACAAACAGGAGATTGTGACTGTTGGAGCATCTCCAGCTGGCTGGCTCCCACAGCTTTCCCACCGCCATGCCCAGGTATCCACAGGAGTTGCGCTCCCCTGCGCCCGAATTACCCCACCATAAGAAAGGCCAAGCCGGGAATCTCCCAGTAATTCTCCCTCCCTTATTAACAGTATCACACCACCCATTAATTCGCTCAGCAGCACCGAACTGCAGCATTTATTGGGACGAAGCAACTTGGTAAAACACGAGACGATGACGACTGCACAGCAGCCCATTCCACCCATTCCCCGGCCCTACGTCAGGCCTCGAGGCTCAAAGAAAGCCCAAATATTTACAGCCGCTGCCATAAACGCAGCAGAAATGCATGAAGGGGTCACGAAGCTCGCAGAAACAGAATTTTTTGTCTTCCCAAGACAATGGCATTGTTTTCCCTTTTGGGTTAAATTGAAATGATTAATTAGCTGAAGCTGTCGAATTCCCATGGAAAGCTGGCAGCTCAGGAGAAGACTTCTCCAGCTGTTGGGAAGGTGACGGTGCTGGCGGCAGGGCTGGGAAAAGGTTCCCCAAAGCCGACTGGCAGTGATGCTGCTGCTTGCACCAGCTCACAGGTTACAGACCCCCTCCTTTATTTTGTGGTTTAGAAACTTGTGGTCTAAATAGTTTGTCTTTTTTTTTTTTTTTTTGCTAGTTTGTTTTGCTTTTTTTGTGTTTGGTTGGTTGGTTGGTCCCATCCCAAATGACCCAAATCTAATGAGAGCATCCTGAGCATCCGCAGGGAGCCGGCCCCCTCCCCATACGCACCCCAAATCTCCCCCCTTGCCCTCCCTCAAGGGTTGCAGCCCCTGCTCCTGAGCAAGCAAAGCCCTCCGCAGAGACCCGAGCGACAGGCCTTGAGTCACGCTTTGGCTAATAAAGGAAGATTTAAAAGAAAATAAGAACCAAACAAGCCCTCCCTCGCCTTCCTTTTTCATGCGCTCCTTATGGGGAAAACAAAAGCAAAAAAAAAAAAAAAAAAAAAAAAGGAATTAAATGTGAAGCGCGCAGACTGCTCAGAGCAACATGTCTGAGGACATATTTTTAACTTTTATGCTGGGAAAAAAACGGAAAACCAAGATGTCAGTGGAAATGCCTGAGGAGCATCTGCTCCACCAGTGCAGGAAGGGGAGCAGGGGCTGAACTCCTGCTCCTGCTGGTCCTGCAGGGGCTGCGCGCTGGGGCGGCTGGGGCTGGGGCTGCAGGCTGCGTGAGTCCCACCTCAAGCACCAAAATGAAGCATCAAAGCCAAATTGGGAATTTGCAGGGGGTTTTTCTGCACCTTTTTAAATGGTTTTGTCTCACGTGAATGTCAGTGGCATGCACAGTGCCCTGCTTCTAGCCCAGCGGAGCAGCACAGACCCTGAGAGGCTGCAGCACTTCGGTGTCTAGAAAACCTGGTACTGAGTCATTGCTCTTTTTTTTTTTCCCCTTAGCCCAATTATCTGGTGAAATTTCCTGTGCCACAGGCGTTAATTCATGCCTACTGTCTTGGTAGTGAACCCAGCAAAGGATGCTTGGCTGGAGAATATCTCCCTGAAAACCATCCATCCGTGCTTTGAAGGCATCGAGCGCTGGAGAATCCATCCTTTCCCTGGGGAATTTGTAGAAGAGCTTCAGCCTCAGCCTTCAGCCTCATCCCTTCAGCCTCATCCCTTCAGCCCCAGGCTCCAGCACTGAGCTGAAGGCACCGCGTGCAGCCACATCTCCTAGCGAGGGGGCACCACGCCACCAAATCGCCCTGTGATGCCCCCAAATCTCACCCCTGTGGTTCTGCTTCAGCTGCATGGTCTCTATTTCTCTTCATTTATCAGTCTCTATTTCTTTTTTTTTTTTTTTAAATTTCTGCCTGTTGCCCATAATGTGCTACTGGTCCTTGCCTATCCTGCCCTCCTGCTCATACTGCGGGCCATCCTGCACAGAGCTGTGCCCCCCAGCAGCTTCTCCCAGGCTCAGATCACCTCCAGGCAGCAGAGAGGTGCAGTCACCACTGGTGCTGTGCACCCCGAATTTGGGATGCCTGAGAGCCCCCCGAGACTTTCTGCAGCCAGCCAGTTCCTGGCTTCTTCAGGCGGCGATCCCCCAGCACACCGGGCTCTCTGCGTGCACGGCGGAGAGGTTGCAAAGCTCATTTGGAAACCCAAAATGTTTTGATTAAATGGAAAGGAGTCAGGAAAAGAAGGTATGTCTAGCTGGTGATCCGGGAATGCAGGGATTAGGGAGGAATGGAGAAGAAACTATGCTTTTCACAGGATTTTTCAATCAATGGAACACTTAATCTCCTGCAAGGCAAATTCGCTTGTAGTTAATTTATTCAAGATGGGCCTGGATGAAGAAGTGATTAAGGAGGTTCAGGAAAAGGAGAGTTCAGCTGTGGAAAACTTTAAATTGCTTTGTGGCTCCTTGGACAGGACGTGGCAGGGGAATGGACTTTGAGATGTTTTTCTCTACATTGGCAAGGGTGGAAAAAAAAAAGACCTGGTGGGAGTCCAGGGGGAGGCAGAGCTGGCAGAGGGATCACGGCATGGGAGGACGCGGGGCCTGGAACCAAGTCCTAGACCTGGCTCTAGCAAAGCCTGCTGCCAGCCCGTGGCCACAGCCTTGACTTTGGGACGCCAGCAATGCCATCCAGCCCCTCGCACGGTGACCGTCCCATCGCACGGTGTGGGCAGGGCAGGGGGCTCCCAGATGCTTCTGCTCACCTCGAGCAGCCAAAGCCTGTATGTCAGTGACCAAGTGCTTCTACAAAAACACATCTGGGACAAACGGCTGTGGCCGAGCTCCACCACACTCTGATAGAGGGGGCTGGAGTCAGTGGCTGGTTTGTTTTCCGACCCAGAGCCATCCCCTAGCATGCTCTGAGGCACTGCCAATGCCTGGAGAGGAGCAGCAGGGCCAGGAGATGACCGAGTGAATTTCTGTGTCCAAGTTAATTGGTTAATTTTGGAAAGCAGGTTTGAAAAAGGACGGTGCACAAGGCCAGGAGCGAGGCAGGCCTTTGCTTTCCTGCGTGATGGCAGCGAGAGGGCTCATCCAGCCTCCATCCAAGGCAGGGTGTGTGGCGGGGAGGTGGAGGATGAGGATGGCCACCACCAGCTCAGGGCTGAGCTAGCAGTGGCCGCAGGGGAATGTCACACCCTTTGCAAGACTCTTCTGTCCATTGAATACCTGCTAACTCATCCCTCAGCAGAAGTATTCCTGGCTTCAGAGCTCCCAGTTCACTCCCAGTTAACAGACAGCAGAGCAGTTGCAGAGCTCTGTCCCCACGGTTTGAGGGTTTCAAGGGGTTTCTCTCCCAAGACAAGGTGCTTCCTTGCTCTGAGGTTTGGGGTTTGGGACACACCAGCCCCACGGGGATCAGACCCAGACCTGCTCCTGGGCATGAGGCTTGTCCCTGTCCCCTCCTGGCCACCTCCTGCATGGGAACAGCCTGCGGGAAGCCGTCCTGCCACCGACGGGCACAGACACCCTCGGCGGTTGTTTTCCTAAGGGCCGATCGGTGTTTTCCCTGCTGTACAACAAACCCTCTCATTGCAAAACAAAACATAAACACGGCTGTAATTTAACCAGCTGCTCAGGCCGAGCCGGGATGCTCCGAATTGCAGAGCCCGATCCCGCGGCTCCAAACGCACCCCACGGTCGTGCCGGACCCGGAGGGCTGCCTCCATCCATCCAGTACCCACGTAACGGGAAGGGGACACCACCAGGACACGGGACCAAGGGACCAGAGCCCAAGGCAGGCAGTGGCCGAGGTGAGGGAGCCGCCACTTCTGCCGTAGGAACCCCACAGCCGTCGCAGCAAGCGCAGCTCCCGGAGCTCTCCTTAAAATAGCACATGACGGGTGTGCTGCAGAACACGGCCGAGGAGCTCGCAGAATAGCGTGGTTAGAAATAATGATACTTTCTTATTTTTCTTGGTGTCATTTTTTCCCTTTTACTTAGGGATATTGTAACCCAGAGGTGTTTACAGGCGAGGCCCCTCAGTGGTTCTTGCCCGGGCTGTGGGTTTCCAGCACTGGTTGATGCTTTTTGTCGGCATCAGGCACCCTTTTCATCTGGACCCACGTGATTTCCGACTTTCTGCTGGAGGTTTCCAAAGCAAACCCCAATCTCCAACTCCAGTTCTTGCCGGATGCCTCTCGCTTTCCCAAAGTGCCCGTTATCACCAGCTCACGGTGTTCGTGGGGGTTCCCACACCCCCGATAGGTCACCGGCTCCATCCTGCTAACCTGCGGTGCTCCGAGACCACCCAACCCTAAACAACAAAGATGTGACCGCAGAAGCCTTTTCTCGGTCGAGCAATATGAGATGGGAAGGAGGAACACCCCTCTCATTCGTAAAGATCTGCTGCAAAATATCTCTAGCCTCACTTTTCCTCCGTCCTGATTCCTGGAGGGCTGTGAGAGCGTGCGGAGCGCTGCAGCTGCGGAGTGGGAGATCACAGCTATTTTCTTGCTTAGGCCAAAATCTTTCTAAAAAGAAATTAAATAAAAGCTGAAGAGCCTAACCTTATAGCTGATGCACACCAGCCCTGGAGCTGGTGACAACCGTGCTGCTTCGTGGCAAGGAAGATGTGCCCCGAGGATGTCAGATGTCCCCTGTCCTCCTTGGTGCCCCAGGGGAGGTGCCAGGCAGTGGGGAACGGCCCCCAAAAGCCCCCTGATGCTGGTAACAGAGCCCCTGCGATTCCCAGCTAAATCCCCCAGAATTACACCCACAATAACACCAAAGCGGGGATGACCCCGGAGCATGGGAGATGGGAAAAGGGAAGAGCGGGGCCGCGGCGCGTCCCGCAGCCCTGGCACGGTGGGAGGGAGAGCCGGGAGCAGACATGGTCCCCGCGCCGAAGGAATGCTCTGCAGCTATGTACCCTTTCACCAAAATAATCCCAGCCCTCGGGTACCGGCCAAACCACAGGAGAATTGCAGCCAAGAAAGCCTCGCAGTAGTAGGGAAATAGCAAACCCTTTAACTGTTTTTCCAGATCAGCACAATTACAGCTCAAAGTCCACCGAGCAGACTTTTCTCTCCTCTCCCTCCTCCTTCTCCCTTCGGTTGTGCTCAGACTGGAAACGTCACGTCTGTGCCTGGAGCTGCCGGGCACCCAGGGGGGTTTAACCACGGGGGTTCCCACTTTGGTTGAGGGGCCAAATCCTGCACCCAGGCTTCACAGCACCCCACCTGGTGCTGCTGCACGGCGGGGCTAGGGCAGCACGAGCTCCAGCAGCCAGGGATGCGCGCCCGGGCAATGCCATCTTGCCAGCAGCATCAGCGAAGCCCTGGCCCCAGCCAGCTCGGCAATGCTATATTTATTATTTTTACGGCTTCTGAAGGCTAATGGCTGTTTATTCCCAGGGCTTTCCTTCCACAGCCAGTTTTCCTCAAGCATTATTTTTTTTTTGCATAGCTGGAAATGTGCAGCCCGCAGACACGAGCCAGTGCAGGGCCCTGGTGATGCTCCGGCGCAGCCCGGCCCCTGCCTCCTATTCCCAAATTTTTGATTTAGAGGGGAAAGGTGGGGATGGAAAGCCGGGGGCGACAGCTGGGCTTTCTGCCTGGCAATGGACTCGCTGCCTACAGGGACGGCGATCCATCTCAGGTGGTGAAGTGCACCATTGCTGCTTGGGCTGCACCCCAAAAAATCTGTGCCCGCCACAGCCCCCGTCCTGCCAGCATGGGGACCCGTCCCCACTCCAGCTGGGGCACAGAAACAGCGGGGGGCTAATTTGAGATACCTGGTGGCACAGCCTGCAAGAAAAGTGCTGGAAAAGCTTCCAGGGCAGCACGAGAGCCAGCACGTGAGCAGAGCAGGGAGTGGGGTTCTCCTTCCCTGGGGAGTGACACTAAGGCCGGGATGGCGGGGAGTTGAAAGAAGCCAACAGGAGAGGGGAGGTGAAAGAGGGAGAGAAACTTTACCCCCTTTTCCCTCTTATCCCCCTGATCTTGGACCTCTGAGAACTTTTCACCCCGAACTCCAGGTGATTCTGGTCTGTTTGACCCTCCTGACCCCCCAAACCTGCACAGACCAGGGTGGGGCAGAGGAGCAGCTCCAGGCCCTTTGGGACACTGCCACCGTCACCTCTGCCCTTAAAACTCCTCCATCTCCTTCAACCCGAGCTTCTGCCAGGCCACTTCACCCTGCCTGCATCAGCCTGGGGGAGCACTGATCGCCCCGGCTTCACAGCACCACGGTGCTGGGATGCTCAAACCCCTTCACTCCAGGCAGAATTTGGCCCCAGCTGCAGCAGGAGCGCTGGGTTGTTGCCACCGTGTTGCACGTCTGGGTGAGTTTCGGTAGCCAGCTGCCCTTTTTTTCCATTCACATACTTGGAAAAAGTACACATTGCACCTCCTGCTCGATGAAAAAGGGAGAGAAAGCGGCGAGAGGGAGGTCTGAAAGTCAGCCGCTGACTGCCAGCAGGAGAAGCGACCCCCCGAAGCGGCGAGCTGTTAGAGCAGTATATTTCCAAGAGCTTTTTTCCCCTGGAGTTTAATAATCCGAATTCTTTCCTCCCAGGTTTTCCACTATCAGGGCTGCAGTTATAGCCCCCACGTGCAAGCTATCTGGCTCCCTCCTGAAAGGCTGGAGAAAGAGAAATAGCCACAAGGAAAAATAACGCCTGCAGAATATTTTATGTGTGTGTGTACGTCTATACACAAAAATATGCCTATACGCTCACACACACACATATAGAAGCTGCTTTGAAATCCTTCTGAAGCCCTCCACGCTGGCCAAAAGCAGCATTAAACGGTTCAGACCGGAGCAGAGGTGCCAAAGTCCTTGGATTCCACATTTGGTATTTGGCAGCCGGCTCCCTGCGTGTTGTTAGAGCAATCCCTCCTGCAGGAGCCACGTTTCTGAGATGGCCATTCAGCTCCTCCGAGCTCTGCTGTATTTTGGGGGATTTTGCTGAAATCCTCAGGGCCAACATTTGATGATGCTTGCCTGGCTTCTGCCTTACTAGCAGCCGGGATTTCGTCTTATCATCCCCTTTTCTTCTGTTTTCTGGCAGCTCCTGAGCCTGGCTGAGGCTCTGCACAATTATCATCATGTGGCGGAGCTGCTCCTTCTCTACGTCCTCGGTTTATACTACAGACGTTTTGTTTGTTCAGTCATTTATCCTTTAACCAGAGTGAGTCATGTTGGCTGCAGTTTTTAACTATGTACACATTTAATAGGCATTCTATACTATGTAATTGCATACTATAATGCACACTGTATTTATGTATATACCTACGCTTACTCATTGCAGCAAGCATCCATTTTTGCATGCAGAGCAACTGGCAGTGGAGAAAAGCTCCAGCTCTGCCCTGGCCAACGTTGGCTGGGGAGATGCAGGAGATGCCAAAGCCAGATCTCATCACCCTCTGCTGCTCACAGCAGTGACGGTGGCACCTGACCATGGCAGAGCCCTTCTGTCTTCCTCTGTGACCCTGATGTCCCGCGCAGACGGATGTTGGTTTATTGCTCGAGGAACACCAAACAGTAGCACGCCCATGTGCTGTCCTCGTTGGGTTACGCTGCCCTCCACCAAGGTATTTGGTACTTGATGGATGAAATATGGAAGTGATATGGAAGTGATGTTTTCTAGCAGCAGAGGGGGTAGGAATGTGACGGCAGGAACACACAGCTCCTGCTCCTTATCTCCTTTGGAGAACTGCGGGCTCCGATCTGCATTTCCCAGGCTGAGCCTAACCTGGGTAGTGCAGGGCCAGAGCCTCCTGTGGGGGCAGCTCAAAACCCACCGATGTGGGGTTTTGGCTCCGCTCCTGGGAGGAGATATTTCACAGCAGAACCTGGTGCAAACAAGAGGCTTGAATACACTGGAGCTGCCATGGAGAGGCAGTCCCCATCCTGCCAACGTGCTGGCCTACATGGGCAGGAGGATGGAGGCTGTGCTGATGTGCCCTGAGAAGCCACCCTGCGACTTTTGGCAAGGTTCTGCCTCCTTTGCTGGCCCTACCGGCATGCTGACGGCCATCTGCTGCACCTCTGCACACCACCACAGCTTGCATTTGGGTTGTGGCCCTAGTGTAGAAAGACCATGAGGGTTTGGGGCCAGAAAATGGGCTAAGAAATGATTCTTTTGGGCTCAAAGCAGCTGTGCCTGCAGGGGCACCTGCTCCAGCATCACATGGAATGAGACCACAATTGAAAACTTCCCTGAGTGAAGCAGCTTCGCCCGTGGACGTGAGCAGCCCCAGCCTGGCCTCGTGCAGGAATTTGATGTATTTACTGGAACCGCTCGGTGGCCGTGCTTGCTCCCTGCTCTGGTGGCTTTGGCCATGAACAGTCATGCTGTCAGGCTGCCCAAAATTCCTTACCCCTCCAAAAAATCCCATCGCTTAGGTTCACGGGCAACGGGGATGGAAAGGATGGCAAGACCGCCGCGATCAGGGGCAGCTCTAAGAAAAAGCTCCCTGGTGCCACGTGCAGACCTGTTCACGGACCATGAGCACTCCATGAGGATGCTTCAGTGCCCGGCATGGCAGCACTTTACACCCACCCCCGGGTGCTACAGTACCTGCTCAGGACCTGGCTGCAATGGGACTGAGGTGGCCTCACGGGCTGCACCCTCCCTTTCTGCCCCATCCCCAAGCACTAGCTCCTGCTGGATAGCTGAACATTATCCCATCACTCAGAGCTTTTTGGTATTGATCAGCATTAATGACGTTCTTGCTCGCTGCCCTAAGCCTGGCTGTAGAGCACCCATAGGGTGGTACCTGGCTGTGCCCTTGGAGAGCACCCAGTGTCTCCCCAGCCTCGCTGGATGGCCACATCATCCCCCCAGCAACTTAGCGAGCAGCACAATGCCGCAGAAATCCAAAATCCGAGCAAAACCCCGAGCAAAACCCATCCCAGCTTCACCCCGCACCCCCGACAGCTGCAGGCGGCTCTGATCACTTCTGCAGACCTGCCTTCTTGGAAACTCTATAAAAAGGGATGGCCTTGGCCCAAAACCCCGATGGGTTTCCAGCAAGTGCTGGAGCCTGAGCAGCGCCAGGGAGCCGTGAACCTGCCCGGGGCAGCTCCTCGCAGCACCTGTGAGCCCTGATCTGCGCACACCAGCTTGGCCCCAGCACCATCAGCACCAAATCTCGCTTTCCTGCCAGGCCTGGGCACTGCCGACCCCAGAAAGGTGGTTGGGAAGAGCAGGAGACATTCAGCATTCCTGTAGGTTGCTGTAACCCCCCCTCTTTGGGGCTCACTCACCATTTCTTGCCCCCGATGTCATGCTGCTGCACCGTGTAGCCGAAATAGGCGTCCTTAGAGCCGGCTATGATTTTGGGCCTCTTGGTGTCGATGTTGAAGGTGTCACTGAACCCTGGAGAGAGAGGATAAGGATCCCGTCAGGCAGGGTGCTGAGGTGCTAGGGGAAAGCACTTTTATGGTGCAGGGGGGCCAGGCCCCAAAGGGGTCATCCTGATGGATGCAGAGCCTCCATCCGTGGAGCCGTCCATGTTGGCCTGCCAGAGCAGGGTTGGGCCCAAAAGTCTCCAGAGGAGCCTCCACCCCAACCATCCCCTGAATTCTGCTCCCCTCAGTGCCTATCATGTCCCAGGAAGGCCCTAAAAGACACAGGGGTGGTTTGACCCCATCACAGCACCTCTGGGGCACCTCGCCAGCTGTGACGGAGGGAGGCTGGGACCCAAAACCCACTGCCGGCCTCTGAGGGGCTGGAATCCAGCACCCGGCCATCCCCAGCACCCACCTCCTGCCTTCCCGAGGGGCTTTGCAGCACCAAAGGGCAAAGTGTGGATTCACTTCTCCCATTCAAGCAAAAGCTGGTGTCATGGGGGGGTTTGCTAAGGGGAAGGAGTCTGGGGGGTCTCCTGGGGACGGATGCTCAGACCCAGATGGGGCAGATTTGGGTTTGCCTCAGGGATGCTCTCAAACCCTCCATGGGTACAGATGCTGCACATCTTCTAAGAAGAGGTTTTTTTTCTATACAATATTATTTTCCCTGCTGGTCTGTGGAAGTGCAGGGGGGCACAGATCAGGGCCCAGCGTGGCTCTGCTGTGGGGAGGAACACGGGATGGCCCGCATGTCCCAGCTCTTTGCTCGCCCTCGGGCAGCAAGCAGGTGCTGGATGGCTCGTCCCTCTGCAAATAACAGGTCCTGGCATCACGGCAAGGATGGCTTTAAAGGTAGCAGAAGGCTCACGTTTGGTATTTGTATGGGTATAAATGGGATGTCAACAGGAGAGGCCGGGAACGCCGCTTCCCAGGCAGAAAGTTCAGGATGAAAAGTGCTTTTATAGGTAGGAATGTTAGGAATAAACCTGAGTTTTTTTGCAGTCATAGAAACAAATTGGCGACGTTGGCTTGGTAAACAGAGAAGAGTAGAGTCTCGCCAAGGAGAGCTGAGGTAAGAAGCTTTAAAGTCCTACAAAAAGAAATTCTAGAAAGCAAGGGAAAAAGAAGGAGACGGGGGAGATCAGAGCCAGCACATTTTGTGGTAGATTGACCTTATTTAACATTGCAAAACAAATTAAAACGTCCTCTGAGTCAACCATTACCCAGTGGCAACATCGCGAAATTGCGTTCTGGCCATGGAGAGAGGCGATGGGCAAAGAGGGTACGGGGGGGGACAGGGCAGATGGGGCATCACAGGGGGCACGGGGGGGCACGGGGGGCACGGGGGTCTGGCTGGAAGAGGGGGCTTGGGGGCATTTCAAGCACCAACCAACAAGGCTCAATTCCAGGTGATGCAGAAGCATCTGCAGTGAGTGAGCAGAGCAAGTGTCACATAGAATACCACAGATTTTCCTCCAATTTTTGCAGAGTTTATCTGAATTTGCCCCAGAAAGACATTTTCCTAGGTAAGCCTAGCTGACAGGAAAAGAGATGTCTTTGGCAAGTTGGGGATGCCCATCCCACGGCTCCTTGCTTTAGGACTTCGCTGCAGCTCTGGCCTCCTGGAGCAGTAAAATGCAACCAATTTGTTTGCAAAAGGCATCTTAGAGGGGCAAAAAATCATGAAAAAAAAAAAGATAACTAGTGGCTTACTAAATGCAAATGTCTCTAAATCAGGAGAAACAGGGGTAAGTGTGAGATGAGCAAATTAATGCAGGTGGAAAATGTGAAGAAAAAAGCAATTTCCCACCCCTTTTGGTTGGCTACCTCCCCAAAGGACAGCACAATGCAAAATGAGGGGCCAGGCTGGGAGTCAGGGTGGCCTGGTTATGCTGCACTAGGGCTGGAAAAGAGAAAAAAAGGAGAGGAAGGGAAAAAACAAAAGAAAACCCTTGATAGCTGATCCTCTGGAAAGCTTCAGGAGAGTAGGGAGCTGCTGCCCAAGGTGCCCAAATCCCCATCCTGGAGCACAGCGTGGGCTCCAGACTGCTGGTCCTTCTCTTTAAAAGTACCCAAATGCTCATTTTTAACCAGAAATAAAGCCCATGTGGACATGAGGGCCTGCAGCCACCCTTGGCCCAGTCCCATAGCACAAACCCGTCGGATCCCAAAATTGCAGAGAGGGGGCTCTGAGCGCTGCAATACCCGGTGCTGGTGGCAGGTAGCAGGCGGCGAAGTGAAGTGGTCGGGAGCAAAGTTTGCAGACAGCGGATGGCAAAGCCCCCGGTAGGGTGGCACGGGAGGGAAGGAACTGACGTGGGTGCATTCGAGGCAGAAAGACAAAAAACCTGACAGAATTTAAACTGTCTTAAATTAATGGGATCTTTTTGAAAGGCTGTCAAGGAGACGTAGCAACCCGGAGAACTCAGTCTCGTTTTCTTGTCAGGAGTGACATCACTGTCATAAATAAGTGACCAAAACCCACATGTTTTGCTTGCGATTGCGCCAAGGCAGGAAGCCTCAAATACCTCCTCTCCGAAGTGGAACTTCGGCTGAGGCCAAACCTTTGATTCTTGTCAGGTCAAATATTGAAAAGGAAAAACAAAAAAAAAGCCAGCACAATTGGGAAACAATACTGGGAGTAAAAGGCACCTTTCCTGCCAAAAAGAATAAAAACAAGTCCTCCCTGTGCCTTGAGGTTGATCCTGCTGCCGTAAGAGGTTGGTGGCTTTAGCTGGTTGCTTTGCTCCAACCCTTGGCGATTTGAGGAGACCTGAGCAGGGCAGCGGAGCTGCCGGCAGAATTTCATTTTAATTTAATTTAATTTTATATTTGACTGCAGGCATAACAGCACAGTGCAACCCTAAACCCCAAACTGGTGTTTTCATGGCTCTAGACGGAGGCATCGCGGGGTGAGGGCTGTGGCTCTGGTGCCCAAGAGCTGTGCTTGCAACCCTCCCTTCCTCACCACTCACACCCACATGGGAGATGCAACCTCCGTGGTGGGACAGTGTGTCCAAAGACCCCGCCATCGCCATCAAGAGCCACCATGCAGTGGTGACCCATGCCACCCCAACGTCCCCAGGGCTGCTGGCCATGTTCAGCCAGGCTCCTGTGATGGGTCCCCACTGCCATGTGGGCTTTGGCAGCTTGGGACGCTCCTCTGCAACCCATCTGTCGCACACATTGTTTGTTTTTATATTTAGGATTGCCTTAGAAAAGCCTTTGAGCTTGATATGGGGTATTTGGGCAAAAGCTAGCAGGCCCCGAGATGGAGCAGGGCAGGCCAGATGTTCCCAGGCATCCCTCTAGCCTCAGCCCCTATCGCGCTCTCTTTGCAGACTGAAATGCTGAAAGCACCAAATTCCTCCCCAGGTCACTATCTCGAAGCCAGCATTTGTCATCAGCTATTAGGAAACAAATGGGGTTTGGTGGCTGCCGAGGCTGCAGATGGAGAGCCAGGGAATAGTGAAGATGACCAGGAGATCAGTCATCGCGGGTGCGTGTGCTGTAACATTCCTGGTTACCCACAGTCTCGAACAAACAGCCCTGGGGCAGCAGCTACAGAAGTACCTTGTGCTTCCACCGTGCCAGCTCTCTGGCCCCCCAAAAAACGGGGAGGAGCTGTCTGGCTGCTTTAATAGCAGCAGCCCATGTTTAACAGCATCAAGGAACGTGCTGAGTATTCGTTTGCAGCATGTCCTACAGCCAAAGGCACCACGGCGCTCGGGGTTTTGAATACCATGGACCCTCCCTGGCCAAACCTCAGCTAGCGGATGGAGGACGTTAGGTGTGGGATGTCCCAGCACTGCTCTTTGGGCCGTGCAGCCACCCAGGATTTAGTTCCCATCACCAAATCCCCAGGTAGAACTGGCAGGTCTCTTGTGAACCCACCTGGGCCAGCCCAAGCACACCCCATGGAGCAAGCACAGCGGTTTTACTGCTTGGTGACCCTCCCGTGAGGGACCAGCAGACCCCCCCTTGTCTGGACAAAGCATCTGATGAAGGAAAACAACTGCGTGGTGTGGGACAAGGGAAGTCATCCCAGGGCAGACACCCGGTCCCCATGGCCGTGGGTCACATCTTCCCTGCGATCTGACCCCTGACGGCTGCTGCTGGGAGGTGTTTGTTTCAGCAAGTCCTTGGCTGGGCTCTCCTAATTCAGAGCTGCACCCCGCTTGCCCCAAAACCCTGGGGGAGAGGAACTGGCCTGGACCTTAGGGACAGCTCGGTTTGTCCCCTGGTTGTGCCCAGACATCGCAGTGCCTCCGGGGACTCCCAGCCTGGGAAAATGGCTTGCAGACCATGGACCCCCACTCCAGGACATGCGGGGGCTGCCTGCGCAGCAAAGGGACAGTTCCCGAGGCCACACGTCCCATCCCGGTGCCAGGGGCCTCCCACGTGTGTCCCAAACTTGCTTTGAGTTCAGCTGATGAAACACCAGCATTAGTCCTCCGCGAAATATATCACCCCATGGCCACAAAGTGTCCCAGACCATGGGGACCACCACGTCGCACTGGAAGCTGTGCCTTAAGCCTCCCACCGGCACGGGGCTCATGGAGCAGCACCATCGCCCGCGGGCACGGCAAAACCGCGTGGGCAAAAACATTCTCCTGGAGGATTTTTGTTCAGCCCGAAGCCGTGGATTTACCACGTCTACTGCAGCAGCCCTGCAAGCAGCAGCTCTTGAAGGGGAGCTCGCTTGAGGGACTGCTGCCCACGTAAGCACGGCCCCGGCAGCCCCGCAGCCCCCCGCGGGCAGCCCCGCGCCCCGCTCGCCCGCCGCCATGCGAGGCACGCACACATGTTCCCCATTAGGCAAAGAAAGGCAGCTCCGCCGCGGCTGGCTTCAGACGATCGAGCAACAGTGCAATTAGTAAGGGGAAAAAAAAAAAGAAAAGAAAAAAAAAAAAAAAGAAAAAGAAAATTCTGGCGTGCTTTTCCACCAGGATGTTTAGAAATGTTTACAGTGGCATTAGTGCTCGGCGCTGCTGGCTGCCGGGGGTGCGTTAGCGGGCGGCGGCGCTCCTGGTAGCGGTAACCAGCTCTTTTTTTTTTTCACTTCAAAGCTAAGAGAGGTCCCAGCCTTGCTGCTGCCAGCCTGGGAGGATGCCAGACGTGGTCAGAGCCCAAACGGAGCCTCCTGCTCCCAGCACCCGGCCAGCGAGGGGCCAGCGAGACGCCGAGCTCTGCTCCCACCCCTGGTCGCGCTCGTCCCACCGCGCACCGAGCCGAGCAGGGGGAGGCTGCGAGAGCACATCCTTAAGCCAAACATTGACCCAAAGCCCCTCGTGGCTTGTTTAAACCCAAGCACTTCTCTTTTGTGCTGACCCCTCACGTGCAGCAGGACAAACTACCTGAGGGATGCAAAAATTAACCCTGCTTAAGAGGATCGGGACGTCTGGGGGACTTTTTTCCCCTCCGTCCGATGCTCCAGAAGAACACTTCTAACTAATCTGCTCGTGCCTGCAGCCCAGCGCTGGGAGGAAGGCAGCGCTCCCCGCTCCGTCCCAGGAGCCCATCAAAGCCCTTCATCCCTTTCAACTCCTCTTCGCCTGCCTTGAAGACGCCCGGCTCGCTCCCTCCCTCCTGCTCCCGACTTTTCCAGCAGCCTCATTAAGCCTGGGCATTCCCAGGCACCTTTCCCTCCTCGCCTAAATAAGCAGAAAGTGTTTCCCCGTTGCTGGCAGCAGCCGTGGGGAAGGGAGCGGGTGCTTACCGGGCAGGAGGCAGAGGGAGCAGGCGAGGAGCAGCCCGCTGGGAAGGTCCATGGGAGCACGGGGGGCCCCGCTCCCCGGCCCCGAGCATCCGCCGGAGGCACCCAGCCAGACTGGTAGCCCCGCTCGGAAAACCCTTTCCTTATCCCCAGCCTTCCCCGGCTCCCTGACAGAAGGCGAGCATTGGGAGGGAGTGGGAGGGACGAGCGGGACTTGTAGGAGGTACAGCAGGAGAGGACGGCAGAGGGGACAGCCCGCGTGCAGCTGTGGCACCCTTTAGGGATCATCTCCGTGCTGGGGCTCTGCTGGCTCGGACCCGTGGCCCTGTGGCCGTGCCGGCCCCACAGCACCCACTGGGGCCCCTTGGGTGCCCTCGCCCTGATGGGAGGGTGGTGGTGGAAAGCCTGCATGGTGCCACCGGTGGTGGCGGGTGCCACTGCTGTGTGGGTGCCACCTCTGCCCCAGTGCCACCTAAAATCAGCTGCCACATCCCCTCGTACGCAGACGGCGACGTAGCAGGGTGCTAACAAGTGCTTTCTTCCCCGCTGCCAGGGCTGGCCCCAGGCACAATGGGGTGCTCCAAATACCCACAGCCCTTGGGCCAGATTCCTAATGCCCCCCCGACAGCCATGAGTTGTCATTTAGGGCCCCGTCACCTCCAGCCCAAAAACCTCTAATGCACAACAGCATCCCCAGGGCAGGATTTTCTCCCTCCTTCCTATTCCTCCCTGATATAGGGACACCCTTTGGAGGAGGCACCCCAGGGCAGCTCCAGCAGGAGCTCAGCTGCCACCACGGCAGGGCTTTGGGGCTGGGACACAGCCTCGAGCACCCGTGGACCAGACCCCAGAGCTCCAGGACGCCCACACCTTGCTCCTAGTTGGGGTGGGAACAGCCTGGGGGGCTCCACTGGGGAGGCAGGACCTGCCAACACCTTGCTACGTGCCCTCCCTTTTCCCAGTGGGAAAGATAAATAGGGTTTTTGGTTTATTTTCAGAGCAGACATGATCCCAGAGGTTCTTTCTAACTTTTTCTCCAAGCCCTCTGTGCTAAAGGAACACCCTGAGCGTGCCGGTGCCACCTGCACGGACCAAGCCCCGAGCCCAACATCACCGCTGGGAGAGAAGAAAAAGTCTGGGAGCTGCAGCTGCGCTGTGCCAGCTCTCCATCCGGCCAAGCAGAGGAGCCAGCAAAGGTCTCAGATAGATTTCTGTCCCTCCTACCCCAAACTTGAGAGGGAAGACCTTTAGATATGGGTCCAAACGTTAACATTTCTGCCTATGGAGTCTGTCAGACAGCTTGGGGCTGCAGGAGGAAGATCAGCTCTGCTCGAGGCACTCTCCTGGATGAGAGGGAGTGCCTGGGAGACCCAGCTCCTTCCCATTCCCCCCCTTCCCTCCTGAGTCGATACGTTTTGGGTCTCCAGGCGGGAGAGGACACATGTCTGGAACAGAGATCAAAGCAGCAGTAGGATCCAAAACGTCTCGGAGATGCGGATGCTCAGTCGCTTGTTTGTATAGCACCCCTTCCCCCAGCAAAACGTTTTGACAAAATCAGACATTTGCAGTCCTAACTATGTTTTCCAGCTGTTTCACCCATACCTTACTCTGGAACTAAAATCAGAATTTCGGGGGGTAGCAGAAGCTGAAGGGCTTTTGTTGTCGTTATTTTTGGTTTTGGTGAAAGTTAAAAGGGTTTTTAGGGACTAGAAGGGAATATTAAAAAGCTCCAGCAGTAAACACAGAGGAGATTTACAGCACGGTGTAACCAGAGCACAGGGGGAGCGACTGCTGCCTCTCCTGAGCACAAACAATCCTTCAGGATGAAGGAAGCATCCCAGGGCCTTTCCCTGCTCCTGAGCCTTGCTGTTCCCGCAGCACCCGGGGTGCCAGCGGGACCCCTGCCCTTGCGGCTTCACTCGGGGCACGTGAGCACTTCCGAGCAGCTGGAGAAATGTCCCGCTGGGAACTAACGTCTTCCATTCCACTGAAAGAAAAACCATTTTTTTTCCCCACGGGGAAAAATAAAAAATACAAAATGCCCATGCGATCTGGGGATTTGCATCTTGGGGCAGTTTTCGGAGCGGTGGCTTGGAGGCAGACCCCTGGGAGCAGCCAGCTCGAGGGCGGCAGAGGTAGGGCAGGAAAAGGAAGGGCAGAGAAAGGGACGGGGGCCTTACACCGCCCACCCCTCCCCGTGCAGACCCGAGAGGTCTCAAGCATAATACTTCAGAAGTCAAAAAGCTCCGTGGAGAGCAGAGCTCCTGCCTTGAACTCCCCGACCTAGAAACAAGCTCCAGGTGGGATTTACAGGGCTCTGAGCCTCCCCTTGTACCAGGGGCCTGGTACCTGGAGCAGGCAGCACTCAAGGACACGCCAGCACCTCTGCCCGTCCCCAAAACGGGACCACCACCAAACGCTGATCCCAAGCTTGGCAAAAGCAGAGAGGTTTTTGCCCTTTTTTGTCTCCTATCATTATCTGATAGAGTTCCACTTTGCTTTGCCAGCTGTCCCCCAGCAGCTTGCAAACCGGCCAGGGTCTCTCATTACCCTGGACACATTTGGGTGGCGGGAGGCCAGGGTCCTGTTGGCCCGATCTTTTACTGAACTGGCAGAAACTGCAGCCACTGACAGGGCTGTGATGCTGAGAGGAGGGGGGGATATCAGCATCCCCCTCCCCTGCCACCAGCGCATCAGCGCGGCCACGCTGCTTCGCTCGGGGAGAGACGCCACGGGGCGAGGGGAGAGGAGCTGTGCTGCAATACCATTGATGTAATGCTTCCAAAATGCAAACAGCTGTCACTGGAAGTGATATAGGGGAAAACAAGGAAATAATAGTATTTCACCCCCTTGCAAAAAAAAAAAAAAAACAAAAAACAGTTATTTGAGGAAAGCCAAGTTGTTACAGGACGTCCCATGATATTCCAGCAGAAAATGCAGCAGTGGGGCTCTTTAACATCCAAAAAGCCTACAGAAGATAATTCTCATGTATTCATCATATGATATTAATCCTGCAAAAGGGAAAAAGCTGGGCTCGCATTAAAAGCCTCCTTCCCATTTCATTTTGGATCCCGCTGCGATTCGAGCGCTGTTTCGGCCAGCCCAGGCAGCGCCTTCCAAAAAGCCTCGCCTGCAGCAGCGCGGGTACAGGGGGGACACAAACCCTCCCCTGGCAAGATGCACAGCACCATGGAAGCTTTTGGGGGCAATCTGGTGACTTTCTGGAGTTTTATTTGGTTTTTACCCTTCCCCACGTCCCAGCTGCTGGCAGCGCAGCAGCCAGCTCCAGCAGAGAGCGGCGGGGCTGGAAACAAACAGCCGGCCCCAGCCCCTCACAGCCGCTTGGAAGAGAGCTAGGAAAAGATGTGCTGCGATCTCTGCCTGGCTCTCAGTGAGCCCTTGTGACGGGTTTCTTTAGTTTGGGGTTTGCTGGGGGTGAAGAAGGGGCAGGGGGTCCTCGGGGCAGGGATGTTTGCTTCGCAGGTGCGTGCAGGATCAGTCCTGCTGGAGACTCGGGCATCCCGCTGGGCTGCAAAACCAACCCGGTGAGACACATGGAGCACTCAGCAGCCAGGAATAATCTGGTGGAGAAAGCAAGAGGAGGAACTTTCCCTTGAAAACGGAGGAAAGCGACAGCTCTCGGTGGTGACAGCAGCCCCTGGTTTCAGCCCCCCCAAAACTCCGTCTCAGGTGCCAGAAGTTTGTGACCAAAACCCTCATATCGTCTCTGTAAGGCAGGCACCTGCCAAGAAAAGTGCCAAAGAACAAAAAAAAGACCCACGCACGCTGGCACAGTCAGTGCTCCGTGGCCGGACACCGCTGGGATTAAGCCACCCCCTCCCCTTAGCAGGTGAAGCAAAACCCCCGAGCTGAGCCCTGCACCTGAGCCCCAGGCAGGGTTTCGCATCGGGACCTTCGGCGTTTCCTGCCAGGTTCCACTGCCTCTCCAAGAGCTTCTGAGAGCTGGTAAAAAGCAAGGGGAGAGCAGGCAGGGACAGCTTCGACCCAGGCAGCAAGTTCATCTGGCTGCGGGGCTGCTCAGAGAATTACACAAGCTGTTTCTCAGCCATTCCCGAAGGGAAGGTCTCGTGTCTTCCCCAAACGAAGATCTTTGGATGGGCTTCTTAAAAAAGCTGGAGAGGAGGAAAGTGCGCTGACCGTGCCCTTGCTCGGAGCCAGGAGGCAGCACCAGATGACCCCGAGTCCTCTCCTGAATCAAGCAAAGCTTTGTACACCTCTTATAAAGAAAATCCTACACGTACCAGACTTCAGCATCCATCCCCGCATCCCAGCCGAGCCCCAGCTCAAGCTTTTTTCTTGCCCCAGCGACTCCAGTGCCAAAAGCAAAGCCCAGCTGACCCACTGGTGATCTGACCTTACTTCCCCTGTGTTTTGAAGTCAACCTACACATTGCTGGTGTGTTTTCCCCACACGTGGTCATCTTTTCCTAAATTCAGCCTTTCCCTGCAGCAGATGCCTCCTTGAGCCTGACCTTTGGGAGGGTGTCATGCGCTGGACGCTACCGCTCTGTGAGTTTCAGAAGAATTAGGCTAGGATACAAGGAATGTAAACAGAGTCCAGGAATGAAAACAAAATCCCCAATTCCCTAAAATAAGTGGAGGAAGGGCTGACGGTGTTGTATGGGGTATTTCATAGCAAGCTGCCCCAGCCCCGACGCGACGGCGCTGCGGTAGCGGGTGCTGCCAGGGCTGCTTCTCCCAAAATCCGGGGGCAGGATTGGTGCGGGGGGGGTGCTCAGCACAAAGCCGAACCGGCAGCAGCCCCCTGGGGTCTGGACACACTCGGAGCCCCGAGTGGGCAGGCGATTGCCACCTTTGGGTGACGGGGAGCAGCCCGAAGCTGCCTGCCGAGGGGGCGCGTGGTGCCGCCCCGCCTGGCCGTCACATGGCCCCGGTGAGCTAAGAGCTCTGGAGACTTGGTTGTCCAAAACAAAAGCTGATGTAAACAGAAAGCCACGCTCTTCCAAGATTACCAGCTCCACGCGACGCCAGGAAACGTTACGTCTTGCAAGATCACAAGGCTGGAAGTGAAAGCATTAAACCCAAGCAGGAAGGTTGCAAGCAAAGGGGCTGAAGATCCCCAGAGTGCAATCAAAAAATGTCCCAGCGCAGGAGCTCAGCCCCTTCCCCGTCTCCTTTGCTGCCCGCAGCACAGTGTGAGAGCCACCTCGAGCATCCCCACGTGGGGATGCTGCAGGGCTCCGCGTGCCCTGGGGTCTCCCCACAGCTTGTGCTACCCCAGGGCACGACTAAAGGCACGGCTGGGTGAGGTTTGGGGAGGGAAAAGGGACCCCAGGGTGGCGAAGGGGGGAACCCCCCAAGCTCTCAGTGTACAAAGCAAGAGCAGAGCGGTGCAGGGACATAGTTTCACCTCCGGAAAGCAGAGCCTTGGAACGGGCGCAGTGTTTGCAGGAACTTTGGCCCCGAGCTCCCAGCACTCAGTTAGCACGGGCTGTGTTTGTGAGCCCTCGCCAAAAGGCTTCTCTCTTCCTCCTCCGTGCCACCAGACCGGCACGCACCAGGGCTCTCACCAGCCTACACGATCTTTTACCCGCGGGTTTAGGAGGGTGCCAGGCTGATTTACGCAGCAAAGCCCCCCCAGGTGACATTTTTGCAAGAAACCACACAGAATCCCAGTAGCCCAGACGTTTGCTGTCGGGTGTTCCCTAGCTGGCTTGGCAGTCGGGACCCGGCTATAAACATCCACCTCCCGACAGATCACTTCGCACTCAAAAAGCCACTTCCCGAGCAGGTTAAGCCCCGCCGGAGGAGCTGGAGCCCGGCTCCATCCCTCCCCAGGTGCCTGCTGCTGCTCGGTGACTTCACCCTTCAAGCAGCTTCCCCAGCATCACCCTTACAGAGCGCTAACCTTAAAAGTAGCGTTTGTTACTGAGGAATTTCTTTGTTTGCTTAGCTAGCATTATTTTTCCTATTTATTTAGTCTCTCCCTGTTTATTTCTTACTTCTGATGAACTTCAAGCTCCCAAGAATCCCAAGCACTTAATCTGCTGCAAACCAAGTCAGACGTGAAGCTTTGGGCTTTTGCACTAACCTGGATGAGGCTCAGGGCACCCACGTGGGAAGCGTGGGGCACGTGGAGCCAGGACAGAGCAGAGCATCGCACGGCCCTGCTGCCGAGGGGCTCATCACGGTCCGCCACCCCCTCGTCTACTTTTAATTAAAAAAAGAAATTAAATACCTCGCCAATAAAACCAGAATATTTCCCCTGGGAAGCTTTCCACGGTAGGAAAAAAAACCCTCTTGTGTATCTCTCCCGAACTATTATTAATATTCTTTTACCTCCTGCTCCACAGAAGCACTATTTACAGCCGCGCGTTTCTGCCGTCTCCGTTTGCCCACATACAGAGATTCCTCTCCGTCTGGAGAGAATTGCAGTGCAATACGAGTCCTGGATATTTTTTTCCAGGTTAATTCTACTGAAGTGACACACGCAGCTAAGCCCCACATACAAATGGTAAAGCCATTCGAACCGTGATTTGTTAGAGAGGATGCCAAACTGGCTGTGTGCAGTTGGCAGCCCGTAAAAAATCACAACATCAGAGGAGAACTTGATTAATACACTGCTGAACATAATGGAGGGGAAAATATGCAACAGTAGAAGTAACTCTGGGCACACTCGTTTGCAAAGAAGAAGAGAAAAAAGTCTTTCAAACTCAATTTTTCCTTTCTGCTGTGTGAAATGGGGAGGCAGGGCAGGGAGCAGGGTGCTGTGTACATCTCCCATGCACCCGTATTTTCCCAGGGATCGGACAAGGGGCGTTGTTTGTACCCACACAGCTCTGTGCCTTCCCACCCCAGCCCTGCCAACACGGGGACGATGCTCGTGACGGGGCCAGGAGCATCATCACATCTCAGCCACCCCAGATTCTCCCCCTCTGCTCACTGTCAAGCACGTCCAAACCACGGCCGGTGAGGCGGGGACCCAGCCCTCTCCTCGCTTTTATGGGATTTATTGCTTCTCCCGATTCAGGTTGGGGACTGAAGAGCTTCAGTCACCTCTGAGAGCAGTCTGTGGCAGGAAATAAGCACGTTGCCCGCTCCAGGGCACAGCCTGGCTGCTACAAGCAGCCCTCTGCGATCACAATTCTTCCTCCGAGTTCCTCCTTCCAAAGCAGGAGCGAGCGGGCCAACACCAGATCCACAGCTCCCCGTTCACCTGACCCCAAGGGCACCCGGTGCTGGCCTTCCTTACCCATTCCTCTATAAAAAGAGGAGGATGAGCCGTTTTTAGACCCTGGAGATGGAGGTGACACATTCCAGGCGTCTGGAGAGCGCTGGGCTCCGCCAGCCGTGCTCTGCTAAGGCCATTACTGGCCCGGTGCTCCGGGGAGGGAGAGCACCGCGGTCCCTGCCGAGCAGACACCGATGGCCAGGAGCCGGGGCCGCATCCTGTGCCCAGGTGGCACTGGGGACATTGCAAAGCCGCAGTGGACCTCGGTCATGCCGTGGTTTGTCACCTGCATCGGGGCAAAAGCCCCGGACGGAGCGGTCGGTGCAGGCAGGGAGCCCAGCTCGCAGCCAAGTGAGCCGTGAGAGCATCCTGCTGGCCTTCGTGTCCCCACCGTGCTCCTGAAGAAGGCACTCGCCTCTTCCAAGTGCCCCTGCACGCACTGCCGTGGGGCTTCCAAAGCTTCCCCCTCCGGTTCGTTTCACCTGCTTGCAGGTGGCTTTGCAGCTTCGCACCCCTTTGGGGATGTCAAGGCATCCGAAGCCTTTCTGCTGCAGGAAGTTTAAAGCACAGACAAGCCACTTACGCTGCATTTGCTGGCCCTTTGACCGCCGACTTTGAAACCAATAGGCTTTGATCCCTCCAAAATTGTGGTTCCCAAATCACAATACAAACTGTGCCCGGTATCGGAAATGCAGCAGTCTAGCAGCAGGAGTGCTAAAAACAAGAGAGGCACCCCCAGACCCATGTCCTGTGAGAGCACAGGGGTGGCACCGCCACACGGGGAGGTGCTGGGGATGGCAGAGACACAAGGGGACAAACATGGTCGTCGTGGCACCCCCAGCCCCACAGCTATAACCAGGGACCGAGTTAGTGCAAAGCTCCCTGCTCCTGCCAAAGAGGAATTTGCAAGCTGGATTTTTAAGTAAGGAGCAGCCAAGGGAAGGTGCTTTCTTTGTTAATGAAATCTGAGGTTTTATTACAAAGCTAAACGCCAGCACATTCTCAGCTTTTTTTTTTTTTTTTTAATGTATATTTTATTTTGGAAAAAAAGGTTGAAGGCATTAAAAAGAAAGGGAGATCTTTTTAGGGAATGCTGACCCCACTTTTCCCCCCTCCCCGAGATGCTGAGCTGTCTCCTGGCTGCCTGCTCTGGCCACAGCAGCCGCTCTGCCATGCAGCGTTGTCTGCAGACCAGGAAATACCAGCCCAAGGCATCCAATTAAAGGAACCAAGAAGGACGGAAAAAGGAAAATGTGAGAGCGTTTAGCACTGCAGCCATCAAACCAGTTCTCCCAAAAACAGCCTCCGTATCTAAACAAATGACTCGCGGATTCTGGAGATACACACCAGGAATATCTAAGAACTCGCTGCCTTGCCAAGCAGGTGGCTTCCCCTCATCCAGTCCCTAAAGCCAGCCCCGAGCTGTCCCAGTACAAGACTGCTCTGAAACCACCCAGCATCCTTCCACACCAGAGCTGCTCGCTCTGCCCAGGAATTCACTGGAAGTTTGACTCTGCCACTTGCCCAAAGTCATGTAACGGCCTTGCTAAGTTTTTTTCCCTTGTCATTTGCTTGGATTTTGGCTTTCTCCTTGGCATTTACCACAACATGCGGTGGGAGGAAAGGGTCACCCCTTTGCCAGTGGCTGCAGGGTAGAGATTCCCCAGCCGTGGGGTCCGTGCTCACACTCCCTTTCTGCCTACCAGCAGAAGCTCCCAAACTACATTTTCCTCTGGCTTCCCCCACCTCTTCCCACGTATTATTTTAGCTCTGTTATTTTCCACAGTGCTCCCTGATCGCTGGGCATGTGCAGGAGGAGCACGGGGGCCGGGCGGGCGGCGTGGAAGCGACTGCCTGTCAGGAGCGGGATGACTCAGTGGCACGGAAATGCCGGCTCACCGGGGAGGATGCAGCATCAGCAAGAAACCTGCCCTGGCTTGTAACGAGAAAAAGATGTTGTGCTGCCCGACCCAGCCCACGGGCTGGCAGCGGGTGAGGAGCAGAGGAAGCTCCTGGCCGGAGCACACCAGGGATTGCCGGCGGCTGCAGTGGGCTGGTGCTGGCTCGTGTTGGCCGGGGCGCACAGAGCAGGGATTAGCTCATTCTTGCTCTTTTAACCCAGACTCCAGCCTCTCCTCCAGCAGACGGAGCTGCACATCACCCGCCGGACCTCTCCACATCTCCCTGCAGCTGTGCCATGTTTCTGCTTCGCAAGCCTTTCCCAAAGCAGGGGACACCCCCGTGCCCCCACCTGGGGATGGTGCAGAGCAGCACACACAAACATCCCCGGCGCTTGTAACACTGCACGCCACCGATAAAGTCATTGATTCGTGCACCCAAATGAAATAAGAGTACAGAAGGCAGGGTGTCCGCCCCATCTTCCAAGTTATGACACGAAAAACAACTCCATTCACGAGACAGATTTATACCAAACGCAGTGCTGCAAGAAACGAGCACCTTCCCAAACGAAATCTGTCCGGAAGCAGGTTTTAAGATCTTCCTTTCAGCAGACAAGCAGATTTTTACGTGCCATCTGCGGGCCACATTTGAGGTGGAGCTGAGCACAGCGCGTGCGGAGGCCCCGCTCGCTGCACCGGGAGCCGCTGGGGGCTCCGGAGCCAGCCCGCAGCGCAGCCGAGCCACGCGCAGCCTGGCCGGGTACACGGAAGAAAATTCCTCTAACAGAGGAAGATGGCTTGGGTTTCAGATCAGAAAAGGGTGTTGCAATTGAATGGCAACTCCGGCAGAGCTCGTTTTGCACTGCTCTCCAAGCAGGAGTCAGGACCCACACCCATGCAGAGCCGTGCTTGGGGCAAAGCGGCGCTGACGGCTTGCGGCACGTCCCCACCTTCTCTGCCTTTGCTTTCAGCTCCTTGTTAGTAAAAAGCTCTATTTTCTGTTTTTAGGCACTCAACACCTTTTGGTGGTTACAGATTTAAAAGGCTTGAAACCGTCTTGTAAACCTGGGGGTTTAATTGCTTCCACTTTTCGTTTAGAGCCAGCCTTCTCCAGCATGCCAGGGGACTGCAGAGCTGACCCTCGCTCAGTGTGGGGGTTCATGAGCACCTCACTTGCTTCCTTTTTAATTAAGCAGATAAGGAAGGGCAGCATCCACCCTCTGCAAACACTCCCCATATTAAAGCAGATTTCAGCCTTTTTTCTCGCTCCTGCCCAACGTGCAGCACATCCACCCACTGCTCCCATGGGGCGCGCGCTTTTCTCCTTACCCCTGTGTGGGCAGAAGCCATCCCACTCTTGACTCAAAAAAAAAAAAAAAAAAACAACTATATTTAGCACTTCGAGGAAAAAAAAAATACAGTTTTGCAAACTGTAACTAGAAGAGCATGTCATTCTGCAGACGTTTTCCTCCAGGCCAGACTGCTGGGAAAACATGTGCTCCATTAGCTGCGGCAGCTCGCGCAGGTGGTCAGCTCGGGGGGAGCCAGCCCCCTGGCAGGCAGCCTTGCTTGTTGTTTGGGGAGGGGAGCAGCCGCAAATGATGTCAGGAAACCTCTGGACATCACGCTCGCAGTTCTCAAGAAGTGAAGTGGGACTTGCCAAACCCTTTAAATGTGATTTTTTTTCCCCCCCCCCAGCACCACCAGAATTTTGCAGGAAGGAGACCGCAGGAATTCAGCGCGCCCAGGTGCAGGCACCACCTGGCTCTGTAAATCCCTGCTCACCGGGGACAGTGCAGCCCCAAGGGAGCAGATCCTCGCGGATCAGCTCTGTATTAGATGTGCAGCAAGAGCAAGGACAAGCAGGGAGGGGAAGGGGCTGGATACCACAGCGAGAGGCCAAGCACCAGGGCACGGCGATGGGGACCAGGCACAGCACCGCCCTTTGCCCAAAGCGCATCCTCCCCAGCAGGTCAGTAAGAGCTTCACCCCAAGCCCACCGCGGTCCTGCAGTGTCATCCAGCCCTTGGCGTGATCCCACAGCCGCCACAGAGCCAGCTGGGGACAGCCAGGGACCTTCCTGCAGCAGATGCCTTCAGTGGGACCATCCTCACTTCAGCTCAGGCACCAGGAGCCAGCTCCAGGCTCAGCCGGAGATCCCCTGCTATATCCATCACTGCAGGGCCTCTCGAGTGTAAAATTGCTTCTACTTTTTTTTCCGTACTCCTATCATGTAAAAAAGTATCTCGTTTTATGTATCCAGGTCTCTATTACTCGTGATTATTAAGCGTGATGTATTGGTAGTACAGCTATGGAAGCAGAGCCGTGCCTTTCATTTAGTATTACAGCCCCTGTTACGCTACCGAGTCACACCTGAAAGCCATTTAGGGGAGCTCTAAATTATCGTGCTGCTGTGTTAGCCAGGGTCTGTTAGAAAAATCAGACCAGAGCAAGCAGAGTGGTTTCTCCTCTGCAGCACTTGGCAGTCCGTCCCAGGCCCTGTTTCAGCTGGGTGAAGCTGCAGAGGAATCTTTTACAGCATTTTGCACTGAGGCACGCAGCCTCTTTTAATCGCCCTTCCAAGTGGTAAGTGGGTCTGTACCGAATGTGAGCACCTTTGATCCCAGGGCAAGGGGAGTTTCCAAAGCCCCTGCAAAGGGAAAATTTAAAGCAAAGCAGGAAACACCCTGAGAAGAAGCTTTGCAGCTATTTCTGGTGTTTTGGAGGCTGTGCTGACCTCCCCAGCACCACGGCTGGACCTGCAGCAGGGCTGCCCCGTGCCCGAGGGGCTTTTCTTTTGCTGGCAGAGCCTACAGCTGAGGACAGCAGCAGTAAACGTCTGCATGAACCAGACTTTGCATCACCTCTTCTCCAAGGCTGGGACAGGAGGGGGATTAAAGCTCCATTTTTTGCTTGCTGGGCAGGGTGGGACGGGCTGTGCTCCTATTTGCTGCCCTGCTGGGGAGGACGGAGGGGCAGGTTCACATCCCCACACCAGCACCCTCCTCAGCAGCGACCTACGAGGAGGACAACCCAGTTATCAGCACAACTGGCCCCAAAGCACTTGGGGGGGACCAGAGATCCCCACCTTTGTTTGGTCATTTCCACTCCCTCCGCTCTCCTCCGATGTCTGCACATCCACAGACTTGTGTGAACAATTTTGCTGTTAGAACTCCCAAGTTTATTCACAGGAAAGTACATAATACCTAAAATATGACAGTGCTGGCTCCCCTGCTGCCTGCAGGCAGCTCTCTCCAGCTCGCTCTTGCTCACAGGAAGGGAAATCGCTCGGAGCCACCCTCTGAGCAGCAGCTGGCCCGGAGCAGGCAGCCTCTCCTACCACAAAGCCCTTCAGGGATGATCAAGCTGGAGGAAGAGGGGTGCTGGCCCCAGGGTACCCTCAGCCACGGTTTATGTTAGCTCAGAGCAAAAACGGGGACTGAGACATCTCACTCTACAGAGATGTCATATTTGAGAGGGGAAAGGGAATCTCCAGCAGGTGGCTGAGAAGAAAATGCACCCAGGGTGAGCAGCAGCAGCTTCCTGCCTTCTCCTCCCCTACGCAGACCAGTAAGGCCACAAAGCATCGCCCAGAGGAGAAGCCACCTCTGCAGCACCCAGACAGGTAACCAGCACCAGGATGAGCCCCCAGGGCTCCAGCAGCACAGTGCTCAGAGCTGCCAGGCACCCATGGGTGCTGCAGCACCCAGTGGGGCCCAGCAGGCTTTACTGAACAGCCCCAGAGCAACCAGGATGAATCCAGAGAGCACTACTCAGCACCTCCCGCACTCAAGCAGCCCCAGACCCCAATACTCACCCCCAAAACACCACAGATCCAACCCTTTTAAGCAAAGGCCACCAATTAGCACTTTCAGCCTAACGAGCCCATTTGCCTTTGAGCTCGCAGCTGGCAGCACACTCCTGTTACACCCTGAAGTGGAGCATCAAGGTGCAGCCCTGGGGACAAGGGGACATAGGGAGGTGAAACAGCCCGAGGTCCCCAGGCCAGATGGGACAGACAGCAAAAGCAAGAGCGCTTGGGCGAAGATGCCCCCAAACTCCCTGTTTGAGCTCTTAGATGGGCTCCTTCCTACATCAATGGCAATAAAAGGTGATGAAAATAAGCAAGAAGGGGGAATCATAGGAAAAAAAAAAAAAAAAAAAAAACGGTACAGAGCAGCAGCAGTGAGACTTTTCTCAGCAGTACTTGGCAGAGCTGTGAGCTGCACACGGATGTGCTTCCAGTGTGAATCACCCCACGGAAGCGGGCTCTGCGTCGCCGGCCCCCAAACCACGTTTCCAGCAGGACCCTGCTGACTTTTTCCAGAAAATTAAGCCAGGGGCTGCACAAAACATGTGCGGCATGTGTGGGTGGGCTGGGAGCACTTCTGGTGGAGGAGCGGGGTCAAAGAGCCTTAAAGCTGCTGGGAGAGGCAAGAGCTGGTGCGCTTTCTCCACGTGTTAGGCACCAAACGTCTGCCCTCGCTGCCTGGCTTGGCCTGGAGACTGCAGACAGTAGGAACAAAACTCGCCCCTCCTGGGCAGCAAAAGCGTGTGTTTAAATAAATCATTTAGCAAATAAACACATCTGCTAGCAATGATGCTCAGAACTTTGTGTGTGTGAAGGATTCTCCAGCCAACATGTCCCAGGCACTGCAGAAACCCTGCACCTGCCCAGTCAGTGCCTGAAGGCTGCGGCTCCTGGGGGCTGTCGGGGTAAACTGAGGCATGGGAGGGCTCGCAGCACCACTGGGTCAGCAGTTACCATGTGTGAAGCACATCTGAGCTCTGGCAGGGCTGGCAGAGCTGCTGGAAACACACCTCAGCATCACAGCACCTTGCTCCCGCTTTGTGGCTTTCCTGGGAGGAGCCTTGTTTGCTTTTATTTTGCTCGAAAGTATTGGCAAAAACCTTTGGAAATGCAAATGGCCGTATAGCAATGGGGTCAGGTGTGGTGGGAATGCGGTGAATGGTATTTAACATCAGGTTGTGGCATTGCCAGGACTCTCCTGGAGTGTCTTGTACCATCCCATCCCATCTTGTCCCGTCCCATCCCGTCTCGTCCCGTCCCATGCTATCCCAGTCCATCCTACCCCATCCGTCCTGTCCCGTCCCATCCCCATCCCCATCCCCATCCCATCCCCATCCCCATCCCCATCCCCATCCCCATCCCCATCCCCATCCCATCCCCATCCCATCCCCATCCCCATCCCCATCCCATCCCCATCCCATCCCCATCCCATCCCCATCCCCATCCCCATCCCCATCCCATCCCCATCCCATCCCCATCCCATCCCCATCCCCATCCCCATCCCATCCTTCCCCATCCCATCCCCATCCCATCCCCATCCCCACCCCACCCCATACCAGCCCCATACCCGTGCCTGCCCCTGCAGGGGCTCTGCCCCGTGCCATCACCCCACACACAATTAGCCCGGCTGCCTCAAGCCCTCCCCTCCCTGGCTTAAAATACCTGCCGGCGGGGGAAGAGCGATGCATTTTATCCTAGAACCATAGAGTTTCCTTAAAAATACCCACCCCTTTCGTAGCCTCGGTGGGCACTGCGGTGGCTGGAGCACACGCCCCAGCGAGCCCCCCCCGGGCGGTCCGGGTGCGGCGCTGCGCAGGGCGGCTGCGGGCGCTAGAGGGCAAACGCGGCCGCCGATGCTGCGGAGCCCGGGCTCGGGGCCTCGTACGCTGCCGTGCCTTGGGCTCGGTCCCCCCGAAACGCTGCTGAGCCCCACGATCGGCCCCGTAAGCACGGTGCTGCGCGCCCCGGAGCAGCCCCCTGGGACCCAGAGGTGCCGCAGCGCGTGTAGGCGCAGCACCCGAGGCGCTGCATCAGCCCCAAGGGCTGCTCTGCCCCACCGAGGGGGCGGCAGGCGAAAGCCGCTGGGAAAAGGGCTCGGTTTGGGGCTGTGCTCAGCACCCAAGGGGCTGGGGCAGCCGGGATTCCCCAGGCAGGGCCGGGCAGTGCCGGGACCCCAGCCCTGAGCACCCTTCACCGGGAGGTGCCCTCCCGGTGCCATCCCCGTCTCCATCCCACTGCACGTCATGGGGAGTCGTGGGGACGCTGCAGAGGTTGGGGGAGCTGGGGGGGGACGAGGGGCTTCAGTGGGGTGGTTCCTGAGTGCTGGATGTGGCTCTGTGACGGCCCCAGGGATCCTTGGTGGGCAGCCCGCGGGCACCAGCAGGAGCGATGGAGTGGGCCTGGCCGTTTCGCCCCCCCCCAGGGGCTGACAGGGACGTGGTGGACAATTGTCAGCGGTGCCACCACTCCCTGCTGCCCCCGAGCCCGGGGAGTTTGGGGCTGCTCGTGCTGTGAGGGGAAAAAGAGCAAGTGGGCCAGGCGTTTCGTGTTTCCCTTTAAAATGCGCGTTGGATGCGAGTGCCAAACGCGCTCACCAAACAACAGACACGAGCTATGGAAAACCCTTCTTAAATTGCCCGGGCTGGCTTCCCACAGCCCAGGACTCCTGCCAGGGCTCTCTGCTTAAAATGGAGTCCTATTTCCACGTCCTCCTCCCTGCAGGGAGAGCTCCCGAGTCCTGCCACTTTCCGATCTGCCACTGGATCCTCCATGTTTCCAAATCCAACCCGTGCCTCTCCCCAGCAGGAGATGCGGCTCAGAGCAGCCTTGAATCTGGCCTCTGCTTAAATATAAATCACCGTCAGGCATGCGACTGTCTGAGCCATCACAGCTCAGCCAGGGGGACGCAGAATGATGAGGGGCAGAAAATTTGCTCACGGGGACTCAGCCTGTGTCCCGCTGGGAGACTTTGCCTTGCACCTGCCTGTCACTTCTGCGTGTTCTTCCCAGACAATATTAAGACCCCGGGAACCTTTTGGGATGCATCCACAGCCCATGGGTCCCACGTCACCCAAATGCTGCTGGGCAGGGCACAGCCCCTGTAAGAGCTGAGAGGCTGAGGCTGGAGCCCGGAGCATGGTTTTAACCTGATATTTTCCCCCTGTTCTCCTGTGCTTCAGCCATGGGCACTAGAAGAAGAGGAGAAATGCAAGGGAAACGCTGGGGATACCACCAAGCACAGCCACCAGTGCGAGGAGGGCTGCCCACCTCGGGCAGGCTGGGGAAAAGCTATTTCCAAATGATCTTTTTAAATGCCTTGGGTTTTCCCACTCGGTATTCATTTACTCCTTTGTCTGTGCTCCCGGGGAGCTCATCCATCCCGGCTGGTGGCCGGGAGCATCTCCAGCAGGAGAGCACAGGAGCAGGAAGGGCATTGCTGCACCTCAGGCAGAAAGGAGGAGGGGGGCTCTGCTTTCACACCTCCATGGGCAGCAGCGTCTGACCCAGGCTTGGGATCCAGCACCCATTGACCCGCACCCAGACGTGAGATCTGATTCCAGCTCTCAGCATTGCACGCGTTGGGTTTTCCGAACCAGAAAAGCTCTTCCCACCAAACGCCCAGCAGCCCTCTCCTTGCTGAAGGGCAGCAAACCTCCCCAAAACACAGCGAGGGTGGGTGGCACAGGGGGATGCTGCCTGGTCCTTTGTCTGTGACCAGAGCTGCCGACATCGACAGCAATTGTGCACGGGAGGAGCCGTAAATCCATCCCTGGGCGGCGTGTCGGGGAGGTCACCGGGAACACAGCGTGCTTCCTTGTTGGGACATGAGCCGCAAAACCCACAACACGCCCAGCACATCAAAAGAGAGCGAGCACTGTCAGAGGGCTCCTTTTGGGAAATAATTGTGAGGTCTTGTGTGCCGCCAGCCACAAAGCCCCGGTTCAGCAGGCAGAGCCCAGCCTCCTCCTGAAAACCCGTGGAAAACACGCCGACCTCAGGGGGGTTTCCACCCCGCTTAGCCCAGAGCCCACAGATCACAGCAGCCAGGGCTGTTCTGAGATGCAGGGAAAGGAATGTCTGAGAGCAGAGGGATGCTCCATGTGGCACCTGGAGACTGTGACAAGCCACCACCAGGGCCACCCATGGGTGCTGCTGCAAACCAGCGGCTCTGCTGAACAGGGGAATGCGGGTGGGGACATCTTGTGACCACGGGGACAGGGTGAAACAGGTTCAAAGCTGAAGACCAGCTTGTCTTGCTGGAGAAATCGCTCTCCCCAAGATATTTGTCAAAAGTCACTGCCAACAGGACAAGTTTCCTTTGCTAATTGGCACCTGATGAAGCTGAGCTCAGAGCGCTTTGCCTGCTGCAAACAACACCCAAACACCCGCAATTGGCTTTGGGTAGAGTGGAAAACTAAAAGCACAACGGCTGCCCTGCAGGTAACGCGCGCCGTGGCTGTTCTGCAGAGAGCTGGGGCCATTTCAGACCCACGTCCAGGCAGCAACCCGAGGCAGGACACAGACTCCAAGCAGGTCGCTATTTCTGCCGTGTTCAGGAGCGCTGGCACATGTTGAATTGCTCCCCTGGGGATCGAGGACTTCAGCTCTTCACTTACAGCAAGTGACCGTCCTTCCCTTCCCGTGCTGCTGCTCAGGTGCAGGAGGTGGCACTGCTCTGCAGGCTCTTTGCTTTACATGTATGACGCTCGCGCACTGCTACGACCGCCGACTTACGCATATGGGCCAAGCTGCGCACCCATAATGGGGATATATGTATAAATACAGTATTTATTAGCCCTCCATCTCCCCCAAATCCACGCATTTCTTTTCACCCTCTCTCGTTGTGCTCCATTCCGTGACGCGGTGGCGGTTTCCCCTCTTTCTGCACAGCCTTTCCCATTCATCACATGCTATCAAATTAGCAGCTATGGCAAGAGCCGGCTCGGAGCAGGCGCTATGTAAACAACAAGCCACAAGAAGCTGCCGGAGCTGTTCGGAGGCTCCCTCTCCCTTGGCTTCTCTTGGGAGCAGCGTTTCCCCGAGGCTCTGCCCCCAGGCAGCCACAGAGGTGGGTGAGGAGGGGGCTGTGGGGCTGCTCCTGGACCCTGCCCGAGAGAACAGCAGCTTGCCATGAGCCTTATGGGGCCAGGAGGTGATGGGAGCCAGGGGTGCTGGTTGGGAGCCTCCCAGGGTAGAGCAGGGAACCCCCAAACCTGCACCTCGCCTGCAGCATCCCCTTGCCAAGGATCATTTCTACCGGTCCTGGCGGTTTTCTGTCATCTGGGGCTGCTCCGAGGTGGACGAGCTCCCACCATCCACCTCCAGTGCTGCTGGAAGGGGTCTTCCACCGGGAGGAGCTGCGACGTCTCTTTGATTCCCCTCGCCTGTCGGAGCTCATTTTGTCTGCGTTTGGGCGCCACGTTCAGCTCACATTGGCGATGAGCAGAACAGGCTCCAAGTTCCCCTCCTCGTTCCTTGAGCAGAGCGGGACCTTATCCAGTCCTAATCCAAACCAGATGACTGCAGCGGAGAAGAGCAGCGAGAGGCAGCAATAGGGAGATGTTTGTTCTTGCTAACAGTGTTTTTAAATGGAAACATCTTGCTTTCAGGCACAAGGGCCTGGGTTTGCAGCGCGATCCAAGCACTAGGTTCTAGCAAGTATTGTTATTCCAGATGAACTTTCATCAAAGCAGATAAAAGCCCGTCCCCGGACTTCGCTATAAATTATCTGGTATGAAACCCAAACATTAACCTCCATATCACTCACAGCTGCACTAACTCTGGGGATAATCCGGGATAATTTGCCATGCACAGGCTGCATGTAGTCTCTACACTGTATTTATTTCAATGCAATTTTAGCCAGTGCGAACAACGCGCTTGGTTTTGGCCACCCCACCAGGCTGGTGGTGGGAGCATCGCTGGGCGCTGCACTTCATTTCCAGCAGGGCAAGGACCCAACACCGAGGATTTCTCCTTGAGAATCACTGATGGAGGAGCAGACTTTCCTCATTTAAGGGGGATTGGTGCTGCTGAGACCCAGCACGGACCTGGGAAGTCGAGGACTTGCTTCCCCGCAGCCAGGAGCTCGGCACACCTGGCACAGGGACGAGGACCTGGCCGGTGTCACCGCAGCAGAGCCATTGAGGGCTGGCAGCGAGCGACTCGCCCCGTGCCATTCGTGAATCATCTCATGACCAGGGCTCTCTGGGGGCACAGGAATTACATGCTGCCTCCCCGTTAGCCTCAGACATCCGCGAGCACAGACCCATGCAAAGGAGTTGTGTCTTTCCAAGGGTTTCATCAAACGAAGAGCCAAACTGGTCCCTGGGGTAACCGGGTCAGCCTTGGAGCTCACCCCGGAGCTGAGCCCAGCTCAGGCTTGCCAAATATTGAGTAACGGGCTGGTGGAGTCTGCAGACTTACGATTCGGGATGGGCTCAGCAATATTTCTCTCCGGAGCTTCTCTTGAGCAAGGTGATGCATTGTGCTGGGGATGGATGTGAATGGATCGGCCACGGGCACTGGGGCCGTGCTCCTTGCACCACCGTGCCCACGCCGTGCGGCCAGCCAGGCGGGCTCCAACCTTCCCAATTCTCGCTTTAATTGCTCGCATCCAGCCAGGCAGCATCTCCTTTCTGCCGCTCAGCAGCAGCAGTGACTTAAAGGCACAGATAAATAAAGGGGTGGGATGAGCGGTGCGGCAGGAAGGGTGGAAACGCAGCAGAGCTCGGCGCTTGGGCGCCAGATGCAGCGAGATGGGAGGGGGGGCACACGCGCACACCCCCCCCCCCCCCCAGCCGGGTTTCCAAAAATCTTTTGTTAATTAGCCCAGCTCAGGCCCCTGAGCACCGTCTGCCTGGGGTGGGTGTGCTTTGCTAGAGCAATGCCTAGGGACTTGGCTCACCCTGAGGGATGTGCCTCCTCCCACAATGTCCCCAGGGTCCCCTGATATCCAGCTGCACAAAGACCACCCCCCCTTCCCACTCTTTTCCACCCCTGCACCATCCATTGCAGCAGCTGTGTGCTCGTGGGCTTGCAAGGCCATTGCCCAGCACCCTGCCCCCGGGGCAGGATGGCCCCATCACGGGGCTGTGGGACCCCAACCCGCATCCTGCTCCAAATTTCACCTGCAGATAACACCAGGGCGGAGCCCCTCAGAGGGGCTCGAGGACTTCGTGGCACCGCAGGCTTCTGCACCAGCTCCTCTCTGAGCATCACCCACGGGATGTGCTGTGCATGGGTGATCCAGGCTGCCTCCCAGCAAGGGCTCTGCTGGGCAGCAGAGGTAGGGTTTGGGTTGCGTGGTCCAGCCCAGCCCCACGCGAGCCTCCCCGGTGGCCATCCCAGACACCTCCTAGACACATTCCCATGAGCCGTGCATGCAGCACAGGGCCTCGATTTTTTTTTCCTGGGGGCTCCCCAGAGGAGGCCAGGAGGGGACCCACACCACGCCAGCCGGAGGTGTTAATTCTGCAGGCGCTGAGCACCTCCTGGCCCAGGGGCTGTGCCAGGATTGCCGGCAGCGCCCATGCGTGGTGTGGGAGGGGAGCAAGCACCGTGAAAAAAAGCAACAAAAAAGCAGTAGCAAAGCCCATGCAGTCTATTACCACCTAGATTTGAGTCCAAAAATATAATAAAATCCTTTCCAGCCTGCCAAAAGCCCGATGATTTGGGCTTGGAGCTGCTATTTTCCTGGCCGGGGGGCAGAGCCCAGGGCCCGTTTGCTGTCAGCAGTGCCCCACGCACCCATCGATGCCATTCCTGCTGGGAATCACACAGAGACCCCAAAATGGGTGCCCATGGGGCTGCAGCCCCAGCTCATGGCCCCCCAGCCATGCACCCTTCCCTCTTGCCCTACCTTTATCAGCTGTCCCGGTTCATGGGTTGCTTCCATCAGCTAATTGGTGCTAATTAATCCCAGCAGCTCCAGCTGAGCGCAAGAGGCGCTGCTACTTCCACAGCAGGCGCGGGGCCGCTCTCAAAGCGGTGGATTTTGATGTGCCTGGGATAGCAGCGAGTTTTCCCTGCAGCATTTCCAGGGCTTTGCAGGAACCTCTTTCCTGTTCCCTCCCCGCTTGGCTTTACGTGGGCCTCGGTGTCAATTCCCAGGTGCTGCTTGGTTTTAAGCATCGTCCATCTGCACCGAGCCTCCTGCTCCGGCCTCCGTTTGGGGAAAAATGGGGTTTTTGTTGGGAGAGGTCACTGCTAGGTGGCTCGGGAATTAGAGGTGGCTTGTTCTGCTGGCCAACGTCATGAGCTCCACGTTAACTGCATTAGCCTTTCCCACAGTTCCCAGTCCAGCACATGGTTTATCTTTGCACACAGAGTTGCTTTTCAGAAGAAGACCGGAGGATGGGCATTTGTTATTCGGTATTCGCTCGTTATCAGACCCGCTGGTATCTTATGGGGGAGCTCAGCACAAGAATGAAACTCAATAATCTTTCATCAGACTCTTGGCCGTATAATCTCCTTATGAAAAGGAAATCCTTTGTTTATTGGCGGAGTACTTCTCTGTAAGGGGAATTGGAAATGCATTTGTTTTTGGTCTCGAGTATTTTGAATTCAGCAACAACAAAATAAGTGGGTGCAATGTCTAATCTACTGCCCGGATAATTCCCTGCCTAGCTTGTAGCCTGCTGCTTTCCTTCCCACCTCGCCTGGAGACGAGGAGCTAAAGTGGCTAAAACGCTACTTTTTCTGAACATTGCCTCTCATCTCCAGCGGTGGGGAACCTTAGAAAAGTGACCAAATGCCCGTGTCTCACCGCTGGTACAAACCCTGTGTTAGCAAGGGGGTGCAAGGGTGGGCAAGGGTGTGCAAGGGTGCAAGGCCCAGCCTTTGGGCAGCGTGGCCGAGTTGCTTTGCTCCATGCTGGGAAGAGGAAATGGGATCAGACTACCCACGTTTCTTCCTGCACCAGTGACCTCTTGGCGGTTGTTTGTCCCCAGCCTGTTGGGGTCCTCGGGCACCCAGCCCCATGGGATTTAGGGGACAGCCGCCTCCCCAGTCGCCCTGTGCATCCGAGTGCCCTTCACCTGGGAAATAGGACCGAGAGCTCCGGGACAGAGTGGAGGGCGCTGGCAGTGACTGGTGGTCAGGATTTCTTTGGTTTGACCCCAGGCCACAGTTCATGTGCAGGCGCTCCCCTGGGTTTGAGGGTTACACGGAGCCTCGGCAACGCAGCACGACGACCGGGCAGGTTTCGCACCCGAGGTTAGGGATGCTGTAGGACCATCCCCCCCCCCCCCCCCCGAATTCCCTGACCCTCCAAAGCAGCCTCAGTGCATGGGGATGCCCCAAGGTGCAGCCCTGCTTTGCAGAGAAAACCCCCTTGGCTGTGGCTGCTTCACCCCGGCACACCGAGCAGCGCCGCATGGCCACGGGAACGATTTCCCCTGCAGGAGCTGCAAACGCTCATTTTGGGGGGGGGGGGGCCAGCAGGCAGCAAGGTGCAAACCCCACAGCCCAGCCCTCACTACAGACAGCACCTTGGGGGGGGGGGTGGGGAACAGCCGTGGCCCCCCCATCCCTCGGGGGGGCTGCTCTGCGCTGTCCCACGCGCGGTTGGGGGGGTGGAGGGATGGTGCGGGGGGGGGCGTAGCAGGTGCTCACCTCCCCCCCCCCTCAAATCAAGGGGAAGTTTGGCTGTCAAGGAGTTAACCCCCGGGGGCCTTCCCCTCCTCGCCCGCTCCCCCCCCCCCTCCCGCGGCCCCCCCCCCGCTGCCAGCCGGGCCCCGCCAGCGCCGTCAGCCCGGGGGCGGGGGCTGGCCCCGGCCGCTGCCTGCAGCCGAGCTCCGCGGGGAGAAAGCGGCGGCGGCTCGGGGCGGGGGAAACGAGGGGAAAAAAAAAAAAAAAAACGAAAAAAAAAAAAAAAAAAGAAAAAGAAAACCGCCACCTTCCTGTATTTTTTTTTCCATTTTTTTTTCTTTTTTTTTTTCCCTTTTTTTTCCCCCCTTTTTTTTTTTTTTTTTTTTCTTTTGGTTCCCTCCCCCCCCCCCCCCCCCCCGACAGCTTGCTCGCCCTGCTCGCCTCCCTGCATGACTGTCACCGAGGTAAGGAGCTGTGTGTCCGTCCGTCCGTCCTTCCCCCCCCTCAACCCCCCGGGGGATGCTGCGCCCGTTCCCACGCCCCGCCGGCCGCCAGGTGCCGGCACCGGGGATCGCGGCCCGGGGCCCGGGGGGTGCTCCCGGAGGCTCCCGGCTCTCGGCCCCGGGCGGCTCTGCTGCATTTTTAACCCTTGGAGCAGCGCCCGTGGGGGGGGGGGGGGGGGACACGGCCGAGGGGGGGGAGCTGCGGGCACCCCGCAACGCTCGGAGCCCTACAGGTGGCTGCGGGGCCGGGGGGGGGGGCAGGGAGGGGATGGGGATGGGGGGGAACCCGGGCTGGAAGGGGATGGGGGAGATGGGGGAGAGTCCCCCCATCTGAGCATCCCAGCCCTGGGAGCGAGGCGGGGGGGTCCCGGTCCCCAAACTGCCCCGAGAGCAGCCCCTGCACCAGCCCGGGGGCTCGGACTCCACCCCCCCCCCCCCCAGCCCTGCCGAGGGGAAGGGTCGGGGTGCCCGGGGGCTGCCCCCCGGTTCTGGCCCTGCTCACGGTGCTGGGGAGCTGCAAGTGTCCCACCCCCCCCGGCCTGCTGCAGGCTTAGGGGGCTGGGGCAGTGCTGGGGGGTGGTGGTGCTGGGGGGCACAGAGCACCCAGAGGCATTTCCGGGGGGGCACAGAGTATCCTGGGCATTGCTTGGGGGGGGGGCACAGAGCATCCCCAGCATTGCTGGGGTGCGGTGGTGCTGGGGGGCACACAGCACCCCGTGTCGTTTCTGTGGCTGCTGGGGCAGCGCCTGGGGAGAGCGGCTGGCCCAGCGGGGAGCGGAGTGGTCCAAGCTGGACCCTCGTGGCCCAAGCCCCACCAGCAGGAGGTGGCCGTGCGATGAGGCTGGGAGCTCACAGGCTCAAGGGGATGCCCCGAGCGAGGAACCCCCTGGGTCCGCAGCACTGGTCGGGGCTCTGGTGTGGCCCAAAGGGGCCTGGCACGGGCAGTGCTGGGCCAGGGCAACGCCACCAGCCCCGGGCAGCCCTCGCCGGGCACCGAGGATGGAGTCGCTTTCTGCAGCACGCTCTGTTCAGGGCCCAGACAAAGCCTCTGCCTGCTGCAATAGATGTTGGCAATGTGCGGTGCTGAGCTCACTGCCCTGGTGCGTGCTCCCGGGGGGAGCAGCAGCCGAGACCCACTTGCCGCCTGTCACCCCCCCGTGCCACCCTCCCCGCCAGGAGGGGACACGGTGGGGACACGCGTGTTGGCACCAGCGTGCCCAGGACATGGCAGCTCCCTGCCGAGGAGCCTGAAGCAGCTCCAGGGCCGGCGCTGGTGCGTGCCCAGGTGAAGAGAGGAGGAATTACTCCCCTGCTTCTCGCTCCTTAGCAGACAACTTGCATTTTGCCTGCTCCGCTCTTGCTGGGCGGTCACCAGTGTTTTGGTCCGTTGTTGGCTATTTCCATGCGCGCCGTGCTGCGTCGTGCTGCCCCGAGGTCCCCGCCGGCCGGACAAACCCAGCAGCACTTGTGGAAGGAAAAACACTTCCAGCCCTTCTGGGTGCTGAGAGGGGGATTGATGGGCTGGCCCAAAAGGTCACTCGGGTTAAAAGAACTGCGAACCTGCTGATATTAAAGTGTCACGGACCTAAGCCAGGCTGATTAATTTGTAGCGCTTCTTAACAGTTGTGATTTTTTTTTTTTTCTTTCTCCTGAGTGTAAACAGATTTATTCGGAGCTACACTGAGAAAAGGCCAGGCTGTGAGGAGAGCGTGTTCAGGAGTATGGGGGAGGATGCTGGTGTGGTTTTCAGGGACCAGAGGTGTATACTGGGATGATCTGTACTGCGTGCGCCAAGTACACTTCTGCTAAGGCCCTGTAAAGCCCTAACACACCCCGTGGGTTTTATTCCTTGCAATATGGACTGTCTTTGGAAGGTATTAGCAGGGCCCTGAAGGTGCCATGGCATCGGTGCAGGTTGGGATCCAGGCCCCAGCTCTGCAGTGACAAAAGTGTCCTGAGCCCATGGCACCCTCCTGGGCACGGAGACGTGGAAGGGGAATAAAGCAGCACGGGCACCTGTGGGACAGGAGATGCCTTTTCGGTGTGGTTTTGGCTGCTCGCAGGGAGCTGGCAGCCAAGGTGCTCTGGGGGATGGCTCAGGAGTGTTTCGGAACTGGGAATTGTGCCTGTGCCCATGGGAGGAGAGCCTCAGGGCTCCCCACAGCTGCCCAGGAGCAGGTGTCTGAGTCCCAGCGCCGCCCGCAGCCCCCAGCGCGGCAGGGACAGTCCCACGCCGTGTTCCTACAACAACTCCCAAGCTGGGGCCACTTCCCAGCAGCTGCTGCAAACAGTGGCAGTGGGAACGGTTTTACAACCTTGGCAAACATTCCTGAGCAATTCGCATCTAGAGGAAAACAGATAGGATAGCCAGGCCCAGGTGCCCAGCGCCAGGTAGAGCTAGCTCAGCGCACGCCCGAGGCGTGGGGACACAGAAAGCTTTTCTTGGAGCGTGGGGGCCGGGGGAAGGCGAGGAGGGGGCCGAGAAGTGCTGTCAGGATGCGAAGCGAGCTGGTTTTGTTCGCATCCTGAGCCGCCCCCTCCCCTCCCACAGCGAGGAATGCAAGCGAGCGCGGCGCATCCCCAGACCTCGCTCTGCCGTGGGAGTTTCCTACCCAGGAGAGTTGAGTCGGGTTATAAATAGGATGGAGAAGGGCAGATTGCGAGGCGAAAAGAGCCCACTCCTCCCGCTCGGGGATCTGCCTGAATGCTGTGAGGCCTCCTGTGCATCACTGAGTTATTGCATCGTGCTCCGTGCTGTGCCGTGCCGTGCCATGCTCCCCAGCACCACCTCTGCTTTCTCCAGGCCCTGCAGTCAGATCCAGCAAAGCAATGGATGGCCTTCAGCTGAGACTTGCTCTAGGAGTCAGGGCCAAATTCATCCCTGCTGCAGCTCAGCTGGCTTAGGGGGGGTCTGGGGCACAGGTTTGGGATCCGTTGCGTGCAAGCAGGAAAACAGGCCAAACCCATTATGTATAAAGAGAAGGGCCCATGCCACAAAGCCAAACAAATCTGCTAGCAGCAGCAACACACGGAGAGCGCCTCTCCCCCAGACGCAGCCCGACATCTGTCTCCACTTCAGGGACCTGCTGTGCCCTCGGGACGCAGCTGTGCTCCGCCGGGGTGCGAGGGACAACGGCACCCACCAGGCTGCTGGGACCAGACCCCTGGCAGAAAACTGAAGGAGAGGAATACTTGGGAAGCAGATTTTCCCAAACTCGCCTGGTATTTTGCCCGGAGCTGCGTGTTCTCTTGATAAAGCTGCTAGCAGGGATGCGTGACACTGACCTCCATGTTCATTAAGGGGCAAAGCTCACATAAAAGCAAGCGAGAAGTTAGCTGTGGGAGCAGCAAAACGCTGTCTGCCGGGCATGGGTTTTGCAGCAAGTGGAGCGTTGCTGGAGGGCTGGGCTTTGCTGGGGCTGGGTGAACAATTCTGCACCCCAGATGACTGGGACTGGCTTGGTGTGGTGCTTCCAGCTCCTGCCCATTGCCAGAGGCTGTTCCCAAAGAATAATTAACCATGAACACAAATTAACAGGGGCCCAAGGGAGTCTTAATTTGGGAAATATAGTTTTAAAATGACTGGAGGCTTTTCTAAAGGGCACGGTTTAGAAAGGATGCAGTTTGGGAGGTCCTGTGGCATGCACTAGACAGAATTATCCGATGGGCTCCTCTGGTTTATTATCTATTAATTGGTATTAGTCATCAAGCTACGCTGCTTAGATAACAGCTCATCCTCTTAGTTCACTGAGTAGATGAAGCCAAAACCAAAAACCCAGAGAGGAAATTGTGTCGTGATCAAAAATGGTAAAGAAGCGACGCAGCCAGACATGGTCAAGCAGTAATTATTACCTCAGGGCCCGTGGGAGGTTGTGGCTACAGCACCACGGAGGTGCTGGCCCTGGTGGCCCCGTCCTCTGCTGTGCCACTAAGGGCAGGTTTAGTGTCTGGGACAAGTGCTGAGCCTGTGGAAAAGCTGATTGCTGGTTCGATCGATACAAAGCTTGACTGAAGGCACCGGGCCATGTTATCAGGCAAAATGGCTTTGTGGAAAATAGGCTTAGGGCAGCACGGCTCAGACTTCTTTTCTGGAGAACTGACTGGGGAAGTCTTCTCCGGACGGTCACTAAACCCAAATTTAGGGCAATGCTGCGTGTGCTCTGGGTGATGGTGCTTGGGGATCGGCGCCAAATCATATTAATAAGCCTCGCGTTAAAGGAAGTAGGTGCAGGCTAACCAACATATGCAGCAAGTAGATTAATGGGATTTGTCATTGCATGGGGTTTTGCTAATGGCTTTTGGGACAGAGCTCTCTGCCTCTTGCTGTCTCGGAATCAAGGCTGGAGAATATTTTTAGTTGAGATTCAGCGATGCGGCGGCTGGAAAACCCTCGTGTGTTTGTGCTGCCCAGGCTTTGCTCATAAATAGGGAACTGTGCACAAGGACCGGGGCAGGTGCGGTGCTGGGAGCCGTGGAGGAGCTGTTCTGCAGCGTGCGGGTGGCGGAGATCCCATAACGGTGCCTGGGGCCATGACTGGAAGGAGGGAACAGCTGGGGTGGGAGCAGAACAGGGCTGTCAGTACGGGACTGCTAATAAAGCACAAATAATAAGGAGCACTCAAACAATGTTCGCTAATCTTCGGCTTTGCTGGGATTTCTGGGGGTTGGGAGCAAGCATAACGGACCGCTTTGAGTCTAAAAATGGAAGCTCCCCATTTCCAGAAGCATTACTCTCATCAAAGGCAACTTAACTGGCCCGCGGCTTTTTAATGAGTTTTAATTGTGATTCAATGCAGCATTAATCTGGAGCTTTACTACTGCCCGGCTGCGGCCAGCAGGCTCGCTCGCTGTAATTCATACCATGCAGAATGCGACGCAGGGTCACCCCCACCCCCCTTCCTTTTCATGGAAATTTTATCAAATGATGAATAGTTCAATTCATTATCCAGCTAGCAGAGAGCTCAAAGTAGTCAGATCCTGGATTCCTATCTCCCAAGTCAGTGTGTAATTACCGAAATCTGGCAGCAGGCAAAACCTACGTGACGAGGCCAGCTGCTAGAGTCCCCCACAAATCTGTGAATCGAATCTTTCACCGTCTGGAAGGGAACCAGCTCGGAGCTCGGCTCCCAGAAATCTTTCTCTCCTTTGTTCCTCACCAAGCCGTTAGCAAAGCCACTTGGGCCCGCTCTGCAGGGCCTCGAGCATTGCTGGGACCCAGCAGCAAAACCTCGGGCAGAGGGCGGAGCGGCCCTGACACCACTTGTATTGCAGAAAATGGGGAATTAGGGCAAAACCCTGCAGGCCTGAGCCTGGATTTGGGCCCTGCTGTGGAAGACAGGTGATGAGCAGAGCAGGGACCATGCTGGAGGACAGGGACAGGCTCATCCCCGGGACATGAGGCCCCAGGCTGCCCTGTAGTGTGGTCCCAGCCTCATCCCAGCCACAGCCACGAGGATGTGGCTTTCTCCCCCTTCACGTGGCGGTTTTCCCCTGACACCCCCCTGTCCTGGTCCCTTCTCTGAGCTGTCGGGCCCTATGGAAACCCCTTCAACCCACTCTGCTGTGGCTGTTGACCCTGCAGGGGACAGGGGGACAGCAGCGCTGGGCATTGCGGAGTGAATGCGGTTTGGATTTGCTGATTTGGGTTTACACGCCTGGTGGTGCCCGGGGTGTTTGCGGAGTTGCCCATGCCAGGCAATCCGTATGGTTTTAGCTCTGTAGCAGGGGCAGAAGGCAATATTTAAACCAGCTTCTGCCATGGGGAATGGCTGCAGGCTCCAGCCCCGTGCTTCGCAGCGATTGCACTGCTGGTGGGAAACTGGGAGGGGGCCGGGGGCGGCGGGTGCTGCTCTAACGGGGCTGTCCCTTTCCTGCAGGGCCCAGGAGCCTCTCCCTGAGCCCCGAGCCAGAAGCTGGGTGTCAGGAGGTGCCCGGCGAGCCCGCGGAGCAGAGCTCAGGTGAGGAGCCCTCGCTGTGCCCGCGCCGAGCCAGGCCCCGGGGGGGCATTGAGGATGGAAACAGCTCGATTTTGTTAAAAAGGTCCTGCTGAGGGCTTGTTCCTGCCCGAACAAGGAGGCTCCGTGTGGTTCCCGTGGCTGGTTCCCCCCCCAGAGCCGTGCACAAGGCCGGGTCTGTGAGCAGCGCGCTTGCCCCCGGCGCGAGCTGGCAGCAGGGGGGCCACGGGACACGGCCTTGGTGCCTCCCACGTCCCTGCCCTGGCGCTGGCACTTCCCAGCTGGCCAGGAAATTTCTGAGGCCTGAAATATTTAGAAGATAGCGTTTGTTTGCCTTTCTTTCTTTCTTTCTTTCTTTTTTTTTTTTTTTATCCTTTTCTCTTCTGGAAAACTTTTGGCCCCTCGCTGGGACAAACTTCCAACAAACTCTTGCAGCCTTACAAGCTGTCCAGGACCACGGCACAAATGCCCGGGGACACAGGGGGAGCCAGGGGGCTGTGTGGGGAACCCTTCGGTGTCCTCAGGCAGGAAATACCACGTGGCAGCGACGTGCCCGACCTGCTCGCTGCCGCGGCATCTTCCTGCTTTAGAAAACCATCATTTCCCTTCATGAATAAGTTTCTGTGGTTCATTTCCCATACAAAGCTGGGGCTTAGCAAGGACTTTTTCAGGCTGCTGCATATGTAGAAATGTCAGTGCTCCTGTGGTCCTTTTTCCACCCCAGTCCTTTAACATCTTCCCAGGTGGTTTCTCACCTGCACGGCCCAGCAGCCGCCCTTCTCCCCCTTTTCCCCAGTTATTTCATACCCATCCGTGTGATGTTTCACCTCTTTATAATAAAAATCTGGTGAGTTTAGGGGGGTTGGATTTATGGCATCCTCCCATCGGAGGCTTTCTCTTGGCACATTGGTAGCCCCACTTACTCTTCCTAAATCTGGCTGGGAAGCCTGTTGTGACTGCGTCCCTGCCTCAGTCTTCCTGGGGACGTGTGGCACGGTTTGCTGATGCCGATGTGAGGTCTGCTTTGTTACCCGCTCATCTAAACACATGAAAAAGAGATTTCAGACTCCCCAAGTTTCTTTAAAAGCTCTCAAGCTGAGAACGAGCGTGCAATATTCTTGCCCAAAGGAAATACTGTTCCAAGGAGCTGCAAGCTCTGCAAAAGGAGGGCGAAATCCCATGCTCAGCGCGGGTGACCTGGGGCAGCTCCGGGGGCCCAGAGGTGCTGGCCCGGGAGCTCAGCCCCCCCCCCCGGCCCTTTGTTCTCCATCAAAATGTTTCCGCTGGCTTTGCAGGGTGGGAAGGAGTTGGGAAACAGAGTGGGAGGAAAAGCGGGCTTGTTTACATGATTTATCGGCGAGCATGAGCCTTGCATTTCTTCTCAGCACGTGGGCCCGGGAGACGCGGCGAGGTTTGTTTTGCCTCCCCCAGAAAGCTTCCTGGGGGAAAAACAGCCCCAAACGGGGCCCCTGCTGATAGGGAAGCAGCTGCAGCCGCTGCCTTGAGCCCCGGCACCGAGCTTTTTGTGGTCTGGGATGTGGGGGGGACCGCCTGAAGTGCCCCGAGCTTTGCAGCCCCATTGCCACCAGGATGCTTTGGGGCTGACCCTGTTGCACGGAGTGTCCCTTTGTCTTGTCCCCCTCCCATGGCATCCTTGGGCTCACGCCTGTGATGTGGGGACCTCAGGGGAGATGGGGTGCCAAGAGCACCAGAGGGGCTTGATCCAGGATTGAGTGCACAGCACCAAACATCATCCAGCCCCGAGGAGGGACGGGGACAGGGAGTGACAGCCCGGCTGGGGGGGTCTGGCCTCGCCTGGGGCTTGTTTCCCCCAGCGTGGGGGGCAGAGGGGCTCTTCCCCTGCAGCCAGTGGGCTCTGGGAAGGAGAAATCTTTGACAAGTTGAACTCAGGGGAAAACCCAGGCACTTCCTTCCAGACTGGAAAAACCTCAGCTGGCAGATACTGCCTCAGAAATGGTCATCTGTCTTTTGTCCTTTGTTTAGACCCCGTTAATGGGATAAATCCTTAATATTTGTCAGATGGGCCTCCCCAGCCTCTCCTCTGCCTGCCTGTTGCACCAGTACTGATACCATCGCAGCACCTAGAAATGGGATGCGCGGATGCTGATGTGTGTGGGGATGTACACGGGGATGCTGACGTGCACGGGAACTCGGTACCCGTGGTGCCAGCCTGCCTGGGAATGAGGCAGCCAGGCCACATCAGCGCTGGCACTCGTGCTTTGCAAGGCAATTCCATCCATAACCTCATCTTTGGCTACAGCAAATGCAAAACCCTGCAATAAGGGCACTGCAAATTCAGCACCAAACCCCATTTTTATTTATTTATTTTAATGCAACATTAAGCCAAGGCGTGCCCTGTGGATACAGCTGCTGCTGCAAGCCTGTTTTATAGGAGACTGCTCTTTCTCGAGGCGCTGTTCGGTGCATTTATTCCGGTGTTTCTCGGAGCCCCCAGGTGTTTCCTGAGGCTGGACGCAGAGCTGAATCCCCCCAGCTGCTCCCTGCTGCTCCAGGTGCTCGTGCTGTCAGCCAGATGGGTCCATGAGGAGGAAACAAGGATCTCTGCTGGCTCCTGTAGGATTTGGGGTCCCCAAAGTGTCACGAGTGGGTCGGTGGGCTGTCCCCTGCTCCATGGACTGTGTATGTGTGGGGACAGGGAAAATGGTGCCTGTCCTCAGTGGGATAAACATGCACGAGCCTGTGGCTGGCTGGGACAGCTTCTTCCCAAGGAGGAGACTCTTTCCTTGAACATTTATTACTAATTTGGGATGCAAATAACGGCGTGGTGGGGGCTCGGTGGGATCCTGCTGCCAGGGGCTGCTCCGAGGGGCGAGCAGTGAGCTGTGGCCACCAGCCCGTGCTGGCCTTCCCGCAACCCGCCTCGTCAGCGCCTTCATCCAAAGGTCAAGTGCTTCTTGTGCTGAGCACTCCCAGCGCAAATCCTAGGACCAAGACCTTTGAAATTGTGCAATTTTAGAAATTTGCTTCGCGGCAGCACGCTAACCAGCTTTTCCCTTGGTGAGACCTGCCTTTTGTGGCGCCAGCTGCACCGGATTTTTGCATACACCCCAAAACGTTCCTCTTTTTGCATTTTCCCCGTTAAGGGGCATGTCCTGGCGCAGGGCTCGTGGCCGGGGCTGGCGGTGCTCCGGGGGTATGGGGCACGAGCAGCTGGGTCTGTAGCGGGGTTTTTGGGGAGGTTCACAAGCACCTTGACGGGCTGTGAGTCAGGGAGTGCACCTACCGGCTGCCACGTGCACGTGGCAGGGATGGAAACTCTTTGTGCTGGAATCGCTTTGTTCTCCAAGGGAGCGTAGGCGGCACCGTGCGCTTCTCCTCAAAGGTGGCGGGGGGCTGCCGGCCCCGGGGGGGTCAGCACAGCACCAGCGCTGGTGGGGCTGGGCACGAATTGCCCGAGAGCATCCCCCCGGGGGCGGAGGGGCCGGATCCTGCCACATGCTGGACCCCTGTGCAGGGTGGCTTCACCTCTGGGTGAGCAGCCTGGGGGGGTCTGGGATGCTCGCTGACACCCAAAGCCCCCCCGGCTCTGCCCCCAGGGGCGGGCAGGGTTTGTGTGTTTGCTTGTCTGCGCCCCCCCGGGGCCGGTGAATTGAATGTTTTTGCTTTCCCTCTCTGCACAGAGCTCTTGTCGAGTCAATGAGAGACCTCCACAAGTCTAGCGTGCTGGGAAGCAAGCACGGCAGCCTGGTGAGTGTCCCGCGCGGGGCATTTGGATAAGGCTGTGATGGATGCAGCGGGGCCAAACCGAGCCCTGGGCCCTCGGCACAAAAGAGAAATCATTTAATTTACACCCGAGGCTCGGCATTGCTCAGCCCGGCTGATTTTACACCGCATAGGGGCTGCAGTCGTGCCTCGGTCCAAGCGTGGCTCTGCGATGATCCCGAGCCCGGATTTTGGGCCGTGGTGGGGCAGCCCCGCGGACGCGTGCTGCTCTCGGTGGCGGAGGTGTTACTGCAGCGAGGAACGGGATGTGCCTAAACCTTAAATCTCGCTGAGCCTCGTTAGCATGAAAGCCATTAATGTGAACAAAAGCTGCTCTCAAGGTTGAATTGAGCAGCATCGGAGCACTGAAGAGATTAAAACCAGCGTTTGTTTGGCTCTAATCTAACGTGCATGGAACAATCAGCGTTTGATGACTAATTTTGGCAATGCCGGGGATCTTATCGAAATAGTGCTGCTTAATTTCAAGCTTTTCCTTAGGGAACGGATTCCAGCACCACAGATCCCACCTGTACGCTTTGCCCTCATGCTGCTCGGGCACCCAGCAGGTCCCATCCTCCAGGTCCGGAGGAGCCTGGGCCGGCACCTGCCCTGCCCTGATCCACATCCTGCCCAGGCTCCTCCTGCTTGTGCATTTCCCCCTCCCCAAAGGGTAAAAATACCGTTTTTTATTTTTTTTTTTATTTTTCCATTTGCCACCACTAATTTATTGGTCTTGGGTCTTGGGGGCCACAGCAGGGTTGTGCCCAACCCACAGGGTCTAGGGGGACGATGGCTGTGTCCAGAAAGGCACATGCTGATGTGCTTGGGCGCTGACACAGCGTCTTTCCCCTCCAAATTAAGCCCCGATGAGCAGTTTTGCTATTTCCTTCCCTGCTCCCCACATGCGAGCAGTGAGGAGTGTCCCCGGGCAGGGGACGGGGACCCGGCAGCTGCGTGCTGCCTGGAAATGAAGCCATCTCCAGAAAGCAGCTCTTTACTTGCCTGGTAACACTTCATTGCTGCAGCGGCCGATCGATACTCCAAATGTCAAACCCCAGCTCCGCCGACCTTCCCGATGGAAAACAACCCTGCCCTGTGACTGCCAGGGACGTGCAGGCAGCGGGTCCGCGCTGCCTGGGAGAGCAGGGGGGGAAGGCAGCCCCCGGGGAGCCCTCTCCTGCCAGAGCTCTCCCCAGTAGCTGGGTGAGAGGCGAGCCCCAGTTTGCTCTCCTGCCCCTGGGGAACACGGTGGGGACACAGGAGCACCAGGAGGAGGCGCGGAAAGTGGGACTAATGGGCTTTTGGAAAGGCACCGTCTCCTGGAGCGCCACAAAGCCCCTCGTGAAAGCCCCAGGTACTCTAGGCACAAGGTGGTTGCCAGGCTTTCTTTTTCCCAGCACAATTCCTTCATGCGACGATTTTCTTGGGGACTGAAAAGGTTTTCCTCGGGAGCTGAAAGCAGCGCTCTCCCTTCAAAAACCTCTCCGAGCGCACACAGACGCTACGTGCCGTTGCAAAAACCCTCGTGGCTGCTCGGAGCCCCCCGGCCCCTTCCCACCCACAGCAGCCAGAGGGAAGGGGCTCGGGGGGCATCGCCACGGCCCCCGCTCCCTGCAGGTGAAAGCAGAACTTCATTTCCCTGAAAGCTCCCATCACGGAGGCCGATTAAGCAGTACTATATAAAGGAAGCGGAGATTTTTAAGGGATTACAGCACCCTTTGCTGGGTGGCTGCCTATTGCAGTGTCAGGGGCTCTTTGCGCAAGCTCTCCTTCCCCGGCTGCTGTTGCCAGGACTCCCGATGCTTGAAAAGATGCATTTAAAAATAAACACATTGAGACAAGAGCTGTGTCCTGCTGCTGCTGGTAGGCAAAGGCTGGAGCTGCCAGGAGATCAGAAATGCGGCCAAGCAGGGGCTGGGCTTTTGCTGCTTGTTTCCTTTCCCCAGGCGAGCCGCAGTTGCCGTTCCCAGGGTGACCGAGGGGTTTTGTGCGCCGCCAGCCGCGGCGCCCACGGCTTGGATCCACTCTGCCAGCTGACGTGGGGCTGGAGGGGGCACCCCTGGCACATCACCTCCAGAACGGCTTTTCATCCTAGAGAAAAGCCTGGAAAACAGGGGGAAAAAAATAGTTCTTTGTGTGTTGGTTTTTCTTTTTCTTTTTCTTTTTTTTTTTTTTTTCTTTTCAATGCAACTGCTTCTGAAGCCGCCCTCTTCCATCAAACTGGAGGAGGGCCTGAGACCAGCACCCGAATAAATGCCCATTTCCCACCCTGGCATTCGCCCCCCTGCAGCCGCAGGATTTCTCTGGGCTTTGCACCCCGGGGAGCCCCCTGCGCCCCTCGCCCCCCGGGCAGCTGCAGCCATCCCTTGCTCCCCTGCCAGCCCTGTGGTACGTGGTACCACTCCTGGGATAGATGTGGGGAGGAGAAGCAGGGCAGCTCCCTAAATCCTCAATGCGAGGACCAGACGATGCTGTCCGAGAGGAAAACCTGCCTGTCCTTCACCAGAGCCACGTGCTGGCAGGGGCTGCAGCCACCGACAGCTCCCCGGTGTCCGTGCCCTCATCCAGCACCGCCCTGTATGGAAAATCTCTCCCTAACCGACCTACATTTCATGCTCCCGTTCATCTGCTGCACGTATCTGCTGTTGCTGTGGGGCAGTGTCAGGGTGAGGAACTCATGGGAGCCTGCAGAGGTGCCAGGGAATGTTGTAGGCTTCCCCTGAGGCTGCGAACGTGGGGCTCTCTGACTGCACTATTGCCCTGGGTGTCTTTCCTGACCCTCTGCTTTTCCTCTGCTTTTGAAGAACAGCACAAAAGCGATGCACTGACAAATGCCCTGAAACAAGCCAGCTCTCCTCTGGTTTTCTTCTAAAGGTGCATCTTCAATGACATCCTTTTTGCTAGAGGAAGGATGTGCGGAACAGTTTCCCTTGGCGCAGCAAGGAGCCACCTCTTTGCTGGGCACCGTGAGCAAAAACCTCCCCAAATCTGCTCCAGCCCGGCCTGGGCAGCCTCCCTCGGGAGGCAGAGCTGGGATGGAGGCTGCCCTCACTGCAGCTCCGTGGCTGCAGGGAAAGAACTGAGTTGGCCTGGCACAAACGCCCCGCGCTGCGGATGCCGTGCCCTGACTCCGAAAAGGCTCCGTGTCGCTGCTTGGAGCTCCCCAGCATGCCTATTTTCTGCTCTAGCTCCTGCTGTGAAAGAGGTTTCCCCCTTCCAGTGAGGGATTTGGGGACACGCTCTTCCCCTCAAGCACTTAAACAAGTAAAACATTGCAGCCATCCCAAAAACGCTGGGGCAGAGAGGAGAATTTCTCTGCTGCTGCCTGTTCCGTGAGGTTCAGTGTTGATGCTGAACGTTGTGGTTGGGGAGGTGATTTATTTTATTGCCGTGCTTCAAAGTGCTGTATAGCGTTCTCATTTTTCTTGTAAGCTCTGCTCAACCTAAAACAAGGGAGGAGTTTTGCAATTACAGGAAGAGTCAGAGTCCAAGAATAACGCAGGGCTGCAGTGAGCACTGGAAGCGCATCAGTCTGATTCTGGGGGATGGATGGAAATGGCTCCGATAAATCGATAGTTTTGGTTTTTTAATGTCTCCAAGCCATTGAGAGTGAGGTGATGGAAAAATAAAACGCCATTAGCATCAGCAGAAAGTAGAGAAGTACTCAGAGAGCAAGTTTCATAATAAAACATGCCTCGTAGGGTGGTTGATGTTGCCGCTCGCTCGGCGCTGCGCGGTGACGGGAGCTGCTTGCTTGTGGCCGGAGCTGAGCAGGAGCCGACCGGGGGCTCTGGGGCTGCCTGCGGCTTACAGCGAGCACGCAGGTGGATGGCCGGGGTTTGCTGCACGTGGGAGCTAAATTTAGCAGGGCTTTTCTGGTTCCCAGCATCCTCCGTCGCCTGGAGAGCAGCCGGCAGCAGCGCTCCCATCGGCTGCCTGAAATGAGATCAAGCAAGGGCTTAAATTCAGGGGGAAGGAAGCAAATGCCGTGTTTCAATCTAAGTTTTGAGGGAATTTCCCCATCCCCTGGCACATGGGGGGCTCTGCGCATTGATGCCAGAGTGTCCATGTTGTGGCCACCTCTCCCCATGCCCCAGGGGACACGAGGTGCTTCGCTCCCCGCAGGCACGATCCTGAGCAAAGCCCCCGGGAGGAAGCAGAAGGCAGCGGGGCCGGGGGGCTGCGGCGTGGGACAGCAGCGTGGCTGCAAGGTTTTTCCAGCGTTTCCTCTCCCCTTTGTCTCCACCGAGCTGAATTCCTTCGGGGCAGGGGCTGCTTTCCTCCCCGGCTGGATTGCACAGCCCATGGGACAGGAGATTGTCCTCCTGCCGGCTAGAAACCTGCACTTGTTTGCAGCCGTTTTCCGTAGTAAAATGGCGTTTCTGGTGAAATCACAAATTTTGACTTCCCCACTTGCAAACTCTCAGCATCCCGTGCTTGCAGCGTGAGCTGTGTGACCAAAAGCCCTCGGTGGGCTGTGCTTGTGCCCTGCAGCATCCACGAAATGCACAGGCCTGCAGGCAGGGGCCTCACGGAGAAGGTCTGAATGTGTGTCCTGGGGAAAAACAAACGGAGGAATAAATATTGGAATGAAATGGGAGAATAAAGCAGGTGCCTGCGTGAAGACTCGGAGTTTTCATCCGTCCAGAACTGACGCATCGCTCACAAAAATATCCAAATGGGACGACACAATGGGAAGCCAGCTCTTTTTGCTCAGCCAGAATTTTTTTCCATTTTATTTCTGCAGGAAAATCCTCTTGCATGGCTGCGTGCTCCCTGGGGAAGGGGTTCAGGGACCCCCCAAAGGGCAGATCCCACCAGTGCCAGGAGCACCCTCGCAGACCAAGGCCAGAGGCAGCTTCCCCTGGATGCTCTCTCCCATCCATCCACGTCCCCAAATCAGCAGCGGGGGGGACCTCGGGATCTCCCCCGTGGCACCAGGAGCTATTCCTGCCCCGGGAAAGCCTTGCCGGCTGCCAGAACAATAAATCTGCAGGAAATGGGGGCTCTGGGCAGCCCCCAGACGTTTCCCGAGATTCTGCTGGCGTTTCCGGGCTGCCTGCGGCCCCGGGGCTGCTGGCCGCTGTTTGCAGGAAATGCTCACGGAGGGCAAAGGAAAGAAACTGGGGAATCTCTCCAGCCAAACCCGCACTCGAGCCTATTGCTTCCTTCCGCTGCGGCGGGGGTGGGATGGAGGCTTGCCCAGTTTTTGGTGAAAGAACAAAGGGAAGAGAGAAATGGAGAAATGCTGAAATCCCCAAAGCAGCACCGCTGCCGGGGCGGGCGGCGTGGAGGGCGCATCCACAGCTCGCCTGCAGGGCCCTGTGTTAGGGGTGAGGGATTTCTGCAGGCTCCTCGGAGCTCGTTTGCTGTGATGCTTCGTTTGGCAGCGACTGATTAGGCTCCGTTTCTGAATGCACGAAATATCAGGGGCCCCTTTTTCCACGTGGGGCATCCTCCTGCGTGGGGATACCCTGCAAGTCATCTGAGAATCAGCTCAGTGTGGAAGTATGGAAAGAACGGCCCTTCTGGTAAATTTGGGGCTTTTTTAAAAATAGGTCTGGAGCAGAGCGGCATGGGCAGCAGGAATGGGAGCAAAGCTTCACCCAGGGACAGGGGAGCAAACTGAGAGCTTAAAAAAATATTAAAAGATATTTTCGTGCTTTTTTAACTTCATAAATGAGTTAATTTCGTAATGAAAACTGGTCTGTGCAGCAAAAGGAAAATGCAAAAAGCAGTGAAACTCTTGAAAGAAGCAGCCTGGGTTGTGGTCGGGGCTTTTTCTTGCCCTGCCTCGCTCTGACCGCTCGGGTAGGTTTGGCAAAGCTTCGCAGCGCTTTGTTGGACGTGAGTCTGCATTTTTCAGAGCAGAATTGTTTCCATGCAAAAAAAGTCTCTCTGCTCCCATTTTGGGTTAAATCCTCAAGGATCCGCGTCCTCTTTTCTTGTGACCCAAGGACAGCCTCTGATGCAGGGGGTGCAAACCCGGCACCCTGGGCAGAGCAGGGTCCGTGCACCCACCTCCCCCTGGTGCCTTTGCACAAGGAGAAGGGCTGAGATGCGGCCCCAGCACGGCCTCCGAAGGATGCTGCCGGTGTGTGAGCTGCTGGGGGGGCTGCAAAATGTGGCCGTGCTCCCAGAGTGATGCCTGGGTGCGGGGCCAAGGCAAAGCACCGGGGCTCAGGGCTGGGCTCTGCCCAGCAGGATGCGGCCCTGCTGGCGGGCAGCTTGCTGCAGCAGGGCGCAGGATGCAGCGAGGGACGTCGGCACAGCGGGGCTCTGCTGCTGAGGTCGGTGCTGAATCCCTCGTGTGGCTGGCCCTGCGATGCACGGGACAGGCAGGCAGAGATTTGCTGCTCAGGACTGTGACCAGTGCCCCGGACCAGGAGCTGAGCCTGCTGATGAGCTGCTCGTAGGAGTCAAGGATGGAAATGGCACAGTTTGCAGTCCTCTTTCCTCCCGGGGAGACGCTGCAGATGATGTGCCTGTGGCCTTGGGTTTGGAGGAGTCGCTGGGTTCCTGGGCATCAGAGCAGCCCGCGGGGATGCTTCCCTGGTGGTGCCCCTCGCTGAGAGCTGCTCTCAGCAGCTGGCCCAGCGCTCGAGTGCGCATTGCACGCTTTTGTCAATGGCTGTGAAGACAGGAGCTGCGCCGAGTCCTCCAGCAGGCAATTAGCAGGGTTTGGACAGAGCCGAGTACTTGTGTTGCTCTGAGGTGGCCTGGACGCTTGTGCTCTTCTGCACACTCAACGTGCATTAAATCTTCATAGGTTTTATCCGTGACACTAATGCTGCCATGAGGACTGTTCAAAAAATAAAAATAAAAAAGGACTGAAAATGATGAAAACAGCCTTCCTTTTACTTAGAAAAAGCAAAGCAGGCAGTACAAGCAGTAGTGCCCTCGTTTCTGTGCATGCACGGAGGGCTCGGCTTGCTGCGGGGAAGCAGGAGGGGTTGGTGCAGCCCCCGTGAGCAGCGCCCTGCTGCAAGGGGAGACCTGTGCAAAAAGAGCCGGGCCAGCTGGACGCAGTGCTACCGCGATCTGATGCTCGCTCCCTGTCTGAGTGCTCTTATTCTGCACCGGTGCATGCTTTCATGTGGCTCAGACTAATCCATTTCCAAGTCATCGCATTAAAAGCCTTAATTCCTTTGTCATATGCGCATGAAGTAGTGGTGCTGCGTGTTCTAGATAAGCAGTGCATGCTGAAAGGGCCATCGGCTTAAATTTTGCAACAGCACGGAGGCTTTTAATGCCTTCTCTGGGTTGCATCTTGCACCGGGGACACCTCTGGTATCTTTTCGGGGGGAGGGGGTTGTACTTGCAGATCTGCCCTGCCACGCTTCCTCAGGCAGGAGCTGTCCTGTGTCCGGGGCTGCCCTGAACAGGCTGGGGGTGGAAAATCCCTGGGGACGGCCAAGGGGGGACGTGCTGGCGGTGGGTGAGCGGGATGCTGAGCGTGCTCTTTGCCCCGCAGATGTCATGGCGCCCGCAGTACCGCAGCTCCAAGTTCCGCAACGTCTACGGGAAGGTGGCGAGCCGGGAGCACTGCTTTGACGGCATCCCCATCACCAAGAACGTCCACGACAACCACTTCTGCGCCGTCAACGCCCGCTTCCTCGCCATCGTCACCGAGAGCGCCGGCGGCGGCTCCTTCCTCGTCATCCCGCTCGAGCAGGTGAGTGGCGCGGTCCCCGCTCAGAGCGCCCCAGGCACTCCCTGCGGCGTGGCGTGGCCCCCTCTGCTCTCCCTTAGCGGGGTGTCCTCGTGCTGGGGAGCTGGCTTGGGGAGTTGGGTTTATATTTTTTAGGAAGAAATTGCAACATTTGGATTCCACGACGTTTGCAGGGCAACAAATTTTCCAACTGGAAATATTCTGTTCTGTTCTATCCCATCCCATCCCATCCCATCCCACCCTACCCTACACATATCCATATCCATATTTATATCCATATCCATATTTATATCCATTTCCATATCCATATCCATATTTATATCCATATCCTATCCTATCCTATCCTATCCTATCCCATCCCATCCCATCCCATCCCATCCCATCCCATCCCATTCTTTCTGGTTCCGAAAGGCTTCTCCTGTTTTTGGCCTCTCCATGAGCACGTGCCCGCAGGCCGATGGCAGGCTGGGTGCTGGGCACGTCCCCACCTGACCTCGTGCAGCAGCAGAGGCCACACAGGTTTTCCACCCCCGTGTTTCACCAGCATGGCTTCCAAAAAGCCGGGGGGTCCCTGGGAGCCCCCGTCCTGCCCAGCAGGTCGCAGGTCCCTGCCCTGTACGTGAGCTGGGCCCCGTGGGCTCACCCATCAGATGTGGTGCTGCGGGCAGCCTGGGAGTGAGCGCACAGCTCTGCACCCAGATTTTCCACTGCAAAATCCCCGTCCCAGCCCCTTTAAGGCCAGGCTGTGCCCGCCGTGGTCCAGATGAGCTCTGCATCCTCGGCTGGCACAGCACAGCTCAGCACAGCTCAGCTCAGCACAGCTCAGTACAGCTCGGCACAGCTCGGCACAGCCTGCGGCTGCCCGGGTCCCGGCTGTGACTCATCTGCAGCAGCTCCAGAAGATAAGGAGGAACAAAACCACACCCGATCCGTCTCTTTCATTTCCATGTCCTCTCATGTGCTCTCTGTCCTGCCTCAGGGCTGGGGCGGCGGAACGCCTGGCCCCAGGGACGTCACCGGCCCCAAAGCCTTTCTAGCAGGGCTTTTGCTCCGTGCGCTGCAGCAGTGCCACCTCGAGCAGAATTTATTTTTAGGACTTCATCACCAAGCCGCAGCCCCTCACGAGCAGCTGATGTTTGGGAGCCACGTCCCGTGCCGTGCTGGGGGTTGGTTTGCAGCTGCACCAGCCCGGAGCACTGCACACAGGCACCGAGCACACTTCAGTGCTATTAATGCTCTTTGGAGCACGTACTCCTTCCCCTGCAGCATCGGGCTTTCTCTTCCCCACGAAGGCTTCCCTCAGCCCTTTGCAGGAGTGTCCACACGGATCTGGGCATCTCTCCTTGATGCAGCTTTAACCCCCCCCCGAAACAATTCAGCTAGCTCTGCAGAAGCCGCCCTGTCAGGAGCGGCCGCTTCTCCCCACGTAAAGTCCGCATCCCTTCTGCATTTTTATTTAATTTCTCGAGTAGCATCGGCTACAGATGGAAGAAATTATAATCAGCGTTTTAATTGCAGCGCACAGCTTGACTCTCATTAATATTCTGCAAACAAGGAGCTTTTCCTCAGCCGTCGGAGCGCTGCCGCCTGCATCTCTGCCTCCTGCCCCGTGCTGCGGCGTTGCCGGCACCGAGCCCCGGGCTGTGAGTGCGCCCATGCACACTCTGCTTGTTCGAGGCCCCAAATCCCAAGCTGCTAACCCAGGATTGCCAGAAAATCACCATTTTTTCCTGGCAAACAGACCGCAGTCCCAGCGGGATGAGAGCAGAGGGAGCGTGGTGCTGCTCGCAACCTGTTCACATGGGACCGTCGGCCCCCGTCGGAGCAGACCTTGGCTCTCCGTGTCAAGTGACTGCACGCTCCTTTGTACAACCTAATAATTTCATTATTTTTTTTTTAAATAGGAACTGATTAGCTCATTAAGAGTAAACTAATTTTCTTTGGAAATCGGCAGCCATCTAATTAATTGGCATCCATATTTAGCTGAACATAATTAAGGTAACCTAGATACCGCAGATCTGCTCAGGGTTTGATTTGCTGCCATCTTTCCTCTTTTTTTTTATTTTTTTTTATTTTATGCCCTCTGTCCTCGCCAGAAATCTTCCCCAGAAAACCCCTCTGCTTTGTGCTGGGAGTGACAATGCATTTGCATATGCCGGGCCATATGTTCCTCTGCACATCAGAAGCGCTGGGCCCTCAGCTGCGAGCCTGCCTTCGGGTGCTCAGCAGGAGCCAAACCCTGCTCCTTGGGAAGAAAGAGCTCGTGCAGGAGGCCTGGGATGTCCCCGAGCACGAACGTGGGGCTACCCAGGTCTGGTTTTGGGGAAGAAACCCCCTTTTGCAGTACCCTGTGAATGAGAGTGTGAGGGCAAAGGTGCTGAGCAAGAAGGAGCCGTGGGGTTATGGGAAAGCGAGGTTTTGGCCCATTTTTTTTTAAAATATCCTCACAAAAATCCTAAGAATACCAGAAGTGCTGTGTCCACATTTTAAATACTTTATTAATTGGATGATTGATTGGCACAGAATGGGCGTAACTGTGCTGTGCAAGTCACAGAGCGGAGCCTTTGCATCTTTGGGTTTCTGGATCACACCTCCCCAGGACCTGGAGGTGTCGGGGTGGTGGGGGTTTGGTCAGCTTCACATTAACGGGGCAGGGCTGGGGGCAGCCCCCAGGGAGGTGCAGCGTGCTGGGGGATGCTGCGGGGGGGCCCTGGGGAAGCCTCTGCAGAAGCGTGGCTCCTGGCGCTGCAGATTTCTGCTTCTGCAGGGGTAAAAAAAAAAATAAAAAGCGGCTTATTGTCCTCGGCTGGACAATGTTGTCTGGCTGTGCCGGGAAGAAGGGGAGAGGCAGGAGGAGGAGGAGGCTTTGTTTACCCACGGGAAGCTGCAGGCCAGGGCTGGTGCTCGTACCGGGCCGCTCTTGGAGCTGGGCTCGTGTGGGGCTGAGCCGCCGTGCCCGTGGGGTGGGCATGGAGACACCCCCGCCGTGTCCCCGCTGTCCTCGGGGGAGAGCTGTGGGGCAAAGCCCGAACCCCGCAGCAAGGAGCTGCCCGCAATTAGCGCTCGTCCCTTCGTTAACCGGGGCCGGCACAAAAGGACATGGCTTGGTGGCGGGGACCGACGGCGTGGCAGCCCCAAAATCTGCCCCCCCCCCCCCAAAATCTGCGCGGTCTGCCTGGCCCCGTAGCACCGCGGGATGCTTCTGTGGGTTTTTCTGTGCCTGATTTTGGATGGAGGGAGACATCTCCTTTTAGTCTAGAGATGAGCAGGGGGAAAAAATAAAGAAGACCTGAGGCTTACAGAATAAAGTCAGCACTTCAGTGCTTCGCCGTGCTCTGTCCTGGGGCGCAGACGTCCCAGCAGCTCTCAGGGAGGTGACGGGGAGCAGCGGGGGGGGGGGGGGTCAGGCCGGGTGCTGACCCCCTGCAGCCCCATATGGCCGTGAGGTGCCCACCACGGACAGGGGACAGCGCGGGGGGGCCCCGCTGTAGGCTCTCGGTGCAGCCCTGCGGCCACTGCCTGCACCCTCTGCCGGCTAAAGCGGAGAGAAGGCCCGGCCTCGCTGTTACCAGCGGGCAGGGGGTTATTTTTAGTGTCCATAATCCCATTTAACGGGAGCATTATGAGGGCTTTTGTCTTTTTAATTAACAAGCTTGATCCCAGCTGCTGCTTTTATGGTGTGGATAAATACCTCTGCAGCGAGGCTTCAGCTCCTAATTGGAGCACATCGCTGTCTGTGCGCGCGGCTTTGGTGTTCGGTGTTTGGGTCTGGCGTGGCTGGAGAAGTTTCTGTTACCCAAAATTCGGATAACAGACGTGCCGCAGTGTGGCTGGGCAGAAGATGGATGTTTTTAGCCCACCGGAGTATTTATATTGCATGAGGGGAGCGGCTGCCATTTCAGCCTCCATCCTGGCCAAAGCAACGACGTGGATTTCTTTCCCTGCTCTGCCTCGCACGGTTGCCTTGTGCCTAAAGGAGACGGGGTCCTTGTGCAGCGCTGGGGAGCGCCCGCTGGAGGAGACTGGAGGAGGCTGGTGGAGGCTGGTGGAAGATGGAGGAGGCTGGTGGAAGATGGAGGAGGCTGGAGGAGGCTCTCTCACACCTCTCTGCGGTGGCACCGGTGCTGCTCTCCGGCCGTGCACCAGCTGAGCGCGGTGGGAGGTGGCGGCGTGCATGTTCTCAGTGCCACCTCCTCCTCCGAGGCTGGCTCTGGCCACGGGCGTCCTGGCAGAAGGGAGGCGGGGAGAGGCTTGGGGCATCTCTTTATTCACTTGTTGGGCAGGAACATCTCCTTCCGTCTGCACGTGGGAATTTCCTTTGGTGTTTTCCCCCAAAATATTTTTATTTTTTTTTGCCGTCTCTCAGTGCACCGCCTCCGCTGGCCGAGCTGCTCAGGAACTTGCCCGCTCCTTGCTCAAACAACTCCCCGTGCAGACGCGGTGCCCGGCTGTGCCTGCAGCTCTCTGAACCCCTGGGTCTTGTGCCGGCAGTGCATCACTTGCCATGGCTTTTTTGGGTCCCTGCCAAGGATTTGTCCAATTTCTCTCCTGCCTGTGCTGGTTCAGTTGGAATTGGCTCCTGATGAAAACCGAGTCACCTGCGGTGACCTCTCTGTGTGCCCAAATCAGCGGGGGCCTCCCCCAGGCCAGCGAAATCTGTGTGATTTTCTCCTCTTTTGGTTCTTGAGGAAGAGAGACCTCCTTTAAAGAAGACAGCTGCAAATATATTTACTCTCAATCTCAGCCACTAGAGACCTGTGTGTACTCGAGGATTTCCGAGGAAACCCTGCAAATCCCGGGCAGCTCGGGCAGACCTCCCCTGATCCCTGCAAAACCAGCAGGAGGTCGGGGAGCTGCGGGGGGAGACGAGGAAGAGAAGGACCTGGAAGGGCCCTTGGGGCTGTGCTGGGCTGGACTCGGGCATCAGAATCGCTTCCAGCAGGGCCTGGACAATTCACAGGGCTTGCAAGGAAAGCCTCAAGGAGGAAGAAGGCTTTTCCCATCCCAGTGGTGGTGGTGTCTGTCCTGGGGCCATGTGTCTGCCCATCCTGGGGCTCTGCATGCTGCTGGTGCATCTGAGCCGTTCCCGGGGGAAGCTTCCTTAGCCATCGCGCAGCAAGGTGACCGAATTAAGCCACCTGCACAATTCCCTGCCCTTTATTTCCCCTTCTCCCTGCAGGCACAGTACAAAGCCCTTCTCCATCCAAAGCCCTCTGCTGCAGCGGCCGTGCGAGGGCAGGCCCTGGGCGGCTGCAGTTGCAGGAAGCATCGCTCCTTCCAGCCCTTGCCCTGAAAATGCCAGAGCTGCCATTGCCTGGGGGCAAAGCCCGTCTGTCCCTCTAAGGAGCTGGTATTTGGGTCACGGAGCTTCGGGCAGCCCGAGGCAAGGACCCGGCCTCGGTGTGGGATTAGGATTCACTGCAGCTCACCGTGCTGCTGCCAAGGTGCCTCTGGGAATGGCAGCCCGGGAGGCTGGGGCCTGAACCCCTGTTTTTTTTAATTTTTTTCTTCCCTTTTTGCTGCTATTCTCACTGCTTCCACTCAGCCTGAGGCTCCTTCTCCTCTCGGAGGTGAACCTGGGCATGGGAACAAGCCCACCGCTGCCCCGGGCTGTGTTTGCCTCGTTTTAATCAGAACTCCTGGCTTCTTGGGCAGGAACTACTACTAGTAACCAAACCCCGCTTTGTCCTCCTGAAAGCCTAATGAATTTTGACAAAAAACATCAAATCTACTTTGCAAAGAAAATTACTCAGCTGGTTGCCCAGAATTAAAGTGATTGCACATTAGCTCGTGCAGTTAAAAGGTCTGTCCTCCCGGAATTCGGCAGCTGCTGCGCGCATCCCTGCTCCAGACAGTGTGCTAGTAATGTGCTAATGCAAATGGGAAAATAGAGGGAAAGCCAGATAATCCGCGCTGTTCGGGTAGGTGATGGCTGCTGTCATACTTAATATAATAGCCTGTAAAGCCGTGCTTGGCATCCCATTAATTCCCGGGAGGTGGCAGGAGGGAGGGGGATGCTGGCTGCGACCAGGCGGCCGAGCTCAGCAGTAACATGGCGAGGTGGCTGCTTCATTCCCCTCCACTTCCAGGGGTTCACCTCGGCGTTCCCCTTCCCAACCTGGCCTGCTGGGCCCTGAGCTCCATCCCTGCAGCTTGCACGTGCTGGGCCTTGCCCCTGCTGATGCTTGTGTGCAGGATGAGGCCCTAAGTGCACCAGCTCCAGGGATGGGGGTGCAGGACTGAGCGCTCCCCAGCTCCTCCCTGGCTGTGCAGAACTTTATTATTATTATTTATTATTTTATTATTATTATTATTTTCCATTGGAAAACATGAAGACCGTGATAACGGCAGCGGCTGACCCAGGGGCTCTGCAGCTCTCGCTGCCATATCGTTGCAGACGGGCAGAATTATAAACGTTTAGGTGCTCAGAGCACACCGAAATGATGCTTTCGGCACCTGGAGGAGGATGCGGCGCATCCTTAGGTGCTCGTCACGGGGCCGCCCTAACCCAGCCTGGCATCAGTGGCTGTCGGGAAGGGACCAGGGGCAGCGGTGCGGTGACCCTGCCATGGGCATGGAGAACGTGTCGGTGTGTTCACACCGAAGGGAACAGCAGCAGGCACCTGATTTTTCCCTTTTCCCCAATAAGTGAACTGCTCACACATCCGCATCCCTGGTGCTGTAAGGCCAGGCTGGTTCTCATCTCATACCCGGGCTGTGTCTGAGGGATGCCTTAGAGCTGCTCTATCAATCTGAGCAAGATCTGGCTCCTTGCTGTACAAATAACCCCAGTTTACGAGACAAACAGCCCCCAGGGGGTGAGATTTCCCCGGGCACGGCAGCAGCAGCAGCCTGGTGCACATCCCTGAGCGAGCGGCCGCCTGGAGCTGCCGGCATTTTGCAGGATGGATCCTACACAAAAACTGCAGACCGCAGGGATTGCTGTGTGCAAAGCCCGCTGCTTTTCTTCTCTGGTTAGCTTTGCACTTCCAGTTGAAATGCTCATTTCTGTGCGTGCCAAGGGAAGCTGCGGGGCTGGGTTTTGCTCTGGGGGCATTTGGGGAAGCGCCTGCTGGACGCGGGCCATTTTTCCTTGTGTTTCCCAGTGCCTCGCGTGATGGCTTTCTGCACTGTCATGCTACAAGTGAGCCGTCCAAAAGCAGCATCACCGGTTGATGGAAAGCAGGCTCCGGGATCTGCGACCGGCCCCGCTTCACCGTGCAATTAGCAAGCTGCGTCTCCCCGGGAGCAAATTAATTCAGATAAATCCTCCCAGCAGCAATGGTGCAAGGGCGAGCTGCTGGGCCTGATCCGGCTGCGCAGAGCACTCCTGGCCATTGCCCTTGGCTGCGGACACGTAAAATGCAGCTCGGTGTCCTCCCCGCGTTGCTTTACTTGTGTTAAAGGAAGCCAGGGGCTCGATACTCCGAAAGGTCAGAGCTGGAAGGACTATGAAATATTCAGCGGCTGTGTCGCGCTGACCTACTTTGCACGCTCCGAAGCTTGCCACCCCCTCCTGGCGGGCGCTGCAGGGGTGCCTGGGGGTGCAGAAAGGACCAGGGAAAGGAAACAGGGGGGGCTGTGGGGTCCCGGCTGTGGCACGAGGAGCTTTTGTGCTGGTACAGCAGGATGCTGAGCATTGGGCTGTGCCGTGCGCCCTCGTCTGCTGCCGCTGCCCTCGCCCTGCTGGCGAGACTGGACCGTCCTAAAGGTCTTGCCAGGGTTTCCATCCCTGTGAAAGGATCGCCTCAAATGGCCTGGTGTAGCTGGTGCGTTATTAGCATCGTTAAGCAAGAGCATTTGTGGTCCCAAAGTCACGGGGGATTTGTTAAGTGGAGTACATTTAGCCTTGTTCGACATTGCTTGCGAAGTTCAGGAGGAAAGTACCAACTGATTCCTAACTGACCTAGTGGCTGATCCTCCCAGGGACGAGTTCGGTGCCTCTCAAGTCAGTTCCAGCCCTTTTTTCATGTGTTTTTGGGTGGTCATACAGAGATTTCTTACTAAAATCCCCAGCTGGTGGTGTCTCCCCCTGCAGATGCCTGGGGGCTCATGCGGAGCAGTCCTGTTTGCAAAAACCTCTTCTCCTGCGGGGTTCAGCTGAGCCACACCGGGGAAAAACCATCCTGGGGTGAACTACGGAGCCTGCTCTCCTAAGGGATCCAGCCTTAAAAAGATCACCTTTATCGCTAAATTCTGTATATTTTATTTTTAATTGCAGACAGGCCGGATTGAGCCAAACTACCCCAAAGTGTGCGGTCACCAGGGCAATGTGCTCGACATCAAGTGGAACCCCTTCATCGAGAACATCATCGCGTCCTGCTCCGAGGACACCTCGGTGAGTGGAGACATTTGTTTGGGGCTGGCTCCGCGCATCCTCCCGCGGCTCTGCTCATCCTCCCGCTGGTGGCACGGCGAGCTCACCGAGGGGGAGCAGAGATGGGCACAGAAAAATGGGCAAATCGTGCAAAAAGCAGGCAAAAACCTATGGGGTGTCATCGGCGCGGCGGCTGATGCGTCGAGTAGCGAACGTGGATCAGGCCGTCCGTGTTTGGCTGATGCTCGCCTCCTCTTTATTTTCGGGGTGCAAACACGTCCGTCCCAAAGGGGGTCTCACAAGGAGAAAAGCCTCGTGCAAGGGAGACAGCCCCAACCCCTCGCCTGTTCTGCACGGCTCGGGGTGACCCAGTTCCGACAGCTCACAAATCTGCCGCGCCTGCTCCGAGCCTTGCAGTGCACGAGACCTCCTCGTGCCTCACCCTCCCCTTCAGCTCGGTGTGTCGGCGTTTTTTATTAGCCCAAAGCCTGTCAAGGAAGATTTTGAGTGGGGGAAAAAAATTCAGAGCATGGCCGTGAATCACGGAGAGCTGTCTCCCACCTTAGGTTACATCTTCTACACACAGCTGTGGGGGAAGAGGAGGTGCTGGGAGGGATGGTGCTGGGAAGGCCTCCTGAGCCATCGCCGCTGCGTCGTTAAACCTGGGAAATCCAATTAATTGGCCCTGGGGCTGTCCCGTGGTGGGGCGTTCCCCTGATGGGGATGTGCTGGAGGGGACGGTCCCCACGGGCTCGCTGCTCCTGATGCCACCCCATGCCTGGGGTGCTGCGATGGGCACGCTGTCAAACTCCCATCCACAAATACCTCGAGGTCCCTGCTCGGTAACGGCTCCCCCCTGGGGACAAGGCCCGTTAATTAATTATCAGGGGACAATTAGCACAGCAGCGCCTCCAGCCCCTGGTTCCCTCTGCAGTGCTGCCGTGCTGCTGAAATGCTGGGGGCTGCAGCGCGGTGCCGTCTTTGCAGCACACGTCTCCCTGAAGAAAGGGGCATTTCGGGGCAAATCACACCCAGTTTTATCCCGTTCCCTGACACCCAGTTTGTAACCAGCCGCTCTCACAAGCTGCCCCTCGAGCATCCAGCCACCGGGGTTGGCTGTTCCTCGTGTGATGCCCTGTTTGAAAGCCTCTGACATCCTCAATCATCTGATTCAGCCCGACCGACCTCTTAACTGCACCTCTTGTAACTCCGTTTGCTCTGCATGCCGTGCAACCCCCAACCCATGCAACCCCAAACTCCTGCTTGCTGGTGGGAGCGACGGGGCCAAGAGGCTGGTGGGGCTCAGCTCCATCCCAGTGGCCTGCAATGGCAACGAGAGCATTATAAATGCTTTTTGATGGCTTTATCTGGAGCTGTTTAATCGAGGAGATGCTGAAAAAGCCTTATTTTGCCCCAGCACCTTGCCTCCTGTTGTCCAACAAAAGCTTGCTGTGCCAAAGCTTTTGCGGTTAGTTTTAACCCCACGGCACCAGCTGCCCGTGAGGAGCAGCCCAAAGCCCCTCTGGGTGGGGGACGGGGGCCTCGGGGGGTCTCCAAAGCCCCCCCTGACACGCGCCCCGTCCCGCAGGTGCGGATATGGGAGATCCCCGAGGGCGGCCTGAAGAGGAACATGACGGAGGCCGTCCTGGAGCTGTACGGGCACAGCCGGCGCGTCGGCCTGGTCGAGTGGCACCCCACCACCAACAACATCCTCTTCAGCGCGGGCTACGACTATAAGGTGAGCCCCAGCCCTGCACCGTGGCACCAGTGGGAAGCACCTGCATGCGCCAGGGCAGGACCTCAGTGTCCGAAATCCACCCCCGGTGATGGCCAAATGCCCGTGTGCGTGGTGCCTGGCACCCCCTGGCAGGGGCTGCGTGGGTTTGGCACAAACGCCAGCCCCAGAAGGGTGGGTGAGGAGCTCTGGAGGGGCTGAGCGAGCGGTTTCAGCTGCGAAATAGATCTTGGGATGGCCAAAATGCAGCCTCGCCCCGCCTCCGCAGGTCCTCATCTGGAACCTGGACATCGGGGAGCCCGTCAAGATGATCGACTGCCACACGGACGTCATCCTCTGCATGTCCTTCAACACGGACGGCAGCCTGCTGGCCACCTCCTGCAAGGACAAGAAGCTGCGGGTGGTGGAGCCGCGCTCCGGCAGGGTGCTGCAGGTGCGGGGTCCCCGGTGAGGGTTTGGGGTTGGGGGCATGGGGAGGAATCTCACCGAGACACGGAGTGACGTCCTCGGGGTACCGCTGGTACTCACAGCGCGACTTGGTGGGATGCGATGGAAATCAGGGGGGAGAAAATGGGTTGTTTAGGGGAAGGCGGTGGTTTCTCGGTGATGTCCGACACCTGTCCTGTCCTGTCCTGCAGGAGGCCAGCTGCAAGAACCACCGCGTCAACCGCGTGGTCTTCCTGGGCAGCACGAAGCGGCTGCTCACCACGGGGGTCTCGCGCTGGAACACGCGGCAGATCGCCCTGTGGGACCAGGTAAGGGCCAGGCCCCATCCCAGCCCCGCATCCTCTAGCCCTTCGGGCTGCCCTCACCCCACAATGGGGTGCCCCAACCCCCAAAATCCCATACTGGGGGGCCGGGAGGGCCCCATCCAGGACAAAGCCTCACTGGGGACCCCCTGCTCTGCAGCCCCTGGCTGGGGACCAGGACATCTCCTGCCATGGTGCCGCGGGGCAAGGCAGTGGGTTTGTCTCCGGACATTTTCGTTGCCAGGCTATTAACTGCAGTTTTCCCCTTGCGCAGGAGGATCTGTCCATGCCCCTCATCGAGGAGGAGATCGACGGGCTCTCGGGGCTGCTCTTCCCTTTCTACGACGCGGACACCCACATGCTGTACCTGGCTGGCAAGGTGCGCTTGGCGAGGCCGGGGGGCCGGGGGCTGTTATCGGGGTCTTTGTCCAGCCCCGTACCCAACAAAGCCCTAAACCTGCCCTCCTCCCGCGCTCGCTCCAGGGTGACGGCAACATTCGGTACTACGAAATCGGCTCGGAGAAGCCCTACCTGAGCTATCTCATGGAGTTTCGCTCTCCGGCCCCGCAGAAAGGACTGGGTAAGGATTGCTGTGCCGCTCGCCCTCCGCTGCTGAACCTGAACGTGCAAAAGGTAGCTGGCAGAAAGTGCCTAATTAAACGGTGCAGGTAATTGTGTTCTGCCATCAGCTGGTGCTGTGGCTGCCGCGGGGCTGCAGAAATGTCACATTTCCGTGCTGTCCTTCCCGAGATGCGCCGAGCCGTGGTCCCTGCCAGCAGCACGCCCGGTGACTCCCCCTGCGTGCTGTCACACGGCTGCAGCAAGGGACCTCAGCCGCCGCTTGCTGGGATTTTTTCCTCACTAAAAGCTGCTCGTCCCTGTCCCACTTCCCCCTGCAAATGCCCCCGGTGTGGCCCTGCCTGCACCCCAGGCCCCCGGGATGCCTTCGGTGAGGGTTTGGGTCTTGTGGTGAAGAACCGTGGCTTTTGGGGTCCTGCACGCCGTGGAGCTGGCCGGGTCCCAGCGTTTGCAGCACTTGGGGGGGTTATTGCCCGGGGGGGGGGGGGTCATTTTCCATGCCTCGTCTGCAGGGGTGATGCCAAAGCACGGGCTGGATGTGTCGGCCTGCGAGGTCTTCCGCTTCTACAAGCTCGTCACCCTCAAGGGGCTTATCGAGCCCATCTCCATGATCGTGCCAAGGAGGGTGAGTCCCCGGGGAGCGTGCAGGCGGGGGGAGGACACGGCTGGGGCTGAGCAGCACCCCTGGGTGCCCAAAACTGGCCCGGCTTCACCCTTGGCTGCCTGCTGGAGTCCCCCTGCTGCCTCTCCCTGCCTTGTCGCTTCAGTTCCCAGCCAGATGGGCAGCCCCTGGCTTTCTGCCCGTAGACCAAACGCCCCCTATGAACCCCACGGTGCAGTGCTCGGCAGGGACAAAGCCCTTGAAGGTCCCGTATAGCCCCGTGCAGCCCTGGTATCATTTTCTTGCGGAGCATGAGCTAAACGGGCATCACTCGGATGCTTTATTTCTGAGTTGACTTAATGGGGTAAACACCAGCTCGTTATTTGTAACCAGCCTGTGCGGCTGCCTTCCTGCACGCCGAGGGAGGGAGGGAGGGAGCTGCTGCTCGCAGCGCTTTGGGTGGGTTTGGGAGCACGTTTATGGAGGCCGCTGCTTTTATTTCCCCACATCTGTAGTCGGAGACGTACCAAGAGGACATCTACCCCATGACTCCAGGCACGGAGCCGGCCCTGACGCCGGACGAGTGGCTGAGCGGGGTGAACAGAGGTAAAACCATGACGGTGCCGGGGGTGTCCGTGGGTCTGTCTGTGCGGGGATGCACTGGGGTCGCGGGTGATTGTCCTGGTTTGGGGGAAAGCCCCAAAAGCGGCCCCTGCTCACCCCTCCTCCACCCCCCCAGATCCCATCCTGATGTCGCTGAAGGAGGGCTACAAGAAGACGTCCAAAATCGTCTTTAAGGCGCCGGTGAGAGAGAAGAGGGGCGTCGTGGTGAACGGCATCGACCTGCTGGAGAACGTGCCGCCCCGCACGGAGAACGAGGTAGGGCAGCGCCGCGCGGCCGCATCCAGCCCAGCGCTGCGCCCCAGGAGCAGCCCCACTACCATTAGCACAGCCACAGGATGGATGGGTTTGGGGAACGAGGTGTCCCCCATTTTTACCCCCATTTGCAGCATTTTACCCCCGTTGCAGCACAGTGCCGGCAGCTCAGGGCAGCCCACTTTACCCGCGGAGCACCCCGGCGGAGCGGCGTTACGCTCCTGAAAGCTTTGCCTGAAATCCTCCCCTGGAAAAACACGGGGAGGTGCTGGGGGAGCGTGGCTGGGTGCATTTCCAGAGGGCTCTGCTCTTTTCGTGCCTGCAAAACTCATGTGTGCTGGCTGCCGCTGGGCAGGGAGGGGAAAATTCCTCTGCAGCGCTGTGGCTGCGGCGCCTTGGAAAAGCCGCGGGGGCACGGAGCCGGATCCGTCCCTCCAGCTCCTGCCCCCCTTCTCCTTCCAGCTCCTTCGGATGTTCTTCCGGCAGCAGGACGAGATCCGGCGGCTGAAGGACGAGCTCTCGCAGAAAGACATACGGATCCGACAGCTACAGCTGGAGCTGAAAAACTTGCGCAACAGCCCGAAGAATAATTAACTTCCAGGGACGTTTTATAAATAAACTTTCTTTGTTTATACTCGCTCTTTAATTTTATTGTATCCACTTACACAGAATATGAGCCAGAAGCTGAGTGACCTGCCAAGAGCCCAGACGCTAACTGGAAAAACGTCCTTGTAGCCTCGTCTAGCACTAAAAACGGCCACGGGTTTTAAGCGACAGCTACTGCATGAAGGGAAGCCGGGCAGTGCTTGCACCCCCTTGCTTCTCGGAGTCGGTAGGCGAGCAGCGTCTTCTCCGTCGGGGCCGGACCGAGTGCGAGGGCAAGGCTGCACGTCCCTAGGAAAGCACCCCGGGGTGCCTCGCCATTGATTTTCTCCTATGCAAGGTGTGACAGCGATGCTCATCGCTGCGGGGCTGGGGTCGGGTCCGCGGGGCTGGCACGGGGCGGGCAGGGCTGCGTCCCCAGCCCACGGCTGCGAACCCGCCCGGCTGCACGCAGCCCTCTCCTCTGAAACCAATAAAAATTTAAAAAGGAAAAAAAAAAAAGAGAAAAGAAAAAAAAAGAGAGAAATGAAAAAAAAAAAAAAAAAGAAAAAAGAGGCTGGGTTTCCTAGACAGAGAGGGATTTTTTGCTCCTTAGCCCTCTGCAAAGCGGGACTTAACCGCCTCCTTTCCCCCGGGACGCGTGCCAGTGCCCTGGGGAGGGACTTGACGGGTGCAGCACATGCGTACAGTCACAGTGGTTGTGAACTAGGCCTCTAGCACAGGGAAAGAACCAAATACTGCTCGTTTTTCTCTCTCTCTTCTCACTGAGTCCAGTTGCTGAACTGCCAGTGCGACGGTTTCTCCTCCCTGTTCATTTACTTGTGCCCTGTACCCGACGCTTCCCTGTCTTTACGTTACATGTGCTGTCATCGCCTATTATTTATGCTACTACGGAATAGTGACAAAATAAAAGGTTTTCAAGATACCAAAACCTTGCTTGTCTTTTCTTTCTTCAAATTAAAAACAACCAAAAGCCCTGGGCACCCTGGAGGGTCCCAAAGGGCATTTTTGGGTGTTCACGAGGCTGTTCTCGGCCAGCACCGCAGCTCTTCCCCAGCTGGGGCAGTGCCTGTGGGGCTGGGTGATGTGGCCGGTGGCACAGCTCGATGTGGTGAGATGGGGGCACTTTGCTGGATGGGGAAGCAGCCAAGGATGCCAGGACCAGCCCCAGATTTGCAGGTCAAATGCTCAGGACAGCGGCCCTGGATCTTCCCTGGGCTCCATGGTGCAAGGTGTGCAGCCAGCACGTGCGAGCAAGAGGGCAGCACGGGGACACTGCACCACCAGGGCTGTGTTTCCCCGTGTACCCCTTCCCCTGGCCTTGTACCAACCCCGGCAGTCTCAGTGGTAAAAATGCTTGGTTGGAAAGAGAGTTTTAAGCTTTTTTTTTATTTTATTTTATTTTATTTATTTTATTTTATTTTATTTTATTTTTATTCTATTTCATTTTTCCTGGAGTTGAGAAGTGTGTTATAATTTGGCGACCGGAATGGAGTTTCCTGCTTTTATCACTCCTCATATTTAGAAGGAGGTGCGTCCCTAGGAAATTAACTCTATTTGAGGATTATTAAAGTCTTGGCTGCTTCCTTACTTCCAAAAGCCCTGCCTGCTCCCGGAGCTCAGCCACGCGTTCAGAGCAGCGATGTCCTGGTCCTGCTTGGGGTTATTTATGGCCGTGGCCTTATTCAGAGGCGGTGTGCTGGGACTGATTTCACTAAATTATCCTTCATAAGGGAAGAGCGAACGTGTCTCCGTGTCTCCGAAGCTCCCGGAATCCACACAAAGCGAGCCCAATTACAGCTGCGGGCGGTGATGATTAATGAGGCCATTAGCATACCTGCAAGCATCAGCACAAATCGGGAGCCCTGGGCCTGTGCTGCAGGTGAGGGGGACGCGGGTGCCCGTCCCCATCCCCTGCTCCCCAGCTCGTCCTCTCGGCTCCACCAAACCCCTGCCAGCAGCCCTGGAGGCTGCGCACCCCTGGGTGCCTGCAGGGGGTGGCTGCAGGGGGGACATTTGCAGAAGGGGCTCCCGAAGCGTCCCCGCTGTGCTCGGGCTTTGCCAAAACCTCCGGAAGAAGCCACGGTGCTGCGGGTCGTAGGGCGAGCCCCGGCCGGGTATCGCTGCTCTTGCACCTTTTCTCCCCAGCTCTCTCGGGAACAGCTCGGGTTTTTTCCTGCCGCTTCCTCTCGCGCCATCTGGGCGCTATTTAAAGCAGCCAGGCCCGTTTTGGGGCACTCGATACAGCCAATTTTAGCGCTGAATTCCCCGTGCCGCTGCAACCCCGTGGCTCGCCATAAAGACCTGACAAATCACCCCGATTTGGGGGTGATTCGGGGCCACTTGGGGTGTGCTGGGGACCACGGGACCGGCTCCAGCGCTGCCCCGAGCCCCGGCCACTGCTCGGGGTGAGCCTGTGTTGCTGCGGGGGGCTCCGGTGCTTTCGGGTCATCTGCAGCATTTTACCGGGGTTTTTAATTAGACCCACGAGTCTGTAACCTCCCAGCTTTTCTTTTCCACCCCTCTTGAAGACAAATAAACATCACGGTGTGCTTAAAGGCCAGCAGATGCTCACCCGGCCCGCAGTGCTGGCAGGGATGGTGCCTTGCTCTCCGGGGTGCAGAGCACCTCCAGGACCCCCCGGAGAACTGAAGCAATGCCCAAATATCCTATACACCCACAGGATCCTCCAGCCTCTCCCCTCCCAGATCCAGGCTGAGGGCTTGCCCTTCCCATACGCTGCTCACCGCAATTACCTCTTGATCCGACATCGTTAGGGGCAGCAGGTTTTAAGGAGAAAGGATTAAAGACCTCGGCTGCCCGCAGCAGACAGCCCCTTACCCGTGCGGCTGTGGCCATGGGACGGGTTCCCTCCTGCTCTGCTTTCCCCCTCCCTGTTAACACCATCCCTCCGTGCTCAGCCTTATCGCCCTGACCTACTTTCTGCTTCCTGGAGGGTTGGCTCTGCTGGAGGCGAACACTTTTAGCTTGGCCTCCTGGTGCTGCCCGTCCTCAGCACCAATGGTTCCCGGCATCTTCCGAGCGCCTACCAGAAGGGATCGCTGGTGATTAAACCCCCTGTTAATTTATTGACAACAATATAAGGCCTGCTTTTTGAAAGCTAAAAATTAAGCAAATTTAGAGAAGCCACTATGTGTTGTTTTTTGTTTGTTTTTTTTTCTTGTTTGCTGTTGGTGCTTGGTTTTTTTTTGTTGTTATTGTTGTTTTTTTTTAATTAAATGGAGTTTCCCATCACCTCGCTGAGGATGCTGCGTGCTGGCAGAGCCTGGCCCTGCTGGGTTCAGCAGCTCCGCTATGTCCTTGGGGCCCCCCCTTGGGACCTCGACTTTCTCACAGCAAAAAGATTGTGGTTTTAAAAATTTTGCCCCAAAAGGTGATCTCCAGATGCAAATTTCCCATCCTTTCCTGGAAGGAGGCTTTCAAACACCCAAGGGCTCAGTGTAGTAACACCCCATCCATCCCCTGCGCTATTGCCCTGCAGCATCGGGCTTCTGAAGACAGCTGGAAAATATCAGAGTGAATCAGCAATTCTAGTGAAGGTGCTCTAGGAAGGTGTTTGAAGTAAAGGCGGGTGGTTTTCTCACCAGGGAGGACGTTCGGGTTGAAGTGCTCGGCTGAAGTCTCAGATTTTAAGTTATCTGCAAGACATTTCTTCCCTTCACGTTGTGAACTGAAAACCCCCAGTGTCTCCTTCCCAGGGCTGAGTTTCTTCCCACCATGAAGCCTGCAGTCATGAGACTTCTAAATTTCAGCACGGGATGATTCATTCTGAGACGTAAGACATCTTTAAAGGCAACCCTAAGAGATGCTTGGTCAGAGCAGGCGCTGTCCTGCAGAGAACCGGGGGGGGGAGATTTAATGCTTCCTACCCTACATCACAGCGCAGGGTAGGACCATGGACTCACTGCTTTAGGAATCCACTTTTGGCAAGGATTGTCATGTCACATCTGGCTACAGAACAGGGGATTTACCTCTGTGTGTATCCAAACACCCACTCAAAGCGATCTGGATACTAAGTGTGGCCAAGCACGGCAGCAACCCTACAGTGGGCAACGGGATGAACCCTTCCCTCGCTGCCACAAGGTCCTAAGGATGAAGGAAAAAAAACATTTAAACTCCTGGGGGCAGGGGCTGCAGCAGAGTCCAGCACCTGCAGCCACCCTCCTCCCACCCAGCTGGGTAACGCTGGCGGCTCTGTGGCCTTGAGGACCCTTCCCGACCTTCACTGGAAGCCTGTGCTCTTGCCTTAAACTCTGCAAGTAGTTCGGGTACAAGCAGCATGATCAAATCAAGCAAGGAGAAGCTGTCCTCGAGTGCCAGAAATGCAAACCACCAGGCCATTACGTTATTAAGGCAGCACAGGGATCGCAGTCCCCATCGGTCAGTTGGGTGCATAACAAGCGTGAGCAAGAGCATCTCCTCCTGAGCATCCCCTCCCTGCCTGGCATGCATCCTTACAGGCACTGCGCAGCCCCGGGGAACGGGGCAGAAATGCCTCGTACTGAGCAGAGCATCGGCCTGCGGCTGGGAGAGCAGAGGCAGAGCCCTTCGTCCACTGCTTGCTGGCCAGGTGAGCAGCAGCTTCGCCCACGAATGCAAAAATGTGTATTTCGGAAAGCTGAGCCTGAAAAGAAGGGTCATTTCCACAGCCCCAGCAGCATGTTTTAAGCAGTCTGAGCTTTAGAGCAGGTTCAGGACAGCAAGGCAAAGAAAAACACCCCAGAAGCAAACTCTTGAGACGTCTCTGAAAAAGGAACCAAGGGAGGGCTCCACGTTGCCTTAAGGCTTCCCACAGCCCCTAACGTGCTCCAGGTAAAGCAAGACTCATATTACATGTATGCATGGCTGTGCAAAAATGAATATTTTGGGCACCTGGAAAATCCCAGGTTCTGTGCTCCATGGTTCTTGTCCCCGAAGGCTGCCGCAGGATGAGGGCTCCTCGGTGACAGCATGGTTAGCAGGAGAACTGACAGCAGGGAGAGCTCGGTGACACCGAAACGGGCGTGCGAATGAGCTGAACGCTCCCCTTATTCATTCCTGACTATTTCCACGTGGGCCTTCCCGCTGAACTGTTATAAAATACCGGGGTTTGTGGGTTTTTGTTTGTTTGCTTTCCAAGAGGAGGCTGCAAGTTGGTAAATATCTTTATCCAGCATACACACACACACACACACACGGCACTCGGGGAAACAAGCCCTGGGTTTGAAGGGTGACAGTTGTGTGCTTCAAGAAAAAAAAAAGTGAAGTTATCCATCTTGGGCAAACCTCCTTTCTGTTTTCCATGAAGCCTGAAAACTGCCCCCGCCCGGCACCCAGCCTGGCCTCCAGCTCCCGGCCTCCCCCCTGAGGTCCCTGGAGGATCGGTGCGGGTTTGGGCAGGGCTGAACAGGGAACGGGGCCCTGCTTCAGTGGGAACGCAGCAAATTCCACCCCTGGGCAGCAAGGGGCTTACTGCTGCAGTTTTCTTTGAAACCTAATTAATTCCAAAGCAAGCTTCGAAACAATTAGCAGCACAAAGAAGTGTCACTTCAGTGACACCTGGGCCATTCGCTGCTTATAAAAATGACTTAAGGGTTTCTGAATGCTTCCAAGATAAGCCAGCGGTGGCTTGCTGGAGCCCACGGGTGACACAGGCTAAACCAAATGTCCCTTCAGCATCACCTCGTGAAGCTGCACCTTCGGCATGCAGAGGGGGGCACGGACCTGGGGCGCTCAGTTCCAAGTCTCCGGCCTGTGCTGCAGGAAAGGTCAGGGCCAGCTGCTGCTGAGTCCTTTGAACAGCTCGAGCAGAAACGTGCACCTTCGGAAAAACACTTAGAAGTCAAGTTTCCCAGCACAAAGCCGAGCTGAAGCCTTTGAGTCCAAGCTGGTTTAGCGTGACCCAAGGGCTCTTTTTGGGTCGTGGCTTTGTTGCTCCTGGGCTTGCCTCTGTGCTGCTATTTGTGACCTGCCCTGCCCGTTTCAGGGCTCGGTTTCACAGCAGCAGACCCCGACTGGGGAGGGAGCACCAGTTTGCTTGGTTCTCAAAAAAATAAAAAATAAAAATAAAAAAATAAAATATCAAACCAAACAAACCAACCCACAAACCAGCAGCACACCTGCAAAAAGACATATCTTTGCAAAGCGATGCAAGGACGGAGCAGCAGTATGCGACCTTCCGCAGCGTCTCACCCTCCGGCACAGCACGTAGGCAGGACTTTAATGCCCACTACACCCCTCACCCCTAACGCACTGCTCATTGACAAGAGGAAAACGCACAGACTTAGCTCAGACCTGGCAGCAACTGCCCCAGATGGTGGCGGGTGACGTAGCCCAGGTCCCAGCCACACGCCCTGGGGCTCGCAGGAACCGTGGGATCTCGCTCGCAATCAAGGGTTTTCTTCTGGGCCTGGGTAAACAGGGACAGGATTAAACAGGCAGCAGAAACGAACACGCCAAGTGTAATATTCATGGTGGTAATGCAGGGAAAAAAAACGCTCCTTCTGAAAGAAAAACGGCACGCTGTTATTTACATTAAAGTCGTAACCTCTCCCTTGGTTTCACCCAACCGTGGCTAAGGATAGTTTTGCAGAGCAAAACATATGATCAAGCTACTAAAAATATCGGGGAATTTACCAGGATAACTTACTGAATGCCTTCTTAAAAAGCTATGCAATTCATTCCCAGTGGCCCATTTTACTCAAATAAGCCACAGAAAAAATTGTATAAAAAGATTTATTGAAATTCATCAATGACAAACAGACATAAAACTCAAAGTTTGGCTCTTCTGGGAAAAAAAAAAAAAAAAACTGTTGCAAATGTATTTATACAGATGAAATATTGACTAGGAAATACAAGTCACTTCTAAAGCTATTTTAAAGAGGGATATGAAAGTAAAACTGTACATTCACTAGGTATTTTCAGTCATTTTACTGACTTCCACTAGGTAAGAAAATACAATTTTGTATTAGTATCTCGTGCTTGAGTGTATGAAAAGAAACCTCCTACCCTACATGCTGAACTGCCTCCTGTATTTAGGTTTGTAAAAATTTTCAAAGTATATAGCACAAGTGGAAGTAGTTTCTCATCACTTAAAATTGACTAGGTGTTATATATTACAGACCAAAATAGTACACACCTTATTTAAAAGGGTTGAAACATTTTTTTATTACAATTGTCAAATTCATTTCACTAGTAACTCAGGAATTAGGAACACTTTTTATATATATTTATATATATATTTAAATGCCTGCCATTTTCAGTGTATTGGCTATACCCTAGCCAAAAAAAAAAAAAAAAAGCAACAAAACAAACAAAGGAAAAAACACAACACATGGGGAAGGAGGGGATTGCAAATTCACCCCACAAACCAGATCCAAAGGAACACCCCAAAACAAAACAAAACAAAAAAACAAAACAAAAAAAACATTTGGTCACTATTTACAAACAGCAAAAGAAAAGGTACCTACAAAAGCAGGGAAAGCATTGGCTGAAAATGGCAGTCATTCACGGACAGGCAACAAAGAAATCACTTTATCAATATGCCATTCTCACACCTGTTGCTGTGGAGGGACGCTTTGCCTAGATTTGAAGCATCCCCCAAAAATGCTTACAACGTATTTAGTGACTGGCAGCGGTGGAAAATCCCAACAACCAAGGATATTCGGCTGTCTCAGAACAGAATATGTGTATTTGGGGTATCATCCACTGATCTTAACTTTTTTTTTTTCTTTTGAAAGATGTCAAACTATCCACTCCAATAATAAGAAACAAATTACCACTTGGTTTATACTTACTATTGCAGTTACAGGGACTAAGAGAGGGACAAAAAGAAAAAATTTAAAATGAATAGGAGGAGGAGTGGCAGTAAAAATAGTATTTTATTCCCTTGCCCACCCAGTCTGCTTCTCCCTCTCGTTCCCACAGCAACATTACAATCAGAAAAAAAAAAAAGAAAAAAAAAGGTTGGGGGTGTGGGGAGGGGAAATACAGGGTAAAAACAGTCAAATCACAATAGGAAATTTTCAAAATAGGTTATTCAGTTTAGTCATCCTCATCCCCTTCGTCTTCAGGTTCTCGTTTTCTCTTCTGTCCCCGTTCTTCATCTGAAAAATAAAACGCAACTTGAATTATACGGGTGCTCCCACATGTTGCTGAGAAGCTGAACAAGTTCAACAAGCTTCTACTTTGGCAACTGGCTTGCTATCAAAGGAGCAGGAATAAAAACATGAGCCTGCTTTATATATATATACATATATATATTTAATCTCTAGGAAAAAAATGGATTACTGCCATACCGGGCTCTTCTTCATCTTCGTCATCATCTACCTCACCATCGTTATAGCCTTCTTCATCCTCCTAGATTAAAGAAAAAAAAAAAGGATATTTAAAAAGTTGGTTTCAGCTCAGAACCTTTCACAATTTGGCAATACCCAACAGCATTTTACAACAGAGAGAAAAAGTCCTTGAAGCATCTTAAACAAAAAGCAAACAAGAAGGCAGACACTTCCCACACACTTATATAAGTGTAGTTGCTGGAGTTTTTTGCAGCAGCATAACTGGACTCTGGCCCATGTTTCATTGCAGAAAGCTGTAGCAGCCACTTCTAGCTTCAACTCCTCAGCAAGTAAATGGTTTCATAGTTCAGCTGCCATGAAGCTGCAAATTTTGTTATGACGTCCTGAGCTTAGCAAAACGCGGTGATTGCTACGGGTGATTGCTCAGTGGGAGCAGGCACGTGTTCTGGGGGTAAGGAGAGGTGCAAGATGAACAGACAGCTCCAGGTTCTGAGCAGCTGGCCTTCAACAGATATTTTAGCCCCATTCCCAGTGGTTCTGCTAGGGGTGAAGTCCCAGCAGAATGTGAGCAGCTCACACACAGCAGCTGGACTCCACTACGAATTCAAGCATCCCGAAGAACCACAAGATACAGGTACAGGAGGAACCTCGGTCTCGGAGCACGGGGTCAGTAATTCGGGTACCACTCTGTGTGTGTAAATCCAGCCCTCCAGAGGCCCCCACGCTAGGCCTGCGGACGTTCCTGGCGGTACTGACACCAGCCCAGGCAGCAGAATGATTTCATGTCAGCGGTCACTAGATGGCAGCTGGCTCATAGACAGGCGTGCCTCAAAGCCCCCCCCTGTGATGCTTCTCAGGTTAAAAAAGCAAGCACGCGCATCCCGTACCAAAACCCTCCAGTCTTTGATCCGTTTCTTGCCCAACTATTCCCTGTTAGTGTTCACTCCACACCCATTATTAACTGCATAAAGTCCTTACCTCCTCTTCTCCGCTTACGTCCTCCTCTTCTCCTTCCTCCTCTTCCTCCTCATCTTCTTCGTCTTCTACTACCTGAGCGTCATCATCATACTCCTCTTCTACACAGTCAAACAAGATTAACCACTCAGACACTTAAAGTTTATTTTTTTTCCCAACATTGCCGTCTGACATGGAACCTCCTACCAACACGGGGAGCGAACTGAGAGCATTGCTTTGAGGCAGCGCAGAATTAAAGGCAGCTCTCCAGCTGCTAGGCAGGGCCGGACGAAGCCCTGTGCCTCTTCAGCCAAGTGACAGGGCAATGTGGCAGCCGTGCCCGTGGTCAGAGCTGCTGCAGGGCCCTGACAGAAAGTCACAGCAGCCTCAGGAGTGCTTCAGCTGCTCCAGCTCCCACCACTGATGTGCATTTTAGAACCCGTGGGACATCTGCAGCTCTTCGTCTGCAAGTGTCCATCTGCTCCCAGCAGAGACAGGGCACAACTTTACAAGCCAACCATGCACTGGGAGCCCTCCCCAGGGGATGCTCCTTGCCTTTATGCTACCAGAGCAATACAGAAGGGTCACACACGATCCACCACACGCATTTAAGCACTTTCCTCTTGGTTGCAAACTCAACGAGCCCAAGCAACAAACCAGGAATGTTTTCCATGCTGTGGGAATGGCGTTTTGGAGCTTTTTCATGCATTGCAACACAGGCTCAGACTTGTGCTCTGAGGAAAAGAACCCATCCCTGCTGAATTTCTGCGCTGCTGGATGACAGCACCCCTCTGCCTGGCACCGCTGCGGCACTCGCCCCTTTCACCAGGGCTCGCATTCAGCACTCGAGGGAAAAGTGCAAGTCCAGCTATTCTGCTTTTGCTGCGCAGCTGGGTTTGAAGAGTCTAGCAAATTCCCCAAACTCAGCCCGACACTCATCCAGCCAGTACACTGATGCCTCTGAGTGCAGCCTGCCAGGGAGGCAGAACGGCACCTACATGCAGTGGGACACAGAGTTCACTTTCCTAGCATTAAAAAGTTGCTCGCTGCTTCATTACTGCCTTTCACAGCTTGCCCCAGGAAAACGTCAGCACTCACCCTCTCCTCTCTTCCACCCAATTCCAACCGGTTCCCTTTCTCTTCATGGATAAGCCATACCCTCCCAGTAATGCCTTGGCTCCTCTACTCGATTCCTTCACTCAACCACTTTGTCCTATGCCCACTCTGCTTCTCCACTCTGCCCTTCTCCATCAGGATCTACACAACCACACGTGGCTTCCCTGATCGTATGGTTCCTGGAAAACTGCGGCGTTTGTTTGCATCTCATCTTCTCTTACCCATTTCTCCCGTTTGTACTCATCCCCTGATGTTTACTGTTCCCTGAACATTTCCAGCATCTCACTGCTCATCTTACTCCTCCTCCTGGCCCCTTTCTCCTACCACCCTTTCTCTCCCCATTGTTCACTAGAAGTAAGACTCAGAAGCTCTCTCAAGCCCTGCCCATCTCCTTTCCCCTCGTTCCCTCAGAGGACACGGAGGTATTTCTCCTTTACACCGGTCAGGAACGAGCTGCTGAAGGCCCTTCTGCTGCCAACAAGCCAGAGCTGGACACAAAACGCAGCACGCAGCATGTCAGTCCTTCCACTTACGCACACCAAGCAGCACAAGTCACGTACCGTCTTCATCTTCCTCCTCGTCGTCTAGGCCCTCCACGTAGCCCTCTGCGTCAGAGTCCGGCGCTTCTTTGTCGTCCCGATCTTTCACTAGAGATAAGACTGAGAAAGTAGTTCTTTCAGGCCCTGCCCCTCTCCTTTCCCCTCGTTCCTTCAGAGGACACTGAGGTACGTCTCCTTTACATCATCAGGAGCTGCTGAGAACACCCTTCTCTTGCCAACAAGTCAGAGCTGGAAGCAAAATGCACTAGGCAGCACATCGCTCTTTTAACTTACGCACACCAAGCAGCACAAGTCACATACCATCTTCATCCTCCTCCTCGTCGTCTAGGCCCTCCACGTAGCCCTCTGCGTCAGAGTCCGGCGCTTCTTTGTCGTCCCGATCGTAGCCATCGAGGTATGTGAGTTGCGGGAGGAGCTTGAATACGTTTTCTCTATAATCGTTCAAGTTGGTTACCTCGCAATTGAAAAGATCTAAACTCTTCAGGTTTTCTAACTTTTTCTGCAAAGGAAAGAAAAGTCTCTGAAGCCCAGTGTCGCAATAAACCACTAAGAACAGACAATTCGACAAAGTTAACGTGTTCAAGAGCTTCCAGGACAAAAGGGGTCATTTCGTTCTCTGCCTCCTAAGTTGGGGCGGGACAGAAATCTGCAATGCCTGGCCACTGCTTCTGTGCTATCTGAGTGGAAAATGCCCTTAAGTTCAGCATCTTGCAAGTGGAAGACTGAGGTTTGGAAAGAGATAAGGGCACAAAATCACACGTGCTGTGAGGGACCGAGCTAAGAATAAACAGCGGTCCAGTGAATTACCCCAAAGGGCAAGGCAAAATATTGGGGCCAGATACATACAGAGTACTATTTTCAGTGGAAAAAGAAACAGCCCGTTCTTTAGACACAAGATTTTTACTAGAAGAGATTCTAAAATTTTTGATGATGGCACCTTTGATCCTAGATGAAAAAAAGGCTTAGAACAGGGAAAAATATTTAATTTATTAAATTTCTAATAAATAAATTCTAATATATTAAATATAAATATTTTATAAATATTTAATTAATTTATTTTTTGGAGGAAGTGGGCTGCATTGCCAGCAGCACTTCCAAGTATTAACAATAAAAGCACAAGCAGAGCGGTTAAGGATTTGTGTCGGGTCTTATGAACTATCTTCCTTTTGGAGTTTAGCACACAGAGCAATGGTGATGTCAAGAAAACAAGTCTGAAAGTGGGAGCAGTTACAATCCTCTCAGTTTAACTGCCCTACTCTCCTCTTCTCCTGGAGGAAAGGCGAGCCAAGATGGGCTCATTGAAAACTGCTCCTTGAGACACTTAGGAGCAAGTATTTGGGAAGTAGGCATGAGCTGAAACTCTTTGTTCCTAGAAAACCAAGGACACGCAAACCAAAAATTAGGAAGTAGTACTAAGAACCACTCCTAGAACTGACAGTTGAAGGTTTTTGGAACGCCAACCTGACAAACCTGACCTGTGCACTTGAAATAAGGAGAATAACGGCATTGTAAAACAATGGAGTGTAATGGCAGCGAGCAGGAGAGGTGCTGGGAAGCTGCAGGAAGGAACTGGAGGCTCAGCGACCGCTGCTCCGCTGGGACAAGCAGGCTGAGCACGGTGCTGCGGCTGGTCCTACCGACACCCGCACACCCCACACCCCGAGCAGAAGCGCTGCCTGTTATTTTAGGCTGAATATTTTGGGGACGGTGCATCCAGTCCAAGCAGGGACCCTGGCTATGGGAGACAGACCCACAACACGAGCCAGCCGCCAAGAGCCAACTCTCGGTCATTCCCTTCCCTTGAATTACCGGGGTGCAAAGCTGCTGCGCTTCCAAAAGGCACTGCTGGGTGAGAGCAGCCTGGGGGCTGTCCCCACTTTGCCTGGGGCCAGGACAGGTCCCCGGGCTGCTCCTGGCAGAGGGCTGGCCGCTAGAGGGAAGCAGCAGCTTGCACTCCCCACCGGGATGCTGCACCCTCGGACGGGTGTCAGCCCCACGGCACGGGCACCAGGCTGTGGGATAAGCACCAGAGCTGAAGACATTCAGCTGCAAGCTCGTTTGGAATTTCAAAGCCCAAAATATCGTCCCCACCACGCCAGCACGTTGCCCCTTCTCATCACAAAATTAAGTTTTTGTTTCGCTCCACGCCGCACTGACTTACCAGAGGTTCTATTGTACCGAGATCTTTTATTTTGTTGCCACTTAGATTTAGATGCGTGAGGTTTGGACACTTTTCTGCCAACACTTCCAGTCCTCCTGAGATTCTGTTGTCACTTAGCTCGAGCTGAAAGGCACATAAACATCTTGAGTTTTTAGTGCAAGCATGCATCACAAAGCAGTTTGGTCAGTCATTAATTAAGTTAGGCAAACAACTATTTTACATGCAGACTATTGCAAAGAGGGAGAGAGAGGGCATGTTGTTTACCTTCTTAAGTTTGTTTAACTTTGGTAAGTTTGCAACTGAGGTTAAGCCTACGTTGATTGTACTTAAGAATTCCAGCTCTTCGAACTCATCTGTAAGGCCTTCGATTTTGCCTTCGTATGACCTGCAGTTGTCAAGAACGAGCTCTTTAACCTGGAAAAAAGAGCAGTGCAAAAACGTGCGTGAGAACCTCTGCGCGGGGAATAAAGATTTCAACTCCCAAGCAAAGGACGACACAGCTCAGGCAAAAATGAAAGGTATTCCATCAAGTTGGCAAGTATGCAAAAGGTTATCTCCCGGGTCTGAGCCCTCATTTTGCCAGCATGCCAGGTTAGCAGCGTTTCAAGAACACGGTTATTTGGCTTTGCTTCAACCGCTCACCTTTGTATTGTGCTATAAATGGTGGAACCAAGTCAGAAACATTAATCCTGGCTTGAGTTATTTGGTTGTTAGGAGTAGGCCTGTCTTTGGTAAATGCGGGCAAAAAGCACTCTAAAAAAATACGAAAACAGGATTTTTAAACTAACCTACCACTCCGACACCGTAGAAGCAGCGTGCTGTTACACCGTGTCACCGCTCGTTAAAATAGCTTCCTGCTCCATGCAAGAACTGTTCAGGCTTTTCAGGCGTGCAGAGACCAGTGGCTGCTCAGGCAGCCCCGAAACCCAAAGCTGGGCACTGGAGAACCCAATCCAGGCCCTCCAGAGTCTGCCCCAGCCCTTCTTGCTAGGGCTGCCCCACTGCACTTCAGGTGAAGACACGCTCCAAGGAGGTGACTGCTTTCCTGGGGAATTACAAGGTGCGATCCACACGATGCTGGCAGGGGAAGGTTAGGCACTGTAGCTGCTGCTGGGGAAGCATACCCCCTTTCTTATCTCCCCTGCCCCATTGCAGCCAGGAGGTCCAACAGGAGGGGTGAGATAATGTCCTGCGGGCCTGAGCAGCAAAGGACCTGCCAGGCAGGGCTTTTTCTTTAAAAAAAAAAAAAAAGAAAGAGAAAAAGGAAAAAAAAAAAACCATCACTGCCCTTTTTTGCAGGTGCTATCTTTAACGGACACAGAACAACAGCATCGATGCAAAAGAAGCCGCACGGGCCCCACCCCGAGCAGAACTGCGGGTTTCACCCCAGGGCCGGGGCAGCCCCGCAGGACTCGAGGCCGCGAGCAGCAGAGGTTGGATGGGCTTTTTTGGGCTCTCTGTCAGCTCTGCCCCGAGCGCTGTGACTCCACAGGAAGGCCTCACCCACGGGAGGATATTCAGACGTTTTTATACCAATGAGGAATTTCTGGGGGTTACTTTCTGCCCGGCACACAAATAAATACCCAGAGCACCACGTCCCGCTGCGTGCACCGCAGCCCCCTCCTGCCACAGGCAGCCGGAGCAGCCCTGAGCACCGGGCTTTGTTTAGAGGCCTGGAGGAGGAAGAGGATGCTGCTGTTTGCAAAGAGGACGGGATAAAAGGAAGTTTGCAAAAAAGGGTGTATGTAGAAACATGAAGCAACTATTCAGTTCGCACCAAGGACAGTTAATATGCAAATATTTAATTTTCTTAATTTTTTGTTATTACTGTAGTGCTGCTGCACAGAGGAGAATCCTGTGTAGTTTTACAGCTCCAAATAACATCCCTAGATTTCTAATTAAATCCCAAGCGCTGAAGTCAATAGGGAAGTCAGCCCAAAGCAACACGAGAGCACAAGTGATTCATTGAGAGTAGGAGGATCAGAGTTAGACAGGAAATACGTTTTCCAAGACTCTACAATTTTCCTAGAAGAATTATGGTAGGGAATGGCTACACAAAAGTCTCCCAGCAGAATTTTAGGCTGGTTAGAAGAAACCAAGGAACGAGTCAGATGCTCCAGCTCCCACATACATCTATTCCACTGAAAGGCGAAACAAACCAAAAAAAAAATATTGAAATTTAGATGGCAGGAAAGCTGATTAAAGGCAAATATGCCTATCTTCCTGCTCTAACAGTATTTAAGTATCAGGGTCCTCCAGCGAGATCAGCTCAGGGGCAGACACACTCAGCTGTCTCAAACATCTGCTTCACACACACACACAGAGCTCCCACCAAAAAAAAAAAAAAAAAAAAGAAAGGAAAAAAATTTTAAAAACGAAATAAAAGAAGCCCCACCCCGGAGCCAAGCCTCCCAGCAGCACATCTGCGCCTATCTGCCCCCGTCCTCGCCCCGTTATCTGCGGGGGCAGCGCGGGGCCAGCGCCCACCTCCTGGGGGGGGGGTGCAGGGAGGGGGGCTCGAGGAGCGGCTCCCCTCCATCCCCACGGCCCCGTGCAAAGGCCCGAGAAGGAAATTTGTGACAGCACGGTGGCAGAAAAGCCAACTGGCTTCTACTTCTAGGTTGCTCCTTTTAGGGCAGGACCGCTGTTTCCTTTCTGCCCCTCAGGATCTCCGGTTCTGACACAGAAGCGCACCGCTCTCTTCTTTGCTGTGCCCAGAACCGAGACACCAGGCACGAGTTCAGCCAAAGCAGCCCCACGGGGAAGCTCCCATGGAATAAAACTGGTTTGCGAGAGGTCGACGGCTCGCTCGCATCCAAGGGCTCCATCAGGGAACAGCAGCGTGGGCTGCGAGCGCTCCAGCAGCCGGGGCTCGAGGGCCAGAGGTGCCCCAGCGCACCGAGTCGCTCCTGACAGCATGGCACACAGAGCAGAGCTCACGGCAGAACCAAAGTGGCCTTATATTTATTCCAAGGGTCAGGAATCCTATGGCAAGCACCCACGTGAGAATAAGGATGAAGGGAAGCACAGCTTCTCCCGACTTCACTGTGACGTGCGCTCCCCGTGCCATCGCAGCCAGTCCTTCTCCCCGCAGTGACGACTGCCACCAGCTCAGACGGTTTTCGTAAGTATTAAAGACACCTTCAGCAACTCGCCCATGTCTCCTTAGGACTCGTTATTTGGTGACTGACGAGTATTTGGCGATTAACGGGAGCCCGTCAGGCAGTGAGATCCCGTCAGTGAGCGGGCACGGCTCTTGGAGGCCCCTCGGGTTATCAGCGGGACACTTTTCCAGCTTGCTGGCTGCCAGGCAGCTCTGCCCCCAAACTTTGCCCCCTTCTGAGGATGCTGGGCCCTATCTGAGTACGGCCCAGGACAGCCTCAACAGAGAAACAAGCATGGATGTAACTGGGAGCGTAGGGAGGAGAAGCCAAAAGTGACCTTAGTGAGGCCACATTCCATCTGAAGCAGCTCACCACCACAGAAGTATGACACAGGGACTGCAAACCTATTCCTCCTCCGTATTCAGACATCTGCATAATTTTAAGGAAAATCCCGGCCCCTGAATCACTCCCTGAACATCCACTGAACTTCGCATGAACACCCTGTCAACGCGCAGCACGGCTGTGACTTCCGTACGTGTCTTTCCTCATATTCTGTCACCAAATCCCAGAACAAGCCTCTGCCCGATGCAAGCCAGCGCCCTTTCCGAGTCCTCTCACAAACTGGAGCAAGACAAGCGGTCCTCAGCAGGTCCGAGGCGACGCGGCTGTGTCCCGCTGCAGCCCGTGTAATGTGGGGTACGGGTGTGCAGAGGGAACCCAGGACAGCAGCCGACCTCGCGGGGAGAGGCAGGCGGAGGCGCTGGGGTCCTGATCCGACGCGCGGCAGCTGCACGCGGCCAGCCCCAGCGCTACCTACGCCACAACGCGTAAGCTACTCGAAGCACTAATGGGAGCGGGCACTAATTTAGGAGCAAGACGGACCACACAACCCGTGCTCGTCTTTCCTCTCTCCTCTCCAAAACTGCTAGGTAGCGGGAAAGAGCAGAAGAGCACCACGCCACAGGCAGCCAGCCACTGCAAATAACACTGCCACACTCACCTCAGCAGCCAAGGGGGCACCCGCAGGCGTCTAGCAGAAAACCTAATGCAGGTGCAGCTTGGCTGGGTCCTGCCGTAACAGCCGTGTCTTCAGCAGCACCGGTGGCAAACGAGGCACCGTCACTGCCCTGGGTAGGGACACCCTGCATTGTCCAGCTGGCAGCGCTGCCTCGGCCTCGCCGCCCTCGCAGGTGCTTCCTGGATGTCTGCGCCTTTCTGCCGGAGCGTTGCTTTGCGGTTTGCTGGTATCGGGCCTCAGCACTCAGCGGCAACAGGCGTGCTTCTTCAGCAGAGCCTTCAGATGGCGAGCCTCGGGCTTCTTGTCCCGTGGTCATCCTGGTTGCTGTTTCCCGATGGTCTCAGACGCCTTCAGATCGTGATATCGGGCTGCTGGTAACGCGCTGTGCTGCCAGCTGCGGACTGCAGCATCCCCTGTGCCTCTCCAGGACTTCCCTGCCATCACACCGCCTTGCTGCCTGCTCGGTAACCGGGGGCTGTCTCCCAGCACGGGTACCGCATTGAGCTGTATTCCCAACCGCACACAGAGTATCCTTAATAGAGCCCCGGTGCGTACTGCGAGGCTCCAGCTTATTCCTAGGGCAAGCACAGGCAGCCACGTGGAAGCAGCCACTGGATTCCATGGGAGCCTCAGCAAGGAGATCACAGCCCACTGCACATGTAGGTACGACGCAGACCCTCCTTCCCCTGCCTGCCTCCTCCACGCTCCGGGAGCGACCGTACTCCTGAGATATCACCGCACGCGCGCGGTGGAATTCAGTTACACACGGACAGCCACCATGCAGCGCAAGTTATCGCCTTAACCTTTAGTCTACATTCCCACAGCAGCACGTAAAACAGAAGAGTCTCTGCTTCAGAAAGCCTGCAGCCCATGGGCTGGGAGATCCAGGGAAGCGGGACTTGGGTCCTGAACCCAGGTCTGTGGCTGAAGGCTGTGCGGCGGGATGGAAGGACACAGCTGTGAATACAACTTTTCAACAATAAAAGGCTAATTTCCAAGTACTGTTCTGCTGGCTTTACAAGCAGGAACAGCAAAGGCTGTAACATCTCATTTCCAGCACAATGGATGGGATGCTTTTGAAGTGCAGGTTGTGTGTGGTACCTCAAGGACAGGGATATCCCACTATGCAGCATTTTTACCCAAACAACTGGTAAAGAGGGCGTGAACTCTGTTTTGCACTGCTTCCAACCAAATGAGCTGGGGAACGTTGAGAGAAGCCCTTTGTACTTCTTAACCCAATGGAAACTTCATCTGGAGGAGGGCAGAGCTGTGGAAAGCAGGGAGGGAAGAAGAAGGGAAGCCTGCTGTGCCAAGTGGAAGCCAAGTCCAAAGGACTTTTGAAAGCAGAGTTTTGTTTTCTCCCAGTTGTACAAACGTTTCTTCAAGACACTTGGGTTTCTGTCTTTGAGTGTTTTGTTGTTTTTTTTTTTTTTGTCTCAGAAGCGTACGTAGTGTGTGCAAAGCCCTGCATCGCTCCATGGTAAAGACCGAGCACGACCTTTGCTGCCTGTTGTAACCAGAGTGCCAAAAACTGGGCTCCTCCTGTGCTTACGCTGTGTTCTGGATCTGTTCTCACGCAGAGCTGGGGATCCTCGAGCAGAAACTGATCTCCTTAGGTTTCTAGTCCACTCGGTTTGTGCCTCAAAGTTCCAGAGAAGCCAACCATCCATGGTCACGACGTTCTCATTTGCTGGGGGCAGAATGGGTTTGACAAGGCTCAAGACACTGCCCAAGCCTTGCAAGGAGCCCAATGTTCATGCGGAGCTGCCCAGGGATGGCAGGATGTTTTCCGTGCTCGACTTTTACAAGCTTCTCCCAAAGTTACTTCTGGAAGAAGTTAAACGTTGCAAAAATGTTCATTTCAGGTACTACCTGCAATGCGATCAGGCCAAAAATGCTTGAACAAAACATTTCATTCAGTACCTTGTGCTAACGGAACTGCTCTGAAGGCTCAAAGACATGATAACTTCTGCTCTCAGATGGTCACCAAAAGGCAACCAACCTAAAAGACCCGACTTTATTTTTTATTTAGATAAAGACAGCACGTAAACACGCCATTTGCCAGCTGCATGGAGGACAGATCCTCAGCCACCTGAGAGCACCCCGTGGTACCAGCACGCAGCAGAGCCTGGCCACACAAAGCTCATCTCCTGGTGGAACACGGCGGGAGATGGAGGAACGCGGAACAACCTCTAACCCAACGTGGAGCACGCCGATGAAGGCGTACCCGAATTGCTGCTCGGCCTCCCCAGGCTGGCTGCAGGACCGTGCGCCCCGGCTGTGCACCCCCCCCCGCCCCTGGCACGCTGCCTGTGTGCAAGGAGGGAGGGAAGCAGGTGGCAGGGCACCCGCTGCCTCCTGGCGTCCTGCCACCGGGATTCCCCATCGGCAGCTCGGGATCGCCCGGCGGAGACGCTCAGGGTGAGGACTGAGCCACACGTAGGGTATTTCCTACCATGAATTTAACAGGGAAGGGAAAATTCGATAGTGTTGGCGTCCTCTGACCTGCCTGCCAACGAACACGTGGCAGAATGAAACTCACGGGCACCAGCTACAGGTGACAGCAGTAAAGGTTGATTTTGTTTGTTTTTTTTTTTTTTTCCCCTTTACCAAACCAATGTTTTACCTTGGATTTTGATATGTCCCCTCAAGGTTTTATTACGAGCAGCTGAGATGCGATAAATAGATTTTACTCACTTGCAGTACGTCTTAAACTCTGAAAGCCACCTAGCCAGCTACCAGGTACCTTGCACAGGCTCTGGTCAATCTGCAAATCCTGGGGCAGGGAGAAATGCTGCTCGAAGCATGGCCACAAAACACAAACCATCCCCCTTTTGGTACTACACGATTCACTGACGCTGAGCAGAGCCCTTTCCACTGCAGCCTGGTCCAATGGCAACCCACTCCATGTCCAGTTATCTTGCCTATTTTGCATGAGATCACGTGAATTTACCGCTGGGCTTCAAAATTCATCCAGGGTTTCTCCAAATGATGTAACCCCAAACTTTCGTATTTGAATTCCTCTTCTGCATATCTTTCCCAGGAATTCCCTCAGATTTTAGAAAACAAAAGAACTTCCAGTATCACACCAACGCGGTTTAGGTAACTGGCATTTTTCAACGACAGCATCAATATGCACAGACGTTTTTCGCCAGAAGCAGCAGCGTGCATTAACAACCACACGATGAAGAAACTCCGAACATTTTCTAGATTACAGTTCTGCAGTTTTCCAACCTTACCCTTCCAGCGCTAAGCTCTGCTGGCAAAGAGTGCCCATGGGGATGAGGGGCTGTGCACCAGCCCCAACACCAGAAGCAGCATGCGGCCATCAACACGGCACCGCACTTGGGACAAGTGACCGGGGAGCAGAGGCTAACAACAGGCCTTGCTCTGGACGAGGGTGCAACCAAGGACCAGCAAAAAAAACATTTGCCCAGGGACCAAGAACAACCCAGTGACCACGCGGGCACCTCTGCGGGCTGCTGGCCCAGCCCTGGCTCTAGCAGTTTGCTGAATATTGCTGTACACAAACGCGACGTGACGCAACAAGAGCAGCTGAAAGCCACCTTTTAAGCTCCCAGGCTGAAGACAGCGCCATGCTAGGGATCCCCACCTGAAAGCCGGGCTTCATTTACGCCTGCTCCCACGAGGCTGGGCACAGGAGGACCTCCTCCTGGCCACACCACAGTGCCAGGGCCCCTGCCTCTCCTCTGCCCCAGCAAAAGGGAGGGAGCAGGGCAAGAGCGATGGGGAAACGCGTGCCTTTTCTTTTCAATGTCTTTGTAACTGAAGCTACTCGCTCTTCAGAGCCAGCATAAGGCTACTTGCATAGCTCAGAAAAATCTGGCTGAATAGCGATGCATTTACTTCTTCTACCCTCTAATGTTTTATACACCAGAGCCATAAGCCCTGAGAGCAACTAACACAGCTCCAACGCCCCTTCACTCTGCTCCTGCCAGAACCCTCCTGCTCCAAGTCAAACACATAAGCAGCAGAAGGGTTAAGAGTCGTCGCAGTTCTGAATGCACCTTACACTCGTATCTAATTATGAAGCCTTTCCAGTACTACAAAACTTCCAGAGCAGATAACCTACTGCTGCCTTCCTCAAGGAACAGCCCCCCCAGCCAAGAAACCCCATGAGTCACATAAACACACTTCCACACGTTTACAAGGGTCACTATAGGCATATGCATAAGCAGCACGCTAATTAATAAATCAGGAACAGACTTTGGGGACACAGAAAGCTGTTCCGTTCAAAAGCAAGTCACTAGCTTCCATTTGGGTTTCTACTGCTAGCAGCAAAACTCTGAAAAGACCCCAAATATTTATTTAGACAGAGGCTCGTAAGTGATTAAATTGCTCGATCTTCACATTAAATGCTTTTTAAATTTAACAGTGGTGCTGGTTTCTTCTTCTTTTTCAATGGATAGTGTCACCTATCAGCTGAGCTCTGCCCCTGGCTGGGGTGGCTGCACGCGGGTCACTGCAGCTCCACGTCTGGGTTTGTTCGAGTGCCTGACAGCACATCCAGCCGTTAGCCAACAGACCAGGACCAAAAGAGATGGCATTGCACCTCCACTTGGAAAATCCTTCGGTTAGAAGCGATAAGTACTGAGCTGAACCACTTCGCCTTGTTCAGCCGCGTGTGCTCCACGCTGCCCTCAGATGATGTAGGGACACGCATAAAGAAGGACCGCTGGCTTAAATTAACACCGGCTTCGAGAGCCGAACAGTTAATACAGAAAGCAGGCTCTGAAGATGTCAGCTGCTACAGAATGCATTAGCAAATCATGCCAGCAAAAGATAAGCTTTCCCTAGCTCTTTTACGGCTTTGGAGGGAAAGTGTTTGATAGACCAAGCCAATGGACAAGTGAGTGCTGCAATAGAGAGGACAACTTTTACTCGGGGCTGTGAAGGCAAACCACTGAGGCTTTTTTTTTTTTTCTTTAATATTTCAAAGGTCATCCTTACATATGCAAGGCCTTCACAACCGATTCTACCAACTTAGTCAAAAAGTACAGGTGACGTATTTACTGACTGTATTTCTGACTGATAGCTGAGCAAGAGGCCAGGACCACCTCCTTAGGGCACCATCCCTACCCCTGCCACGTGTCTCATTCATTCATTCAAGCATCCACTTGTATTTTGCAGGTCCAGCTCTTCTCTGGCTTCTCCAGCTCTGCAACTCCTGTACCTGTAAGGCGGGAGGACATGGGGGAGGAAGGAGTAATCCATGGAAAGAATGAAGTGGGAAGAACTACTCGACATCAGCCTTCTGGGCCGTAAACATTTAAGAAAACCACTAATAATTATACCACCCTTTAAATGAACAATTAAAGATGAATCACTGGCATAGATAATATGGTCTTTTAAATACAGTGGAAATTAAGGTGAAGCCCTCAATCCCTGCGTGTAAGTAATGTTACTTTAAAACTCTCAGAAGTTCTGGGTGTAGGTTTTGAGGAAGGTATATCCTATCCATTGATACATAATGCACAAATCCTGCTGCAAGGATAGTTACGCTTGACTCAGCCACATCACCTATACCGTAGGAGGTTTGGACTAAGCAGCTTTTTTTCCCCTCAAGTCAACCTTGTTTGTTCAGAAGATGCATTTCCTGATGGCTTACAATACAATTACATCCTTTAAAATCCAGCTATTTCTCTTCTTAATTAATTTTTATTAAGCCAGTTACAAAATAAATAAAATTTTTAAAAAGTTCCGGATACAAAGTCATTTGTATGGTTCAGGTGTGTAACTGTGACTGCACCTCAGATATTGCTGATATTACATGTTAGATAAAAGCTACCTCTTTGCTGTATTTACGCCCTGCTGTCAGCTACCTAAGTGGTTAAGTGATTGAAGTCTACAAAAATCCACGATAACCTGCAGGTGCCGTGTACTTTGTATGTGCTGATCCCGTGGCACCCTAGACACTACCAGGCAACCCACTTGTCCCACTTTGTATCACACCTAGAGTAGATCCCCTTTCCACCTGTAGGTGGTTCAGCTGGGGGAAGAATAAGAATGTATCTGTACCCATTTACAGTACCCAAGCTTTTTTAAAATGCAGGTCTTTAAAGGGATGTGTATCACTTTAAACTCTTCACTGTTATTATGAGCATCACACCAAGGAACTAGCTTGGGGAAAGAGCTTTTTATTTATATTCTTCATATGCGAGCACACTTTGCATAGATGCTTGCACTGTATTTCCCTTCAGCGTTAAAACCTACAGATAACCAGTGAGAAATCAGAATTCAAATAAGCTTTAAAGTGCAACAAAGAGTTGGAAGAACTGTAAGAAATACCCAGTGCTGCAGTCAGTATTTTATCACTGTCGCAATTTTGAGCTGATAAAGCTCCTTTCAAAAGCAGCATTCAATCCTCAGATTAAAGGAACCGGCATGGTAGCTCTAAACCACCGGAGTTTTGTGCATCATTTCAAAAACGTACCTCTGCATCCCGCAGCCAAGGAGTCCCCCTCAGTACTGACCTTGTTTTACTGTCTCTGCATGGTACTGATCGAGCTACGTACACTGGGAATGAACCTGAACACCCTCGAGTGTGCCCAGGTGAGCATCCTCTCTGTGGAGGTCAGTGGTTATTCCACTCCTGGCTGATGGTCTGGAGGAAACCCCCCTGAAAAAGTTGTATCTGGCCAATTTCTGGCAGGCAGTTACATGTAACAGGAGACTACAGTGATATGATCAGCAAAGTGCCAAAGGCTATGGCGAGTGCACTACCGTAAGTGACCATGTAATATAAGGGGTTAAAGAAATTGAAATAACCTGGCTGAGAGTAGATGTGAAAGCTCAATTGCGGCTGTACAGCACAAATTTCATGCGCCCAAACCAGAGATTTCTCACCAACATACACAAAACCACAACCAAATTTCTGATGCTATGTAACCCCAGACCTCTCACCAACGATGAATTCATCTAAAAGCGAAGTGAGGAAAAAAAACACAACCCAGCAAAAAAAGAGTCTGAGGAAGAAATAGCTACTATACAATCCACTTTGAGACACTTATATTACATTTTATTAGCTAACATGTAACCTTACAGGGTTATATGACTTAACAGCTGAAGTATTACATAGTATTCTACATGAGGACTGTATTAGCTAACCCAAGGCATAAAATAGTCTGGTAAGATCAGAAAGAACCCCAACACCTGATCGACATCCTCTTACCTAACCTTGATTTACAAAAAGTTCTGATCCTGCAAGCTCTGATAATGGATTAAACAGGAGATGTATAGCAAAAGTTGAGCACGTATAGGGCAGAAGCTCCAAAAGAAGTAAATACACTTCTACTTGTGCAGTTATTTTCACCAAAATTTATATATATTACATTTAAAACTTTGAAAAGGATGACCTTTCACAGATCACACAAGAAACACTGTGCATTTATCAAAACAAAGACTAACACAAGCAATTTACAGAACCGTCCTGTTCATGCCCAAAGACTTATAGAAATCCGTAAATAAATGACACCTGGCACTAGACCTGCTTCTAAACTCAGTTTCAAACATTTCATCTAAAGCATGAGATGGATTCAGCTGAGTTATTTTAACGGGGACTTTAGAGAAACAGACTTCAAACTGCACCCTTAGCTCTCCACAGCACAGCAGCACGTGCAGGCGTCTGTAATCAATGCTTTTACAAAACTGATCGTAAACAGAGCGGCGTTCCCAAACGGCATCGCCCCCCTGTAGGAAACCAGAAGTATTTACTCTTGTAATGGACGTGATGGACCAACGGACCTTGGGAGGACTGATGTGCACAACTCAGTGACCGAACTAAAGGCTGACAGGTTAAAAAAACAAAACAAAACAGGTCAACCAAGCACTGTTTTACAACCCACTGGCGGATGTTTCTCAGCTGCAGGGGAACAGAGAAACACCACCAAACCGGGGCTCTCTCCGCTTGCTTTTGCGTAAGTCCGAACTGAACAAAACCCAGATGTGTGTTTGGGGGGGCACTGTCCAGAGAGCATTAAGGAAAAGGATTAAATCTTTGGACTGTGGGTCTGCTTAAAATGGTGAACAAGCCTCCGGCATCACACGCGTGAGGCAGCGAGATGCAAAAAGTTAAACCAAAAATAATAATAATTAAAAAAAAGATAAAAAAACTGCCTTAAAAAGATTTAAAAATATATTAAAAGGGTGGGGGGGAAAAAAAAAAAAAAAAAAAGCAAAGCGGAGACCTACCTTCCCGCCGGGCCCTGCCCAGAAGAAGGCGTTTTCCCGGCTCACGGCCGCAGTGCCCCCCGCCCCAGCGCCCCCCCGGGCGGGCGGGCCTTGCGGCCCCCCCCGAGCCCGGGGGGGGGGGGGGGGGGGGTGTCAAAAAAATAACGCTAAAGGGTTCGGGGAAGGCGGCACGGGGGTGATTTTACCCCTCGGGGCTCGTCCCGCCGCCGCCGCGGCTCGTTGTCAGAGCCCGGCGACAGCGGCGACAAAATGGCAGGCGCGGCGGCCGCCCGTCATGTCGGAGCCGCCGCCCGGCCGCCCCCCGCCGCCCTCCGGTCGCTGAGGGGAGAAGCCCGGCCCCGCTCCGCCGCTGCCACCCGGCCCGGCCCGGCCTCGCCGCCTTCCTCCTCCTCCTCCTCAGCGGCGGCGGCTCGGGAGGGGAGGACACAACATGGCGCCGCGTCCTACTTGCGCTGCGCCGTGGCGCTGCCGACGCCAGGAGCCGCGGCCGGGAGCGGCTCGGCCGGGAAGGGGGGCGCAGGGGGGCCCGGCACCGGCGCGGTTGGGGCGGCGGAGGGCGGGCGGCTCCCCCCCCCCCCGGCCCCCCAACAATGAGCCCCGAGGGCCGGGCAGGGCCGCACCTCGCCGGGGCCGGCGGCGTGTGCCGCTACGGCGGGCGGGCGGGCGGGCGCCCTCCTCCTCCTCCTCCTCCCGCCGCCGCTCGCCCAGGACTTTTTAAAGTTTAAAGAGCAGGTTACATAAATCTGCCCGCCTTTGTCCCCTCAGACGTCGCGCTGGCCACCGAAAAGCCGCGGGGCCGCGTTCCAGCCGCCTGCCTCCGCCCTCCCCCGGGCGCCTCCCGGAGAGGTACGTTCCCCTCCCCGGCCCCGGCCCCGGCTCCAGCCCCGGGCCCCGCTCCGGGGCACCCCCGCGGCCCCTTCTCTAGCCGCCCCGCGGCGTGTGTCCCCCCTCCGGGACACCGAGGGGCCGGGGCAGCCCCCGCCGCCCTCAACCCCCCCCCCCCGCCCCGGGCTGAGGAACGGGGGCTGGGGGGGGGGGGGGAAGGGTGCCGGGACCCCCGCTCCGCGCCCCGGGTTCGAGCCCCGCCGCCGCCGCCGCCCGCCGGAGCGGGGCCCGGGGCCCGGCCGCATCTGGGCACCCCCCCCGGCCGCGGACTATTTTCGTCCTGACAAAGTTTCTCGCCGCCGTTTATTCGGGGAAGGCGCCGAACAACAAGCCCTGAAGTCCAGCCCCGAGGGAAAAAAAAAAAAAAAAAAAAGGAGGGTGGGGGGGGCAAAATGGGGAGGGGAGGGAGAAAATTAAAAAAGGGGGAAAAAATAAAAAAGAAAAACACGCACACACACACATCCAGCCTTTTTGTGCGTGTGTGTGTGTGTGCGGGGATGGAGGGGGTGGAGAGTGCATTTATTTCTTGCAATATTTTTTATTCCACGCTCACACTACGGGCAGCGATACCAGACCTCTAAAAACGCTAAGTATTTGCTTAAAATTCTTTTCTTTTATCTTCTCAGCATCTGGAGAGAGGGAGAGAGAGAGAAAGGGCGCGTTCATGAGGACTACAAAGTTACAAATATGGCTCCCCAGTCTCTCCTGCCTGATCACTGCACAGAAACGAAGACGCACTTTAAACTAAAACCATTCGCAACTCACTCGCAGCCTCTGCCTGCTCTCCCTGCCCAGCACCCAGTACAAATATTTGCGAACTAAACACGCCGGAGAGGAGCACCAACTTATTTTTATTTCATGCACCGCGAGCCCCCGTTAATGCGTCTCACGCCGGCGGGGCGAGGAGCAGCCCCGCAGGTCCCCGTGTCCGTGTGTCCCCCCCCCCCCCTCCATAAAGCACAAGGCGGGCGCCCCCCGGGCCCCCTCCCGAACCGGGCACGGCCACGCACAGGTAGGCACCTCAAGGGCAGCAGCGGCCCTGCCGCCTTCCCCCCCGCCGCCCCCTCCCCGATCGCACCGCACGTTTTCGATGCTTTTTTTTTTTTTTCCTTTCTCAAAAAAAAAAAAAAATCATCATCATCATCAAATAAAATGTGGGATGGATTTTTTTTTTTTTTTTTTTTTTGGCATTGCTTACATCTGAGGGCGTCCTGTTCCGCAGCTCTAAGTGGATCCTTTTCTTCATGTCCATGGCCGCGGCTGGCGGGAGGCGCTCGCTGTGCCCGGCTCCGCTGGCGTGGTGACCCCGCTGCAGACCCCCCCCTCCCGAGGCCGGTGCCGGGAGGACTCGGAGGGCTCCACCAGCTCCGCTCGGAACCCCGAGCCCAGCGCCGCGGCGAACACTAACCTGATAACTGCGGAGGCGGGCGCTCCCGGGGGCTCCGGCTTGACCGACGCCTCCCTCCGCCAATCGCCGCCCAGCGCCGAGAGGCTCGAGCCAATAGGGGAGGACGAGGGGAGGTGGGAGCCAATAGGGGAACGGCGCAGCCGGCCAGGGGGACAGCCCGGCTGGGAGCGGAGCCTCATTCCGCGCTGGGGGCTGATGGGGAAGGAGCGGCGGCGGCGGCGGCTCGGTGGCGGCGGGCACGGGGCGCGCTGCTTCCCCCCCCCCCCCCCCCCCCCCCCTCGGCCCCCTCCGCTCCCCGCCTGCCGGCTCCGGAGGGAGGCGCCGCGCTGTGGGGCGGGGATCGGAGCGGAGCGGAGCCGGAGCTGGAGCCGGAGCCGGAGCCGCCCGGGCAGGGGCGCGCAGCCAGGAGGGAGGGAAAGGTGCGGAGCGGGGCGGTGGGGGGGGGGGGCGCTGTTCTCCTCAGCGGTCGCCATGAGGGGAGGGAGAGGAGGAGAAGGGGGCTGGGGTGTGAGGGGGGGGGTTGGAGGGTGCCGGTGGTCGGGTGAGGAGCGGGGGGGGGGGGGGTCTGAGGGGGATTAGAGGGGGCCTGGGGGGGGGTTCTGAGGGGGCTATAGGGGCTGAGGGAGCCCTGAGGGGGATGTGGGGGTGCTGAGGGGGCTGCGGGGAGCCTGAGGAGGCGCTGAGGGGACCAGGGAAGGGGCCCCGGCGGTGTTCGCAGCCGCCCTGGGTGACGGCGGCACCTGCGGCCTCGCCGCCAGGCCCCCGTTATGCGGGCGGCGGTGGCGGCCCCGCGGCCGGGCGGGCTCGCAGCGAGGTGCCAGGCCCGCCCCGGCAGGGCTCGCTGCCCGCCCCCGGCCTTGGATCCGCTGGCTCCTGGCGCTGCCGAAGCCCCAGGCTTGCTTGCTGCCGTGGAGGTGAGGCCGGCTTCCTCAGGCACAGGGGCTGCTGGCAGAGAGAGGTGAAATCGCCTCGTGCCCCCGCCGGGCCCTGCGTGCGGTCACTGATGTTTCGGTGGGCTTGCCAGGTGGTTGGGAATGACAGAGGGCTGCAAAAACCCTTCACGATTCTTTGAAACGCTTGATACTTGTTATCAACAAAAGATGACAAGATTGTCGTATCAAAATATTCCAGGGTGTAGGATGGAAACTCATATATACATAACTACCTACGTCGTCTGTGGAGGAGCTGGAATGGATGCACTGGACAGCTAAGCGCAAATTCTGCGGGAGTGTGAGCTGGCAGAAAGGCCAAGATGGATCCAGCTTCAGGTAAGAAATATAACTTCTTGTTCACTAGTGTTTTGCAGCAGGTTAATATTTTTGTGTGGCAGTTTAGAGCCTCTTTATGGTTTAGCTGTTAGAGCCATTGGATTTCTGCTTTGTCTGTGGCATGGAAAAGTCGTCGTTTTATTTATTGTTCTGTGGTGCTGTCTTCAACATACTAAAAGGTACTGCAGTGGTTTTAGGATGTAAACTTTACAAAGCTTTAGGACCTCTGCATCAGAGTGAATTGTATTTTAGCTCTGTTTTAAATTCTTTACAGGTGGGAACAAAGGTGGCCCCTGGGCTGAGGCTTCACAAAGGAAGGTCTGATCTGGAGCTTGGTTTAAAGGCACAGGTGAAGATCTTTGGAAAAGAACTTTCATCATGGAAACAGTGCCTATAAGTATTAACTAAATCTTTATCATGGGGGGGGGAAAATGAGTTTGAGAGTCAAGAGATGATTCTTTTTTTTTTCCTTTTACTTCCTCACAAGTAAAAATGTTTTCTTTATAAACTGCCCCCCTCCAATGTATCAGGGGAGACTTATTCAAAGTTCAAAACCAAAGAGATGTTTACAGCTGTTGTTTTTTCCCCTCTGCCCCGTGCATGCATACCTTGCTTGTATTGCATAGGTTTTAAAAGTCTTGAAAACTGCTGGAAGAACTAAAAATGCATGGGAAATATTCCAAAGGTCAAATATCAAAGTGTTCTCTTACAGTGGTACATGTGTTGTAACTAATATCTTTGCAGAGCATAGATCTTATTTTCTTAAAAACAAACAGTTTTAATGCCCGGTCAATTTGGGGTTTTTGCTTCTGGGATATGAGGAAAAAGTAAATCTGCTTCAAAATTGTTATGATTGTGCCATAAGGATTCAGTTTTGTTCTCTCTGTAATAGAGGAAGAATGTGTTACATCTTGATGAAGCAATGCTAAGTCTTACTTGGGGAATTCTTATTGTCTGTTTCTATGAATAAAGCAATCAACTCTATCTGTTCTAGATGCCGTTGATTAGAAATACTGCCTACTGACAAAATGTGTGAAATCCTGTCTTGTCAGAGTCCTTGTCAGAGCTGAGCAGCAAAAGTGATCTGAGCTCTGTTTACGATGGTGGGAAACTAGTCTTGAGGATCCCTGGTCAGTCTCCTGTTGGAAGATGAAAATATTCTCTGTTCTTATCTGTATCTTCTGGCTTTTAAAGTTTGGGTACAAAAAAGTTAGTATTTTGACCAATCACCATAATCGTTACAGTTAATATTTGATAATATTTGTCTGTGGTTCACATGTTTTTCCAACTCCTTCATGGCTCAAAGTAATGTGTTGTTAATTACATGACCAGCAAATTCTAAATACAGGTTTACATGTAAAAGCTGATCACGTGTCAGAATCCTGGGCCAAAATCTAAAATGCTAAAGATGTTTGCTCTAGGAGAAGCTGTTCAGTTGTTGCTGAGCCTGAGTTAAGTCTTCGTGAACTTCTGTATGATTATCTTCTAGGTATTTTCTGATCTAGCATTAAAAACTCTTTAGTGTAACTAGATTTGTCCAGTTAGGCGATTTCATCCAGATTTTCTGTTTGCTGTGGATGGTTTCCCCCTCCCCCTTTTTTTTAAAGCATGAAATACCGTTATATCCATCCTATTTTAACAAAAGTTTTGTATGAAGGGCTACTGTACATTAAGTGTATGCATTACGCAGAACCCAGAAGGATTTCCCATGTCTGTAATATCGTTGGGTAGTTGAGCATTTGCTAAAATGAGCTGCTGATTGTTCTTTTGCCTCTTATAATACTCCTTTGTATATCTGCTGGTATCTTGTTTGTTCCTGTTGCATCTACACAATACATTCCTTCATGCTTTGTGTAACATCTTCAGTCCTTTTTTTGTACGTAGATACAGCAACGTGAAAGAGAAAATTCTGTTCTTAAATTCTCCCTCTTCCTGCCCTTACTTCTCCACCCCCAACCCCTCCAGTGTAGCTGGAAAATGGGTCACTAAGGGGAATTGAGAGCAATAGTGATCACCGGTATCCGGAGTTCTGGGGTAAAGGGACAAAAGTGAGCATAGGGAAACGATACGTGTGTTCTGACAACATAAATTTATGCTTTGAGACTCTTTAAATCAATATGGGAGTGCTATAGGTAGGAAAATAAATGAAGACCTCAAGTTGTTGGCTAAAAAAGCACCAAAGCTTGCTGCCATTGTAAGAGGCTTGGATGTTGGTGTTGAGCCTTTTGTCTCTTGGTTGTTTAAATTTCTCCTAACAGCGGTTAGCAACGTGCAAGCAGAGCGCTCAAGTCTAAACCAGAAGGGTTTTTGTCTAATATTATTTGCTCTCTTTTTTCTTAATGTAATCAGTCTTTTGAGTTAGGCAAGTTCAAAACAATATATCTTTCAGTGCTGACTGCTGGGACTGTTGTATAACTCCTCTGGCATATGAGTGATTCCCATTGATTTCTGTGCTAATTGTTTGCAAATGTTACGTTTTTTTGTCACAATATTCTGTTTTCTAGCAATCTTTCAAGTAAGAGATAAGAACTGAAGAAAGGTAATTTAAAGCCAAGTATTTAATGGGAAGTAGTTGTTTTAAGTTACCAGATTGAGAAGAGATGAGTACTTGTTGCATCTCAAAACTGGCTTTGTTCCCCGCCCCCCCCCCCCCCCCCAGCTGAGCGTAGACTGTTCCCTCTCATTTTGTTTGCACAATATCAGGCATACCAGTGGAGCCTAGAAATTCATAATGTTTAGCAGGACGAGGAAAGAAATCAAGTTTCACGCACTTTTGCTGATTTACAGTCATAGGCAGATCAATATATACCCATAAACCTTCTGTAACTTGTACACCATTTTTTAGAACAGTTTTCTGCAGGTCTTTCTGCAACCATTTTTTCTCCAGTTTCTGGCTGCCAAATATGTTTTTTATTTATTGTCAAAGCCAGTTGTTGGGCTTGTGCTAATAGGGGAGGGTTTAGATGAGTTTCACAGGTGCATTTAGCAGCAAGTACATCGCATATTTTCTCTTTTTGTGGAAAGAACGCTTAATGAATACTCTTAAGTTTATCCTTCAGTGTTCGACAGGTGATCAAGCTATTTATTCCTCGTGTAAACTGGTGTATTTCTCTGCATTTCTTTTCTGAAGCATTAAGCATTTTATTCTGCAGGTAGGCTGACATCATTACAAATATGAGCTTTATGTCTTTGATACTTCGTATTACTGCAAGAAAGATTCCTGTACAGAGCTTAACAAATGTTGTTCAGTTTGCGAAGAGCAATGGTTCCAATTTTTGTATACTTATTACTTGTTTTGTACATAAATGTTCAGCCATTCCAATTGGTGTTGGTCTTCCTTTTCCAGGCTGTCCTGTCCATAACCAACTTCAAAAGTCTTGTAAAATCTCATGAGTTAGACATTTATAAGCTAAAAATACTAGACTTTCAGGATAATTTGGGAGGGAAAGATGTGTATAATATGAAGATGTAGCATAGCTTTGTAGTCGAATGAGTAGGCCGTGCAGCTTCCCTGGGTCATTTGTGGAGAATCAAAGTGTAATAATTTGTTAGTTGTGATGTGAGGGGTTAAAAATAAAATCATTATATTTTTAAGCTGTCGTAAATCTGTGTGTTGGTCAGCAGAGAAGCAAGAAAAGAACTCGAGAGATTCTCGCACCATCCCAATAAAACTCCTTTGCAAAAGTTGGTGAACTCGGCTGTGATATGGTAGAATAAAACACAAAATCAGGTCGGAAAGAAAAGTGTCACTTTTTGGTACAAAAAATTCGAGAACGTGATTATCAAAATTCAAAGCTAAAAATGTGTTAACGTATTTTGGAACTAGTGGAAAACTAGGTGAATGATGATGTCCAAATGAAACAGTATAAAACAAAGCTCATTGAAGAGAGCTTGCAGGAGTGATTTAGCAGTTCCTGAAGATGACGAGACATTTGGAGAACTCTGAAAATACAAAATTCAGAGATTCTTGTCAAAGCCTGTATCTGTGTGTGTTGGGATAAGAGGAAAGTTTTTGTTCAGCTTTTTTAAAAAAGCAGTTCGAGTTATTTAGAGCAACAAGAACGTCATGTCAGGTGTTTATAAGGCCTGCACACCAAGAGTGTGAATGCAGTTGAAGGTAAAGGAGTCTTGATCCACTAGGACTTACCATAGATAAGTTCAGGAGCATTTGACCAGTTCTACTCTATTCATGGGGAGGAAAAAAGGAAATGTACTTGCAGTTTTTATACTTTGCTGAATGATTAGGTTTTGATTTAGCAGAAGTACCTCAGAAGAACAGTGTCTTATTTTTTTTCTTGCACTCAAAATTAGAAACACCTACTGTAGAAAGAGCGTATTGTATGAAATTTGCTGCAGTGGATGTGAGGGCTTTCAAGTCTGACAGTTTAAGTAGTGAAGATGAAAGTGAGGACAGTTCTTGGGCAGGGGACTTCAAGAGGAATGTGATTCATGGGACACAGTGACTAGCGTAATTACCAGTGCAGCTGCCGTAGTAACTTCTGCCAGTACTAAAAAAAAACAAAACCTGTCATGCCCAGTGCTCTATTGGTCGTAGTGTAAATGATAAAGATGGGAGCAGCGGCGTAATGCCTTGTTCCACTTGCCAACTTCAGATCGCCGCACACAGATGGAGCTATTTCTGCTGGGTTTCAAATTGGCGTAAAACCTTCACAGGATTTCCTAAAGTGCTTAGGCTGGGGAAGTCTTTTGGAACTGGAGGTAGTGAGATTTTCTTTCCTTTTCTGTAAAGAATAGTGAAAGGGTAGAGATTCAGAGGGGTTGAATGAATCTGATAATGGGTAATACCTGGCAAATTCAGGCAAGAAAAAACAAAACACTTAAACACTTTTAATTTCAATGTTTTCAATACATAAGGTTTTACTTCAGTAATTAATTCATTTCTTTTGATATTGTATTAGGTAGGGCTTTTCAACTTTTCTCTGTGATAGCACTTCCTTTTAGTTATTATTTAATATTTGAAAGGTCTGACCTGTAGTTCAATATTTGCTTCCAATTTAGCTGAATGAAATATTTCAGACTTAATCCAAAATAGAATTTGGGGTGAAGAGCTCTTGAAAAATTTGGAGAGAAGAACGGGAAGGAATGTTCTGCTAGACCCAGGCTTCCTTTTCATTTAAATTTCTAGATCAAGTGAGGAAAAAGATGTTACTGGAGAGTGAGGGAATTCTGTTATATTAACCACAGAACATTTTCTCTCGCTAACACAAGTTGTCAAAACTCACTTCTCCAGCACTCAAAGAATTTCTTTAAGTGCGATTTCCATTTTAAAATGTTGAAGTGGATTGCTAAAGGTCATGGATCAGTCTAGCGTCAAAGGTGGGTCTAGAATTCTGGGATGCTGATTTTTTGTAGTCAGGGCAGTCTGTTTAGCTGCCCGGCCCCAATGTTGCGTTAGCAGATCATAAAATTTCACCTGTGCAGTATAAATAATCATTGTCCTGTTTAAGAGAACACTTAGCTTCCTAAGCTGTTCTTAGAGCACGTAGCTGTTCTGAGCATCAACTATAACACAGGTAAACTTCATGATTTCATTCAGTCTTCATTATCCTTGTCAAAGAATTTCTAGATCTTGTTTTTTTTCCTGCCTTTAATTTGCCTATCATTCCATTTTTGTCATTTCCACCTTCTGTTTCTTAAAAACTTGCCTCGTTCAGCTTGTTTGGCATTCTTGAGCAAAGGTATTTGTGGCTTGATTCAAGAAAGAGGTGAAAAGGGAATCACAAGTTCCTGTACACAAAATTATTACACAAAATTATCACACGCTTGTTTCTTAATTCATGAAAATGTTCTGGAAAGATTCCTCACTGTTGTCCTTGTTGACTGATGGTACCAGTTCTACGGACTTAAATCCAGGCACAAGGGGAGTCCTACAGTAACGCTGCAGGGCAGAGCTCTGTACAGCAAGAGGAGACCCTTGTACCTAAGCACCTCCTGTCTGCAAGCAGAGTGATGGTAAGTGGTGTAGTTCTGTAGCTTATACATCCAGCACGCGTATGTATGCCCTGGGGTTCAGCCCTAATAAAGTGACCTTTTTATGGAAGTTGTATTGCATATGTTCTTTGTCATAGGTTGCTGTCGGTTTATGGAGAGTCACATGGCGGTTGTGAAAATGCCATTAAAAATTCAGATTCTCATTTTGTCTGAAGGTTGTGGTTGTTTTTTATTTCTAACGTTGAAAACACCAAGCCTGAAAATGGTAGTTTAGACTTTCCCATGCGTTCTTTGAGTCTTTTTCCAGTATGGAAAGCAAGGCTAAAACAGACTTTTTATTTAATTAAAATCCCCTTTCAAAGCCTATGAAGTACGATTTCTGATGGTGTAAAAGGAGATTAGCTCGTCCCAGAGCTGATTTTGTTTTCCTCCCCGATTAGGCCTTTGTAGTCCCCAAAGGCAGATAACAAGTAGACTAGAGTAATTCAGTTGGAAGGGACCTACAAAGATGCTCAAGTCCAACTGCCTGACCACCTCAGCGCTGGCCGAAAGGTAGAACATCCTACTGACTTTAATAGTAAGTTGTTCTGCTTCTTTTACATTAGGGGAAAAAAAACAAAAGTCAAGATATATAATGTTGCATGCCCACTTTTTTGCCCAATTAAATAAATAATTCAACCGTTCAACTCCCAGGTCAATCACAGGTGGTGACAGGATATGAAACTTGTTTTATATGTCTATATGTTTTACCATATAGATGTATAAAAAGCCCTCTGAAAGAGGATTTTGCAATTCTTCTAATGGCTCAAAACGTCACTGAGGGAGAGAGAAATCTGACCAGTGGACTGATAACTGCAAATAATACCCATGAAATGTACAAACTAGGAGGAAGACTTGAATCTTTCTTGTAGATGGGTAAATTGAGGTGAAGTAAGTGACGTGCTCATCATGTGGTAAACCTAAATACATCAGAACTTGCAGATCCGAATTGACTGTAAAGTTCCTATACAGCCAAAAGTACTCGGTGCTTCTTGGACACGCAGGCTGGTCTTTGTATGCTGTGTCTCCTGCCAGGTCTATGCCCAGTTAAAAGTAGCTGCATCTATTTTTATAAGACTTGCATGAAGAAAATGAAAAGTTAATTTAACAAATCGAAGACTTGTGCTAGAATATGTGGGTGTTTTCTTTGTTCAGAGACAGAGTAAAAGGGGAGGAAGCAAATTCTGTAGCCTGGAAGTTATCAAAACCAAGCTAATTCTAAAGATGAAGTAGAAGGGCCCCTTTAGAAACCTATGAAGGAAGATTCTTGTGTAGCTACACCATCAATGCCTTTAAGGTGGAAGTGATCCACTGGAGTAAGTGGAATGAATTGGTGCAGAAGAGGAGGCTGAATACAGTGTGGATGTGGTGGCCTGGCTCATCTTGTTGGTGGAATTGCTGCCATAGACTTCACGACACTTTGGTTTTGGCTCGTAAGCCACTTCCAGCTCCACTTCTGCAGTGAGGATAAAGAACAATCAGCAAGTTTGTACAGAAGCTGCTGGTAGACATCAGCAATGAGATCTAGACTAGCATTTAATTAAAACTTAAATAGATTTTTTTTTTCTGGAAGTATTTGAGAGTCCTAATCCTCTGGTGGTCACATTGTGGTGTTTTCCCTCCTAGGTGGGCATGAAGCTTCTGGGCAGCGAAAGCAGGAGTTTTACAAGTACTCTGTGTACTTTGTGTCCTCTAAGGCTGTAATTCAGCTGTGTTTCATGTCTGCTGAAACAATGGGAGCTACAGGGGTGAAGTGGGACTTGGATAAGTGATGCTCAGCTTCTCTTCAGTAGAGGATGGGGTGAGGGTCCCTACCTCCGTCCTCATGGGAAGAGGATGCTAATGGGGTGCTCCATCCACCGCTGTGGTAAGTGGAGGCCTCCGCAGGAAGATAAGGCTTAGTATGCTTTTCCAGTGAAACATATTACACATTTGTTACTTTCTGGGTAACAGCCAAATCATTTGTTGTCCCTCCCCACACACACTTCCATTTATAAATGAAGTCTTCAGTCTTTTGAATGTCATACAGAACTGTTCAAAACCAGACTTGAGCAATTGAAATTCAATTAGTTCAATCAGAGCAATTCAATTGACACAGCTGAGTTCTGTGATCTGAACAAAAGATTTTGCTTTAATTGTGTAGGAATATATAAATGCTGATATGATTGTCTTGTCCCCAGCCCTCCAGAAGGACTAATGCATTTTCAAGTTTACTGGCACACACCACATTTTGCTACTTGAGGTTTATGTGGTGCCTTAGCCTTTCGTGAAATTGGAGGTCCACTGGAAAACAAAAGAAGTGTGTTTGTTTCGTGTGGGCAAACCCGCTGAATGCTGGGGTTTAACATGTAACACTGCTAAATTTGGAAAGTGGCTCGGTCGTCCGTTCTGTCTTGAGACAGATGATCTTGTAATAGCCATTTGCAGATGATATTTCTGATGAATCATTTGAGGTTGTGATTCACAGCTCAACTGAAGTGATGTTACATTACAAGTTAATTTTTTAACTTTATCTCGGAGCCTAGAATGTTATGATGGCTGTTTTCCTGCATCTACACTTGTCAGTCTACAACATACGGTGGGGTACAAAGGCAGCGCAAACATGTTTATTCCTTGACCAAGATTCTCCACTACTCGAAGCAGAGGTTTCTTTACTCATCTTGCTTCTCCCACAAACAACCACATTCTTAAACCTCTGTTTTCCTGTGGTATTTGTGACTGGTGGCCACCAGTGGTGTTTTTTTTCTCACCTTCCTAGATGTTTCTTTACCATGTCATATTTGTCCCTCTTTGGGTCTTTGTAGGCGATTAAAGACCAGAGTAAGTCATCTTGATTCCTGTTTTTTGCATGAGCATGAAACTAGTGGTCGTACCAGCAGTTCTGGTGTTACCTAGTTCTGTTTTCTGTCAGAAGTTAAAATCTCATGTTGTTTTTCTGAAATTGTCTGTGTAAATGAAGCATCAGCTTATGCATCACGTAATTAAAGTGGAGATTCTCATCTTCCTCTGCCAGTCCTCCTTCATCACTGTCTCAGGCACAGCAGATGAAACAGCCTTATTTGCTTATCATGCAAATTCAAATCAGGCATCGTCTTTGAAATAAGATTCTCTCTAATCCTCAATAGTGTTGTCTCAACTTCCATATTTCTTCCTATGTGAGATTTTAGAGATGAGGTCCTTGGCCATCTGCACATGTAAAACTTCTGCAATATTTCACCAGCTATTTAATCACTCCTTCCAATAGTGTTTTCTCTACCTTGACAGATTTCATCGTGTGTTGCATCCTTACCGAGTGGCGTTGCAGAGGGTGTTGCGCAGGGTGGTGGTTTGATATTGCATCCCTTTCTTGTGCTCTGCTCTATTGCTTCAAAAAGGAAGTATTTTTCCTTGCATCAGATCCCAGACTGCTTGACACAGTGTGTCAGCCTCCGTTGTCTGCCTGTTGCTTTTAGATCGTTACTTTCATACAAGGAGTATCGCCTAAACAACCCATAACTTTTCTCTACAATAACGAATTGCAAAGGTCCTCAGTTATTTGTTGACGTGTCGTTGGGACCATCAGTGCTGTCTTGATTTATCTTTGGGTCTCCCTACCTGCCTGTTCTGCTGTTGACTCTCATGTCACATTTTTGTGCCCGTTATGGAATTTCTCTTGCATGTTTATCCTGTCCCAGGACTTGACGTGAGTCAGTGGCTAGACTTTATAGACATGATAGTAAAACAAATAATGATGGAATATGAAATAATCAGACATAATAATTGACTCACAAGTATGGAAGGTGATCTAGTTCGTAATTCCATTCAGGGCAGGGACAGCCACACTTAATGTTCTTCCTCCTAACAGATGTTTATGTGGGCTGCTTTGGAGGTACGTGGTATTGAAATGGCTGCTCCCCAATAATTTGCTCCATTACCTTGCCATCCTTGCTAGTCATGATGTCTGACCTGAATCTTCCTTGCTGCAGTGTAAGCCCATTATTTTTCATGTGGGCCATGAAAGGAAAAAAGGTATTTCCTTTTGTTGTTGTTGGCATTTCGTTTAAAGTACTTACAAGCTTCATGGTCTTTTTGTTAGGGCAACTACCTCCGTTTCTCCAGTCTTCCTCGTACTTGTTTCCAGTTTTCTGTAGCCTCTGTTAGGCAGACCTTCGTAGGGCTCAGCATTCCAAAGCTGGGTGCTGTACTCCGAGTGAGACCTGGGTTATATTCGTCTTTGATCACCATAAAGTGCAGCGCTGCTGTCAAACTGAATAAATAACCGCTGTTGACTCACGCTCACCTTGTAATTTCACTCTAACCATTAGATTTTTTTTTCCTGTGGAGTTTCTGCACGATGTTTGTGGTTGAAGTGGCAGTAATAGTAAGTAGCTGCAGGTTTTTCCTCAACAAGGATCCAGGTCTGGATGGTCAATATGTTAATGCAAAACTATTACTAGAGGGACGTGTGATCGGCATGAGGAAGCTGTATGACTTCGAACTGGAAACGCAACTGGAAAAGATGCTGAGGCTGTTCGGAAGTCCCTGGTGGGTATCAGGCATGTATTTTTTTTTTCGTGGTGCTTTGGATTTACCCTTGCAGTAACAGTATCTGTTACATCAAATAGCATTACGTCTGACGTTTATCCCCTCGGTATGTAAAGGGAGGAATTTTATCCCTTTTCAGCCTTTGCTTTTGTGAATGTGAACAAGTGAAGTACCTGTGTACTTGATGAGATCCATTACAAAGATAATCTTAGTTGTTGTTCTCTTGACTTGTTCCTTTCTAACAAGAATAATTAGATTTTTTACTCACTTTTCTTAACTGTTTCATCCTGGGTGTCGCTTACAATGTGAGGTATCCCATTTCACTGCTGAATCTGAACTTTAGAGGCAACATAAAGAAGTGTAAGTGTTTCAGATGATGCTTTGAAGAGTGACTCTTCAGGCCAAGTGGCTGAAATCTGTCCGCAAGATCCCAGAGTGCTGTGATGGATGAGGAGCAGCCTATGCCAACGCTGGGCCATGCAAAATCTCCCAAGGATTCTCAGACTGAAAACAATGCCAGAGGGGATAGAAAAAGTTCTGGACAGAGAAAGGGGGTTTCTTATTATTAATCACTATCCACGTTGAGTGCAATACTACTATTCTGGGCCTCGGAAAATGACACGCTATTTTCCTTTCATTTTAAATATGACAAAAGCAAAGCCTAGGACTAAGTGGTGGATATTAAATATTGAATATTCCAAAAAGATTTGTCATCTGCTAAGCATAAGATGACTTTCCTCCAAAAAGAAGCAAGCTGGCTAGGCACTATATATTTGTTTTGTTTTTTTTTTTCCACATAGGTCGTGTATTCCCATTTCTGCTTAAGCTAAATTAACAGTTGGGTAAATGGAAGCACTTCCCCTTAACACAAATGCCCTTACAAAAACCAGTAAGTGATTTAATCAAGTGAGTTTCACTGAGTATTCACAGTTCACCCTCTTGTGTGCTAGAGTTCAGCGTTGTACAAACAGGATCAGAAATTCTTTGCTTACCTAGCAGCAAATTGGCTGCTTAGTCAGATATGCAAAGCACAGTGGTGAGCATACAATGCTGAAAGAAAGTTTTGATAATCTAGCTTTCTTTTATAGTGCCATTCGTTGCGGGGTCAGACTTTTCAGATAATAGCTGTACAAAGTGCCTCAGCATGCTGTGTGTCTTCTGAATGAGGCTCAGAACACAGATCTTTGCGCTGGAATGTGTGGTTGGAGATGAGCTAGGGAAATATTCAGAGGCTTTGAATGTTATTACTGCTTATGTGCTGTGTTATTCTTTTTGAAAATTCCCAGAGCTTGCAATATGTTGTGTGTATATACATAAAAGCCCCATGAGGGGAGGAATAAAATCCATTTTTCTTTCTTCCCTCCATACCTCATGAATAGCTTCGTTCCTGAAAACCGAAAGTGATATAACCTTGTTTATTTTCTTACATCCACTTGTGCTGTTTTTACAGTCATCTTAAAAATGTTCAGTTTCTGTCACTGTTCTTTAAATATTTGCTTTCCTATCTCTGATAGCCTTATGAGTGGAAATCCATAGGAAATGGATGTTTCTGGTTTATTAACATTTTAAGTTCTAGTAGCTGAAAGATGTAGAAATTACAGCAGTATGATCAAAACGAGTAGAGTTGTATTTTCAAATACTGTATCTGTGCATGCAAATGCTGTGGCCACCATCTATTTTCTCTAAGGTCAATCAGGCAACCAAAACTTGAGATTGAATTTGTGTGAAAACTGATACAAAAAAAAAAAAGTTATGTTTGCAGTTGTGGGATATCTTACAACAGGCATCAGAAAGCTAGTGTGAGTGCGTGTTCATAAGAAGGGTGGGTGTTACCCGGACAGGATCTGTTCCCAAAACACAAAAAGCCTGAATTAGCATGTGCAGGTATGTGGAGCTGCATTCCGAGTGCGTGTCCTCATCGGCAGTGACCATGCAAATCGAGCTGTTGTGCATGCAGATGAGCTCTGCTTGTTCCACTGTGCCTGCACCTAGCTCACACACCAGTTCCGGATAAATGATTATACAAAGGAGAAGTCAAGTGGCCCGAGTGTTTTGTATTTGGTAAAACGTTTCTGAACTTAAAAAACAAACCCGCTCAGATATGTGGTTGTGCTTCAAAAGACACATCTCTGCATGCAGGTTACCGAATGTATGGTCTAGTATCAGAAGTTAGTGCAAGGGAAGTCCTGGTTTTTGTGATCTAAGTTAATCAACTTTGTTCTGTGAGGTGAAAAGAGGGATTCTGGTATACAATTTACTATGTAGGGTGTGTGTTAGAAGTGGCTTTTTGTTCTCTAAAATGAAGACAGTGACTCACCAACTTCTGGTTTTCAGAAACACCAGCAAAATATCTCCCCCTTGACTTAATCTGCAGCTTGTTCCATCTTTCTACCTTCCTTCTGTAAATAGCCACGTCTTTTTCAACGTCTTTCTCAGCATCTCTGAATGCAAAGGAAACATGGGTGGGACTTCGAGCTGGAAGTAGGAAATAAACTTAAGCCAAGGGAGGTACTCTGTGAAAATACATACAGATATACATGTATTTCTGTGAAGGGCTGCTTCTATCACAAATCCACTTTATAATCATAATGTTGTATTCTCCAGGAATATATGAACCCCACCAAAGAGGGGGAAGGCAATAAAGGAGGCACAGAAGGATTTGAATTAACCAGGCCGTCCCATTCCGAACCTGAAACAGCAACAAAAGGACTGCTCTGGAATTCTGCGTCTGGATTTCTAGAAACCAGTTTTGTTGATCTTCCATGAATTTAGTAAATACACACCCCAAAACAGACTTGACTTTGTATTTTGCCCGGGGACTATGTGCATAGAGCACAGCATAAGTTTGGCTAGCTATATGTGATTTTAAGAAGTTGAAGGAATTAAGAATAGGGTAAAATTTTTAGTGTACACCAGCTTGGGCCAGGAAGAATTCATATACTGTGGAATTTGCATGAAAGAAAGGTGGTTTTGGTTCTTATAATTATATAGAAGTTATAATTTAGCTCCTAGGACTTTCGCACTGCAGTTTCTCTTTACCCCAGTGCTCCATGATTCGCAAAAGTGTTCTTCAGCAGAAATAACGAGCTTGACTGTTTTGTAATGCTACTGCTAGAAAATGCAGAGGTAGTGTTATTTAGCAGCAGTATCACCTTGTACAAAGTTTACCATTCCTCTGATAGTGATCTCTGGCACGTACTAGATGCAAAAGACCTGAGAACGACAGGAGCACTAGCCATAGCCCTCGCGTATGAGCAGAAAGAAGGAACAGAGAGAAGGAACAGAGCGATGGAGCAATCTGAGAGCATCAAGAGTCCTGCGGGTGTGACTGGTGGCCTCTGGTCCCAGAAGGGGGGACAGGTCTAGATCAGGCATATGTAGTACCTGAGGAAGCACCGATCAGTCCTCAGCAGGCTGTGCAATGCTCTCGGGAACCTTCTGCCAGTGTATGTGCTGCTGATCAAGTGTTTTTTAACTTGGGTTTCATTGGGGAAAGGTGGTGTCAGTCAGCATCCTGCCAGGCAGGTTTAATGAGGTGGAGGTTCTGGGAAAACTGGTGGGACTGGAAGCTGTACTCTCCTAATAGGAAAATGGAGCTAGGCTTCTGAATAAAAAGGGGTTATTTGCCTAATTTCCCTTCAGATGTTCTAATATACACAGGGGTCCAAAGCTAATTCTCTATTTAATTGCTTTTAGTTGGCTAAGACTCAGACCTCAGAGATGGGGGGGATAGGGGGGAGGGAGCAAACAGTGACCTGTGGGTGGGAAACCAGGTAAGGAATAAACTTTGGATTTTTTTCAATTCCTTCTAAAATCTTTTTTTCTGTTGTTGTTGATGGTCTGCATTTATTTTTCTGCCAGTTCTCTCATTCCTTTGTGATCTATTTATCTGTATGGATATTTCTCAGAAAGCAGCTGTTCTGCTTGTGACATAAAACAGAATGGGAGGAAGAACTTCGTGACATTACCTCTTACAAATCCTTTCCTCCATGCCTTAAAAACAAGATGAAAATTGCCCAGGTTTACAGAAATATGACTCTTATTTATTTGTTCATTTACTCTGTTGGGAGACTGGGCGGGGGTGCTGTCAGCTCTGGAAATTCTTGCTTGAGAGGGCAGGGATTTAAGTCTCAGCCAACATTACTTCTCCCTAGGTATTTGAGTTAATGAACATAAATAGAAACCAGATAATTTTAAGACACCTGTGGTAAAGCAATTTCCTTTTGCAGATCAAATTTTGCTACCATCTCTCTGATTTTTCCCTACGTGTACCCCAGAGGAAAGTAAACCTCGGTGTCCAATGCGAGATCTCAGCAAGCAGGAGAATACTGCTCCTTTTAACGAACTGTAACTGGTTATACCCTGAAAACAAAAGAAAAAGTGTATGAGGAACATTCACAGCCTTAATTTAAAAAAAAAATCTTTTCTGAAATAAATGAATTTGGAATGTTTTCTCTGAGCAGCCTGATTTTTCCTTTAGCTGTGCATGTCTGATACCTGTTCCTTAGGCTGTTTTTGTCCCAAACCTTCTAGATATTTATTGTCCAAAGCCTTCTAGATATTTAAGATCTCATTCTTGAAGGTACCACGTGCAAGATGCTTCACCCAGCAGTTCTGAGGGTACATCTGAACCTGAAACTCGATGCAGGTCTCGGCATTTGCATTAAGAAACCTTCAGCTGCTGTTGAGAGCGGAGTGCCCGCGGTCTGCAGGTACCTTATGGTTAAGCTGTTGCAGGTCATGCTGTAGCCAAACAGCCTGGTGATGCTTTGACACAGGTAGTTGTCGTTCTGGTAAGCTGCTTGTGGCTGTGAGTGCTGTGTTTTCAGGCAATTATTGTGCTTGTCTTGTCTTTCTATAGGCCATGTCTGCCAGGTAGTATTGGCTGTTTCTCCTCTTTTTTTGTCACTGTATGGACCTTTACTCCACTCCTCCACTTTTAACTTTGGTTTGGTTAAAGCCCCAAGACTGTATTTTTGTAACTCAGCAGTTAACCGACTTTATGAACTGTCAATGTTTATACAAATGTAATTACACTGACACTGGTAAGCTTTATCAATTAATGATATTTCTTTCCAAACAGTTGTTTCAGTATAAAATCTGTGCGTAGCCATACCTTCACTTTTGCTAGTTATACTGTATTAGGAAGGTGGGATGTGTTTTGTAAGGTGCATCATTATATTACTTTCCTTCCTCAAGAATGAAAACTGAGGAGTTGGTGTGAGATACTTTAGGGAAAAAGTGGGTGTAAAGAGACTTATTTACTTTCTTGGTTGGGGGAGTAGGGGGCTACAGATTTCAAGGAAGAAGCATGCTTGGCAGGCCATTCAAAGAGAGTTTTAAGCGTACTGTAATCAGAAAAACAAAGTTAAAGCAATGTGCAGAGTGAGTGTTTTCGTTTGGTTAGTTCTGCAATATCAACTTTTCATCCTGATTCCTTTTTTCTTTAAATACCTAGCATTTGCCCGGAACAGAAGTCCTGTTTTAACATATGTGCATTTCCATTGATTTTTCATGGGACTGCTCACATAAAGTTAAATAGCTACACTGCTATTGAAATCAGCTATAAATTTTGTAATAGGTTAAAAGTATCCAGTCAAACTGTGGATAGTAACTTTTGAGTATAGTGAAATTGTTCATAACTTTTTGGGGGGAACGAGCATGACTACGTTTCCCCGGTGATTTACAAGGGCCACAATTTTTAAGGGGCCTAAATTCCCTTTCCAGTTCAAAATTATTTAGAACACTTCTATAAACAAGCCGTGGTGTTATGCTGGCCATACTGCGATCTAATTAAATATTTACTGTACTTGTATATCTGGTGGCTGAGCCGGGCCCGTGGAAGTGCTGATGCACGCAGCCCTGCGGCGGCGCAGCTGACGGTCCTGAGCTGGCGACCCGACCCCGCGCCGCCCTGGCAGTGGCACTGCACGTCTTTCATCCCCAATGCTCTTCTGGCTTGCCTGGGTTTTATTTCCAAGAATCTCTTGACAGGTGAAGATGTCTGCCTTTGAAGTTCCTCGCAGAGGCAGATTCCCCGTTGGCCCGCAGTTTGCTGCAACAGCACCCGCCTTTGTGTGTTTGGTGCTGTGTCTTTTGCTTCTACTGTGCTCTAAATATTCCTCATTTAATGAAGTGAAGCTCTTTAATTACTATTTTTCTTCGTGGAATGGCTCGTGGTCCCTTGGTCTTTTGATACTATCAGACTGAAAGGGAGAGGAAAATCCTTTAAACAATTTTCCAACTCCCTCTAGAGGATTTCTTTCCAGGCCCAGAAATAGCTCCACAGTGGGAGAAGTGGAGCGCTCAGTCACCGTGCCTGCACAGCCAGGTTTCAGTCCAGATTATATCTTTTTCCAGTATCCACAGACTGCTTTTTTTTTTTCTGTCAGTTCCTGCTAATGTCTCCCTGATTTTATCCTGCCTGTTCTTTAAATATGAATGCTCATGGTCCATTTTTGCTTAGGCAACGCAAGCCTGGCATTCTCTGCCAAGGGATCCCGCTGCAGTCGTCGCTACCTGGAGAATGGCTGTTCTCGTGGTGTGCTAATTTCCCCCAGACCAAACCTTCTGAGACTGTCCAAGTAGAAAGCTGAATTTTAACACCTCTTAGCTGCCTTCTCTCCCATCACGATATTGACATTTTAATGTCTGTTGCGCATAGCAACTTGTTTTCATGACGGTGTCTTTTCCCCTTTCGTGCCTGTAAGTTGCTTGCGTTTCTGTAGCAGTCCTCTGCTGCCCGTTGTGTTGTGCCACAACTGCTGAAAAGCGCTGTTCAAGTTGAACAGACCGATGGGGCTGCTTTGCAAAGGTCGCAGGAAAAGGGGAGACCTTTTTATTAGGGCATACTGATGTGGTCCCTCTCAGAAAGGTGCTCATGTTGGGTCTGGTCTGTAAAGAAAAATGTTCCAGGGTACTCCGTGAGTGTTTCTGTTGGGCGTTTAAATGATGCGGAGCTCGTTCCTCCTGTTTCAGGTGCAGTATCGTATTTAACCATTCAATACCTTTCCCCTGTCGTCAGGGAAATCTCTTAGGGCAGTATTGCTAGGGGTAGGAAGAAGCCAGCCCAGGCTTTCTTGGTTCCAGACTCTTTCAGCCTCTTCTTACCAAGCGGCTGTGGGTAAGGACTGAGGGCACTAAATCCTTCTCAATCAGATACAGGCTGCAGCCACCTCTTGTTCACCGTCTCGTTTCCTAAAGGAAACGCTAACCGGACCCATCACCCCAAAAGCAGCAGCTGATGATGCCCAGCACCATCTGCTCCGTTTCCCCTGCTTACAGTCCCGGGGGAGCGAATCCCCGTGTGCCCACCTACCGGTGCCATCCGTCCATCCTTCAGCCAGGGGTAGGTTTGGGGCCGTCCCGGCTCTAAGGGGGTTTTTCCTCCGGGGCCGGGTGCCGGCCCCGGGGGTGCGCGAAGCCCCAGCGGGTCCCGGCCGTTACCGGCGCCATGGCCGGGCTGCTGCCGGTGCTGGGGCTGCTGTCGGTGCTGCCGCCCCGCGGTGAGTGGGGCCGGGGCCGGGGGGAGCCCGTTGGGAGCCTTAACTGCACACCCAGCCCCCGAGTGCCCCTGGTAAAGGCAGGGCGAGGCTGGGCAGAGCGGTCCTCACCCCGCTGAAACCGTGCGCGTTAGGTGGATGAGCGCCTGGGAGCGACGGTGCTCCTGTGCGCTTACACAGATTTGCGTCCTGCCTGTTGCAGGGTGAGGGTTGGCCCTCCGGTACGTCACGGGGGCCCTGAAGGAACACAACGTGCACGAATTTAGGGAATTGGCAAGCCAAAACAGCTCTTGTGCAGCGCGCAGCGGTGGCAGCGCGGTGGGGAGCCTTGGGCTGCTCTGCCACCACGCGAGGCAGAGCGCGAGGTGATGGGAGCCCGGCCCGGCTTCTCCCGCTACTCACATCTGTAAATTTCATTTTCTTCGTCTCACTTCCTACCCGTTTCTTTGAGTTACTCTCATCTCAAAGCGTGCCCTCTGTTTCGCTGGATTTGGTTACGTCCCAAACCCCGGGCACTCACTCTATGACAGCACGCTGCCTGCTGCTGCTGCTCACGACGACGACTTCCATCCAGGCTTTGCCCAGGGTGCTGTGGTCAAATGAAAAGTGGGTGCGCAGCCCCACGGCTGGAGGTTGAGGGCAGGACAGGAGCCAGGAGGATGAGACAGTGCTGGGACAGCGCAGGGACAGGAGCGTGCCCCAGGAGAGCCACGAATCTATGCCGAGCTGAGCGCGAGCTCTTCCACGGCGTATCGCTTTGTAACCTTCGAAAGGAAGAGATGTGATGTTCCTGCCTGTACCCACGGCTCTGGCTGGTGGTTAATTGTATGCGGGCCTGCGTGAAGCTGTCGCTTATATTAGTCATGCTGCATAAACCACCTTTGTCCCTTGGAGAGTTTCCTCAGCAACGACTTGTTAGAGAAGCCCCAAAAAATTTATGTCCTTGCTATGAATGAACTAGGTTGAATCTCTGGCACGTGCACAGAGTCTTCTCTGCACCTTTCTGCAGAATGCGTATTTTTAGTAGAGAATATTTTGCAGAAATAAAAATAATAACAGGCTTTCCCTCCTCTATAGTAATAACATCTTAAAGTCTCTCTGCAAATTTCTGCCTGAACGAACTGTTAAAACGTTGTCCGCAGCAGGATCCAGCATCAAGTCCCTGTTTGCTGTTCTGGGGAGGCCTGGAGGAAATTCTAAAGAAGACAGCTGAGTGCAGATCAATATTTTTCTTGACAGTCCTGGTCCTCTTCCCCTCTTTCCAATTTACATCTGTCCTCCAGAGATGACAAATCTCTGGTAGTCACCAAAGAGACCTGCCATCTTCTGGAGTGCAGGGCTTTGGGGGATTTTTATTTATTTATTTTTTAATTTACAGACAAAATGGGTTAATCGGTATACTTTCTCCTCTGTAAACCCTTTGAGATCCCATAGTTTTTCACATTCTTCCGTTGCTTGAGTAGGGATCTAGCAGTAATTCTTTCCCTGTTCTCAGGTTAATTGTTGGTCATTAAGGTTTTTATCTCAGTTATGAAATTAGGTAGAAGTCTCCGTGCGATTGAAGGCACTGCGTGGAAGTCTCTATAAAACCTGACTTGCTAGAGAACTGATCGGGTGAGGAAAGCTCTTTGACACCAAAGGTCAAACTCGTTTTCTGCTCAGCCTTTGCTCCAAACGTGGTTTCTTGTGTGGATGCTGTTCTGAAAACAAGTTCTGGCTGAAAGAGTTACAGAATCTGAGTTGTTATGTACGCGTTAAGGTATTGTGAAGCCTCGTGAAAGACAGAAGTTTATTTGCAGTCTTTCAGAAAAAATTGCACAACGTTTTTTAGCCAAAAAAAAAAGTATAACATTTAAATTTGATTTTATAACAGTTTTGTTTGCAGCTCTCTTTACTAGCTTTTGGTTCCTGATGCAACTGAAACTGTTGGTATTTTACATTGTTGGTATCTCAGGAAAGCACAGATTTAGGAAATAATTTGAAGTATTTTAGGTTGAGCGGTTTCTGTAACACAACCTTACTATTAAGGTTCGTTATAGTCTTTGTCATTTTTCCTTTGCGTGTCTTTTTAATTCTGGAGCCTTACTGAAGGACAGTTCTTAAATTAATATATTAAAATAAAAGTTCTTGGCAGTAACATGGCTGTTGTCATGATCCCATCACAGCACCAGCTGGCCACTAGGCTGGCTCTGCCACACATCCAGTAGCCCAGGTGGCAACTTGCACAGCTCCTTTATCCAGCAGTAGCCGATCAGATCTCATTTTTATATTAGCTTTCATGTATTTTTCCAAAGCTGCTCTTTTGTGTGGCTCAGGAGGGACCAGCAAGGTTTTCTGTGCTCACGTAGCCTCATGTAGGCACGTTGCTACCAGCTTTATTCCTGCTCGCTCTGAAGTCGTTCGGGTGAGTGGATTATGCAAGGCTGAAGTCAGTCCCCCCAAATAAAGCTCTACGTTTCTGTGAGTGCTTGAACACTTTAAAATATGTACCTGGGGAATTATGAGGGCAGCGTGGCGCTGGGAGAGGAAATCCATCACATTACCTAGAAGGTCGATAATAAGGCTCTGCAGGATTGCATTGTAGGTGCTTAACCACTAGATAGGGAACTTTGGTGTGGTGTCTTTGGTAAGAGGCTATGTGGGAAAATCATTTCATTTTCTCTTTGTTTTTAGAGGCCCTGATCCTCTGAAGCAAATTCTAGTTTCATGGGAGAATGCATGTTTCGGAAAAAATCTGTACGATTTCCAGAGGACTTGTTGAAAAAAAAAAAAAAGTACCCCATTCATTAAAAAAAAATAAAAAAAAAAAAGAGCCCGGCCTCTTCTGTGCTTTCACCGGAGAGCTGTGCAGCTTTCCTTTACCAGAGCTGCTTGTGACATGGCAACTCCTATTCAAAGCAGATTACAAACTACAGAGAACAGCAGATTCAAGCCTGTGTATCAAACCGACATCACATTGCTTGTGTTTGTGTTGAGTGACTGATTATGTCTCTAATTTTTTTTTCTTTTAGCATTGCAGCATAATTTCAGGAATGCGAAACACGTAAAGGTAATTTTAATGAGGGGGATTTGAAACATGAATGTCTTTGTGTATTTGTGCTCACAGAGTGGCAGAGATTCTTTGAAGAGAAGAATCTTTCTCATCCCACCTGGATAGACACAATTAGTGACATTCTGGGGTACTTTTCATCAGTGTAATGTGTCTCATTTCTTTTTCCCTTCTCTTAAAGCCAAAGGCTTTTCTCATTAGTTACTGACTGTTCTGATGCTGCTGAGTATGTGTGCCAAATTCTTCTGCTCTCAAAACTATCGGGGAGCTTTCCTGTTGATTTTTATGGGAGCAATGTCAAGGGAGACAAAGGGGAATCCTAATAGGTTCTCAGTGTGGAAAGACTTGGATGAATTTAGTTTTAAAATTTGCAAGGTGGGACCTTTCCTAAAGATGCTTATTTATTATTAGCAAAGAGCATCTTTTTCACCGAGTGACAAGTTATGAAAAATGTCACTCAGTTTTGATATGCCACACTATTCCAGTGCTAGGATTTTAGTGATAATGAAGGAACAATAGTCATACGTTTTCTGATTTCATGATTTTTCAAACTTAATAATGGGATTTCCATGGTTTTCAAAATTGTGCGATATGCTGAGAATTTTGTGACATTTTATTATAGTTGTCGGTGGTGATCTGCTCTGTCCAGGGTTTTAGAATAGCTCTGGGGAGAGAAACTTTGCTGCTTCTGAGATGCAAGTGATTTTAAATAATGCAGTGTGCATTCTTGCAGTTGGAGGTACTCTTCCAAAGTTGTATTTTCTTAGTTATGCTGTACTCTACAAAAATACTTAGTCTAACGATAAAAGAATATACGGTATACCTGTAGAGCCAACTAGCTTCATAAGAGGCTTTTAAGGCTCGACTATACATTAATTCATATTCAAAGTTTTGCATGTGTGGAAAACTGTATTTCTTGCATCTGGGTATGCAGACCAGATAGCCATTTAGAATCTGCCTGCTGTAATTTTGTCCAAAAAAAAAATAGGAAAGCAAAGTGCAAATTAAAATGTTCAGTTAAGTGTTCATTTTCAAGCTGGATGTAGACATTCTTAAACTTGAAAAAGCCTGTATTATCCCCCACGTAGTGCATGTAGAGGAGAAGCAAATTTATGAGTTGTGATCATGGTAAAGAACGTATTCACAAAAATCCCCTTGTCCTGGTTTGATTACTTTGTTACTAAAAATGGTAACCTTAACTTTGAGCTTCCAGGCCTTTCTAGGCACAGTATGATGATTAAAGATGTCTCCCTCCATCCCACATTTTTACAGTAGTTTGTCTTAATTTGAGCCTAAAAATTCAGTGGGATAATACAGCAATTAATACTATCGCTTGAATGAGCTGGAAATTCTGATGTGATTAAAGTTAGTTTTATATTTGACAGATGATGTTGCATCCGTACTCTTCTACTGAGGTTCCAGCTGAGGACGCAGTTGGTGCTACAGCCCGTGGTAAGAACTTTTCCCTTTCACAGCAACGATCCCCTAGAAAACCACGCAGTTCAGCTGCATGCTGAGCAGTAGGACTTACTTCAACCCAAAAGGACTTACTTCAACCCAAAAGTTCTTAAGGAGGGCTTCCTGTGCTCGTTGGGACATAAAAAGCTGCAGTTTTTGGGAGCAGCATGGAAAAAACTCCATTTCACTGCAGAGACAGTGTGAACTGGAGAATTCACTGCATTATTCATCCTTCAGGAAAGTAGGGTTACCATCTAGTATGGCAGCACTAATGGATTTTCTTTAAATATAAAGATTATGATTATTCTTGCAAAAGTGCACTTGTACTAAAGTTTATTTGTGACGTTGACTGAAGGGTGAGCAAAGCAAATATACATCTGACATTTGCACGAATGCGCAAGGTAAAAGCTAAGTAATTACCTTTTGCAGCACCTCAAGCAACCCTCTCTAGGACAGAGGCAGAAAAAGAAGGGGAAACCCTGAAGAACCTCGTGGACGTTCTGCATCACGTCATGCGAAACGATCCCTCGCAGGGCGCGCTGGCTCCGCGTTCAGCAGCAACACCCACTCGTAACGGTACCGTCGATGCTCTTTGGTTAAAACTATACAAGAAGAAGCATGCTGAGAAGCCGAAAAAAACGGGAAAGGTTGCAACGACAAGAAAACCTACTCCATCAACTATGCCATCAGTTTTGACACTCCAGGCTGACCCAGATTTTTCTGTTGCTTTTTGTGTTTTTGAATCTGCTCGGCTGACAGCAGCACTGGAAGAGCTGGCCTTCATATTGCAAACTGTTGTTCCAAAGGGGAAAGATAAGATTCTTGATCAGTTAATAAATGGATTTAGTGAAATCTTTAAAGAATGTTTTAAAAAAAGTGATGACAAAAATCACAACTAAGTTTGAAACCAAAACCTACTAGCAAAATGTTGAAAAAAGTCGCATTACTGTAAAAAGATGGAACATCGAGTTCTAGCCGAAGTCATCTCGGGAGCGATTAAAACGTTATAGATAGTGGTAGGGAATGCATCTGACAGTGTTAAACCCCACATCTCAATGGGCATGTTGAATTGGCTGGGATCCAGAGAGCAAAAGTTCAGGCACTAGAAGCAGAGAATTTGCAAAAACAATCATATAATTTTTCTAAAACTTCCTCTGCACCTCCCTCTCCATCTCTCTGTCCACTAGGTCTAGGGGAGAGCTCAGCAGAAACCAGCAAAGTAAGACCTTTGATTAACCTGCTTTAAGATTTTAGCCCTCAGTTAAAAACATATATCAATAAATTTAATAAATATATATATTGGTAATCATAATGAGAAAAAAATATCCTGGAGGAAATTACTGAAAAAGTTGCTGCTTTGTCTAAGGCTCCAGAAAAAGTGTTTTCAGTGGAAGTCAGAGCACTGCAAGAAAAGAAAATCTTGAGAAGATACTGATTTCTAGACCAGGCTTATAAGAGCTATGGAGGAATTCCATATATATATATATATATATATATATATATATATATATATAAAATTTTTTAATACTAATATCTGGAATATTGTCTTAGTCTTTATATGAGGATTTAAAATAAAAAAAAAAAAATCAGTCCTCCAAGCCAGATATAACTATTTATCCCCATAATTAAAAGTTATGATTTATAAATGTTCTGTCTCATGCCTGTTGTGTGACAATGATAAATTGGAAATAAAATATTGAAATAAAGAGAAATGCTCAGTGGGCTTTCCCAAATTTTTGGGTTTCATATGTTTGTACAGGAGATGACCACCAAAGTCAGTCGTATTTTTAATATTCGTCGATTATACTTGATGTTCTACACTAATGGCATGAAAATAAATTGTCTCCAACAATTTCTCCTTTTTTTTTCTTTTTTCTTTTTTGGTGCTCATATTTTCATTTCGATCATTGGAAAATATGTTGTTACTTAAAAACAGGACAATGCAACATTTACGTTTCCTGCTGCCAGTTGCCAGATTTTGGAGCCTTACATTATTTCTGTTTTCTTACTGTTTGGATTTTCTTCAAAATGTCAAAATTCACCAAAATACTCAGCGCGCTGAGGAGTGCTGGATAGAGGCTTGGGCGCTCGGAGCCTCGCGTGGTGCAGCCCTGTGCTGGCAAGGGTCCCATCGAGCACCTCCTACCGGGGGGGGGCAACATTATGAAAAATAAGTGGGGTTGCACATCCCTCTTACGTAAATATTTTGCCATCACGGATGTGAGTGAGCTGTGCCTCGTTGTGGGGCGGTTACATTTGGAGGGGTCGTAGCCGGGGTTTCTGCAGTGCCCTTCGAGCAGCGCCCGCTGCCCCCCGGAGCAGCTGGTGTTTGCTCAGCTGATGTTCGGTGGTGTTTTGGGGTGAATAACTTGATTACTTGCATTTGAAGAACCAAATGTGCTCTTTTATTTTCAGAGTCTTTAGATGGGGATCCGTAAGCCAGTTTCAAAGTAGTTCTGAAATAACGAGGTAATTATGGAGATGTCACAGCCAGATGCTCCTTAATGGTTCCGTTGAAATTTTTTTATTTTTTATTTTTTTAATTTGACATGAAAAGCTTTACCAGGACTAAATTAACTTAAACCTTTGAAAGAGTAGGCATCTCCATGGTAAAATCATTTAGATCTGAACTCACAGCTAACTGAAGAGCTCTGGATCTTTGAATGAAGAAGACTGAAAGCTGTAACATGTTTGATTTAAGGTGAGTTTAAGAATTAAGAGTGCTGAAGTATACGATTCTTCAAATAAAAAGTTTTGTCATTTTTGCAATTTTTCAGATAATTTAAACATCTTTAACTTTTTTGCTTTGTCAAAACATTTGTGTCAAATCAGAGCAGAGTCATAATAAAATATATGAATATATAGTTGCATAGTTTGTTAATATATGCATATGTGCATCATTTCTTGCCTTAATGCAAATATTCTAATGGATGGTAAATGCAAAATCAGCTAGATTTTTTTCTTAAAAAGGAAATCATATATTTTGGGGATAGTTCTTTAGACTGATATAGATTGATCTATAAAAATTGTGCCTTATTTTGCTTCATTTGAGTATTTAAAGCATCCATTATAGATAAGTTTGTGAAATTATAAAGTGATCAAGTGTGTTTTGCTTAGTTCTAAGAAAAGAAATGGAGCACAGCTCTTAAATCATCATGATTCTGTGCATATTTTTAACATGAAAGACTAAATTATACTGGTAAGCAATTATTTAAATCATATTTCCTCAGAAATTTTTGGATAGTATTTTTTCTTAAAAAAAACAAAAAACAAAAAACTAAAGTATTCTCTGACTGCTGAAGAATATTAATTTCTCACATCTAACACTTAAATTTGTGGTCAGTTTATTTGTGTATGCAGAAATTTCTTATTTTCATTTAATAAAATGATAGTTTGTTTTTTGTAAGAAGACACTTTCCTCTATTTCTTTTTTGACTGTCTTTCTGCACTCAGTGCTGAGTTCTAGGTAAACTGATAAATTGCATTATCTCCATCCTCCTTTCAAAAGCTGCCACCAAACTGAACTTTAGTTCATACCGTAATCAAGTACATGTGCATTGTATTAAATTTGAAATAGATCGGCGTATATTCAGGACAGGACAAATTTTACTTGGGCAAAACACACGAAACTCCTCCTTGTGCATTACCTCTATCTCCACTTGTTTGGAACACTTACAGCCAAACACCATCAAAATTCAACGGGGGATTTGCCAGAATTGCCAGCATCAGTCTGAAATCACAACCTGGGTCTTGTAAAAACTGGCGTTGCTTCGAAATTCTGATTCCTGAAAAATAATAGAGGCAAAACTTAAGCTGCTAATAAACGCAATGAAAAAGCACCTAAGTTGCGGCTCGTGACTCGGCTGTCTCCTGGCTGCGAGGAGCCAGGTAGGGCCGTGACCTCCATCCCCAAGCCGCGGGGACTCGAGCGCTGCCCCGGTCCCACGGGACGCTGTCTTCCCCCTGCCACCGAGCACAAGCAGGCAGCACAACGCGCCTCAGAGCCACGGCCCTGGCCTCAGAGCTGCCCTCACCGCGCTAAAAGCTGCACACCTTTAGGCGGTGAGCAGCTCTGAACGCTCTCAGTTGTGGAGACGTAACGTAGGTTTGTTCAGCCGTGCTTTTGGGGGTTTTCCAGGTGAGATGTGTCGATAGCAAAATGATTGAGTACTAGGATGCCAGGAAAAAAAGCAGCCAAATTTGGAGACAGTTTGGGGCACCGTCCTGTAAAGTTTTGCAGGTGTATAATTTGACTAGAAAGTAGCTTAAATGGGTAGTAAGAGAAATGGAAGCGGCCTGCACTGAGCTGTGCTCTGAGTGTCTGCAGTGCTGGGCTCCTGTCTGCTGGCAGCTCCCAGCGCTGCGAAGGCTTCGGGCTCAGGGTTGCTTGGAGAGCCTGAGAGGGGAACCTCTGCGGGCAGGGAGGACAGAAGGGCTTTTCTGGAAGGACTGACTCGTCAGACTTATTTTCATGAACTTATATGAGGAGTTTAGTAGAAGAACTGAAATAAAACGGACTTGGGCTGGAACATCTGCCAGCTTGAAGGGGAGCGGGTAATCCAGCATCCCACCCCGTGCAATGTCAGATGTCTGACTGTGGTATGTTAGGTTTTCTTCTTTATATTGAATTCTGTTCTTTTCCTAGCAGCCTGACCGTAAATTATTTTAGCACATTAGGTCTTTTCTAGTTGAGATGCCCACGGTAGGTTTGTTTAGGGGAAGCACTCTGGGTATAAAGGGGGACTTGTGTCCGTAAGACCCAGCACGTACTTGAGGATGATTTATGTTTTACTCTACCCGCTCCTAGTAAACAGTTTCATGACCTTGGATTGCTGTAGTTTTAAAGTGAATTTATCTGGGCTGTGAATTGACAGCTTCAGCTCGGTTCAGAACTTGCGCGTGGTTTCTGCTGGGGTCCCAGCAGGGAATGCTGCAAGTTCAAGCAAAATACACAGTGTGGGGGAAATACTGCTGTCCTGGGACAGCGGGAGAATAACCTCCTTGAAACGACACTACCTCACAGTGAAGCTCAGTAGCATGTTGTATGCACAGCACCTATTTGTCAGCTCTTAATAGGGTTAAAATATTTACACATATTTTTGTGTACTATTTAAAATCTGTTTACTGTAGTAGTGGTTCGGCATCATTGCAAATTAAAGTTTTATCGTGGTTAAGGAAATAAGCGTGTACATGAGGAATGATTCTGCCACATCCCAGGGAGATGCGTTTGGGGATGGCTTGGTACCTTGGAGGTGAGCTGAGCATTTAGATGACATCAAACAAAAGGGAGTTCCCAGGTCCTGGATCCGTTCACGACAAAATCAACCCAGACGTGCGCCTGGCACGGCCCCGCGCTCACAGTGAGCCAAGCAGGAGGAGGCAGTGGGAAGTGCCTGGGGCCAACCTGGGAGCAAACAAAATGTATTTTGGCCTGTTGGGGTGGAGGCCAATCCCTATGTTTTTTCAGACTGCTGGCTCCTCTGCATTTTTCTCTGTTCTTCGAACTCCAACACGTGGGGTGCACGCTCCCGTGCCACCAAATGGTGATGGAGGGGTGGCTCAGGGTGACTCGGGACTGTGGGGCTCCCTGCCCAAAATATTCCCTGCTCTCTGCCCAAAATATTCCCTGCTCCTTGCTCAAAATATTCCCTGCTCCCTGCCCCAAGCCCCCCCCACTTCCTCCGTGCCCGCTGGGCCCTGCCCCTCTCCCGGCAGCCGGAGGAGGGGAGCGCGAGTGCTTTACTACCTGGTCTCTGCTCCTGACATTCCCATGGCAACCTTCTCCCCAGTTTAGTCACAGTTTAATGCCTTACAAGTAGGATTTGTTCAGAAAGGAATAAGGGTGGCAGTATGAGAGAGACACTTCCCCGTGTGTTCCTGACGGCCGGTGAATGGGGACTGAAGCGCAGGGGGAGGACGAGATCCTCGTTGAATTGGGCAGGGTGCGTGCCTCCCAAGGTTAGGCTGCTCGATGGCACAAGGGATGTAAGATAAAGGAAATTAAAAGGAGAGCATCCGCCAGCTGTGATCGGCTGCGTTTAAATACCCTGCACACCAGAACAGCCGGGCTGCGGTCGCGGGCCTGGCGACAAAGCTGGCTGTGAGCGTAAAGCTGCGAGACGCGGAGAATTAAAACCGGGTGAGGCAGTGGGGAGCCCTTTCCGTGGGTCGTGGAAACGTAGCCACAACGACAAAAAAGCCTTTTTGGGAGGAGGTTTCCCAAAGCACCCAGTCCCCACTGCTCCTCCCGCAGGCTCCCAGCGCCATGAGCGCGGGCGAGGACGCGGCGTGGCTGCGGTGGGTGGCGAAGCAGTTCGAGAGCATCGCCGGGGAGGACAGGCAAATCGACTTGGAGGAGTTCAAAGCGGCTCTCAAGGTGAAGGAGGTGAGTGTCCCTCTGTGTCCAGGCAGGAAGACCCCCCCCCAGTTTAAAGGCATAAAAATAGGACGGCAGAGCTCATGGTGTGGTGTGAGACAGGGAGAGAGAAACCTCCAAGTACTTTGCAGCAAGCAGGAACAGCAAACATGCCCCCCCCAGCACCCCACATCTCAGCCTCCTCCCTCCCGGGGATGCTGCGGTGCCCACATCCCCCTGCAAAAAGCAGCCTCCGTTCCTGCCTCCTGCTTTCGGTCCGTTACCGTGACTTTCAGCGTTTGCTGGGCAATTCACACCGCTGGCAGAGAGAGCTGTGTTGGCAGCACCAGGATTCGGGCCACGCAGAGCATCCCGCAGCTTCCCGAGAGCATTTCTCCTCCCCGCAGTCCTTCTTCGCCGAGCGGCTCTTCGCGCTCTTCGACTCGGACGGGAGCGGGACCATCAGCCTGGAGGAGCTGCTGAGCGCCCTGAGCCTGCTGGTGCACGGCAGCGAGACGGACAAGCTGAGGTTCCTCTTCCAAGTGTACGATGTAGATGGTAAGATGAGGAAAAATAGAAAAAAAAAATCACATTTTCTGAACACTGTTATGATTTGCAGAGCAGCGCGGCTCTTTGGGCATCCGGGCATGGGCAGGGCTGCGGCTTTTTGGGAGATGCGGTGGGAGATGGTGCTGGTTGTGCTGCACACACTGCATTTAGTGCTGGTGTCCAGACCCCTCCTGGGTCAAGCACAACTTGAAAAAAGGGTAGCTGGGTCTGTGCAGCAGGAGCTGGCTCCTCGTTAAAGGTAAGCACGTAACTGGCATAACGCTGCTGCCTTTTTCCTGTGATGAAAGTATCAAAAATCCACCTGAAAGACAGCAATTAACCGGCTCACGTCAGGGTGTCCCTCAATACGCTTTTACCCCTGGCCACGGAGAGGTGCCAAGCGAGAGGTGGCAGCATCTGAATAGGAATGAATTTCAGGCTGGGATTTGCGCCGATTCCTTTTATCTGTGAGCGAGCTGGCCTGACCCAGGTGGGAGCATCCTCCCAAAACTGGAGCCGGGTGTCAGAGCACCCACCGCGCTCAGGCCATTCACTGCCCCCATCGTGGCCGTGCTGCTGGGGTCCCACAGAGACCCCGGGCACCGAGTACTGCCTCCCCGAGCCCTCTGCCCGCAGCTCCACGCTGAAATGCTAAAAACAATTTTAAGTCCAGCTCTTCTTGACTTCGCTCGGCTGCTTCCCCCGCTGTGACCTGCCTGGGCAGAAATGCCGGCTAAGAGCGAACCGAGCCCTTTGCCTGATTTGCCATCAGGCTGGCTGCCAGCCCAGCAGCTCCGCAGCGCTTCCTACCGCTGGACTTCGCCATCCGAGCACCCTGCTGCCGCAGGTGACTGCTGGCGAGGGCTCTTAATGAAACCAGCAGACCGAGGAGCGATGGCACGTTGCTGGCCAGTTGGCACAGCTTCCCCCGGGGAGCCCGCAGGCGAGGCAGGGGGGCGATTTCTGCAGTAGAGCTGGAGGGAGGTGAAGTCGGGGTGCTGTTGGGTGATGTGGCACCGGGGGCGGCCGCTCTCAACCCGCCGGGTGCCTGCAGGCAGCGGCGCCATCGACCCGGCCGAGCTGCGCCTGGTGCTGCAGGCGTGCCTGCGGGAGAGCGCCGTGTCGCTGCCGCCGCCGCGCCTGGACGACCTGGCCCTGGCGCTCTTCGAGGCCGCCGACAAGGACGGCAGCGGCTCCATCACCTTCGAGGAGCTGAGGGCGGAGCTGGAGGCTTTCCCGGGGGTGATGGAGAACCTGACCATCAGGTACCGCGGGGCTGTGCCCCCCCCACCTTGTGAGAGCCTTTTTCCTCCTGCTCCAGCGTGGGGTTATGCTCCCGGTGAGGCTCCTGCGGGGGTTCAGCCCCTGAGGTGCTCAGCCAGCACTGGGAGCAACTCAGGCATGTTACCCCAGCCTCACCACAGAGCCCCAGCCCTGCAGTGCTGCAGGGGGCATCCCGGTCCTGTCCCCTTTGCCCAGGAGCCTGCAGAGAGCCGAGCCTGGGCTCACTGCTGCAAGGGGATGGGAGGGTGCCGTGCCTGGGCTGCTCCTACCTGGGACGGGTGCTGGGATGGTGCCAGGATGGGTGCAGGGTTTGTATGCAGGACGGGTGCAGGGCTTGGATGCAGGATGGGTGCTGGGATGGGTGCAGGGTTTGGGTGCCAGGAGCAGTGCCAGGATGGTGCTAAGATGGGCAAAGGGCTTGGATGTAGGGATGTGTGCAGGCTGGTGCCTGGCTGGGTGCAGGGTTCAGACGCGGGGCTGGGGGCCAGCCTGGCCGCAGAGCTGCCCCTACTCCCCGCTCCCCATCACGGAGCAACGTGCCTCCTTTCCCCGCAGTGCCGCGAGCTGGCTGAAGCCCCCGCCACCCCCAGAGAGGAGCCGCCGGCCGCGCTGCCTGACCGCGGCGTACTGGCACAACCACGGCAGCCAGCTCGCCTTCCTGGGGGGCTACACCAGCCTCAACCTCCTGCTCTTCGCCCTGGCCGCCCAGCGGCACGTCGGCCTCGGCGGGTGGGTGGCGGTGGCCCGGGGCTGCGGGCAGTGCCTGAACTTCAACTGCGCCTTCACCGCGGTGAGTGCGGGGTGCTGGGTGGGGGTGCGAGGTCTTCGGGTGATGCTACCCGGTGGCTGGGCCCCCGCTGTCCCCCCAGCGCCCTGGGCATCCCCAGCTACCCCCCTGCAGGTGCTGATGCTGCGGAGGTGCCTGACCTGGCTGCGCGCCACCCCCGTGGCCCAGGTGCTGCCGCTGGACCACAGCGTGGGGCTCCACCAGCTCGTGGGCTACGTGGTGCTGGCGCTGGCTGCCCTCCACACGGGCGCACACGTGGCCAACTTCGGTAAGTCGCAGCTCCCGGGTTGTATCCAGCAAAGCCTGCTGCATCGCGCCCCGTTAGCCCTGGGGTGGGCTCCCCGTCCAGCCCAGAGCCTGCTGCTGCTGGGGCAGGGGTGTCGTGCACAACACAGTTTGGGGGGGGGGGGGGGGGGGGACGGACACGCAGCCCTGCCAAAAGCCACGGGACGGGGGGACCCCTGCCCAGATGCAGACAGCCTGAGAGGACTGAGCTAGGGGTGCCCTGCCCCTGCCGGCTCTGCGCCCTGCTCAGGTGGCGGCGTTGGGAATGGCTTTGGCGTTCCCCAGGGGAAGGAGAGGCGTCTGCCCGGGTCCCCGGGGGGTGCCTACGCCCCAGGGAGGGGTGCAAGGCCTGGGAGGGGGTGCCCATGCAGGCACCCGGAGCTGTGTCCGTGCGCTGGCTGCTGCCTCCCTCTAGCGGCTCTCCCAGCCGGGCAGCGCCGGAGCAGGGCTGGATCCCTCCCCGCATCCCTCCCCGCATCCCTCCCCGCATCCCTCCCTGCTCCCGGGGCCAGATTTTTGGGGCTGCGCTCTCCGCTCTGGGCTCGGCGGTGCCCAGCCCCGTACGCGTCCCACAGCCGACCCTCGGTGACTGCAGCCTGCCTGGGAAAATCGGCAGGAAGGGCCCAGAGTCAGGGTTTTACTCTGCGAGCGCAACGCCACAGGTGCCAAAACTCGCCCTTTGGGCAAAGCGCTGCCTTGTCCACGGGGCTTGGGCACCTCGGCTCCCTTCAGGCCCTTGCGGTGCCATTGCAGAGAGCGGGGGCTGGCGAGGCGAAATGTGACATTAAAAAATTCCCGAGCAAACCCACGGGGCTGTGCCTTAGCACAAAGCCACCCTCGTGTCCCGGTCGCTGTTGGGCTGGGTGTGTGGGTGCCCCGTGCCCCGTCCCAGCCCCGTGTCGCAGGCAGGCTGGCACAGCAGGACGGGCACCGTGCCCTCGCCGAGTTCCTCCTGACGGCGCGTCCCGACGGCGGGGGGCTCGGCGGCACGGCCTCGCAGACCGGGCTGGCGCTGCAGGGGCTGCTGGCCGCCATGCTCGCCTTCTCCAGCCCCTGCGTCCGCCGTGGCGGGCACTTCGAGGTGTGTACCCTGCGTGGGGAAACCCCAAAATGCTCCCACATGTGGCACGGGGTGGGACCGGGCTGGGGTCCCCCCGCCTGGTGTCACCCCCCCCCCCCCTCCCGGCACCGGTGACGCCGGCGCCCTGCCCGCAGGTCTTCTACTGGAGCCACCTCTCCTACGTCTCCGTCTGGGCCCTGCTCGTCCTGCACGCCCCCAATTTCTGGAAGTGGTTCGTGGTGCCCGGGGGCCTCTTCGTGCTGGAGAAGGCGGTGGGCCTGGCCACGTCCCGTGCCACGGGGCTGCGCATCGTGGAGGTCAACCTGCTGCCCTCCAAGGTCCGTGGCCCCCCGGCCCCTCCGCTGCTGCTGCTGCTGCTGGGGGAGATACCTGAGATACCCGTAGGGCACTTCACAGCCCGGGGACAGGCAGGGTGCAAGCAATGGCTGTGGTCGTTTGAAGCAGCAGGGAGAGGGGGGGATAAAAGATGAAGGGGGTGATGTGTCCGATGCGTTTGCGTGGCGACTGGAGGGGCCGTGCTCTTCCAGACATGCATGGGAAGGACAGCGCCCCGCGTCCCCTCCCTGCGTGCACAGCACTGCTCCTCTTCTGCCTTCAGCAGGGCTGGGTGAAATCCTCAGCTTTTATATGGAAAATAGATCTTTGGTTTGTATGGAAATGTCTTTTGGGGTTACTTGGTAGTGTTCAGGAATCCACGCCGCATTAGTGAGTGTTTGCGGCAAAAGGTGAGAGCAATTTCTTCATTTTCAACCTTTTTAAAAAAAAAAAAAAAAATTATTTGGCGAATAATCGCCAAGCCTTTGCCTGGGGGATAACGCCGGGCAGCTGATTTCCAGGCTTGACAGCTTTCTGCTCCCCGCACCGCAGGTGACGCACCTCGTGGTCCAGCGGCCACGCTCGTTCCACTTCAGGCCCGGGGACTACGTCTACCTGAACGTCCCGGCCATCGCCGCCTACGAGTGGCACCCCTTCACCATCAGCAGCGCCCCCGAGCAGCAAGGTGAGCCCAGGGGTGCTCGTTTGGCACCGCGGGGACGTCCTGCGCCCACCGGCCGGGTGGGTGACCCCCCCCCCCCCCAGGTGCCGGTGTGCGGTCGTGCCCGTGTGGCAGCAGGTGCTGCCGTCCCGCAGACACCATCTGGCTGCACGTACGGGCGCGGGGGCAGTGGACCAGCCGGCTGCACGAGTACTTCAGGCACCCCGAGGCGCCGCGGCTCAGCGGGAACCTCGGAGAGGCGAGGTGGTGGCGGCGGGCGCAGGTTGGTGAGGACGGGGCTCTGCTTCCCGCAGAAATGCCGGTTAGACCCCAAAGTCCTGCCCCCGCACATCCCCGCACCTGGTGCAGCCCCCAGGCACAGCAGGCTGAGCACCAGGTGCCCAGGGCATCACAGCCAGGGATGCCTTTTTCTTTTTTTCTTTTTTCTTTTTCCTTTTTCCTTTTTTCTTTTTTCTTTTTTCTTTTTTTTTTCTTTTTTCTTTTTTTCTTTTTTCTTTTTTCTTTTTTCTTTTTTCTTTTTTCTTTTTTCTTTTTTTTCTTTTTTCTTTTTTTCTTTTTTATTTCTCCTTTCTTTTATTTTTTCTCTTTTCTTTTCTCTTTTTTCTTTTTTCTTTTTCCTTTTTTTCTTTTTCCTTTCCTTTCATCTTTTTCTTTTTTCTTTTTTCTTTTCTTTTTTCTTTTCCTTTTTTCTTTTTTCTTTTTTCTTTTTCCTTTCTTCCTTTTTCCTTTTTCCTTTTTTCTTTCCTTTTTCCTTTTTCCTTTTTCTTTTTTTCCTTTTTCCTTTTTCCTTTTTCCTTTTTCCTTTTTTCCTTTTTCCTTTTTCCTTTTTTCCTTTTTCCTTTTTCCTTTTTCCTTTTTCCTTTTTCCTTTTTCTTTTTTCCTTTTTCCTTTTTCCTTTTTCTTTTTTTCCTTTTTCCTTTTTCCTTTTTCCTTTTTTCCTTTTTCCTTTTTCCTTTTTCCTTTTTCCTTTTTCCTTTTTCCTTTTTTCTTTTCTTTTCTTTTTTCTTTTTTCTTTTTTCTTTTTTCTTTTTTCTTTTTTCTTTTTTCTTTTTTCTGTTTTCTGTTTTCTTTTTTTCTTTTTTCTTTTTCCTTTTTTCTTTTTCCTTTTTCCTTTTTTTTCTTTCTCCCTTCTCCTTTCCCCTTTCCCCTTTCTCTTTTTTCCCTTTCCCTTTCCCCTTGCCGTTGCCTCGCAGACACGTCTCTGCACCAGGTCTGGCTCATCGGGGAGCTCCGTGGCCACCACTGGGGACGAAGCCGTTGAGCTGACATCGTACAGAACCACCGGGGCACCCGCTGCCCCCCAGGGGAGGACGGAGGAGGACCCATCGCCAGAGGTGGTAAGCACCGTCCCCGTCCTCACCAACACGTCCGAGACCCCTGATGCCCCCAAGGGGCAGGGCAGGGGGCCCTCGCTGTCACCTGGCACTCACAGCCCTACTGGCTTTGGGGTTTGGCCCGACCCTGGCGATGCTGAGCGAGAAAAGCTGCAGGGGCAGCGTCCCCTGCGTTCGTCCCCCATCGCCCCATGCCCGGGGGGCACTCAGCACCCCGTGCATTTGGTGCTGCCCCGGGTGCGCCCTGGCTCGTCCCTGCCGGGCCCCGCAGCCGAGGCGCTTCCCAGCAGACGGGAGGAGCAACCCGGAGAAAAGGGAGACAACCCCATTTCCTTCTGAAATCGGCCAAAACTTCTTAAAAGGCTGTTCTTAAGAGGGAAACTTCTCCCCGCCCCCAAGTGGGAAATAAATCGTGCGAACGCCGTGGCGCTGGGAGCCACGTTTAGCAGCTTTTATCACCCGATATGAAAAGCTCTCAGGATATTGATTCTGTCACAGCTGGAGGAACAGGCATTACAGATAACGAATTTATATGCACCAGTTTTAATGAGTTTCTCTCCCTGTTGCTGCTGGGCTGTTATCTGTCCGAGAGCGGGTTCTTCACCTCCCCTCCTGCCACCAGGGCGATCGCCACCACTGTAAACCAGTTGCTCGCTCCCTGCCTTTTGGGGGGATTTGGATAATTGCATTTTTAAGCAACGTTCAGAGAGATTGGGATCTGGATAATGTCTCACACCCATCTGGTGGGCCCCGGAGCGCCCTTTCCAGGCCTCTGCAAACCTCCAGCCCGGGGGCTGCGGGTGGTGTTGGGGGGCTGCCGGGGCCGCCCGTGCCGAGCTCGGCTCCCACGGGCCCTGGGAGCGATGTGCACAGCCCCAGTAAAGCAGAGCTCACCTAACCCACCAAGCTGGGAGGGGAAAACCCCAAAAGCAAGCCGAGGAGCCAAGCTGACGTAGCACAGGGCTCTGGGAGCAGGCAGGAGGGGATGGTCTCCGGCCCGCCGGTGACGCCAGACTCTGTACCCGCAGGTTTCCACGGGGCCGGGCGAGAGCCGTCGGCTCTGCAGCATCAAGGTGAGGGATGTCCCGGCCCGTCTGCGGCTCTGGGCGAGCAGAGATGTGCTTGGGACATGTGGCAGGGACCCCACGCGTGTGCCCAGCACCTCAAGTGCGTGCCCCCCGTGCAGGGAGGGTCCTGCCTGGGGCTGAGCGTGCACCCGCGCTGCCGGGGGCTTCGTGCCCCTCATTTAGTGCTCGTGGGCTCCCTGGGTTTCTGCACGCCCGGCCTCTTTTCTCTCCCAGTGCTACATTGACGGCCCCTACGGGACCCCGACGCGCAGGATCTTCACCTCGGAGCACGCCGTGCTCATCGGCGCCGGCATCGGCATCACCCCCTTCGCCTCCATCCTGCAGAGCATCATGCACAGGTCGGTGCTGTGCCGGGAGCTCAGGCTGCTTCGGGTTCCTCCCTCCCAAACTGTGGGCACAGGACCCAAAGCTGGGTCCTCCTTTGGTGTTAACCTTCACCCTGGGGGGGTTCAGGCCGGGCACCTGCTACGGGGCTGTGGAGTGGGGTGCTTGGGGTCTCTGTGCTCTTTGTGGGGTGCGAGGGATGCCAGGGGGGCTGCAGGGCTGGGCCACCCGTGCAGGTACCGCCTGAGAAAGCAGAGCCACGACTATAAACAGTGTGAGACCCTGCGGGACGAGGACATGACGCTCAGGAAGGTGGGAGCGGGCTGGGGGCACGCGGGAGGAGGGTTGGCACTGGGCATGGGGGCTGCGGTCGGCCCCCGTGCCGCCGGCGAGCCCCGAAGCGGGGTCCGCGTCCTTCCAGGTCGACTTCATCTGGATAAACCGGGACCAGAAGCACTTCGAGTGGTTCGTCAGCCTGCTGGCGAAGCTGGAGCTGGAGCAGGCCGAGCAGGAGCCGGGAGGTGAGCGGGAGGCGGGGGTCACCAGCACGGCCCCCTCTTCCCGGGGCGCTCGGCACTGCCCCGAGCCCCGGTTCCCCTGCGAGGCGCAGGGCGGTTCCTGGAGCTGCACCTCTACATGACGGCCGCCCTCGGCAAGAGCGACGTGAGGGCCGTGGGGCTGCAGCTGGCCCTGGACCTGCTGGCCGCCAAGGAGCACAAGGACTCCATCACGGGCCTGCGCACCAGGACGCAGCCCGGCCGCCCCGACTGGAGCAAGGCGAGGGCTGGCTCGGGGCGGCCGCTTCGTGCCGGGCAGCGGGCACCGAAGCCGGCACGGGTCCTGACGCCTTCCCCTTTGCCTTCCCCCTTCGCGCTAGGTGTTTCGCAAGGTGGCCGAGGAGAGGAAAGGGAAGGTGCAGGTCTTCTTCTGCGGCTCACCGGCGTTGGCCAAGGTCATCAAAGCGCACTGCGAGCGCTTCGGCTTCCGCTTCTTCAAGGAAAACTTCTGACGTGGGGGGGGGGGGGGGGGCTGGGGGCACCCGGTGCCACGCAGGACATCGCCCTGCGGCAGCTCCGCGTCCCCCCCCGGCCCTGCCACCCTGCAGCCCCCCAGGGAGCCGGGCGGGTGGGATGGACGGGCGAGGGACAGAGGGGCTGGGGCAGGGGGATTTGGGGTGGAGGGGACGGGGCCCCTGCAGCCCTGTGGGTGGAGGGGGGTGTCCCGCAGCACCTCGGTGGGTTTTTTTTTGGGGGGGGGGGGGGGGGGGGGTAGGGACCCGTGTCCCAGAGCGTTTGGGGATGGAGGAGCCGGGTTCGGGGCGGCAGGGCGCGCCGGAGGAGCGGTGCCCACAGGAGGGCACTGCAGCCTCGCCAACCGCACAGCTCGTCCCCGGCCCCCCCTCGGCCCCCCCCGGGCCTGGAGGCAGCGCAGGGTCCGAGGGGGGGGGGAGGTGGGCCTCAGCACCCACCGCCCCCTGCCCGCAGCACACGCCGGGCTTTGCCTCTTCGTGCCCTTTTGGGTGGAAAAGGAGCGATTTGAGGGGTGCCCAGTGCGGGCGGGTCACTTCCAAACCCCCCAGCACCGATCGTGGCCGGGGGCTGGCGAAGGCCCGGCAGCGCTGCCCACGGGGCCCCGCTGCGCCTCCAGACAACAACCCGCGTGTCCCCTGGCAGGTCTGGGCTTTTATGGCCCGCCTGTGCAATATGCTGGTGCTTCTGAGTTAAAAAATTAATATACAGTAATTTAGACGAAAGATTCATTTGTGGCAATGCCACCCGTGGGGGAGAGCTCCCTCTCTCCTGCCTTTTGGGGATGCTTTGGCCCGGATTCAGTGCCCCAGCCCCACGCCAGAGCCCATCCATCCCACCCCAGCCCTGGATCTGGGGCGGTGCAGGTTTGGCAGTCCGGTGCCCCTCGTCCTGCCCGTGAGCAGGACGTCCCCGCAGCACCCACAGGAGGCACCGGCCGTGCGAGGTGGGAGAAGCTTTTCCCTTCCCCGAGGTGTCCCCAGGGCCGTGCACAGGGCCGTGGCTCAGCACCGTCACTCCGCCAGCCTCGCCAGCAGTGGCCCTGGAAGCCAAGGCCGTGTGCGAGTGCTCGGCTTACACCCGCGCCGCCACTGCCGAGCTCCGTGTCTGCCTTTAGCCCATTGCCATGTCCAAATCACACTTGTAGAGGGGATTAGGGCAACCACATCCCTTCCTGGGTCGCTGTGCCCTAACCCTGGGTCACACCACAGGGGTGCAGGCACAGGGACCCCATCCCTGCCCTGCAGTCCGGAGCTGGTTCGGGGCGCGGCGAGGAGCTGGGCGATGCAGCTGGCTCCAGCCATAGCATGAAATCTGGAGCCAGAGAGGAGAAATCATTTGACGTGGGGCCATGACATAAACTTCATGGCTGAATCCGCTTCAGACAGCGTGATAAATGGGCTGGCTAACGATCCCCGTTGGGTTACAGCCAGCGCTGGCGCGTGATGGATGCAGGCAGCGGAGAGCTCTCGGCGCCCTGCGAAAGCGCAGCGCGAGGTGACGATCCCCAAGTCAAGAGTCAATTTTTCTTAACCTCGGCTAATGCAGGTTTCTTGCCTCCCTGATTAGCAGTGGGATGGAAATGTAATGAGCTCTCCTGCTGGTGCCAGCTCGGGGAAGGAGGCCCCTTCCCTCCCCAGCCCGCGGCGCCCCTCTGGCACCGCGCTGCGCAGCCCCGGCTCGCTCTGCAGGCTGCCTCCTCGGCGAGGTTTTTGCCACCCACCTCTCCCCGCTCTCTCCCCAGCCATGGCAGGGGAAACCAAAGCCCCACTGCCCCCAGCAGCGCTTCCCCAGCCGCATTTCCAGTGCTGTGCCCCCGTTACGTGCCCTGCAGTCCTGGGGATGCGCTGGGGTAGCGTGGCATCCCCCGGGATCTGCTTTGGGACCGTGGGCTTAACTCCAAGCACATCAGTGCGGTGAGCAAGCGCTGCTTTTTCTGCACTTTTACCATAATTAGGGACTTTGCTGGTGGTCCGTGCTGTGAAACAGAGCCTGGGTGTGACCCCAAGCCCGGGGGCTCTGCCTGTGCCTTGGCGCGGGCTGGGGCGCGTTTCGGCAGCACCCCGATGGCCCCGCGCCTCGCCGAGGGGGCTGCGTCAGCAGGGGGTGATGTCAGCTCCTGCTCCCAACGTCCAAGGGAAAATTAGGGCAGCTGCAGCCTCCTGGGGCTGGCGAGGGAAAAACAACCCTCTGCAGAGGGAGCTGGGGTCTTTCAGGGATGCCTTTCAGCTCGTCTCCCCGATTGAGTCCATTCATGTGCACGCAGCTCCGCTTCCACGCAGGCGTTTCCAAAGATGCCAGGAAAAAAAAAAAAACAAAAAAAAACCAGAAAAACGTGGCTGTACGTGGCAGCGTCACGTGGCTACGGAAAACATACTCATCTCAATCATAAAGAAGAGTTAATTACATCTCCCCGCTCTCCCGATGTATCGAAGCAATTATAAACAGAATGAATCATTACGCGTGTGCTGGTAACCATTTTCCTTCCCCATCCCCGCTGAATGGCAGGGCACTAAAGCGCAGCGCTCAAGCACGCCGGTGCTCGAAGCAGCTCACAAAAAGCAAGTTCAGCTCTCGTTGAAGACGGGGACACCCAGGGCGCCCCGAGCAGATCTCGGGGGCACGACGCAAAATGCACAGAAACCCCCGCGGGTGCAAAGCCGGCTGGCGCGCGCGCTCTGCGGCTGGCAGCCTTCCTGCAGGCCTTTTGCGGTTGTGCATGGGGCTCGTCGCAGGGAACCTGGGGGCTGCGCGACGGAGCTGGCAGCGTGCTTTGGGGCGACGTGCACCCCGAAAATCAGGCTGGCAGGGGGGACGCCGAGCAGATGGTGGGGATGCGCTCTCGGAGGGGGCTGGAGGCAGCATCAAGGTCACTGCTGACACGATGCCTGCTGAGCTGCTCCCGTCCCAGCCCCGGCGATGAAAAATTAATGAATTCCTTCCCCTCCATCCACAGGAGCTCTGCCAGCTGCCATTTTCCCCGCGTCTCCGGCTCATCAGATGTTTCCTTTGGAGCTGAGGGAGAAATGATTAAAAGATGTGCGAGGCGGGGAGGGGGGGCGGCTGCCACCCCAAATGCTGAGCGCTGCTGCCGCCGTGCCTTGGCGCTGCCGCTGCTCCGAGGCGGGGGCAGAGCTGGAGAAAGGGCCCTGTGCGATGGGTGCAGGTGGCTCCGGCTCCTTGGCCAAACCATCCCGGCTTTGGGATGGTTCCCAACGCCAGCGATGCTGCAGAAATGCTGAGCCCGGAGCTGCTCTGAGCCTGGGGTCTGCTTTGTTTTGTGGCTGTTTTTCGTGTTAAAGCAACAGGAGGCTCCGGATCGGGAGCTGGGGAGGCAGGGCGTGAGGTTAGCTAATCACACGCTGCCTGATTAATGCCTTCCCCTGGCTGCCTTCATTATTGTGATTACACTCTGGCGGTAGCATAGCAACAGCTAATTGTTGGTTGGATGCAAAGAGCATAATTCCCCGTATTAAAATTTTATTAAGATGTAATTGCATTCGTCTTGCAGCAGTGGATGCTTCAAAGGCGCCGGGACGCGGCAGCAGCGCTCCTCGCGTCTGGGCTGCCCCTTCGGAGCCTGGAGGACGTGGGGTCGGGGTGGGCACCAGGATTTGGGGGCAAAAACCCATGGGGAGGAAGGATTAGGGCTGCGTCTCCAATCCCCCGTGGCCGTTTGCATTTATTTGCCTGGGGATTTTGCACCCCAGCTCCTCGTGGGGAGACCGTGGCTCGGGGATGGCACGGAGAACTTCTGGTGCCAAACCTCCAGTACGAATCCTTGCACTTTGAGGGATAAAAATGGGATTTTGGGAGGGGATGAAGTGTTGTGGTACATCAGCAGGCAGCCGCTGTCAGCACAACCTGTTGGTAAAGGAACCACAGCAGGAGCTGGCGGCCACCAAAAGCCCTTCGCTGCCAGGGCCGTGCCCCCGCTCCTCGAAACCCAGGGAGGGAAACCTTAAAGGAACCGTGTTTATTAACAGTGTGATCACATTGGGCATATTCCATCACTAAGTGGCCCTGGTACATAGATATTATTCACTTAAGTAATCAATCACTGCCAACAAATTACAGGATACAGGGAATGAAATTAGCAAAATGAACTATGGATGTAAAATTCATTTGAAATTCAATTTAGGAGCAACATTAGCTTTCAATTAGTCTGCCCAACTGTTTGAGCATCATTTTGTCTATCAGATTTTTATATAAATGTAATTAACCTTTGCTGCTAAATTGTTGTTGATTTCATTGATATAATTATTATGCGGCTCCTAATATTTTGCTCGGCTGACATCTCGTTAGCTGGTGGCTTCCAATTAGGGAAACCGGGGCTGGTGGTGACTTCTGGGCCCACATGCGGGACGACGGCGCTCGAAACCGTTCTGGTGGCTGTGGCTTTGGTGGTAGTAGTGGTGGTGCTGGTGGTGGTTTTGGTGTTGTTTCTTTTGGTGGTGGCTCCGGGGGTGTTGGAACATTTCTTTTTCGTGCTGTCTCTTGCCGTTTCCAGCCCCACAGCCGGCTGGAAGCGAGCTGCAGCGAGCCCTCAGCAATCTGCCCCTCAGCACTGCGCTAAGATGAGGACATCTGGAGTTTTTCTTGCTCCCACCTTCCCCTACTGCTGATGCAAAACCAGTTTTGCCCTTGATGGGCAGCGTGGCAGGGTGAGACCCTGGCATGTGTGTGCCTGTCCCAGCCTGGCCTGTGTGTCCTTGCTCAGAATTAAACCAAGTTCTTCTTTTTTTCTTGTTCTTATTTTATTATTTCTTTATTTATATTAAACCAAGTTATTCTCTTCTTCACGACACCTGCTGTCGCTGGGACTTAGGACTGTCCCTTGCTATCAGGGACGCCAATAATGATCTCCCGTGCGCAGCGGTGACGATGCTTCTTCCCCTTCCCTTCTGCCCACACCCCAAAACCCCCAAACCCAAACGCTGTCCTCTGCGGCGCAGCTTGGGGGGCCGGGGGAGGTTACAGGTTTGCACCGAACGAGTTAATTAAGGGGTAATAACTCCTCACAGGCTCGTTATAAGCATTCACTGCCCCCGTAGCAAAGGCAGGGGGCACGGGGCGTCCTGCACCGCGCGGCGAGGAGGATGAGGAGGGACGGGCTGCGGCTCCCCGGAGAGCACCAGGACCGAGCCCAGCGCCCGTTCTTCCCCCCGGAAGAGAAACAGCGCTGACAGTCGCTTGATCCCCTCGAGTTATTTTTAACAGGCACAACTTTCCCCCTTCGGCCCCTATGGATTTTTGCACGGCTGTAAGTCAGGCGCGTACCTGCGGCATTCGCCTCGTTCCGCCCCCGTTGGAGCCGACGGAAATTTTTCCACTGACGTCAGCGGGAGCAGGATTGATCTCCGCGCGCGTACCATTTGTTCCTGAGGTTTTAAGAATTCATTTCCTTCCTCCATCGCCAAAGACAGATAGCGGCCGTGGAGGTAGAGGAGTCATCTAATAACCACATATTAATACATGAATCATCGGCTTAGGGCCCGGGCCGGGGGGGGAGGCTGAGCGGGGAACAACGGGGCCTGGCGTTGGGCTGTCTGAAATAAAGGATTTCGCGGGCGGAGCGCGGCAGCGAATCTGGAACCAGATGATAATTGCAATGTAAATTTTTGCACTGGCATCAGGACCACATCTTTTAAGCTCTATTTAAGTGCATCACGCTGTGGGGCCTCCGCCTAAATCCTTTATCTGGTATCGGAACAAGAGCATCCCTGGTATCTCTTTGCAACGCGCTTTGAGGACGCTGTTTACTGCTAGGTGGGCTGCCAACGCAGCCCTTAAACAATCAAGAGCAGTTCCTGGAAGAACGGGAGAGTGAAAACCACGCGTTTCCAACCCAAATCACCCCCTGGCACACAGGGAAAGCTCAGGGGGCCGGCGTGGTGCCTCGCCGCGCTCCCTCCTTGCACTGCCCTGCCCCAAGCAGAGCCCCCCCCGTCCCCCCCCATGGGTGCAAGGACCCCAAAAGTGGCGTTTCTTCGAAGGACGAGCATCTCCTTCAGAGGGCGAGCACCTGCACCAGGCTCAAAACCCTCCTGTGGGGCTCTGTGTGCGGGTCCCTGGCAGCAAGGGGCTGCTCCGCTCCACGGCCCCTCGCTGCTGCCGCTCGGTGAAGGGCCCTCCGGCCTTCCCGCGTAACGACACCGCCTGGGCAGCACCGCAGGGGCTTCTTCCGCGAAAGCGGCTCCATATAACGACGTGTCCGGGGTGAAAGCCGCGGCGAGATCCGGACTCGTTTGCGATGGGAAATCTGTGGCAGCGCCAGGCTGCCCTGGCACGGGTGCTGCGAGCCCTCCGCGCGCGCGGAGAGGAGAGGGGGGAAAAGCAATAACCTGCCATTATCCGAGCATCTCGCCGTGTCCCGCCCTGCGGTTTTGTTTTCCCAGCGTGTGACAAACAAGGCTAATGAATAACGCAGCTGAAGGAGGTGTTCGTGTCGCCATGGAGACAATTTTTGGGCCAGTCCTGGCGGGGGGGGTTCCTGCCTCGCACAGCCGCCAGCATCACAGCATTTGCGGGGTTCCCATAAACATGCAGTGCAGCAGGAGCTCAGCACCCCGTCCTGCACTTTTTCCTAGCCATTTTTGCTTGCTTACGTGCTGCTGGTGAGGTTCGGAGCGATGCACGGGCACCCCAGCCCCGGTGCTTGGTCCAGAAGCGGGGGGGATGCGTGCGGTGCCGTGCTGCTGGGGTTGTGTTTGTGCTACAGAAGGCAAGGCCCAAGGGATGTGCTTTGCAACCGCAGGGTAAGGCAGGGAAGGTCTCGTGGCAGCGCTGAGCTCGCACCTACTGCAAATACCTTCCCGGGTCTGAGTAACGAGGATGGTGCTCTCATTAGGACGCTTGCCGGGTTAATTTACCCGGTTAATGTGAAACCAGTGGAAGGGCAAGGCACCGTTTCCAGCCGGTTTCACTAACCTCTATGATTGCAGGGCCCTACGGGACCGTGCAGGAGCTGGGCTGGTGGGGTCGGTCCCAACGCGCGGCCCCGCGCTGCCAGCACGCCCAGTGCCACCAGTCCTAGGTCCTGCCCCAGGACATCACAGCCCCGGTGCTGGTTGATTTGGAGCCCGTGGTTGTGCTCGGAGGGAAGTCAGCAGCACGCAACGAGGGTTTTGCACGGCGCAGCCTTGGCCAAGAGGTCACAGCAGGGGCCGGGGCAGGGTCCAGCCCCTGGACGGCCGCGCGAGGCTGCGCAAAGCAGAACAAACTCCCAGGGGCTGCTGACAGCAGCCGAGAGGAGCCGGCGGGGAACTCAGCGTTCTGGCACAGTGGGTGCAGCCGGGTAACATCCAGGCCCCGTGGTACAGAAGCAGCGGGGAGAACGAGAAAATGAGAGACGAGCTGCAAAAGGCCGAGTTCGCAGCTCTGCAGGCGGCGGCACCGTGCCGAGGGCTACCCGGCCAGGTAGGGGTGGGAGACCCCCGCGGCACCGGGGTCTCCGCCAGCACCCCCTCCGCCGGCACCTGCCTCGCAGACCGCTCAAAATCCGCGCACGTCACTTTAATAAAAATTAAAAAAAAAAAAGAAAGAAAAAAAAAAGGCCAAAATCGAGCAAAATGCCGTCCGACGGGGCTGTGGGCACGCTGGGGGGGGCGGGGTGCGTGTGCTCAGCCCGCAGAGCTGAGCCCGGAGCCTCGCCCCCCTCCCCGGGCCGAGGCAGGGCACGGACCCCCCCGCCCCCCCCCCCCAAACCCCTCCGTGTCCCCCCCGGCTCCCTCCCGGGGCGCGCCGCCCCCGGCCCGGCAGCGCAGGGGTTAACCCCGCCCCGCCCCTCATTCTCCCGCGCCCGCGCCGCCACGTGCGCGCTGCGGGGCGGGGGGCGTGGCCGCGCGCAGCCAATGCGCAGCGCCCTTCTCCCGCCAAACCCCGCCCCCCTCCCCTTTCCCCCGCCGCGCTCCCCCATTGGCCGGCGGCAAGCCCCGCCCCCTCCCGCCGCTCTCGCGGGAAGCGTGGGCGGGGCCGCTCCCCCCCTCCCCGCCCCGGCGCAGGTAGCGCCGCGCCGCGCCGCGACCGGAAGGGCCGCGCGCTCCTATTGGCCGGCGGGCTCTCAGCGCCCCGCCCTCTGCCCTCCGATTGGCTGCGCGGGGGCGGGGCGCGGCGCTGATCCCTCCGTGCGGCCCCGCCTGCCCCGGCGCTGGGGTTCCGCCCGCCGGCAGGGCCCGCGCCCGCAGGTAGGGACCGGGACCGGGGCCGGGACCGGGAGGGCACCGGGGGGGGGGCTGGCGGGCACCGGGCGGGCACCGGGGCCGCTACCGGGGCCGCTACCGGGGCGGCTCCGCGGGGTCAGCGCAGGCTCGGGAGCCGCCTGCCGGAGGTCGCTGAGCACCGGCGGGGCGAGAGGAGCCGCCGGGGGGGGGTGGCCCGGGGCTGGCCCGGAGCTGGCGGGGCTGGGGCTGCCCTCGGGAGGGAGCCGCCGGTAGAGCCGCGGGGGGGGGGGGGGGGGGGGGGGACGGGGAGAGGGAGCGGGGCCGGTGCGCCCGGTGGGAAGGGGTCGGAGGGGCCCTGGGCACGGGGGGAGCACCGGGGCACCGCGGGTTGTACCGGGGGGTTGGGGGCAATGGGAGACGTTCGTGCCCGGGGGGTGGCGGCACCGTGGTCCTGAGCCCCCGGGGTCCTGAGCCCCCGGGGTCCCGGGGTCCTGAGCCCCCGGGGTCCTGAGCCCCCCAGCTGCCCCCGGTGCAGGGCAGCACCCGGGTGACAAGGACCCCCTGCGCCAGCACCACCTGCCCCGCGCTGCCTTCGGACACACGGCGCCCACGTGGCCCCCGCAGGCCTCGCACCCGAGGTTCTGAGCGATTCCCCCCCCCCTAACGGAAGGGATTTGGGGCGCCTGGTTGTAAGGCGAGGTCACGAAAACCCCAGTGAGCGTGCTTGGGATGCGTACAGACACAGCTCCGAGCGTCCCGGGGCCGTTTGGCCTCTGCCCGTTCTGAGGACGTGGGGCAGCGCCGCTGTGATGCGGTTTTAGCCGATTTGTTCCACCTTTAAGCCCGGTTTTAACGTTGCGAAGGCAAACGGCTGGGAGCCTCCCGGGCAGGGCAAGAGGCAAATCTCTGCTGTGCGCGTGCTAATCCACGCGGTGCCTGCTGGCTTCAGACACCGGGAAGTGTTGGTTGTGGTGTTGTTGGTAGGAGCTCGAGCATCTGGCTTGTTCCTTTAGGTGCGGGGCTTGCCGATAGGTGATGGCTCTCCTGGTCGGAGCCTTTGTACCTGTTAAAAAGTGAAAAGGGAAGCCTTTCCCTCCATCCAAGACGAGGCGTAACTCCCGCGGCTGCTCCGTGCCCCTGCTTTTCAGGTGCATCGGGGGAGTCTCGGCAACGCAGATGTCAGAATCCAGCAGTGTTTGTGGCGGGCATTTAAACTTTAAAAAAAAAAAAAAAAACACACGAAAGTCAGGTGAGAAGGACGAATCCGAAATGCACAGGGCCGGTTTGCAGTGCCACCTTCACCGGGCCTGGCCGCCCCAGCCGGTGGGGTGCCTTTGGTCGTGGTGCTCTGACAGCAGAGGAAAACTCTGATAAGGGAAATACCGGCGCTTATCTCTCCAGGGGGCGCGCGGGGGAGTTCCCGAACCTCCCAGCAGGTAACAACGGCGGTGTCTGCGCTGGGGCTGCCAACAATTTCTGTATTTTTTCCCCTAATCACTGGAAGCGTCCTGAAGCAGCGCCTGGGGGAGGCCGCCCCCTTTGTGTCACGCCGCGTGTTGCACAGCTAGAAATTAGGAGGGCCCTGAGATGATTAGCGGCTGGCTGCTGGCCCGGAAAGAGGGAAAGCTGGGCCTGGCAGCGTCTGACAGTAATTTTCTGTAAGACAAGCGTCCTCAGCTCCTTCATTGTCCGGCTGATTCCTTAACAATAGCGCTCCCGTCGGTAACGCCGCGGCTGAGGCAGGAGGAGCAAGAGGTGAGCCAGGCACCAGCTCGCGCACGTGCTGCGGTAAACAAGGGGTCCGGGGCGGCTGCTTTGGAGAAATGTACCCATTTTTCCCCATTTAGTATAAATATTCCACCGGGGCAGCCGTGGTTGCTGGTGGTACCCTCGTCACGTCAGCAGGTGATGGTCAAAGCGCTTTGCTCAGAGGTGGACCTGCTCTTTGGGGTGTTTTTGGCCTTCGGTGTTTTTCTTCTCTCTTCTCAGGATCTCTCCTGAAAAATAATAATAATAATGATGATGATGAGTTGGATTTCACTAAAGTTAGGTCTACGTAGCTCTCTTTCTGAACGCTTAATTGAGCCGGAAGATGAAAAGGCAGCTGCTCGTGGTGTGTCTTGAACTGGTTACTTTGCTGCTTGGCTGTGTTTTAATGAACCGCCTTTCATGTCCTAAGCAGCCAGAACTTCAAGGTCTAATTTCTGCCGGTTTCCAAAGCAAGTTGACTCATCGCTTCATCTCGTGCTGCAGACCCAAAATGTCGGCAGATGTTCCCCTTTTTACAGTGGTAGGATCTCATGATTTATTATTATTATTTTTTTTTCTCCTCCAACACCAAAACCCGTGTGCACCCAAATAAGATTTGGGAAGTTCTCAGACCTGTTGACGGATGAATTCCCGAGGCGCCTGCCACGTGTCCGGGTCCTTCTTCGCCTCCTGGCACCACGGTGGCTGGCAGCACGTGGTGGCAGTCGAGCTGATGTTTAACCAGGTCCTCTGGACGGCCAGGCATTGCTTCCTGGGTGGGTTTTAAACGGTAAATATCGAGTCTGAGACATTGGAGGCGGCAGACAAAATGCATGGTAATGAGATCCTGCTGAAGAAAGCTCGCTGCTGAGTCCAAAGGAAACGAGCTTTTAATTAGCGTCTTATCTCAAGTATGGCACCTTTTCTTTTTTTTTTTTCCTTGCTTACGTTGCTTGTACCGTTGGAGTTAGAGGTTGGCTGGTGTCCTCTGACACGTGAACCAGTTGGCTGGTGGCACTTTGTAGAGCCCAAGGTACAAATTCTTGTTTACGCACACCTTGCTGGTCTCGCAATGAATTGATCTGGTGATGTCTCCCAGGTCTGAGTTTACTGTTGCCCGAAGCCACACTTTGGACACCAGAGGTGGCTTTTCACGTGCTCTTCTTGTAAATGTGCCTGCAGTTGAAGGCAAATCTCGGTAAAAGTATCAAATCACCAGGTTGTGGCGCTGAGCTCTGCTCTCGGGGACAGCGCCAGGACCCGAGGGAACGGCACGGAGCTGGGACAGGGGAGGCTGAGGCTGGGTTTTTAGGGAAAGGTTCTGCACCCAGAGGTGGTCGGGCACTGGGACAGGCTGCCCTGCGGAAGAGCAAGGTGAGAAGGGAGCTGAAGTGAGGATAAAATGAGGCTGGCTCGAAAGGAGAGCTCTTCATCCCGCGTGTGGTGTGAGCTGGGACGGGCAATGCCTGGTTTGGCTCCTGAAGGGGAGGCTTTGCCCAGGCTTGGTGTTCTCTGTCCTGCTTCGTGCCTTGAAAAAACGAAGGCTGTCACAGGGGATTGCAGCCTTTTTGTCCCTTGCAGGGTGAGTTTAGTTGTTTGTGTGCTTCAGTGAGAAGCCCTTCTGAAAACGCAGATCTGGTGGGAGAGTCCCCGAACCGTTCCAGCGCAGGAAATGCGGCTGTTGCGTGGTTTTTTTTTTTGTCGCCTTAATTGCATTAAGGTACGCAGGAAATTCCAGAAAGCCTCAAAACAAAAGAATGGATTTATCAGAATCTCTTGGAGCCGCCGGAGCCTCATTTGGAGGTGAAAAATCAGGAGTTTTCCCTACTTCTCGATCATGTTGGAGATACCGAAGGGCAGCTTCACCTTTGGTAAGAGTGAGAGGAGACTGCAGAGGCAGCTTTGTTCCTCTTCGGTTTCCGTGTTCAAAGGGAAACAATTTCCCAGGTTTTTCCTGGGCGTGCTTTTCCCACAGAAGTGGTTTTGGTCTTTTCCTTCTTCTCCTGCCCCCAGGTGGGTGGGGATCCTCAGAGGAGTCCCGAAAGCATCCTACCCCGGGGCGCCGCGAGCAGAAGCCCCCCGTCAGATGGTTTCCATCAATTGAAGCAGGCGAGCGGAAGGCCAACCTTCAGCCCTGCTTCGTTAACAACACGCTAACGAGGTCACAGCCTTGAGTGATGTCCAGGTCAGGGTCTGGCACCCGCAGCTGCAGAGCCCGGCTCCTGTCGGGGCAGACCCGAAGGCTCCCGGTCGGGCTCCCCCAGCCCCGCGGCTGCCGTCTGCAGTAAGGCTTTGAGTTCTCCTGGGATTTCCCCTTTTTTTAAAGATGAAACGGGGCTGTTTCACGTAACCTTCACACAGTATTGGATTTTTACCTTTTTGGCGTTCCTATTTCTCCGTAGCGTTTGCAGCCGGTTGTCAGACACGGGCAGAGCACGGTGAATGAGCTGACGTGGACGTGTTTAATTGCCGAGCGTTTCACGACTTCAGAGATGTCTGAACAAGCATTTCTCACATCAACAGTCTGAAAGCAGGATTTAGCTAAACCAGGATTTTAGCTTGTGGTTTGAATGGAAGAATCACAGAATTGTGGGGGCTGGAAAGGACCTCAAGAGATCATCGGGTCCAAGGGGTCTTTAGTTTTTTTGCCTCTGTCAGTTTGATTTGTATTTTTGCTTTTTGGTAGGCAGAAAAAAAAAAATTATCTTTAGCATACGTTGTTAAAAACGTCAGCTTTGGTTTCTGGGAGGTAGACAAATAAACCAGCTTGAAGTCAGAGCTCAAGCTGTCCCGTTAAAAGGTGCGTGAGGATGAAGCTGTGTACAGAAGGCTGCGTGTTATGTTGCCTTATTTTTTTTTTTTTAAGTTCTTGCAAAAAAAAAAAAGCGTTAACTGTTGTGTGAATCTCGAGCCGAAGGACGGATGGGCTCCTGCCATCCCTGCTGTTTAATGTAGGCTTCCTTAAAAACCCTAAGAAGCTTTGCTCTCCTCGCGGGGCTTTCGGATGTCTCCTAATGAGAAATGTCAACAAGTGAACTCGGAGCATCTTCTGCTGCAGAAAGGGAGATGTAATTCTGTTTTTTTTTTTCTTTTGCTATACCATTTCTCCATGTACCTGAGGACCCAAAACAGGCCCTGTGCTTCACACCACAGGGGCGGTGCTTCGGCAGGTGAAGATGATGAAGGATGGGGCATCAGTGGAAGAAGAGGGAAGACAGCATCGTTTGTGTGGTTGTTTTTTTGTTTTGTTTTGTTTTTTAATCCATTTTTAAGTAGAGCTGTGCACCTCGATTCCATCCTGTTTCTGTGACGGGTTTTGAGTGCTTCTTTTTTTTTTTTTTTTCCCCGTGGAGCTGCCACACAGAAGGTGAATTTAGACGAAATCTTGGTTGCTCGCCAGCCCCAGAACTTAGGTGTCGCAGCCGTGCCTGCTCTCCCCGACAGCCAAGTTCCTCCCGGTATTAGTGGCTCCTTGCTCTGCTTTTCGTGCAGTCGGTGTTCTTCCAGACAAATTTGAATTTCCAAGGAAGTGAAACTGTAAAAAACCTGTCAGCGAAGCTCGTCGCTTTTGGGTGGGTGGCAGGAAGAGCTCCGTCGTGCTCTGCCATATGTTAGTGCTAACTTCAGGCTGGTTTTAGGATTACAAAGCGGTGATCCCCGTGGCCTGGCGTGACCGGGACCCCAGGAGGATGGTGTGGCGGTGGTACGGGTATACGGGACACCCCTTAATGTCCCCAGCCCCGAGGATGCTGCTGGGGCTGCCCCATGGATGGAGCCCACCCCAAGCCTCCTGGGGCTGCTCTCGCTTGTCTCCTGCAACAGTTTTTGGCTTTCAGATCGTGCCCAGCACCTCTCTGCACGTCCCCGCTGGACCACGGGCACCATAACCCGCAGCAGGGCACGCGGCGAGCCCTGGGTGGCCAAGGAGAGCAGGTCAGGTACTGCCAAGCACTGCAGGTAACTTATAAATGAATTTATAAACGCCATTACTTCGTGGAGGCGAGGGAGATCCCAATACCAGCAGCAGCAAACTGGTGCTTCGCAGTAAACAAAGCCTTTTGCAGGGAAGATCTGGGAGTAAGTAGAAAGGATTATTTTTAAGCTCCAAGCTTTGCATGTCTGGAGATTTTATTTTTTTTTCTTTAACATTAAATAGGTTTAGAACAGAAAATCTTGCCTGGTATGTAATGCTTCCCAAACCCTTGGCAGATGGGTAGCTGTGTTTCCAAACATCAAACGTTTCAGCTGTTTAATGCCTGTTTTTAAGCATGAACAGCGCACTCGGAGAATGTTCATATTAAAGCCTGCTGAGAATTAGGCTTTTAAAAGAGGCATTTTTAATATTTTATCATGCGAAGTGACGAATTACGGAAAACAATGCGAGGCTCGGGCTCCTTTGCGCAGCACGCAGAGCAGCAGCGCGTTGGGGACGGGGGGAGCTGAATTATGCAAAAATTGCCCTGCGCGCACGCGTGTGTAACCTCGAGTGTCAGAGCTGGAACATTTGGTGGTGGGAATGGGATCGACGCCTGGCTGGGAGGTGAGAAGAAGCAGGATTTTGTGTTGAATTCAGATGCTCTCTTCACTGGTCAGTGGGCTGTTTCCAGCAGGTGCCCCCACGGTGCTTTCCCGGTGCTGCCTGAGGTCTGTTAGAGCTCCGGGCAGGAGGGGACGGATCCCTGGTGGTGTGACGTGGGGCATGTTGGCCACAAGGCACGTCTGGTTCTTAAACTTGTATTTGAACTGTGCCTAGAAGTAAATATTTGGTGACTGATATCGTAGGGAAGCCTTACGGATACAGGAGGTGAGTTTGCTCTGAGACTTCTGAGGCAGGTGGGGCTTGGAGCTGAGAATCAAACACCAGCAGCGAACGCGATCTTGTGGCCAAAGGGTTCTGCAGAGCCCTGAGTTTTCTTAGAAAGCCGGCTCTTGGCATCGGTGTTCAGCAGCAGTGTTCTTGGGATACGTGGGCTGTAAAATTTATAGAGTAATAGATATGCAAATGTGCTGCCACGACTCTGAAGGCTGTGCAGTAATGCAGAATTGTGACATGTTTTCAGCTGTTTGCAAAAATTGGCTTTCTTGCAAGAGTGAGATTTATCAGGTTCTCACCTTTTAAAAAACAGAATTCTCAATCTCTTACCTAAAGACATTTTTTTTTTCTATTTTATGGTATTGGTGGCTTGGGAAAATGAAAGCTGAAAGCAGCATTTGGGGTTAGCTTACAGGTCACTCACAGCAGCAGCAGCTTCCCGAAGGCTGTTTCTGGTTTTCAGAAGACCCGAGGTGGTGCTGCACTTCTCTGACACTTAATTGCTTCGTCTCCTGCCCTGTGTGCATCGTATCAGGGGTCAGACGTTGGGCTGAGCAGTGCCTGGAAGCCCCAGGTGTCCGAGCCCTGGAACAACCCTCTTTGCTCTTGGTGTTTGCTGGGGCATGGCTCTGTGATGGCAGAGCAGAACGCCAGGGATCTTGACCTTAGGGACTCTCAGCCAAGCACTCTGGCCTTGCCTTAAATCCCACAGAACAGTTGTTAAACCTTTGTAAAGGAAAGAAATGGTACTATCAGTCCCCCCCTCTGTTTTTTTTATACATGTAAATATTTGCGTTTTCTCTGACACGGGTTATAGGGCTTGCGGTTTACACACAGTACAAAATACTTGGGGTGAAATCCCAGGTGCACAGCTCACCGAATTTATTTGGAGGCGTATGCTCTAACAGGTGAGCTTAATCCTCATTGGGACTGCTGCTTTAAAACGAGCACCCGTCGTAAATACCCTGTGGTAAAATGTTTTGCTCGAAAGAAAAAATACTGACCAGTGAAACTTAACTTTATCCAAGCAACTACAATTGAAGCTGCTCCTGCTGGTTTCGGCCTTGCATTCGGTTTCCATGAGTGTAAATGGAGGAGGTTATCTCGCTGAGGGGCGATACGTGGTGTTTTAATACACGTGGGGCTGGCACCAAGTTCTGCCTGCGTGCCAGGGAGTCGCGAGTCTTGGGTCTGTTATTGTTCTCCACTTCTCCTGTAAGATGCAAGCTTTCTTTATAAAATGTTGCAGTGTTTAAAATATATATATATATATATATATGTATTATATATATCTATACACATGTATGTGTGTGTGTATATATGTATATAATGTCACTTGGTGTGACTTCTGGCACTGCCCTCCTCCCGTTCCAGCAGCCTGACCAGCGCACTGCCCCCACACAGGCATTGCCCAAAGTGGCAGGGCTCCTCGCAGCCTGCAGCAGGCTTTCTTATTTTCCAGCCTTTGCTTTTAAAGCAAACAAACCCGAGTGTGGTGTGTGGGGCCGCAGACGGTGCTGGGTTTGCAGCCGGGTGCGGGCTGAGTGCTTCTGGCATCTTCAGCTGAGCCCCGCTGGGTGCTGCGGCTCCCACCCGGGTCCTCTCCCTGCCTCCGAGTGCCCTCTGCTGGAGCTCGCTCCCCTCTCTGTGGTGACAGGTTTGTCCCAGGGCTGCAGGGGTTCTGGCGTGAGGTTTGGCACAACTTGTGTGTTCCTTGCTGCTCGTCACAAAAAACAAACAAACAAACAAACAAAAAAAACAACAACAAAAAAAACCCTGGGGGTCCGAGTGCGGGTCAGTCTCCTGCTGTTGGTGATCATTTCTCTCGGGGCTCGCTGTAAAAACGTCCGCTGTAAAAAGCTGCAGGCCTGGTGTTTGCCTTGGGGTGGAGAGAGGGTCTGTACCGAGTCCCGGGCACGGCAGGTGAGCCTGCGGGGCATGGGAGCGGGATGCCGTGAATGCTGCATGGCTTTGAGCCCGAAGGGTGTCCTCTGTTTGCCAAACCAAGCTCGATCCTGCTGCGATTCCATGCCCAGGGACGGGCAGACCCGTCTGCGTTTCGCCAGCTTACTGGGGAACTGTCTCCAAAATCACTTAGTTTGCCCCCGTTTCTTGTGACCCTACCTATCGAGTGCCCGCCTTGTGGGACAGGAGCACCCCGAAATGGGGGCTTTGTTCTTGCTCTAAATATCTGCCTTGCGCTACGGGAGGAGTAAGTGTGGGGACTGAAGGCCAGCACCCCGCAGCGACCGCCTTGCTGGCGCACATCAGGGGCTTTGTGCAGCCTGCGGGTGTGCATGGGGTCTGTGCCGGGCTGCTTCCCCTTCCCGTGCAGCCAAAATTCCTGTCAGCAGGAGCCGAGTTGGGCAAGGCCAAACGTTGGGCAAAAATCCGGACGGAAAGGAAGCGTTGGTTTCCCCGAGTGGCAGGGCGTTCGTGCAGCTCGGTCGCGCGCGTTAGGAATTCCGTGTCCGCCGTGAGTATTTCCTGAATATCAACACCGTCCTCACGCTGAGCAGCTAACTGGGTGCTGTCGCTGTAGCCACCTGATTTAAATCGAAAAACACTCTTCGTGAAGGACAGGCGTCGGCTGTGCTCCCCTCTCCCCCTGCCTCTGTCCTGCCCCGAGCCCTGCTGCTGCCCTCAGGGGACGACCGAGGAACGGGGGCAGCGCCAGTGCCCAGCACCCGGTGCTGGGTCAGCACGGAACCAGGCAGCTCCTGGGATTTTAGTGGTGTTTTAGAGAGGGGTTGGTGTCGCTGGCTGGGCTCGGGGATAGCTCTGCTGGGTGTAGAGAACCAGGAGCGCGCAAATCCGAATCGCCCGTTTGGCTGCAGACCTTGGGCCTTTCGTTAAACGTCTCAGCTGTGCTGGTTGCTCCTTAAATGTTGCAGTGGGACACGAGGCAATGGATTTGTACAGGCAGAACCTTCCGAATGGCCACGACGTGGGCAGAAAGGTAACCTCTGCTGTGCTGCGGCCCTCCTTGCTCAAGCCATGGCTGCGGAGCGGCTCGGTTTGTGCCGTGGCAGAGTTTTGCTCAAGGAGAGCTGGGCGCCTCTTGCGTAGTTTGGATCGAAGAGAAGGAATCTGCATGCGAGGGAGCTGTGAGAAATGGACAAAAAATGAGGGAGGCAGGGAAGAACCAGCCTCCTTAGGAGAGGGGACTTTGGGGAGCGCTGGGTCGTATCCCCTGGGAGAGGCAGCATCTGCCTGCCCCATCCTCAGCAGTCTCCTGGACAGCCGTGTCAGTGCTTTCTCCTGGTAAAAACGTTTTTTTTTTTTCCTTATCTGAGAGTTGTTCCTCTATGCCGAGGATGCACGACCTGGGAGGTCTCGCCTCGCTTCTCGAAGGCGCTGCGGCGAGCGATTAAATAATAAAAATGAAGCTCTTGGGGAGACCGAGGGAAGGCTTTCTGGCGTGGAAGTGCCGGGCACTATTTAAACATCGATGTTGTGCGTGGAGTGCTGCTCGTCTGCTGTAACCTGGCTGTAGGGAAAATACACGTGGTGCTTTGCCTTTGTTTGCTGCAATTTGTAAATAAGTGCCAAGAAAATGAGGATTTGGTTGTAAAGATGTTTTCAAGGCCACGTATGTATTCTTTCTAAGGAGAATCGGGGCAGACAAGCTGACAATTTAATGGTGCATGATGCACTAATAAAAACGTCTGTGTGGTTGCCTTTAATCCTTTAAAGGAGAGAAAAGAAACACAGCGGTTATCAGCATTCAAAAGGCAAGATGCAGGCTTAAATGTATGCAAAGCCTTGGAGAGGGACTGGAGAAATGTACTGACTGTGTTGCAGAAAGCTTCTGACAGGCGCATCGTATCTTTGAAAGTAAGATTTGAATTATTAGAGCTGCCTTTGTTTATTAAATTGAGCCTCCAGTGAGAGGATTATAGGAAGAAACACTGAGCCAGCTCAAGTTGCATTGGCATAAATTTTAATGGGTGATAAAATTTACTTCATTGAGCTAATTCAGTGAGAAAATTCAAATAGATTTTTAAAAAATAATCCAGGTGTGCATTAGGTACCTTAAAAAAAAAAAAAAAAAAAGGACTTCAAATGCACAAATAAGCCTCCTTTTGTGGAATCCAGTGTGCTTTTAGCGGAGGGTAATCCTTTTAAGACAAGACTACTTCAAGGCGAGCTCCAACAGAAGAGGTTTTGTTTAATTTTAAATTGGGAATGCAAGGGAAGGAGGCAGGAGGGCTAATAGGAGCATAATTATACATGCTACTGCCAAGTTGAGGAAGGGCAGAGACCATTAAAATGCCATTTTAGGAGTTAATTATACGGTGGGTCAAGTTGATGCTGGCGTCCCGAGTTCTGTTTAATCCACGTGTATCTGGTGTGTTGAGGATGTTGCCTCCGCGCACCTAATTCCTATTTCGAGAAACTTTTGGTTACGAAACGCCGTCAGAAACCTTCCAGCCTCCGCAGGCTTTGTGCCCGTTGGCCTTGATTAGGAAATATGCAAAAGCAATAAGGGAGATGGAAAAACCTCGGCGAATATTTTGGGGCCGGCACACATGCCATAAATAAAGCGTTGCGGTGGAATTTGGTTAGTTAAATCTTTCCTGAAGCTCATTTAATAATTCCAGAGCCTCTGCTACTGCTCCGACGTAGCCGGCTGTAATTTGTTTCAAGGTTAGGCTTTGCCTTGTGCTTTATTAGCTTTTCAGTTTATGTTCTTCCACTCGTGCAGTTCCTCAAGTGAAACTACATAATGGGGTAGCTAAAAGTGAGCTCCTTTAAATATGGGCTTTAAATTGGAATTCTTCGGGAACGTCTAATGAAAGCTCTGCATGAGGCAGATGCCGGGATTTGCTCTTCAATTGGTGAGATTGTGGTGGGGAGAGCAGATTAGGCTCCTTCGCCGCTGCCTGGAGGAAGTGACATTTATGCTCTTGATCCTTCAGTGATTCTGCATGTCAAGAGCTGAGCCTTGAAATTCGTCAGCAGTGCTGTCTTAAGAGCAGACAGGACTGAGTAAGAGGATTTCTACAGATAGAGGGGAAGGAATTCAACTCCAGTGGCTGCTGCAGATCCTTAAGTACTCCAATTTTTTTTTTTTCCTCTCTCCACATCTCCCCTGTAGGAAATCGCAGAGGGAAATCTCGCTGGGTCGCCCGCCGATGTATTTTTGAAGCTGAAACACCCGAGCCGCGTTAGAATTCGGAGATCTCCCTTTGCTTAAGGTAAGCAAGGAGCAGATCCCCTGCTTCGAATACCCAAACTGGGGCTGAGTTTGGGGGGGCTGCGACGTGCTGGCGCTGCCCAAATAACGCTCGTCCAGCTGCGAGCTGAGCTGCCAGCCGTGTTCACAGAAGGTGCCGGCTGGAAAATCTCCTCTGCGGGGGCTTTTATCAGCCCTGTGTGGCCGGTAAGTGAGCCCGTGGTGAAAGGTGCCTGGCTCGGGGGGCCGTGGTGCTGGGGGGGCCGTGGGGAGCTGCGGTTCTGTTGCCAGGGGATGCGCGGAGCGTGCCAGTGTGCGCAGATAGCGCCGGGAGATCATTCCAGGGGAAGATTATTCCGGAGGAGGCGGCGTGTGAGACCAGGTCTGCGTGCTGTTAGCCTGGCTGCTTGCTTTTGCGTGAGAAAGCTGTTAATTGCTTGATTTTGGGTGCCATGCAATTAGCTGCCCCGTGAGCTCGAGGTCTGTGGCGTGGAAGAGGCAGGGGTTTAACCTGTTGTACGTGTGGGGAGGATTTAGGGTGCTGGATAAAGCACAGACGTTGAACTGGGGCTTGGCTTTCCACGACGCTCTGATTTTCCAGAAGCAAAAGTTTCTCCTCGTGGTAAATACAGTGATTTATTTCTTTTTGGTCTTCGACAGTTTCTCTGCTAGTCGTGGTACATCTCGCTGTGCACGAGTTTAGGAAATCTGATTCCAAAGGAGAGGAGCCCGAACTGGAGGCTCGCAAAGCTTCCCAGGGCTTCCAGCATGCCTCCTGTGTCACAGCTGAAAGATAAAAGCCCTTTCGGAGCTGCTACACCAGAAAAGTGGTTTCAAAGCATTTCAAGATGATTAAAGGAAACTTTAAACTTCTGCCCGATAATTAATACATGCTGCTCTCATGTGCTTAATCGGTGCTGGGTGAGTTCTGGTTTTCTGAGCCTTGCAGCTGAATTCAGCCTGGGGTGTGCTCGCCGGGATCCTGCTGGGGTTTGAGCCCGGTGTGTAAGCACCCAGCCCGTGCTGGCATACGGGATCTGCCCTTTGGGATATGTGGTGCAGCAGGACGGTCTCGAGCCCGGAGTGCTTTAAATTCTCCACTTACTTTTAAACGAGCGGAAAGGAGCATTTAGCAATTCAAATAGTCTGGAGTAGCAAATGAATTTTAACTGGGCAGACAGACTTGTGTGGAAATTAAGGCAGTGTTTGCAAAATAAAAAGCATCCATTTTGTGTTTCTGTGCTGTGCTTCTTTCTCCGTGCAGCTGGAGTGGAAAACAAATGCTCTGAATCCCTTGTGGAGGTTTTATCGGTTGCTCAGAACCTTCCCTCTTCCACCAGCTCGTGTATTCTGCAAGTATGCTCCTGAATTGTTTGACTTGTCAAACTCATCATCCTGCCCAGACTTTTTCAAGCTTAACTGATCGTAGAGTATGCTTTTTATTAACATCGAGGCAATAGAATCTGAGAGAATACTCCCATTGAGTTGGGGAGTGGAGTTTTGCTGCCAGGTTTTAAATATATGTTCTCTTAAACTTGCTTGGCAATCTGCTTATGCGAGCATCATGAGTCTTTATATTTGAAATGATTTTTTTTTTTTTTTGAAAAGTAGTGATGAAAGTAGTTGGAGATCTGAATTGCGGGGGATGGATGAAATTAAGCAGCAGGCGCAGTGATGACAATCTACAAAGCTTTAATGTGTTAATGTAGCCTAGGCATTATACATATTTAGAAGCAGACTAGATTGAATCCTGGAGAAAACGCCGAGGTATTCGGAGACTCCTGTCTTGATCGTGTTTTCCTGTAAGTGATGGATGGTACGAAACAGTGTTTTGAAGGAGATGCTAAAAATTATTTTGCTGCTGCTAGAACTGTATCGGATATTAATTGCCCCCAAGTTAGTTTTTTTTTTTTTTTTTTAAAAATACCGGGGAGGGCGGTGGATACAAGAACGATGTTTGTAAAATTTCCCAGCCCCGCGTAGACCTTATTTTGCTGTCATGAATTATTTAGTGTTTCAAGTCTGCTGTAGTGCTGTATTTAATATGTTTTAAATGACATTGAATCAGTTAATACGATGGAGGAGAAGATCTGGGCGGACTGATAATTAATCTGCCAGGGGGAACAGCAGAAGAGAAGCTGTTGACATAGACTGAACAGTTTATTTTATACAAACAAGGAGCATTTTAGCATCCACTAAAAGGGTATTTTGATCGACCCGGACGGAGCAGCTTCGTGGAGCCGGTGTCTCCACTCCGGCACGGTGCCGTGACCCTGGCTGGAGCCTCTGGATGCACAGCAATATAAAGTAATAATTTATAGGCTCTCAGTGGGGTTGTAAGTGAATAAAGAGTGAATGCATTGAATTTCTGGATGAAAAAAGAGTCCGTAGCATCCAGAAGAAAATAGCTCGGTATTGTAGACCTATTAATTATGTTCCAGTATCGAACAGCTGTTGGACAGAAGCACCGGGAGGAAATTCTGTTCCTGGCAGTCAGGCGCATGGGTGCATGCGGGTACAACTTGGAAAGGAAACTTCTTACAACGCTGCTGAAAGTGGAGTGTTCTGCCTGCACGTTTGCTCCCCTCCTTCGCTGCCAGAGGCACCTGGGGCAGGACTAGAAGCACAGAGCTGGAAGGGACCCACCAGGATCACCGAGTCCAACTCCTGGCTCCACGCAGGACCACCCAAAAATCAAACCGTGTGTCTGAGAGCGTTGCCCAAAGGCTCCTTGAGCTCCAGCAGCTCGGTGCCGTGACCACGTCCCTGGGGAGCCTGTCCAGTGCCCGACCACCTCTGGGTGCAGAACCTTTCCCTGACACCAGGCTGAGCCGCGTGCTGCCTGCCCCCTCCGTGCTGCTCCTGCCTTCTGCTTGGGCGTTAGTCTGCCTCGGAGCAGCTCCAGGTAAACCACGTCCTTTCGATGCAGCTGGGACTTCCTAGATGACTTTTGCAGGCAGATGCCCTTCAGTGAAGTCTTTTCTTCTTGATGGCCTCAGTTAATGTTTCCAGAGCTAGTTGTTAGATCGGCTTTTTCTGTAGTAGTTCTCTGACGGTCTCGTGCTCTACTTGCGCTTCGGTGGTAACCCCTTGGCTGTAGCCATTAGGATGAAGTCCTCCTGGTTTGTTTGATTTATCGTCCGTTTCAAATACCTGAGTCTGCGCGTCTGTAGCACGCCTACTGAAGTTTAAAACCAGCTCAGTGGGACGGCGATGGCCTTTAGATTATGGAGGAGATTTTGGCTTTCGTTTATTACTCCTGCCTTGTGTTAATTAAGACTTCAGCTGATTTTTAACAAGCAACACGTGCAAAAAAAACCGTTTCAGAAGGCTCTTCTGAGCTTTGCCACTCAACCAGCACATCAGTCCTGTGCCTGTCCCGGTGCTGCCCCTCGCCTGCTGGAAGGAGATGGCTGCAGCCCCGTGGCTGCTCCTCCAGTGACCCCGTTCCCTCGCTGGAAATTGATGCTTGAGCTGTCCCTTCCTCCTCCTCCCTCCACCATCGTGGTAGACACTGGGTTGGTTCATCGACAGGCACTTCCCCAGCGAGCTGTTTTTTGGGAAGGACCAGCTTCTGCCTGGAAGTCTCCTCGAGCTCGGTTTTGGGCTGTTTCCCTGCGGAGGTGAGGCAGGCAGAGTTTCAGGGGCCGTGTCCAAGCACACGTTTCTGTAGCTGCCCTGGAAATGTCACATCACCGTATTTTGTCATCCTAATGTGGGGATTTGTTTCTCCATGCAGATGGTAAAAAGGTGGTTTGGTTAACTTGTACCTACTTGAAATAAGCAACTAAACGTGTCTTAAACCACTCATTTGTGAGGCCAGAGCATGTTGCTGGTGGGTAAGTGGTGACGTCGAATAAACCCAAAACCACCAAGGACCCAGGGAGGTGTCTGCAACTAAGGCACAGCCAGACAAAATGTTGAACTGTCCTGCTCTTAGAGCCTGCAAGTAATCTGCCTTTGCACATCTCAAAACTAGGAAGCATGGAAAAGAAAGTGCTGACCAGTTGCTCCCTGGAAAACCTGCCTCAGGAAGGATTTTCTTGTAAATTCAGTGTTTCTCTTCTGAATTCTCCATTGTGCTTTTATCTTGCCAACTTGGCCCATAGGATAATACACACCTGACGGACACTGGCATGATGTCAGGCGCACGCTGGCCTTTCCCTACCCAGGTGGGCACGGTTACACGCTGCACCCAGAGTATTCTTTGTACCTGGTCATCAGAAAAAGGTCTGCCACTGCAGTCAAAACTGCCCTTTCACCCGCCAAGAGTATAGCTGATTTTTTAAATTTCTTTTTGGAGAAATGCAGCTGGCAGAAGAGGTAAAAACCCCTCAGTAGTGCAGTGCCACTAATTACTACTGCTGTGAAACCTGCAACAAAACAGCCTTTGGGCTGCCTGGCACTCGGGATTCATCAGCCCTTGGTTACCTTTGAGGCATCTCAGAGCTCTGTAAGCAGCATTTCCGTGGCAAGGGTTAGATTTAATGGAACAAAAGGAGCTAAGTGGAGTAGCAAAAGGGAAAATAAGTTTTGTTTGTGTGCAGTGACGATCCTATCAGAGCCAATTCCCTGCTGCCCCCCTCCAGCAGCACCCAAGGGTGAGCGAGCGGTGTTTTTTTGCCTGGGACTTTGTGGGCACCTTCACCTGGCTGTGAGGACCTTGGCACGTCCCCAGGTGCTGGTAATGGGGAAGGAGGGAGCTCATCCATCTGTCTTCTGGCCAAGTGCACATTAAAGTCGACAAGAGCGGTGGCCTGACTTCCTGGCACTCCGAGGAAATGCTCTTGACGGAGGGTATCTTAGTAATTTGTTGCGTTATGAGGTTTCCATTAGTGCCAACTAATTACACGGACCACGTTGGGTTGGAGTCGCAATTACATTGACCGACGTACAATAATTAGCTTTAATACATGTTTCCGTGTGTAGGAGACGTTTAATTGCTTGCCGTTTTTTGACGGAGATATTGCTGTTTTCTGTAATTGGGTTTCCCCTTTCTGCGAGTGCCCGTTTGGAGCTAGCAGCCCCTCCGGCAGGAAGACGCGGCCACCGCCGACTGCCTCACACGATGGATGTGGCATCAGCATTCTGGCAGCTTTGCTAATGGCACTCGGTACGTCTTGCAAGCAAACACTTTGTCTTTGTGTCCGTCTAACAACGTTAGGCCTTGAGCAGGTTTCCCGTAACGCAGCACTAGCTCCAGCCAAAACCGAAATGGTTTCGGATCAAACCCGTTGGTCTGTGGTTCTGCTGCTTGGTTTTTATGTGCAAGCGTGTGTACACGTGGGCAGCCCCACGACACGCCTCCCCGTTAACAGATTTGGTCTGGATGCCCGTGTTTTGCACGGCCGGCGTGCCCTCTGCCTCGTGCCGTGTCGGCGATGCCGCAGGCAGAGGTGAGCAGTGGTGGCAGCTTTTGTGCCTTGCTCTGAATCTTCCAGGCAGCAGCTTTTCCAAAAATCATCCCTGGTCCTAAGAAAGGGGCGAGTCAAACCCACTCTTTCCATTACTAGTAAATGCTTATCATGCTCCTGTGCATATGTCTGTATGCACAGATTAGTGAGAGCTTATTGTTTTGCTTAAAATGTTTACTTTGAAAATTCCTTTTATTTAAATTTTTAGTAAAGCCGCTCGCACACGAATGTGGTGAATCGTTTCAGCTCGTCTGTATGCAGCCTGTTCCCGCAGCGCATATTGCTGAATGCGTTCAGCATAAAAAGTATAATCAGCGAAACTATTGTTAAGGTCTAATTGCGAGCTGGATCGTTGCATGTTTGCAGATTTTTTTTTGGCAACGCCGTCGCCGGTTGCTCATTAAAAGAACACTTGTGCGAAGATTGTGCTTGCAGTGCTACATTTGTCAATGGCAATCTAGCATTAATAGTACGAACTTTTAAAAATAACTGATGCAACAATAAATCCCCGACAAATACCAAATACATACTAAGTAAGTGTTGTAAAGTTTCAGACAATGCTGCGAAGTGCTCTGCTAATAAACCGTTTTTACAGTGGCGTGGTGGGTTCTGTTCGTGGGGTGATTTAACAGTCTTCGTCTCCACAGCGCTTTTGCCTGCAGCAATGTTACATGGTCAGGATTAATGATTAGGGGTAGTATCGTCGTCAGTCTCAGCACATTTTTCTTAATTTATTTTCATTAGATTAATGGCCTCATCGTGGGATAGACATAACTTGTCTATAAAGCAATCGTATTTGTATATAGATGGATAAAGCTCTCCTCCCTCTGCGGCCGTTCTCCTTGCGGCTCCACGTGTCCAGCGTTACCACCTTGCACCTTGGCTAGCAGGGAACTGGGATAAACTGGTGTTAGGTGCGCTGACTTCCACTGTGTCCATCTTCCCAAGCACCAAAGTCTTCTGTTCTTTGGTAAGAGTAAGGCTTTGAGGCCAGCTCAGCCTGTTTCTAAATACTCTCCTCAGGTTCTCCTCATTTTGGAGCTCAGTTCAATGTCTGAACCACGAAGATGTTCATAAAAGCTCTAGGAGCGAACCTGTTGAGTGAATTTCCATTAAGTGGAGATTTCCTGAAGCTTGTTGAAAGCAGGTTTACCTAAAGTAAGCAGTTGTACTTTCTTATGTTTTTGTTAAGGATATTTTTATTTTGGCAAACGTTCTTCCTCCAAAGAGGCAGAGCTGTTCAAATCTCGAAACGCTTGCAATCTGTCTGCTACCTACCTGCAGAATAGGACTTGTAGGCTGCGTTTCTGTAACTTGCGGTGTTCTGGGAGGCAGCTAACAGTGCTGGTTGTTGCTGTGCATCGGGAGTCAGCATAAGAGGCGGTGTAGTTCAAGGGTTGATATCTTTCCTCAAATCTGTGCAGCAAAAACATATTTGTGCTAAAATAAGAATTGGTAGTAAGGGTGGAGTTTGTGTTTAGATGTGCAGTTCAGGAATTTCTGCTGCAAAGTGTGCTCCCTGCTTCAACAATAAAAAGTCTTCTGTGGAATCTAAAATCAAAATATTTCAGATTGATAGGTTTAATTCAGATTAAGGTTCAATTTCTGTCATTGTCTCTTCCTCCTTGCTTCCTCCCTTGTGACCTTGCATTTTTCATGGTGTAGAACAGACCGGGTAGAGAGGAGGAGAAAAGGTGAGGAAAGAGCTTGTTGCGTAACCCATTGCTTGTGCCTTTGCTTCAGTATGTTCTGCTCAGCTTAAGCACTTGTTTTAACTTGTGCTTTTGCTGTGGGAGTGAATGAGAGAGTCACTGGGAGGCTCTGGAGAATATCCTCTGCGTGGGTTTTAGTTTCTGCCTCAGGGTCCTGGACAGCACTTCTTGCCATTGGAAAATGTGTGTTTTTGGAAAAAGAAAGCATTGCTTTAGTCGTATCTGATTTGCTGCAAGTTGTACTTGAAAGGTCAAGTGTGCTGGTCTGTAGCTAAGCACGTGAGTGTCCTTGGGACTGGGTTCATTTTCGGATGATTGAGAAAGCATTCTGGGTTTGTGGTTTCTTGCGTGTAAATTTTTGCATGTGCTGATCGCTTTGGAGATGCTTTGTAATGAGGGAATTCTGAATTAAATTGGACTTTCTTAATTTTTAAGCTTGTTCTTAAAGCTTCTTTAAGCCTGCTTTGCTTCTCCTCAAAATAGCAAACCTGATTGCATCCTTCCTGTTTATTCCTTCTTTCTTTGAAATGTTCCTTGCTGTTAAACTTGCGGTAGCAGTGCTGCCTACCTTTGCGGGGGAGAGGAAGAATTGCTCTTGTTGATGTTTCACAGCAGTTTATTTAAAATAGAAAAAAATCAACTCCTACGTCTGCAGAGCTGAAGTTGCTTTGGAAAAAAAAAACAACAGGTAAACCACACAACAATTTCTTCTAGCAACAGGAACAAACGCACGGAGTGGTGATGACTTAACCTGTTTTGGAAGAGAGAATACTTTTCTACCAGTTCTGACTCATTGTCCAAGCGCACTGTGTGTTTATACAAATCCTCATTCATACATCATTTATTGACACATAGCTGGTGCATGGTCCACGAGGCTCGGTCTGAGTCATGATCAAAGAGCACGCATCTACTGCAGGTCTTACCTTTCACCTGAGGCACTGGGGAGACAGGTGCAATTGGGGCCTTTTTGGAGGAGAACAGCTGAATATGAGAGATGCCTTTATCTGGCTTGTGTCATGTAAATAATTATTTTTTCTTGAATGAAATAACATAAAAATGTGACTGCGCTACAGGCTTGTGGTAAGCGTGTGCAATCCAGCAGTAAAACTGCATTGCTCCTGGCATCTATAGCAAAGCTCCCATAGGTTAATTTGTGTAAAATGAGACACGAGAAGAGAGTTAGAAGGAAAAAAAAAAGAAAAGTGGGGTGGGGAGGAGGTGCAGTGAGAAGTCAGGAACAGCCCCTGCAAGGCTGAAGTTGTGCGCGGTGGTCTGCTCCCATCACCGCGTCTCGCCGCGATCCCACTGAGTTTGGATTAACTCGAACAACAGCTTGCAGGCCAAAGTGGAGTCTACAGTAAATGGAGCTGAAGAGTCAAAGATTATAAAAAACAGAACAAAACAACAACAACAAAAAAATGCCGATTTCCTTGAGGGTTTGTTCTGTAACACAGCTCTTAAACTTAGCTGCCTGCTTGCCTGGGAGAAAGGAGAGCGCGTCGCTCGGTGCCGAGCCGCTCCCAGGGAAGCGGTGTTCTTGGCTGGTGGAGCTGGTCGTTTTCTCCTCTGCTCCGCCTTTTAAAGATAATGGATTTTAAAAAGCAGAGGAAATCGATGCCAGGTTCCAAGTCCTGCAGTGACTTGCGTGCCAGGTGATAATAGTGGGGTGGCTGCAAGGGTTTGGATGAGCACAAACGTAACCCAGAAGCATTATGTGCAAGCCTGTCTGACAGCCAGGTCGTGGGCTCAGCTAGTCTGGGACACTCAAGTGTTTCAGGAGGAGAGTTAAGAGAATTTGTTGACAGCAGCTGCTCGTGTGCTAAAATAGTTCAAAACCACGGTCGGTGCTGCGGGTATGGAACAACACCATGGCCCAGTCCCACTCCTCTGTGCAAAAATCCAGCTGGGAGCATCACCGGAGGGCCTGCAGCTCAAGTTAATCCCATCAAATGATGAGCCTGGAGAGGAAATGGAAACCATCGTGTAGCCTCAGACAGAAATCAGTCTGTGCTTGTTAGGATCAAGGTTATTCCCCTGCCAATAATGTCCCTTAGGACACGTGAAGTCTCTGACAGCATCTTTTGCTTAATAATGCAGCTAGACACGAGGGTCAACTCCAGGGTTTTTTCATGGGACCGATCCCAAGCAGAAAATCGGGAAGATGATGTTGTCAAGAGCAGTAAGTTTGGGTTGCAGCTCTCTGTTCTGCAGGGTACTTGTTAACTAGAGTTCAAAGAAATTTGAGTGCAACTTCTTAAATACCGAGTGTCTTGTTACAAGATTTTAATTTGGTGTATCACAACAGGAAGAGCAGCTAAAATCTATTTTGAGAAGTGGAGCCAAAGGTCTTTGGAGGCTCCCTCTGGATTAGCATTGACCATAAACACAAATTTGGAGCCGAGCACTGTCTCTTTGTAAACCTTCTCCTCTCTTGAATATAAGAAATTGCAGTCGGGATGTCTTCACCTCCCTAATTACTGAGGTGGAAGTGGGGAGGAACCTTGGTCACAGAGGCTGATGGATAACAACTCTTGTAAGCAGAGCTGCTGCGTACAGCCGGGATATCTGTGTAAGTTTATAATTTCTGGGGGTTTAAGAGCTGTGTTTATTGGGATGACTCAGCTGGTCCAGCACTCGGTGCGGAGAGCGGTGGGGTAAGGGAGGGACCGCGGGGAAGCTGCTGATCCCGAAGGGCAGACCGGGGCTGTGCGTGCAGGCCGGGAACTGCTCTTCCAGTTCACTTTGTCAAAAGCCTTTTCCTTCTAACGTGAGAATTGTACAAGCCGTGTCCTCTGATGTGAGTGGTGATGGTTTGGAGTGATTTCACCTGCCTGCGAGAAGTCCTTCAGCGTGTGGAGGACCCCTCATGGGGGTCCTTTGGTGGATATCTTTGGTGTTCCAGGGAATCCAGATGAAGTCAATTTTCTCTTATATTTTTTGGGAAGCTAAGACTTGCACAGTTTTCAGGATTGAGCTAGGAAAGGAAAACCTCCTTTGGAGAAAATCACTCCTCCGTGGGTGCACTCAATTTAATGGATGTGACATGCAGCAGCGATGTTTTAAAGATCGATGCTCCTTCTGGTGAAGCCTCACGGTCTCGAGGGGGCTGCAGGCTGAAAACTTGTTGGCGAGGTGCAGAGAGTTGCTCCAAGAACACGATGGCACTCAGGAACGGACTCTTCAGGCTGTCCTTTTACTTTTCTGCTTGTGACTCTTCCCTGTTGGCTCCTTGAGCCGATTTCCTTCTGGGTGGGAGCATCCCATCTGTGGAGTGCTTTAGGGCACGCTCCTGCTGCTTGCTGGATTTTACTTTTACTTTTTTTTTTTTGCCAAAGTACAAAAAGCAACTTTACAAGCTCCTACTTGAAGCTGTTAGACAAACTGAATAGAGCCATTAGTGTAACATCTATCCTCCATTAGCTAAACGTTTCTAAATGTTGTAGAGCACAGTGAAATATTAATTTTTTCTCTTACTTCAGTCCAATTATTACCACTTTACTAGGGAATGACACTGGGAAAAGGGAGTTTTTGCAGGGGAGGCATGGACACGCTGTTATGCCGCCTCTCCTAAGGACAAACCACTTACACTTGCTGAAGTCCCATTAGACGGGGATGAAATTAAATCAACTGCTCCAGGAAATGAGACAAACGTTCCATCAAAAAAAAAAAAATCTGTCCAACTGTAACAACTGGTTTTGATATTCACGCAGTGAAGCAGAGAGCGCTTGCAGAGACGTCGGATAGAGGAGACTTGGCCTTGAAGGGGCTCTCACAGACAACTCGGTCTTGCTTCTGCCCCCTTACTTGTGCCCTAGTATTCGAACTTGCCCCATAAAAGGACTCTTGCCCTTTCTCCTGCCCCCCTAATTTCCATTCCCAGCGAGTATTTGGTGGCTGAGCGTCCTTGTTTCCTGGGGAAGCTCCCAGCACAGCCCTGCCTTCCCTCACCCTACTGCCACCCGCATCCTGCTGCTGCGGTCCTGGTGCTGGGGCTGCTCCGTGGCCTGCATCCCCTTGCCCTTTTTGTCAAAAATCGCCCTTCTGAAGTTTAATTTGCACTGCTGTGTGACCCCCAGGTACCTTCAAAGCTCAAAAATAAAAAAAAAACAACAACAACAAAGCCGTTCTGTTTAACAGGACAACTTCTGTAATTGTGTATTTTTTTTTGGTCTGGAATAATTTGCATTTGTTGAATTTTTTCCTTTTCTAGGCCTCCCTCGTGGTTTCTTAATCATGTTTTCCTCTGTCCTTGTGGTGCTTTGCAGATGTGCTGCGTGGCGGCGAGGCCCACCCCGGTTAGTGAAGGCCTCGAGGAGAGCCGAGGGGCCCGCTCGGTGCTGGGCCCGCTCCGTGCTGGGTCCCTTGGTCCCCGCGGATCGGCCATGGCCTCGCAGGCTCCTTTGTGTCCGGTTACAGGCGTTCAGATCGTGGATGAAATGTCTCGGGGTGTATGGGAAGACCTCACGCATCCCGGCCCTGAGAATGTCAGGGTAGAACGCCTATAAAATGCGTATTTATTTTTCCAGCAGGGATGGGTGTACAAAGGTCACAAAAATGAGGAATTTGAAACCGCAGAAGAATTCTAACGTTGATATTTCCTGCTGTCTGTACGAAAATGGAGCCGGTTGATTGCTCCAGTTGGCAAAAGCCCTTTAAAGCAAGGCGAGGCCTTCCGGCCCGAGCTGGAAGCAGCCGGGCACCCGCGCCCCAGGCCGGGTCTGCGATCCCCAAACACAAACCCCAAGGTTTTACAGTTTTATCTCTCGCGGAGGAAAGCCTTCTTGATGGGTAGACTTAAAATTCTAGCAACCCACGTGGAATTTGAAAGCTATAAATCCTGCCAAGCCCGCGTTACGTTCTGGGTTGCGTGTGGAAGTCTGTACTAATAATTGTAGGTATGCACCCCAGTCCTGCTGGAAGCACAAACTGGAGGAATCTCAGAAATGTGTGTGTGTGTCGGATGTTTAACAGTAATCACTTTCTGTATTAAAAACAGAAATAAGCAGTTCACTGTTGTGGCTGTACAGAATAATTTGCAGCTGATGCAGTTTGCTATCAGGTAGCTTTCGGCGTGCTTTTATATCGTTTCTGATTTTATTCTGCCCTGCTTTTTCATCAGCTCTTCTAAGGAGCTGGAGTAGAAAGGATTAAAAATAAATAAGTAAAAGGCCGTCTCCATCGTATGCCGTATTACCTGCCTGTATGTAGTTGTGGGCTCTATCCTAAAAACCAGAATTCAAGTTACTGTAAAAGCTAGCTCTGCCTTTGTTGTGAACTTCAATAAAAACAGGATTTGTGTGTTATCTTGGTCTCCCTCGTATCCAGCCCCGCTGCCTCCTCCTAATCTCTGGCTTGCCAAATACGAAAAAATGTAGAAACGGAAGGTTTCCAAACACATTTGCCAGGGTTAATGCCAGAGTCTAAACATAAACTCTGCCGGGACAGGTTGTTATTGGGAGCAGCACTGGGTGGAAGGGGTGGGCTGAAAGAAGCCCAGAACCTCCTCCTGAAGGTGCTGCCTAGGGTCCCCAGCGCATGGTACGTGTGCTTTTGTCTTTTGAAAGTGGGATTTTTGGGAACAGGGACGTGCTTGTGCTGTGTTGCTTCGGCTCCTGTCGGGTGCTTGTGCCTGCTTGTGCTGGGTTGTATGTCTGCCTTGTTTCTATGTGAAAACCGGGAAAGTAGCAGTAAGTGATTGTAATCCCAGCTTCTAAGGCTTCCTGGGAAAATCCCTTTAATGAAGTTTGTCAGTGGCATTGCTTGTTGTTGTGCAGGTTGTTTGCTCTGGAAATACTTGGGGAAGCAGCACAATTTTGCTGAAACCTTTAATTCAGCAATCGGGTAACTGCCACCAGTGAGCGACTCCTTCCCAAAGAACCATCTGCACACAGCATCGGGGTTTGCTGAGCAATAAAAATGAGGCACTTTTAGACAGTTTCTCTGACTTAAAGCAAATTTTATTTATCTGCTATAAGCTATGTTGCTTCCTTAACGTCTGCTTTTTGCATAGTGAAAGAAGGAAGAGGGAACCTACCTGCATAATACGTAGGAATGTAACAGAGTGGTTTATGCCGATAACGAGCCGCAAACATTAGTGAAGCAGCAGGGTTTTGGGCTTGACAGGTGTTGAAGCCTCCAGGAGAGCACTTTGGGGTGGCACAAGGGGGATGCCAGCACATTTGCTCCCTGAAACCGGTGCTGGTCATGCTGTGCTTTGCAGACCCTGCGTGGCTGTGCTCGCTGGGAGGTGAGATCCCCTACAGAAGCTGCATGAGGCTTGCTGGTGATTACCAAGCAAGGTTGTGCTCTGCTGAGGGCATTGGACGAAGCCTTGAAGGTTCATCCGCTTAATATGAATCTCGTGTGATTTTTAGGGTCAGCTGTGCATCCTCCAAAGCATCGCACTTGCTCGTTTTTAAATGGTGGCAGTGTTCGAACTAGAAAGGCTCTTCTATTTTTACTTGAAGGCTGCATGCAAGCAGGCTTGCCAAATACATGCCAGATGTCTGAGCTGTACTTTGGAGCGCGCTTTGTATGGGATTCTTGTAGGCATTGTCATGAATTGGCAGCAGGAGCGCCAGCATCGCTGCTCTGTGGCTCTCCTGTTGTCGGTGGAGCGCTGTCGGGAAGGAAAACATGGGGCCGTAGTTCCTGCTGAAACCCGCGCTGCCTGTCGGGCTTGGAATGGCTGGGAGAAAACGATCACGTATTGAATCATTGGGATTTTCTAGCCGAAGCTATAAGGGGATCCTGGTAGGAACAAGTGGAAAGCACAAAGCAACTTGGGGCTTCCTGGCGGCAAGAAGGGTCTCCGGGGCTCTGGCAGGAGCTTGGCACAGGAGCGGCAGGCTTTCCTCGTCTGTTCGCGTTGAAAGGTCTGTCAGAACAGAACGTAGGAGCACAGTTTTCTGCAGAGAAGGAAATCTGTGCTGCTCTGGCTGCTCGGAGCTTAGGGCCATGATTTCTCAGTTCCTAGGAAGGCGCAGGAGGAGGGAGCCTGGCTGGGCTCTGCGCCGGGGGCTGCGTCGTGCAACGGGGTGGAGGAACCAAGCAGCATGTCGTGGCTGCTAACGCGTATGGAACTGCGTGAGACAGCTCCAAACGTCTCTGATAAGCCAGGAAAATGTGAAGTGGTAGTGAAAAATCTCATTTTGGTCCGAAGTTACGTATTTTTCCATTAATTTACAGGGGAAACACATCTGCTGACGAAAGCAGCAGCGGCGATGCTCTCCAACAGCAGCCTGGCGGCTCTTCGGGTCTGTCAGAGAGCGATGTTTCTGATGTTGCCCTCACTCCTCAAAAATGAGGAAAACAAAGCTTCAGGCTCGTGTTTTAGTTCGCTCAGTGAGTGTTTTCAGTAGAGACAGGTAAACAAGCGAGAGATCCGGATGGCTTCCCCAGCCACATCAGGGCAGCCACGCGTGACGTGCAGAGCTTGTCCTGAAGCAGGCGATGCCAGACCCAAGGGAGACGTGGCTTTTGTGTTTTGGTAAAGCTGCATCGCTAAGCAAAGGGGGTTTGCTATTTTTTAAGCATCGCTATATTTCTGAGTATTACTCTAAGCCCCAGACATGCTAAGAAGTATAACCTGGTGATGTGTGGCCGGGAGCTTTCTCCTGCGTTGTTGTATTCTGCACACCTTAAACACAATTTTTTAGTACAGTTCCTGAATCTGACCTAGAATTATGTTGGAAATCCTGTATTTGTGGCTTGAAAAGCAAGGCTTCTTCCTCTCAAAGACCAGTGATTTCAAGTTTAGTAATGGTAAGTTTTTGGCGTGTTCATAATCCACATTAAGTCACTTTTCAGTGGCAGACCTTAGGTGAAGTTGGTTTAAACACTGTGTTTCAGATTAGCTCTTACTGCAGATAATAAAAATGGCTATAAAAATGTTAGTCTTGACCCTGCTGATATTGGAAGATCCTTATTTTTGTAATAAATTCCCGTTCTGGCCTCCCTCCATGCTTTCTCCAGGTGCATATGCTTTGCTATCATGCCGTCAGAAGCGGAGCAGGAGCAGGAACCTGGGCTTTTTTGTCTTACCAGCCTCTAAGATGTACACGCAGAGTGTTGAGCTGCAGGAAGGATTTCTGAAGTAGCTACGTTCCGACTTCTTGGAGCTAAATAGACCCTGACTTAGTGGTTTATCCTCTCTCCAGCGGCACGATCAAAATTTAAATTACTGCTGGTGTACTGGATCGGTCCTTGCATTAAAGAAATTTGGCCTCACATCCTCGCTGTCGGGAAATGAGGTTACGGGAGTTGTGCCCTCCAGCAGGGAGCTGGGATCCCGGCCACGAGCTTCCCATTGCACCGGGTGGCCGTGGGGCGGTGGCGATGCCCAGGTGTTAGAGACAGCGTGGCTAAAAACACTAGAAAACTCTTTATACATTAACACTTTTTCATAATAATTCTGCCTAACAGAGAGCTTGCACACGGGTGCTGGGGCTGTGATGTGCTGGGAGGATCGCAGCTGTTAAACGTTCTGTGCCACGCCGCTTCCAAACAGCGCTTAAAATAACTTCTGGACAAAAATCACTTTTGTGCTCAGATGCTTTTAGTTTGGGAAAGGCAAACGGTTGCAGTGAACGCCGCGCTGCTGCTCCGTGACAGCAGCCACCAGCACTTCCATGACACACAGACGTGAGAAGTGCTGCGGGAGCCGGGCGGGCACGGGGTTTTACGGGCATTTAAAATTTTGCCGCTCTCCGTCTTCGGGATGCAACGTGTCTCTTTCTTACAAAGGCGGTGACAAATAGGAGCTGACATGGTAATGGGGTAGTTGCCAGCGCTGGTGATTAAATGTGACCGGTGTTGAGACGGCGGGACGGGAGTGATGGCTGCGTTGGAGAAGCCGGCGGCAGAGTTACCACAGAGGCTGGCCTTGGGGACAAAAACTGTGCTAATCAAGCCAGACTTGGTGCTCAGGTAAAAACACGTGGCTTGTTGATGTAAATAACTGGTGGAATTACACCCTCGTGAACCCTCCTTGCTACTCTTGGGCTGCTTGCAGCTGCGGGTTGAAGCAGTCTGCAGGCGTGGGGTGCGAGCGGGGTGCTGCTGCTCGGCAAGGGGCTGCAGCGTCGCCCCTGAGGCCAGGGGGCGGCGGGAGGCAGAGCGAAGTGTGAGCAGGGATTTGTGGCGTCTGCTTTTCTCTGCTGTAGGGCTGTGGGATATGGAGCAGGTGCTGTCCCCGCGCACAAATCAGCGCCGCTGCCCGCAGCGGATTTATGGGGACGTTAACGGGGATGTTAACCCAGCAGTTAACAGGGTTAACTTCGCGGGCATCCCGCTCGTCGCATCTCACCAAGCAGCGCTGCAAGGGAAAAGGTGCGAGCAAGGGGCTTCACCTCCTTGTTTTGGGGTTGGGCTTTTATGTCACGAAGGCAGATGGTCGGGATGACACATTTTACTTGGAAGTGGGAAGCCAGGGATGTGCTGGGGAGCACATCAAAAAGGAGCAGCTGCAACCCCTGTGCCTGCGGTGCGGTCGGCACACATACCTGCACTAGCTCCTGTGAGTTCAGCACAGCTGGCAGTCGCAGGTCCCAGGCTCTCTGCAGAGACGACAGCTCGGGTGCTGCTTAAAAGTCACCTGGGGCTGTTGGTGGGAACTCCCCAGTCACCGGCACCAAAATAAGCGTGCTGAGAGCTGCTTCCCTCCAGCTGGCATCTCCTTGGTGCTGTGATCGGCTTCCAGGGGGGCACAGCTACTGGAGCGGACACGTGCTGAGGCTTTTTGGAAGGCGGTTTGAGCTGCGTTCGGCAGCAGCAGCATCCGGGACAAGCGGGTCCCGTCTGCAGCAGGCACAGCCACAGAAGGGGCTGGGGTGCAGCTGCCCCGGCTGCTCGCTTGTGGCAAGGAGGGAGCCCAGCTCCCTGCCACGGCACCAGCAGCTCCTCCGAGAGCCCCGTCCCTTGGTGCTGCTGCCTCGAGACTCGTTAGGGCATTTACGCGTCGCTTCCAGAGCCTAAATATAAGGAGACTGGTGAAAAGGTTTTGTCTTTCGCTTCGTTAATCTGTGTGGTAACACTGTAATACTTGATAGCTTGGAAGGAGGCATCGTAATGCCTCTGTGAGCAGCAGCTAGATTTCAGAGTTATTGTTTGTGCCGTTAGTGAGGGGTTTAATAGCTTAATCCGTCTGCAAAGTGAGTAGATTTATTGGACTGTACGACGAATGGGCTCGTAATTACAGCAGCAGTCCTACGAACTGGTCGTCCTGATAAGGCAGGGAAGTAGTATGGCATGCACAAGCAACTTCATCAAAGTTCTGTAGCGGTACCCTGTACTAAATTTACTGAAATTCAAAAGAAAGGCACCTTGGTAGTCCTTCCTGGGTGAGCGAGAGCTTCCTGAGCATTGGGACCGGCCGCCTGGGCTGGGGCACGCAGACCGAGTGGGTATGCGCAGAAACCCCGATAAGCTCATTGCTTGCACCGCGAGCCAAGTGGCTGCCTGCCCAGCGTCGTTGACACTTATTTATTTATTTTATGTGTAGCTGAGATTGCAATTACGCTCTGAGCCGTAGTAGATTTTCTTTTTAATTAGTGCAGCCTGATAAATACTTTACAAAGCACGCAGTATATTCTGGAAGTAAGAAAGAAGACCGATGCTCGCTCTATAGGACAAGAAACGTAAACAGTTTTGTTGCTTTGGGATTTTCCCGCAGTTAACTGTTATACGTAGCATGAGGGGAAACTCGAAATAAATTTCTGGATGAAGTTTCCTCCTCATGTTTTAGATCCTTTCTGTCCAGCAACCCACAGATGGAGAGTTGGAAGCAGCGAGGATTAGGCAGTAAATCTGCGCTAAAGAGCCGCGGCAGAGGCTGGTAATCTGTGCTCAATTACGGCAGATACGTTCATTTGTTTGTACTCTGCTGCAATTTCCTAGTGCTTAAGGAAGAAAGAAGCCACCCTGACAGCACGCCGGGTACTAGAATACCAGCTGAGTGTGGGCTCTGTACAAATCACGCGTACACGAAATGTTAGAAACAAGGCTTGGCTGTTCAGACCAGTCGGCCAGGGTCCTGATAAATTCTCATGTTGTCAGAATATTTCCAGCGGTTGTCCCCGGTGTGTAGCACTGTGCAAAACGCCGCCAGCCTGCCAGCAGCCTGGGGCAGCAGGCATGGGTTTTAGGCAGGGCATCGAGGAGCCAACACCGGCAGGTTTAGGACGCAGGCAAAACACATTTGGGAAGCGTGGAGCTGTCAGGAAGTTTCAATAATCCGTAAATGTCTCATTTTAAGGCATAAGTAAGCTTTGGCAAAGGATGAGGAGTTTTGATATTAAATTATCCAAAAGATTTAATTTTCTGCAGTTATTAAAAACAAGCCCCGAGTTCTTTTTTTTTTTTCTCTCTCTGTTACAAAACATTGGGCTAGTCTAATGACTGGACCGAACAGCATTTTGCTGCGTGTAATGAACGGGAAATGGGGGGAAAATTTGTGTGTAGCCGCGTATGACTTTTAGATCAGGCTATTATTGAAGTTCCAGTGTCTCTTCTTTAAATATTGGGTTAAACGTATCTCAGATTGGCAGTCGCTTCTCGGGTTTTTTTCTCCCTGCGCTAAACGGCTTAGCCCGGCGTAGAGGCTTCAAAGTAAATAGGTAGCTTATCGCTATTCGGCAGAAATCCCTGGTCTTAAGTAAAAATACTGCCCGTCCTCCTGCCGAGCAAACACAGAGCCGGTGCGTTCGGGTGCTCCGAGACCTCCCGGCTCTCAGCGGGCGGCTGCGTGCCGATTATTGGTTAAGCGCACCCAAGGTAAACGCGGGCGCTTTCGCTCGCTGCCGGCCTTGCTCCGGGAAGGGTGCTTTTGGGGTTGTGTTTTTTTATTTTGGGTCACTTGCTTAGGAAGGCACATGCGTTCAGGGCTGGTGGTGCTGGGGTTGCACCCAGATGGAGCTGCGGTGGTGGGTGCCAGGCTCACCGGGGCGGCACCGAGCGAAAATAAAGGCAGCGAGGCGAGCGGCCGCGGGGCGCGTGTGGCACCATCCTGCCCGGGCACCCAGCCTGCCCGCAGCTGGCCCTGCCTTCCTGCAGGAAAAGGGATTTTGCATTTTGCTCTTGCGTCGGGGCAGCGGAAAGGCAAGCTTCCGGATGGAAATAAGAAGTCAATTATTTTATCTCGTGTTTCGAAAGCGCGATGTGGGAATTGGCACGGACGGTGCGTCCTGCTGAGCCCGGCTCGCTGCGAAGTGAGCTGCAGAGGGCACTGCGTGGGGCGGGAGCACAACACACGGGAAGGGACCTCTTAAAGACGTTGGGAAGGGCTGGTCCTTCAATGAACACGAGTTACCTGGCGGTGGGGGGGTGTTTGACTTTCCAGGGGGCCACAGCGTTGCTCCGTGGGGCTGTGGGGAGCAGTCGTCTCCAGCCTGCGGTGCCCAGCGCCGTCCCGATCTCATAAGAGGGATTAACCAGAATGATCCCTTGAAGGAAACTGGGGGTTCTTGCAGAAACTCACTTTCTCATTTTTGTGCCAGTTTCCTTCTTCTGGTTCCAGATTTCGTTCTTCTGTTTGCTTTCCTTTCTTCTTCCAGGGATGCTCACGCTGATTCAAAGGCTCGTCCTGTTTACCGGGTGCTTTGTAGAGAGCGCGGTGACGGGGGAGGAAAGGCATCTGAGTTCCCGGGCTGGAAATTCTGCGCTGTCATCTTGGGATTTTCAAACAGAGAGAGTCCTCTTACTGGTTGTGACAGTAAATACAATAGTTGTTAGGTCTGCATTATAAGATCCTGCCTTTTGTTTAAAGGACATTTCGGTGTTGATAGTACCGACTTCCAAAAAAAACCCACAAACCCTCGAGGAAGGAATGAAATGCCGGTGAACAGCTAAAATCACAAGAGGCTCTGACATTCAGCTAGAATTAGGTTTGGCTGAAGATCTTTGATAGATGCAGGCGTTGTGTGTGTAGAAACAGCGCTACAGGAAAGTGGGGAGCGTTCAGTGGACACGTCTCTTTGGGAAGCATCGCATCAATCCCCGAACGTGCCGCAATGGAAAACTTAGGGGGAGGATGTGATGTGCATCTGCTGTAACTCAGTGTTTTCGGATTAACACCCCTGTGTAACTCCCACTGAGCTTAAAAAAAAAACTGGAACGGTTTATTGAAATAGTTTTCTTTTAATGGTTCCTGGAAAACCAAAGAAATGCTAAGTGTGGCGGGAGTTCTCCAGCTGGTTCCCGGACCCGGGAGCGAAGTGCTGAACTGCAGAAGGAGGCTCCTCAGCTGGTGCTGGTGCTGATCAAAGGGAAACGGCCGAGGCAGTGCTCGGGGAAAAGAGTAAGTGCAGAAACTGGTGTTAGCCATCGAGGAGTGAGGGCACACACGGCCAGCTGCTGTCAGGGAGGTGTCCCCAGATGTGTCCCTGCTTCCCGGGAAGTCTGACAATTCTAAATGCATTTATATATTGGCTACATATATATATAAATAAATGTGTGTATATATTAACAGTTTCCCCTTGAATACATGGAAATCTGACAATGATTTGGGCTTCAAAGAAATTCCTACTTTTAATACATTCAACACAGTTCTGCGGTTCAAAAAGCTGTCTTACAAAGAGGCTTCTTAATAAATATTGCAGCAAATAAGTTGCTTTTATTTAAGAAACACATACCGGAGCTGAACCTGTCACTCTCAGGTACGCAGCAGGGACTGCTGGTTCCTACCTCACAGCATGGAGCACCAAGGCTTGTCCTTTTTCCAGGTATGAGTAAGAAAGCAGCAGTAGCAAGGCTTTATTTTTATGTAGCTCCATTGCTCTTTATGCTAAAAGCGATGTTTCTGAGGCCTTGACACCTCAGTTGAGTTGACAAAATAAGTGTCTCTAAATGCATCCCTTCTGGGGGCTGCAAACCAGTTCGCTCTGTAAGAAATGTTATTTCCCTGCATTTTAATTAGTTTAATGATGGCTTGTAGAGCAAGTGCAGAAGCAGTGGAAAACTAAGGCAGTATTAATTTGTAGATTGCTTGGGCGCTTCTTGCAGGAGGAGCGTGAGCCCTGAGGCTGTGCCGCTTACAGCAACACACCGGGTCCTGCCGGCAGCTCCTGTAGCCCCGAGTCGTAATTCAGCAGAGGAATTGGAGGAATTTTTGCCAGGCTTCTGCACTGAAGCATTTGCACTTCAAAAATCGTGGTTCCAGCGTTACTGGGGAATAAGGACGGAGGCGATGAACAACCCACGCCTCGAGGTTCAGGCTAGGGGTGTTCGGGTGCGCAGCCTCAGCCTTTACACTGTCTAGCAAAAAGGGGAGAAAACAAACCTGGGTCTCATGGATTTGTTATTTCATACCTTAAAATACTTTCCCATCTCGCACTCCTTAAATCTTTTAAGTATTATGTGATGAAATCCTTTTCATGAGAGTAGCAAGGGAATAAAGCAATTTAACACAGTCCCTTTGCAGGTTTAAATTACTTCTTTCTGCTGTGGAAATTCTGAATTCTTTCTTCTGCAGTTGAATAAAAAAATCCATCTACTCATTTAACATGCAATAAGCCTCCCTCCTGCACTGATAGTTCTAGATTTTTCGGTGACTGGTGAGATTTAACGCGATGGGTCTCTGCAAATACTCCACTTTTCTTTCCGAGTCCTCTTTAGTTCGTTTTTGGTTGGTAAAAGCTAAATATTTCAGCAGCCTCACCATGGAGTGCTGGACGAGGCTGGGCTCCGGCCCTGGGGCCGGGCTGTAGCACCCAGTCAGTAGGGGCAGGAAGGGTGCCCCATCCCACCAGCTCTCCGAGGGTGAGGAATTGCATCTCTGCTTCCCAAGCACAACCCAAATAAAATCAGAGCTGATCGTAACAGCGTACCCAGGCACAGCTTTAAAAACACGGGGTAATGGGAGCATAAAAAGTGTGGTGCTGGTGTTCCCCCTTCCCTCTCGCTGTCCCCTGGTGATGCAGATGGTTTAATTAATTTGGAGTTTTATAGGTAGGGGTGAAGTGTGTCAGAAATGTTATTCTCTATTTAAAAGTGAATTATCCCTGTGTGTAAAAAGAGCAGAGCATATTTGTTGGGGTCATCCTGAAAGCATCATCACTAAAAATTATCTGCTGATGCGGAAAATTGGATTTATTCTTATGCTAGCATTTCCATAAAAATACAATTAGATATAAATTTATGTTCCCTAAAAGCTTGCAGTAAACTGGGCTTTCAGAAAATAAGACACTTATCTTTTAAAGTCCAGTTTTAAATGACCAGATGGTGCTTACGGTGTGGAAGCATAAAACTGGTGAGAGAGAATTGTTTCCATTTAAAAATAAAAAAAGGTGGGGGGGCAACTTGAGGTGAAACTCCTCTTCCTCGTGTGTGGTGAACTTGTGTGCGTGTCTGTCGGCCGGACTTGGATGGGTTCTGGAGTTCCTCATTTAACAGGACGGCACCAGGGGGACTTGTGCTTCAGAAGCTCCGTGGGTTTTGGTTCCCCTCTTCGGTTCTGGCTCCGGTGTGGGAAGCCCAAATGCACCTGGTGGTGAGCATCTTAAGATGGGCCTTGGAGCTGATAAAAGCTCAGGGCTTGGCTCTCCATAGCAGCTGATGCAGTTAGAAAACACAGAAAGGCAGAATATTTTTTTTAATCCTTTTTTTTTTTTGTCTTCTCATTCAGCAGTTGGCAGGTACAGCTGGTGGAGGGCATCTCGCAGCTTCTGCCATGCCCTCGGTCCTCCTCCTCGTCCCTCTCCCCAGGGTCAGTGGGGCTGTGCAAAATCACTCAAAAATCACTCAAACTTCTGGGTTTTGTCTTCGTGCTGCTCAGCCTTGCTCCTTGCTGGGGTGTGACAGCGGTGTTGGGGCACACTGCATGCAGCAGGAGATTCATCTCACAGCGAAAAATAAAGCACAGAGAGACTTTTTGTGGCTTCTGCCTCCTGCTCGGGGAGCAAGCACGGTGCGTCCCCAGCACGTCTGTGGAAGTCTGTCCGTCCCTGGGACAGCCTCGCGCTGTCTCGGTCTGTCCTCAGCCTCGGCAGGGGCTGTGGGAGCCGAGAGCACCGTAGATGCCTGGTGCCGGCACCGTGCTCCTCTCCACGTGCATTGCTGTTTTGGAAGTGCATCTGAGGTGTGTATCAATCCAGCACTGAGTTTCATCTCCAAAACTGTTTATAGCTTGCTGTTGTGCTGTTAAAAAATAATAAAGAGGGAAAACACACATCCCTTTTCGTGTCAGCGATTGCGGCTAGTTTTGGTTCAGGTTTTGATCGTAGGGCTGTTCTGTTGGGAGTCCTCTCTCGCTGTGCTGGAGGTGGTGGCTTTCTGCTGAGGGCCTGTCTTCCTCCTGTGCTGGTGAGGGTCTGCTCGCCAATTCCCCAGGGATTTCTCAGCCTCTTGTCAACGTCAAGCACTGTACCCAGCGCCGCGGCCGGCCATGGCTGCTGTTTCCGATGTGCCCTTTGTGTTTGACAAAGCGTGACATGCTGCTCTGTTGTCACAACCCAGGGTGAATTGTTGCTCGGTACGTTTGTCGTGGTTTGGAGAAAGAATGAAGGGGAGAGCTGGAAAAAAAATACTTCTCTCCTAGGTGCCCCTACCTGTCCACTTCTCACAAAATGCTGTCATGGGGTGCACATGGCAGCACCTTATGCTGAAGCAAGGCTCTGCTGGTGCTTTATTCGATGCTAAATTAGGAGGAGTCGTTGATTCCCTTGAGGGTAGAGAGGCCCTACAGGGAGATGGTGATGGATCAGGCCTTGGGGCGATGGCTGGCTGTATGAAACTTAGCAGGAACAAATGCTGGATCACAGTGTCAGGGGATGTAGAAATAGTAGGTCCAAAGGAGGGCAACAGATGGTGAAAGATCTAGAGGGTGAGGTGTACAAGGAATGGCTGAGGATACTTGGTGCTGCCTGGACATGGTCCTGGGTGGCCTGCTTGGGCACGGGGCTGGGCCAGGTGCCCAGAGGTGGCTCCAACCCCAGCCATTTTGTGGTTGTTTGCTCCGCTCAAAGCAGGCCGAGGGGAGGCCTCATGGCGGCCTGCAGCTCCCTCACGGGGAGTGGAGGGGCAGGTGCTGAGCTCTGCTCTCTGGGGACAGCGACAGGACCCGAGGGAACAGCGTGGAGGTGGTGGAGTCCCCATCCCTGGAGGTATTGAAGAAACATGTGGAAGTGGCACTGAGGGACGTGCTTTAGTGATGGGATTCAGGTCAGGTTGATGGTTGGCCATGATGATCTTGAAGTTCTTTTCCAACCTGAGTGATTCTGTGAACATCTCTGGTGTCAGGCCTGCTCAGCACCATTGCCTAACGACATTTTTCATTTATTTTTCAGGTATGGTGTGAACATGCGTTGCCTGGCAGCTCGGGTCAACTACAAGACTCTGATCATCATCTGCGCCCTCTTCACGCTGGTGACGGTGCTGCTGTGGAACAGATGCTCCTCGGACCGGGCCGGCCCGTTCCCCCGCAGCCCCGGCAGCCTCGAGCGCCGCGGGGCCGCCGCCAGCAAGGGTCCCGCGCGCGATGCGGCCCGGCAGAGCGAGGAGGCTTCGCCCCAGGAGCAGCAGAAGGCTCCCCCCGTCGTGGGAGGCTTCAACAAAGCCCCGGGGCTGAAGTATGAGGAGATTGACTGTCTGATCAACGACGAGCACACCATCAAAGGGAGGAGGGAAGGCAGCGAGGTCTTCCTGCCGTTCAGCTGGGTAGAGAAATACTTTGAGGTTTATGGGAAAATTGCTCAGTACGATGGTTATGACAGGTTTGAATTCTCTCATAGCTACTCCAAAGTATACACACAAAGAGCACCTTACCACCCGGACGGGGTCTTTATGTCCTTCGAGGGCTACAACGTAGAGGTTCGAGACAGAGTGAAGTGCATAAGTGGTGTTGAAGGTTTGTGTTCAGCATTTTTTTTTATAGTTGAAATGCTTCTTAAATTTACTGTTGTTACTTGAGATGCACAGTGCTCTTAATTTTGTCATGGTGGTCCAGATAAAAATCCATTTACTCAGAGAAGTCTTTTGGAAGTCCCAACGCCATACTGAGTTTTGAGATTTTACCAGCTTCCTTCCTGCCTCGCTGGTGTTACTGGTTGCAGCCATCTCCTGAGGGCCAGGACACTCCTCTTGCAGCGCTGCTGTCAGGTGTTGGCATGGTCATTGACGCTTACAGTATCTGTCAGGGAGCCAAAAGTATTTTTCAGACAAGCAAACAAAACCAAAAAAAACCCCCAGGCCTGGCCCTGGTTTCTGCGGAGACTACCACTTCCCTGCGGACACAGATGCAGCAGCAGGGCTGATGCTCACTGAGCCAAATGGCACCAGCGGCAGCTGTGACACCGCCCGGCTGCTCCACATTCGGGTTTTGTCTTTGTGCTCACGGTGCTTTAACAATATCCACTCTCCCTGTGTGGCCAGGGCGGTGCTCAAATTATACCGGTCAGACCATCCATCCGCTGTGGGCTGCTCCGGAAAAGCCGACGATGTTTTGCTCAGCGTGGGATTAGCTCTGTCAATGCCTGGCCCTGTGCAAGCTCTGAGTAATCATGGTACGGGCGCTGCTGCCCGGGGGCTGGGAAAGGCTGTGCTACCCTGAGCAATGCCGGGAGGTTTCGAAGAACTGCCCGTGGGCTGAAAAGTACTTAGAGCCTCCTCTCCTAAGTCCCCGCAGCAAATTAAAGCACCTCTCCAGTTGGTGCTTTTGCTAAACTGCGCCATCGGTAATTAGTAGGCAAGGTCTTCCTGTGTCTTGGCAAAGATTTAATCGCAGGAAATGCTTGTTGGGTTTCAAATTTAAAAGTTAATGGTTTAAAAAAAAACTATTATAGAATGTGATACTGTGACCCCTTGTAAATTGAAGACCAGGTTTCGCTTAAGGACTAAAACACATTAATTTTCACACATCTCAGTGATTGGTGTTACTCTGCTGTGTTGATGTGAGCTCTTCCCCTGGTACGGTCACTGCAGAGAGCTGCCATGTCGAGCAATTAATTTGTCTGTGAAGAGTTCACACAAACAAATGCACGGGGCACGCCAGTCTTTTTTAAGGTTTCTTTGTTTTCTTAGCTTGGGCATCACCCAAATGCATGTTTCTCGTTCAATATTTTTTGAATTTCAAATCTGTTTTGGAGAAAGGAAGCTCACGAACTTTTTGGTAGATGTGATACACTGTGACGATTAAATTAGGGTATTAAAAGGGGCGATTTAGTTCGACCTCTGAACCTTACCTACGCTTGTTTTTAAGAGCCTTACCGCAGTGTTTTCCGGCATTTCTGTTACTACTATTTTGGTGTCAGCAGAGAGGGAGAACACCATCACAGCTGTTTTCCCATGCTCCTGTAATAAAGGCAGGGTTTGAAGGAATTACTCTGAAAGCAGTCATAGAAAGGAGGTGCTGACAACATGCACCGCACCGTGAGAGCAGGATGAGCCTGCTCTGAGCAGGGACTTCCCCAGCCCATCTTTGTTACCGAAAGTGCAAACTTACCCTGATAGCTACAAATCCCCCCGGTGTGAGCGTTGTCCTGCTCAGGTTTGGGCTGCGAGAGGCTGAGGAGAGGGGTTTGCCTTGCTTATTGCTGGGGTAATTGCTGGTTAAATACAACTTGGGAATATAAATAATAGCTACGGGTGTTTCTTTTGTTGTTGGAGGGTAGGACGTGGGTCTTGAAGCACCACCAGTTTTTGTGTGAAATGGGGAAGATGTGTGGAGTGCCTCTTGCAACTGTGCTCTTTGCAGTGCTTCAGCAAAAAAACCTAAATCCAGTAAGAACTAATTCCGAGGCGGTGGATCCTGCAGCCTCTTGCCTTGCCAAATGTGCACGCTGGGGACCGCGAGGCTCAGTGCTTTGCTGCTTTACACTTAAGCCTCGAGAAACAAGCGGGGCTAACGCTGGACAATTTGGTTAGTCATTTATAAACCTTGCATTTTTGTAGCATGTGATTTAAGAGCTGTCATCGTGAAATGTGGTGCCAGAGCCTGGCTTTTGTAAAGGCAGGAGAGTTATTGGCATCCAGCAAATAGGTTTGAGAAATAGTTGTGTGTTGCAGAGAAGGAGATTTAATATTAAAACATTTTCTCAGGTAGTTTTAGGCTCTTGCCTTGCATCATTCCAGCCCTAGAAATTCTCATAGTGTTGCGTGATAAAAGCCTCGTGTTATGTTTTCACCTTCTCTCTTTTTGCAAGGTTAATGTGTTGTTATGTCCTATGACCTAGAGAATTTAATCTTGTCATCTTGTATAAATTTCAAGTAAAGCTCTTACGGCAGATTTCTTTTTTTGCATCTTTCAGTCTCAATGAATGCACTCTTTAACTGAAAATGCTTAATGTTAATGAGCGCGCTGGCTTTCAGGAGTTGAGATAATACACGGTATTTAAATATTTCCTGTGATGGCTTTCTCTTCAGGCAGTAGGCAACCATCACATCTCCATCAGTAATATCGATTAGCAACACGAGGCACAGAAATATGTATGAAAATCTATCTTTTTCCATTGAGTTTAAGCAATATTTTCATTGCACCAGGTTTCAGGCAAAATTAGTTCCTGAGCTTGACATTGCCAAAGGGGAAAATGGTGCAAATGCCAACTTGTTTATTTCCATCTTCCTTTTTCTTACGTGCGTGCAAAGGCTTACAGTGCTAAATACGCTTGGTTTCCTGCAAGAGGGCCGCGGTGATGGATTCCCACTTTCGATTTATATGCTGAGGTTGGGTATTTGTTCCAAATAAAACTCAAGACTTTGGGAGAGTCCTGTTTTTATCCATTTTATCCGGAGTATCGTGTGTTTGCTCGCTTGTGGAGGTGTGTGTGTAAACAAGTCTCTTCTGTGCGGCTTGTATTCGTTCCACACGCAGCACTGATGCAGCAGGCAGCTCGTGGCGCTGGGTTTTTTCCGCTGAAAATCTGAGGCTGGGCCTCCGGGGAGCTGGTGAAGGGCAGGCAGGAGAGGCTGGAGCTCGGCAGGGTTTCTGCAGGAGCATCTCTGCTAGCGATCCTCACGGGAGGCGGAGGTTTTAACCGAGCGTGGTGTGGGGCATCGGGTTCGTACGATGGGTTTTGTGTAGGGACAGCTCTGGGTGGCAGAATCGGGGTGTATTCTGCTGGTACTGCGTGGAGGGCCTGGCTCAAGCATCGTCTCCGACTGCCCTCTTAGGGATCAGGTAATTGGAGCAGTTTGTGGATGCTGGGTAGGCTGCTCTTCGAGCATCAAGTAGCTCTAACCGAAATCTAGTCGTAGCACATACACTTAATTTGAAAAGATTGATGCGGCGTTAAAGGGATTGCGTTATACGTAACGTCGTCTGGAGATTTAGTGGTCTCCAGGGTAGGGGGAAAAATCTATTAGGGCATTTTAAATGTATTTTAAAATAAGCATGATGCTTCAGTAAACAATTAAATGGGAATGCATGGAAGGCCATGATAAGGACTTCTCTGCCATTCCCCTCTGCTCAGTTTTGACTGGTCACGGATCCCAGTGTAAATGGGAGTAATTCGTTCCTTGAGATGGACTTTCCTTGAGCCTAAATAATAGTGACGCCTACAAATATCATCCGCCAGAAGTAAAGCAGTGATGGGGAATGGAGGAGGAGGAGTGTGCAGGGCTGCAAACGCTGTTTTTTGAGAATGCGCTGTTAAAATACTCATTTTCTCCCTCTCTCGTAGGTGTACCATTATCCACCCAGTGGGGACCTCAAGGCTATTTCTATCCCATCCAGATTGCACAGTATGGGTTAAGTCACTACAGCAAGAACCTGACGGAGAAGCCACCTCACATCGAAGTGTACGAAACAGCTGAAGACAAGGACAAGGCCGGCAGGTCCTGCGGAGTGGACAGTACCGAAAGGCTGTTCTCTTTCCACAGTGCCTGACAAAGCCAAGTTCACAAGCGTTAAGCAGTTTGTTGCTCCAGGTGGGTTATCGTAAATATATAGCAGCTCAGCCACGTTTGTTAATTTGCTCAGATGGTACTAAGGGAGCTTTAACTTTCCACGATTAATGTGGTTTTGTACATCCTAAGTGACTTTCCACCCTTAATACCTCTCCTGAAAACGCCATTGAGTTCCTATCCCTCTGGAGTTTTTCTTTTCTTCTGTTGTCTCTCCAGCACTGCTTTTTGCAATACCGTTATTTTAATGAAAAAATGCGTGGATGTACACATGGAGGGCAATGCAGCTTGACAGAGAAGCTGCGCTCGCATTTCCTGAGCCTTTTAGCTTCTGTTCCAAAATAGAAGCAAAAACATTTAACCAGTTGCGAAGGCTGGGAAATGGTGCTGACGCGTGGTAAGCCTCTGCTGAGAGATGACAGATAAAGGCTATTTTCAGCCTTGAGCAAATGTAGCACGTGTGACTGGCCGGTTGGACCCTGTGTCTCTCTTCTTTGGGATGCAATTATTTTAGCAAAATTGGAGCGCCGTGCAGCCCTCAGTTCTGGTTAACCCAGGTTAACACACGTACAGTGTCAGTATTTTCAGAGGGCAGGGGATGGGCTTTTCGTGCTTTCTGCCCTGAGCTGCTGGTTCAGGAAGGATCTGTCTCTCTAATTAGATCAGCTTTTATATTGGAGCGATCATGCATAGGCAACAAATATTTTTCTAAGGGTTTTTACACCACTCTTTAGGGGAGGAGAGCAACCCCTACGGCTAGACGGGCACCAAAAGCTCCTCCAGTGACTCCGGGCCAACACAGACGTGATGTTGGTGGGACTTTGCTCGCCGCCGTGAGGCCCCACTCCCCTGTGGCAGCTGCTGTGACTCGAGGTGCTGCTCAAAGCCGCCCCTACCACGTCCCGGCTGATCCTGGAGGTCTGGGGCTGCACACGGGCTCTCGTCGCCCATAGGGGCACGAGGTGCATTTTGTTGCTGCCTCTTGACTTCTAAAATATTCTGTTTTGTACTTAGCAGAGGTTTATTTTGAGAAATTCATTATTTCATGCAAGAGTTTCCTTTGTGCTAGGACAGGCTCATTAATAAGGACGTAATGTATTTTTCTTCAATCAATACCCATTAGAATTAATGAGTCCATTACTTAAAAAGACAATGAAGTAATTTTCAGTTGGCACCTTAGGCCTGGGTCTCTAGGGAAAAAATGTCGAACACTCTTGTGTCTTTGTAGTAGATAAATACAGGGAGAGGAAAGGCTAAAAGATCTGTTATGTATTCTCTCCTCATCCTTTATTGATGGCAGAGTAATCTGCGGGGCTTGAAGGCCACAGTATGCATCCACTCATCTTAGATGGCCTTAAGTAATGGATTTATGGGCGCTTAAGGCTGTACAGAGAACAGGCAGCCTTTGGTTTTCCTCTGCTTCTGAAAACTTTTCCTCTATTATAATTCACTTTGTTATCACACAAGCATTTATTTACAAGGAACCGTAAAGCTTGGTTGGCAGGAATTGTGTGATTTTTTTAATTAGATTCTTCATCGGAGCAAAATGTTGTGTAGCAAAGCGCTCTGCTTTTTTTTTCCAAAAGCAGATGCTGATCTCCAAAACTCGAAGGAGGGAAGCTTTTACTTTCAAAGATTTGAAAACATGACATTCAGTCAAAATAATAGGTACACTACAATAGCAGCCTACAATGCAAGATGTGGAAACGGTCGTGATGCAAAATGCAATAGATTAGTTGGGGAGATAGGGAAAAGCCTCTGTTATTCAGGGAAGGCTGACCATAACCCACTTTCTGCGCACAGAAATATTTATGGGATATTTCACACATCAAGAAGTAGCAAAAAAGAAAACAATTGCCTCACACAGGAGAGTTTTATTCCGTGAAAAGCCGTTAATTCAAAATGACTGTCTTCAAGTGTTTATCATCCCTCTGTGCCTTCAAAGCTATAGGATTTGCGCACAGCCTTACAAACTAATTAGCCCTTTGATCTTCTAGTGGAGGTTTTTTGGGGAGGAGTTGATTTTACATTTTAAAATCTAGCCTGAGCGAGAACACCGGGTTTCATTATGTGGTATTGCCTAGGAGCTTTATTTAATACATATATATATATTTTAATTAAACTGAGTTTTGCCAATGGAGAGGTTAATAAATAATTTTAACGTGTTAGTCTTTCTATATTATTTTCTTTTTCTTTCCGTTAAAATAATCAGAGCGCTGGTTTTTGGAACACCTTGGGAAAGAAAAAATCACAGATGTAAATGTTAGTCCCAGCAGGATCCTAAATACTTGCTTCTCAGCACTCCCAGCTTGTTTGCTGAAAGCAGAGCTTGATTCAGAAATGCGGCTCTACGAGTGACGCCCCGGTTTTGTTTTTCTTTCTGCCAAGTTAAACTTCCAGTTTGGAACAAAAGGGTGGTTGTTGGCTTATATTTTGAGCTACTGAAGAAGAGGCAGCGAGACACCAGCTTCAGGTGTCCGGCACGCTCAAAGGGGGGAATTTATTCTCCCCTTGTCTTTCTCTTGTCACCCTAATGCCTGGTTGGGGTTTATGTTCTTGCAACGTGGCTGCTGAGCCTCATCCTGTCCCTGTGCGCTGCAGAAGCCCAGCTCCTGTGTCCTCCGGGGACCAACTGAAGGCAGCAGTAAGATCCCGCCGTTCCTTAGCTTTCCTTTACCCCAAATTCTGCCAGTCCCTGCTGCACCCCTCCGTCGTTCACTTTTCAGATGTGTCGGATGAAGCAATTTGTGGAGCCCCTGGCGCTCCTGCTGCTCGGTGCGGTGCGGCAGCGCGTTAGCGTGGGATGCTCCCTGCTGCTGCTGGAGTCAGCCGTCGCGCACGGGTTTCCTTTTATGCTTAATTAAATAATATATGTACGGAAAGAAGAGACCGCTTGAATTATTGATCAGCTACCCTAAAAGCATTTGGATTTTGTCTGGTAGCTGGTTACCTCTGGAAGCTGCACTTGCTATCTTAAATAGTTTTGAAAAAATGAGGGCTTTACCACTGACAATTTTTTATTTGTTTGTTTTGCAGAAAATACCGAGGGGGTATCTCTGCAGCTTGGGAACAGCAGAGATTTTATTATCTCTTTCGATCTCAAATTCATAACGAACGGGAGCATTTCCGTGGTTCTGGAGACAACAGAGAAGAACCAGCTCTTCACCGTGCACTACGTCTCCAACACGCAGCTCATCGCTTTCAAGGACCGGGACATTTACTACGGCATCGGGCCCCGGACCAGCTGGAGCACCGTCACCAGAGACCTGGTGACCGACCTGCGGAAGGGAGTGGGCCTCTCCAACACGAAGGCCGTGAAGCAGACCAAAATCATGCCTAAGAAGGTGGTCAGGCTGGTAGCAAAGGGAAGGGGCTTCCTCGACAACGTCACCATATCGGCCACGGCTCACATGGCAGCTTTTTTCGCTGCGAGCAGCTGGCTGGTGAGGAACCAGGACGAGCGGGGCGGCTGGCCCATCATGGTGACGCGGAAGCTGGGGGAAGGCTTTAAGTCCTTGGACCCGGGCTGGTACTCGGCCATGGCCCAGGGCCAGGCCATCTCCACGCTGGTCCGGGCCTACCTGCTGACGAAGGACCACACGTTCCTCAGCTCGGCCCTGCGGGCCACGGCGCCTTACAAGCTGCCGTCGGAGCAGCACGGGGTGAAAGCCGTGTTCATGAACAGGCACGACTGGTACGAGGAGTACCCCACCTCGCCCAGCTCCTTCGTGCTCAACGGGTTCATGTACTCGCTGATCGGGCTCTATGACTTGAAGGAAACAGCCGGGGAGAAGCTGGGGAAGGAGGCGCGGGTGCTCTACGAGCGGGGCATGGAGTCCCTGAAGGCCATGCTGCCCCTCTACGACACCGGCTCAGGGACCATCTACGACCTCCGGCATTTCATGCTCGGCACCGCTCCCAACTTTGGCCCGCTGGGACTATCACACCACCCACATCAACCAGCTCCAGCTGCTCAGCACCATCGACGAGGCCCCGATTTTCAAAGAGTTCGTCAAGCGGTGGAAGAGCTACCTACGGGGCGGCAGGGCAAAGCACAACTAGAGCTGACGACCAAAACCCCCGTGCCTGCTGTCGGCGGGAAGGGTTGGCTCCTCGGAGCTCGGCGGAGGTACATTTCAAAAGGTTGCATACTAAATTTTTACAGACCGTTTCAAAGAAGTGATCCTTAGAACTGATCTCCTGAAATAATTGCATTCCAGTGTGAAAATATTTGGGTCTGATGGGTAGGATTCGGGAACTTCAGCTCGCTCACCTGTCCTTAGTGCTCCACCGTGAAGTTAGCCGCACGAAGCAAAACCCGTTTGTGCTCCTGAGCTGGGGGACGTCTTTGTTTTTCCGTTTTGCAGGAAAATATTTACAGAAGCCATACAGGTCTCTAAAGTCCAGCACTTGCCTGAAAAGTTAGTATGTGGCCTCTTTAAAAATGGAGTTCTATGTGTATATGTTGGAACAGCGTAACGGATCATGTGGTGTAATGCAGTAAATGTGTATTTACTTGTAGCCTGGGTAGTGGACAGCGTAGCTTTTTCAAGGTGTTTCTTTTTATATGGATTCTTTTCTTGGGGTGAGAAATACACAGGTTTTTTTAATTCTCTATATGGAGATCCTTTATCTGTATGGTTTCTTTAAAGATGTGTGGACAGAAAACCCACAGACAGCGTTCAGGCTTCAGAGTCACATCACGTTAAGCACAATTCGGTGGGGCACGTGGGCTGCGGAAAGCCTGCAACCATGGCACCCCCTTTTTTATGAAGCCAAATTTACAAGGTTTGCTGGTGTCACGTCCTCCCTGGTAGCTGGAATCTCGTGTCGTGGAGCCCAGTGTTTTGTACTGTATTTTTTAATTCCATCCGAGAGGTTTCTGCAAACATTGGCAACTACATTTGCTGGGAGACCTGTAGTAAATTCCTGAACGTGACGTGGAGCTCACTTTGAGTAGCGCACAGGAAATTTGATTTGAGATAGCTAACGTTGTCCTATGGTGATTTTCATTTTTAACCTGCTTAAGTATATCCAGCACTTTAAAAATGTAAATTACCCCATAGGGCTTTCCAGCTCCGTCTGTGCTTTAACATCAAGTTTCGCCTCTGCTGGCCGTCTCGCTCGTAACGTCAGGGGTCGTTACGTCCCCAGCCCTGGTTTACTCGGTGTGCTTTGTTGTCGTGGCTCTGCCGAGCGAGCAAGGGGACCTGTGCAATAACCAAACGCGTCAGAACCCAAACGCTTCTACTTTACTGTTGTAATGCAGGAGAAACCAGGCGGTTTCTTCCTCGTATTTATAAATCCTTTACACCCACCACGGGTCTGCCTTCTCAGCATGGAGGTTCCTGGTTGATCCAGAAGAGGAAAACCAACTGATTGCATCATTAGATCGGTATTGTTTAGTTTGGTAGCGTAGCAAATATCAGGTCATCAGCTCTGTTAAGGCATGCTGGTGTTTGCTTTCCGAGTCCCGGGCTCGAAAGCTCCCGACATGCACCAGCGTGGTAAGGACATGTACTAGCTTTGGGGTTTTTCCACTGATCCTATTACATGTTGTATGTGTAGGCGGGGGTTGAGCTTAAGATGTTTGTATGGAGAACAAAGCTGATTCAAATCACAAAAACGCTGGGCACAAGGACAATGTGCATCTTGATTTTTGGTTTGTTTTCTTTCTTTTATAATGCTTTTTTCTATTTCTTGCAGATATTTGAAGCAACTTTATAATTACTTGATCTCTGCAAACGCATGCTATATGATCATATCAATTAATGTGAAAAGTGGATGTCACAGGAGAAATTTCAATACCAAAGTTAGCAGAGGTGAATTTTTTTATATGTATTTTTTCTTTTACTTACATGTGTGCACACACACAGAAAACAACCCAGAAAAATGTGCTTCCTTTCCAAATGACTGGTCCTCACTACAGACAGAAACATCTTTCTCCTGCGTGTTTCCTCCATCTTTTGCCCATTTTGGATTTGGGGAAAATAGAGAGACTATTTGGGTACTGCTCAAGAGGCAGTACCGGTGCCTTACTGAGGCCACAATTTCCTCTTTTTTTTTTTTGTTCTGTTTTTCTTTCCCCTTTTTAATGCCAGTTTAAAAGTGCAGTGATGCTTCATTGGAATCAGCCCAGCAGGTAGATGAGCTCAGAAGCGGTAGCTGGCAATGCCAGCGCAGTCGGTCGTGTCAGACCACCTTATCCTTAATATCTCCACTGCATTTCTGTTGGCCTTTGCACATGTACAAATGGAACCACCCACCATCAGAGGTTGTAGAAGTGAAGAGAATTAGCGTGTGGGCTTCTCCTTTTTGTTTGCTTGGTTGGTTTTTTTTTGAATAGAGTTATGCAGTGGGAGAGGATTTTTGGACATCGGTGCCCATAATGTCATTGAATTCACTTAAATTTTTATTCCTGTGCTTTTTCAGTCTTCAAGCTGACAAAGGTCTTAGAGACTAAGATCTGTTTTACCTTTCCATGAGGCTTACTGTACATAGACTTCATTGGAAACATAGTACGCATGGGTATATGCAAACCAGTGACACAAGCACAACTGTACAAGTGTGGCAGTGCTGTTTTTCTCAGCCATTGTGCAAGACATTCACTGAAAGCTGCTATTTTCATTCACCTTGTAATTGTACTTTATTTTTTCTACATTTTTACATGTGGGATATACACCATGTGTTAAATATGCAATAAATTGTTTACAGGATGCTCTTGTAAAGGGTAGTCCTTTGTAAAGCTGTACAGACTTTGCAGTTTAAGCACAATGTGCACATGTTAGTTTTATATACGGCAAGACAAGACTTTTTGCAGAAGGAAAGGTTCTACTATGTTTATATACAAAGTAAACGGATCAACGTTTGTGCTTAATGTAAAGCTGCTTTATAAGATTGTAAAATAAATTTTTTATCTTAAGACAAACACGGAGTGTTTTCGTTATTTCGGTGTATACCTTCCCCCGACGTATGGCCACAGGTGAGTGCTGGTTAGCAATCGTCTTGGTGTCTTTTGAGATTTCTCCTTTTAGGGAATTCTGGAAGGTTTTTGATCCAAAATAGGATGAAAAATGTTTTTACTTCAGCAGTTAAGAGTTTCTGATTTGGGATAAGGGCCAGAGGTGTATATTCTCTGTCTGCTCAAGTAAAGTGCGCACAGTGTGTTGCTGACGTGAGTTACTTCTGCTAAATGCATCTCATTTGGAGTTCATGTCATTTTTGGGAAGTGAGTTTTAAATAACTGGTCATCGAAGAAATACCCTAACAGAGCTGAGATTTAGTAATGATCTGTGCAAGAGGAGCACCAGTCTCCTCCTGTTTTCAGCTAAAAGCGTGCAAGTCCTACTTTCTATCAAAATTCCCCCCCCGAAGGGGAGTTGAGGTCACCTGAGCCCATCTCCACCACTCCGTGCCGGACGCGCTGCATCCTCCCTCGATGTGTAAGTGCTGTTAAAAGTGCTGTTAAATTGCTGTTCCACCGGAGCTCGCTGGGCTGTGGCCAGTTGGCGCTGCCGTAGCCGCGGGCACGACCTGCCCGCGGGCCGTCACGTCTGACTTTGTCGTGGATAACTTTGCGTGGCTGAAATACGCAGAGCACATCTTCCCCGGCCGGGCAGAGCTTCCGAGGCTCTCTCCCAGCGGCGTGGGCGAAAATATTGATTTTCATTACTTAGCAGTTTAAAAACGTATGAATTGAAAATAGAAGAGGATTTAAATATGTTGTCTTGGTGATGAATTTGAATGTTTGCTGCTCAGTTTGTGGTGAAAGGAGATACATTTACCATCTGCCGGGAGTGATTGATAACTCCCCTGTATGCATTGCACTTGCTGAATGTTAAATAGCTGCTTCTATACTTTACTAATCTCTTCCCAAAATGGAAGGAGCTATTTAAGTGTCGAGCACTCAGCAGTTTAGTGTATTCAACAGGGCTGAGTCTTGCTACGGTGAAGTGCAAATGTTGAAAGACGTCCTGGCACTCGCTGCCTTCAGGGCGGTGAATATTTTAATAGCTCATCTCGTTGAATTTGTATCTCTGAGCGACTTGCTGAATAGCTCTCGGCTGGTTTAAGTGAAGAGGAACAGCTCTTCCTCGAACAGCGTGCGGCACCTGGCGCAGGGCAATAACGGGCTAAAGAGCACAGGGGTAGCCCTCTGCTCCTTCTCTTGTGTGTTTCACATCACAGAGGGAGGAGGAGCACATGCAGGCACTTATCTTGTCCAGAAGTGGTGGAACCCTGCCGTGCCCTGGCCTCCAGCGCAGGATCCGTCCCGCGAGCAGCACGTGCCTGGCAGGCACCCGTGCAGGAACCCGTGTTACGGTCCCGGGGGTGCGGCCCCAAGCGTGTGAGCTCTCACCCTTGCAGTGCTGCCAGCACGTCGTGTTCTTGGTGGTGGTGAAGGTGGGCTGCGTGTCCCCAAAGCAAGGCTTTTTTTAGTAGTGTTTTGCAGTAGGAAAGTGCCTCGCGTGCAGCCACCCGCCTGCGCCACCCCGTGCCGCCATCCCCACCTCCCCAAAGCCAGGCAGCGAGGCCAGCTTCGAAATGCACAGAGCACATCTCCCCCCCCACCGCCCCCGCCAGCCTCCTGGCCCTCTGTCAGCACAAACCCTGCTCTAAAGATGCTTGCAGACATCTGATCGCCTTCCTGAGCTGAAGCGATGCCGTGGCCTCGAGGCGCTCCCCTCTAAATGGATCCATCGCGGTTTAGTGGCGTGCTGCCACCCTGGCGGGGAGATGCGAGGCAGCCCTAATGCACGGAGCTTCCCCGGGCTGCCCCAGCCAGGGCTTCACCCTGCGAGGCCCCAGCCCCGGGGTTGGGCTTTTTAAGCACCTGGGGATTCGGAGCTGATTCCTAACGCTGTTGTGTCCTCAGCAGTCCTCCAGAGGAAGGCTGGGCATCTTTTGGGACCAAGAAACCAGAGAACCTGGAGGGGATGGCACTTCTCCGGGACAGGGCGGTGAGGAGTGTGCATTTTGCTGGAGGGGACGTAGCTGTGCCACAGGGGTAAGGCAGCCCAGGGGCGAGCTCGGGGGCTGCAGCTGCCCAAGCTGGGAGTGCTCCGTGAGCCCCTTCTGTGCTGTCCCGCAGGGCTGCTCAGCTCCCCTCCCGGCCGGGGTCGCCTCCGCATCGCTGGGGCTCAGGGAACTCCGGCACCGAGCAGGCACGCGTGGCCCCTTGTGTGCAGGAAGCATCGAAACAGATTTGCTGCTGCAAAGCCCATTACCGGGGAAAAAAAAAAAAAAAAAAAACACCGAATCCAAATGGCATTGCCTGGGTGGGGAATACTACCCCATTAATTTGATCATAAAGAGCCCTTCTGACTGAAATCCCTTCGGTATCCCAAGCGCTGGCAGGGCTTGGCGGGCTCTGACGGACGCTCCGCCCTGCCGCTGTGTCTTTTTGTTTTCCCCGGGCCTTGTTTGAACAATCAAATGTCAGCAGAAGCAGCTGGTGGTAAACTGCCATTTCCCTCTGTCCGGGGACCGCAGGGCTGGCTGCCGTGTGCTTAATCGAGGGATGAGCTGCTTAGGGCGCATTAAACATTGATGTGGTGCCCTAGCACGCGGCTCGGCAGAACCAGCTCTGCCCTTTTTCGGTGCCACGGGCACGCAGCAGCTACAGGAAAGCAAGGATGAGGAGGGTGTAAGGAGGCCTTTTCCATCGCAGCCTTGCATCCTTTGGCTCCGCAGGGTTTTTGCTCTGGGTTTCCGCAAGGGTTTGGCTCCCCCTCAGCACCCGCTCCCCGTGGGCAGCGCTTGTTCCCGGCCGGGCGCCAGCCCCCCTCCTCCTCCTCCCACAGCGCGGTGGCAGCGCCCGCGCTGGCACCGTCCTCCCTCTGCCATGCCCTGCGAGCAGAACCTGTCAGCGCATCCATTTTGTAATTAAAAATATTAATTAAGACAGGCCGGAGCCAGAAATCCATCGCAGGCGCTGCGTGGTGCCAGCAGCCGGGTCCAGCTGCGTGCCGGGTCGAGGGATGTGCCGCGGGGGGATTGGGGCTTTCCATATGGGCCCCCTGCAGCCCCACGGGGCCACCAGCTCCCACCGATGCCCCCTATTTCTTATTTAAGTAGCAGGCAGGCACGGGCCGGGCTCCGGGGCACAGGGACCCCCACGAGCCCCTTCCACCCTCGCTCCTCCTGCTGGTGGCCCCGGACGGGTTTGGGATGGTTTCCCACCAAATCCTCCGCTTTTGCTCCTGCTGTCCTCGCCTTTTCCTTGTCCCTGGCTTTTCCCACCCGACACGGAGTGGGGTGAGGCAGGATCCTGCTCGGCTGCTGCTTCGAGCCTCCTGCCTGCGATGGCTCTTGGGAACAGGGGCCGCAGCCCCCCTGCTTGGCAGGATCCGGCCCCGCGGGGCTGCGGCCCCAGCGCTGTGGACGCGGAGCTTGAGGCAGGCCACGAGTAAGGTGGAGAAGAATTAAACGTGCATAATTAAACATGCGGGCTCGGGGCTAAATTAAATATTAACCAGCTCTCCCTTTGCACCTCCGTGAGCGGCTCCGCTGTGGTGCCGCAGTGATTGGGAGCAGGCGAGGGATGCTCGGCTCTCCCCTGAGACCATTTTCTCTTGCTCGGAGGTTTTGGGGAGCTGCAAGCGCTGGGGAGAAAATTTCCCACACTTGGTCTTCGCCCCATCAACTGAAATTTTGGGAAAGCCCATGCCCAGACCCTCCAATTAATTTAAAGAAAATAATAGAAAAAAAAATATATATATGTGCTCAGAGCACGTTGCCATCACCAGCATCTGCGTCAGACCCGGATGGAGGGGGCGGTGGGACGGGGTCCCTGTGCGGGCCGGATTCTGCTCACCCTGACCGCTGTGATCCAGCAGGGAGCTGGGCTCAGCCGCGGTGTCCCCGGCTGGGGCTGCGTGGGGGCGTTTGGCAGCTCAGCGCCCTGACGTGGCCACGTCCCGAGCTGCTGGGAGCTCGGACACGGGTCCGAACGTGACCCCGGCCGCGTCCCCGCAGCTCCCAGCTGAGTCACGTTTGAGCAGCGGATGTCTGGCCGCAGCTCAGCAAACACGAGCCGTGTCCCGCGGTACCACGGGCTGCTAAAAGTCACCTCTGTGCTGCTGCTGCCTGCCTCTAAGCCACAGCTGGGAAGTGACCGAAACCAGAGCACGGCCCTGGTGAGCTCGGACACGTCCATGTGCCTGCTGTGACCGCTGCCCCGCGCTGTCCCCAGGCTGTGCAGGGGCTGCGCGGGGGTGCTGTGGGGTGCACATCCGCACAGGGTGCTGTCCGTGCACATCTGGGGGGTGATCTGCAGGGATGTGCGTGCCCGGTGCTCCCCAGGACGCACGGCGCTCCAGGGCTGGAGGGGAAGTGGCAGCAGAGCCGGCGCTGTCCCTGTCCCCGAGCCCCTGGATGTCTCCGCCGGCACCGCTCAGACCCCAGCTCCCAGCAGCCGCCTGCTGGCCCCAGCTGGGTCCCCAAAACCCGCCTGGTGCTTTCCCAGGGGTGCCCCTCGCCTGCAGCGCACCCCGAGATCAGCATCGCTCCCTGTGCCCAACCGCGTGGGGCTCTCGTGGGGCTCCAGCACCGACCGACCCGGGCAGCAGGGCCTGGCCAACACTCAAATACCGATTTTTCATTTTTCATCCTCTCTGGCATTTAGCAGCGCTCAGTAAAAGCGCAGCTCCCGGGGAGCTGGGCTCTGACAGCAGCTTTGAACTTCGCTTCTGGCTGGCGTGGAGCTGGATGCTGCTGCGGTGAATCCCGGCCAGCTCTGGAGCAACGCCTCGGGGCTGAGCTCAGTGGCTCCAGCTCCCCCGAGCGGGGCTGCTCGGGCATTTGCACCAACACAGGGACAGATGTGCCACTTGCATGTTCCCCCCATGAGATTTTGGGGTACACGGATCTTGGCAGAAGGCACCGGGTGCTCTGGCAGTGCCCCATCCCCATCCCATCCCCATCCCCATCCCCATCCCATCCCCATCCCATCCCCATCCCCATCCCCATCCCCATCCCATCTCCATCCCCATCCCCATCCCATCCCCATCCCCATCCCATCCCCATCCCCATCCCCATCCCCATCCCATCCCCATCCCCATCCCCATCCCCATCCCCATCCCCATCCCCAACCCCATCCCCATCCCCATCCCATCCCCATCCCATCCCCATCCCATCTCCATCCCCATCCCCATCCCATCCCCATCCCCATCCCATCCCCATCCCCATCCCCATCCCCATCCCATCCCCATCCCCATCCCCATCCCCATCCCCATCCCCAACCCCATCCCCATCCCCATCCCATCCCCATCCCCATCCCCATCCCATCCCCATCCCATCCCCAACCCCATCCCATCCCCATCCCATCCCATCCCATCCCCATCCCCATCCCATCCCCATCCCCAACCCCATCCCCATCCCCATCCCCAACCCCATCCCCATCCCCATCCCATCCCCATCCCATCCCCATCCCCAACCCCATCCCCATCCCCATCCCATCCCCATCCCCAACCCCATCCCCATCCCCATCCCATCCCCATCCCATCCCCATCCCCATCCCATCCCCATCCCCATCCCATCCCCATCCCATCCCCATCCCATCCCCAACCCCATCCCATCCCCATCCCCATCCCCATCCCCATCCCATCCCCATTCCCTGCTTTGTGGCCTGACTGCATGATGTGTATCCTGTAACTTTCCCCCTGCAAACGCCTTGTCCTGCTGGTCTGACCCCAGGAACACGGGAAAGCAGAAGCTGATTTGTGCTTGCGGATGTTTTTGCAGATCCCCAGGCCGCCCTGCTAGCACAGTTGTGTTCCAGCTCCGTTCCTATCTAAAAAAAATTACAGCCGGGTTCTGCCCGAAACTCGTAAAACACCTTTTACAGCTGGGAAGTTTCCACTGGTTTCCAACTGGCCGCACCAGTTGCCGGAAGGCTTCGCTGTGTTGCCGCAGCCCTGCTGAGCAGGGCAGGGCGAAACCCACCGGATTTGGGGCCACGAGGCTGGGCTGCAGGGCGGGCACGGGGCTGGGGCCGACGTCCTGAGCGGGGCTGGGAAGCAGGGAGCCTGCGGGGCCGGTGCCATCGCCGTGCGGGTGCGCGCTGCCCGGCGCGGGGTCAAAGTTCCCGACTGAAACCTCCCCTGGCACCGCCGTTAAGGCAGAGCTGCGAGGTGGAAGGGCTGGCAGCGAGCAGCTCCTCGCTGCCAGCGCTAATAAGCAGAGCGCCGGACTGAACGGCTGGATAGGTTCGTGTCGGCGATCGTTTAAAAAAAAAAAAAACAGGAGTCGTTTTCAAGTTTTTTCCTGGGTTTATCACGGCGCAGCAGCGGACTTCATCCTTTCCGGCTCATTTGACCGGCTCCGGCTTAGCCCCGGGCAGGCAGGGGGTGAGTAGAAGAAATCTTCACCTCGGTCCTTGTGGGGCAGCACGGTGCCACCCAGGAGAAGCTGGGTTTGGGCACCCGGGGAGTACGGGGGCACTGCGAGATGGAGGCATTCCCCCCCCCCCCCCCCCGAGATGTCCCAAATCCTGCGTGCCCCATGGGCTGCCCCTGAAGGCGGCGTGGGCGCAGGGTCCCAGCGGGCTGGGGACGCCTCGGAGAAACATCCAGGAAATTGTTTGGAGGAGAAAAGAGGCAGAAGCACAGGAAATGGTTTAAAACGCACGCTAAATGCCAAAAGCGGGAGGCGGACGGGGGGCGGCTGCGCGCCGCTGCGCTGGGCCCCTTGGGGACGGTGGCCCCAGGCGGTGCGGGGCAGTGACGGTGTCCCCGGTGTCCCCCGGGGGCTCCGCAGCTGGAGGCAGACGTGCCTGCGCCCAGCCCGGCCACGGCCGCATCCTCCCCATGCTCCCAAAGCAGATCCAAATGTTGTGCTGCTTCGCCAGAAAGGGTGGAAAAACACCTCACGGGCTTCGCCATCCCCGCTCCAGCCTCCCCTCGGCGCTGCGCTGTGATGAAACCTTCCCTGCGCTGTTTGGGGACGGCGTTACTCTGTTCATCTGGGTGAAGGGGTGTTCCTAAACCCAGAGCTGCCTAAGTCCAGCTCCCCAGCGCCGGTTTCTGCTGGCACAGACTCACCTCCACGGGAGGAATTCCTTGCCCAGGTTTGGGAAGGGCTGGTGTGAAACGACCCGATTTAAGCCACCATTAGCCCTTCTCCCCGGGCTCTCGGACTGATGCGTTCCGCCTGGATGCGGTTCTGCTGGCTGCTTCCAGGAATGGCCGCGCATCGCTCGGCAGCAATTCACAGCCCTTAACCCACCCTCCACTCACCGTGAAACATCGCTCACGGCTGCCCAGGATGCAGAAAAAAAAAAAAAAAAAAAAAAAGAAAAGAGGCTTTATGGAGGGGAAGGGGAAACGCGCCGGGTTTCGCATGCGGCTGCGGGAGCGGCCCCATGCAGCGCGGGGACGGAGCCGTCAGGGCAGCGACGCTGCGCGGCGTGGGCCGAGGATCCTCTCCTTGGTAGCACCTCCCTCCCCATCCCCGTGACGGTTTTAACTTTTACAGTCTCCCTGGAGACAGTTAAGCAACTTTCTGGTGTTTTCCGGTGCTAAAGGGCCCTGGGAGCCGAAGATGCATGGAGAAGCCTGTGAGTTAATATTTTTTCCTGCCCTTATTCTGCTTCCTCACAGCCTCACTGAAGCCGATCCAGAGCGCGATCCGACAGAGTTTGGCCGCAGCAATTTCCGGTTTTGTTTTGTTGTTTCTTTCTTTCTTTTTTTTTTTTCCTTTTTTTTTTTTTTTTTTTTTTCCTGTTCCACCAAGACACGAGCCAGAATTAATCCGCTCCTAATCGCGGCGTGCAGCCGGCCGGGCTGACCTCCGCACGTCCTTCCCTGCGCCCAGCGGGGACCGTCCCCGGGTGGGACCCTCCCGTCCCCGTCCCCGTCCCCGTCCCCGTCCCCGTCCCCGTCCCCGTCCCCGTCCTGCCGGTGCCTGCTGCGAGCCCGGCTCTTGGCAGAGCTCCCCAGCCCTTCCTGCCTCGCCTCCCTCGCCGCGAGCCTGCCCGGCCCCGGCCCAGCCATGCGGGCTGTGTTTGTACACAGATGAGTAACAGCTCCGGCGCTCGCACAGCGCCCAGCCCGCTGCCGGCAGCAGCGCCGTAAGTACGGGCACGCTCGCTCCTCTTTCCTTGCCTCCAGCAGCTTTTGGCAGCTCCTTGCTGCCGGCTGTGCTCCTGTGCTCAGGCTCTGGGGGGGGTTTCCAGCCGGGGGAAGACGGGATTTGTGTGATGCGGGGTGCGCGGGGCGGCCGGGAGCTTTTCACGCGTGCCGTGGGCAGCTGGAGGTGGGAAGGAGCGGCGAGCGGTGGTGCCGCCGGGGAGGCGCCTTGTCGCTGCCGCTCGTGGCCGCAGTTCGTACAAGTTGCATCCCGAAGCCTTTTACGAGCTGGACGAGGAGGGATGGGAGCGCCAGGGCTGCAAGGAGCTCACGCACGTGCCCGAGTCTCAGCTGTTTGGGAAAGCCTTGAGCTTGTGCGCGTACTTGAACTTGCTCGCTTGTCTCCGTGCCGGAGCAGCTGACGGCCTGCCAGCAGCGGCACGTCCCGCGATGCTCACCCCGGGGAGCAGCACCCCAAGGAGCCCGGGCGCTTGTTTTGCAGCTCAACCGGTCCCTCTCCCGTGCGGCCATAAGAAAGCCGTAAAAGTTAATAATTAACAGCTAAAATATTTTTCCCTCCACTGAAATACACGGCTGCATCCTGCCGGGCTCACGCGTGTGCAGAGCGGATGCGGTGACAGGGACGGGTACAGGGCTCGTGCGTGGCTGTGGGGACGAGGAGGAAGAGCAGGAGGAAGACAAGCAGGAGGAGGAGGAGGAGGAGGAGGAGGAGGGTGTGTTTGCAGCGAGCTGGGTGAGCCTCCAGGGTTCGTAACCCGCTGCTTGGAAAGCCGCCACTCGCAGAGGTCGCGGCTCGACGCGCGGCCGTCCCGCCAGCCGCTGCCATGCCCCTGCCCGCGGCTGCAGGGGCGATGCTGCCCACATCGAAAAAAGCCAGCCGAGGCAGCAGGAAGAAATGGGACTGCAGGGTGTGCCCGGGCTGCTCACGCAGCCTGGATTTTGGGTGACTCATTTTGCTCTTAAAAACACAGGCTCGTGGTTGGGGCTGGCACGGGAGCTGCGGGCGGAGGGCGAGGGCCCCCGCGGGGACAGCAGGGAGCAGCCCGGCTGCCAGGGGCCAAGTCCCCGTCCTGGGGACCCGCGTTCCTCCATCACTTCCTCGGTTTGCCGAGGTCACTGTCGCCCCGCAGGCCTGTCTGCAGCACCCCGTGCTGCTCCCAGCTTGGAGAACTTGTGAACGTGGTGGGTGCTGCCCCGTGCGCTGAGAGGAAGGCTCTCAGGCACCTTGCGCTCATCTCCCGACCTCTGGTGTGCCGCCACGCCTGCACTGGGCTTCTCCTTCCACCTGGGGCGCAGACGCTTTGGGCACCCCTCTCCCTGTCCCTGCCCCTGTCCCTGTCCCCCGGTTTGCACCCTGCGACCCCGCTGGTCCGCAGAGCGGCGGCGTGCCTGGGCGCCGACCTCGCCGCATAGCTCGCACGGCTCCCGCGCCTTCGCCCAGATAAGAGAAAGTATTTTTGTTCCGTCCCATTGTCGCCCTCATTTGTGTTTATATCAGACGTGCCTCGGGGACAGGAACAGGCAGAGCTCTGTGCCAGACCGGCCTTTACTGGTGGGGAATGCAAACAAGCAGCGAGGGCCCTGCTTCTCCGAGCCCCTGGCGGCCCGGGGGGGTCCCTGGGGGCTGCGCGGGGCGAGGAGCCACTGGGGGCACTGGGGGACGGGTGGGCTGCTTTGGGGCACTGCTGGTACTGCAGCAGCCGAGGAGAAGGTCTTAAAGATTGAAGTCTAATCTTTAACTAAAGGCATTTCCAACTTTATTCTGTGTCAGGTTTATTGCTCTCTTGCCTCGTTAATTTTTTCCCTTCTGTTAACCACCTCCCAGCCGCTGCCCTCCCCGGGCACCACCCCCCCCCCCACGCCACGGTGTTCCCCATGCCCGTGGGATGCACAGAGGCAGGGCACGGGCAGGTGAAGCTGATGGGCAGTGCCAGGGGTGGGGAAGGGCAGTGCCAGGGGTGGAGAAGGGCAGCAAGGGGCTTGGGCCAGGACCCCGCAGTGGCTCTGTGCCGAAGCTGCCACCAGCTCCGTTTGGTGAAGCTGAAGTTACGTGGAGGGAGCGGAGGCACGGGCACAAGTGGGGCAAACAGCAGGGGTGTTGCTTGCGGCCTCGGTGCTGCTCTTTGCCCAAAATGGACCTTTTTTCACCTTGGTTTTACAGCCCAGGGGTGGAGGCGGAGAGGGGAGCGGCGGCGCTGCCAGGGCCATCAGTGGGTAAGTGCTGGAGACGTCGTGGCTGCTCCGTGCCCCTGCGGTGTTCGGTGGCGAGCAGGTGGGGGCACCAGTCTGGGCGTCCCCCCACATCCCCCCACATCCCCGGGGTGATCTGTCCCTGCCCTCTTCCCCCCTGCTCCTCCCAGGTACGGGTGGCAACGGGGGGGTCCCCACACAAAGCCCCAGGCTGGCTGCCAGGCCACCCCTGCAGGGATGGATGCCATCTCCCAGCCCCAGTATCCACACCATGGGACCCCCCCCCAAAGAAGTGTTTGGCACCGTCGGGTTTGGGACCGCGTCCCTGTGAACACTTGTCTCCCCCAGGCCACCTGTCCGGAGCACAGGGACATCACCTTGGCCGTCACGGGGCAGCCACGTCCCCATCCTTTTACCTCCCCAGTGCCACTTGGTGCCTGGCCAGGCAGCGATGTGTCCAGGCAGGGTGTGAGGCACCGCCGGGGCTCGTCCCCAAGGACGCTGAGCCGACGTCGTCCCTCGGAGCCGCCGTCCCGACCGCGCGATGCTGAGCCTCAAGCTACCCCGGCTGCTCAGCATCAACCAAGTGCCTAAGGTCAGAGCGGAGCTCCTCGTCCCTAAGCCCGAGGCAGGGTGGGATTTGGGGAGGTGACAAGTGGCAGCAGCGTGCCAGGGTGGCCGTCGGTCCCGGATCCTGAACCCTGGCACCTTGACGGCCCGTCCGGCTCTTTGGGGAGGATTCGCCACCGCTCCTTGCCTTGCAGGGCTACCAGGAGCAGGGCATCCTCTGCGGGTACCGCCCCCCGCGGAGCTCGGCGGCCGACTGCCTCCTCAGCGTCTTCCAAATGACCAACGAAACGCTCAACATCTGGACGCATTTCGTGCCCGCCTGGTACGTGCCGCCGGGGGAGGTCGGGCGGGGATGCGCCGGGCGCGATGCTCACCACCTCCGCCCGCAGGTACTTCGTGTGGACCCTGGTGGGGCGGCTGCGGGGGCCGGGGGGCCCGGAGGACCCCCACGCCTGGCCCCTCCTCGCCTACCTGCTGACCTGCTGCATCTACCCCCTGGCCTCCAGCTGCGCCCACACCTTCAGCCCCATGTCCACCCGCGCCAGGCACATCTGCTACTTCTTCGATTACGCGGCGCTCAGCATGTACAGCTTGGGTAAGGGCGGGTGGCATCACCGTGGGGCAGCAAGCCCGTGAGGATTTCGGCGGGGTGCGGGTGGTTTTGGAGAGCACATCCGGCCCGAAAGCCAAAGAAATGGGGTTTGGGGTTTGGCGCCAGGTGGAGCCGGGGCTGGCGATGGGATGGAGATGGTGCAGCGCCGCTCGCCCCCGTGCCCGGGCTTTTGCTGTGCCGGCGAGGGAGGGCGCTCGGTGGGACGTGGCGGCTCCAGCTGCGATGGCACGGCGCCTTCCTGCGCTCAGTGAGACGTTTCAGATATGGATCCGTGTGACACAAAATGCTGCGGTGATCACAGAGCACGGGGGGGGGGGGGGGCGTGAAGCACGCGTGCCACCGCCGCAAATAACGATTTGGGGCTGGGTTTAATCCCCGGCTGTCCTCGGGGCAGAGCCCTGGTGGTGTGGCCCTCTGCGGTGCTCCAGGTAAATAGAATAAGGGAAAAAAGAAACACGTCAAAGACAAACGATGGCAGGGAAGCCGGTAACCTGTGGGAGCGGGGGGAGCAGCAGCAGCAGCACCCTCCCGGTACGTTTTCCCTTTCCAGGTTCTGCGCTGGCGTATTCAGCGTACGTTTTCCCAGACGAGTGGGTCAGCAGCACCTTCCACCACTGTTACGTCCCCATCGCCGTGTTCAACACCGTGGTGAGCACCAGCCTGTCCTGCTATTCCAGGTACGGTGCCTTCTGCTTTATCTGCCGCGATCGCTACAGCGTAATCGTTAATTAGCGCTATTAATGAAGCTTTTGAACTGCTGGCTCTATTGTAACAACTTGAGCCTTGCGCTCAGGAAGGGGAAGAAGAGGATTTTTGCTCCGTGTGGCTGGCACTGGGGCAGGTTGGCAAACAGAAATGAAAACAACTGGAGCAGCTTTAATTTTGGGAAGTGCCAAAGGTGTTTTCGTGGTGTGGCAGGAGGAGGCACAGCTCCAGCCCTGCTTGGGCTGCAGCTTCTCTGCCATCACCTGCGAGCGGGGCGGCTCTGAGCCACGAGCACGTGCCGCATTTTGAGGATGAGCTCCGTGTGTGCACGGATGTGTCTGTGTGCCACCGACCTGCAGAGGAGGAACCTCAACCTCCCGCAGCCAGCTGCGTTATTTTTGAAGCAGGGGCAGCGTTACGTGTGTGGTATTTTGCTCCTGAGCCGGCTTGGACAATTTGTTTTGAATAACTCTTAAAAAATATTTAAAGTACTCAGAGGGCTTCCAGCTGTACTTGCTGTGCGAGGTCTCTGGCTGCAGTTTGGTTCCAGTTCATTCATGGTCGGTACCCCCTTGAAGGCTTGGGTGTGCAAAGCACTCGTACCTCCTGGTGTTCCCTGTGGGTCCTGCGATTTTGGCTGCTGTTGTGCTGGGAACAGAAGGATTTGCTCGCCCTTTGGGCTGCGGGTTACCTGGGTAGCCCCGCGGGACAGAGGGTTTGGAGCTGTGGCGGTAGTACCGAGCAGTACTGCAAAACCAAGGGTCGCTCCTGGGTCACTTTGTGGATCGTGCCAGCTGAGGCTGGGTATTTCGTCCTCATTTCTTTCTCCTTCTTTTCCTCTCTTTCCCCCCCTCTTATTTTTGTGCGTCTCTTAATGGTCTCATTAGAGGGGCTTAGCAAAGGAAGCTCGCTGACCATGTGCTAACCCTCGTACTTACCACCAGGAAATATCAGCAACCTGAGATCAGCTCCAGATTAACCAGGATTTATTTTAATTCTTCATCCTCAAATGTAATTGTCAGCATCCTTCAGCTACAAAACTTTAAGTACAGTTCTGTCGAAACCACACAACTATTGATACATGACAGAACTGCAGATCCTAGGGACTCGGGAATTTTTGTTAGAGAAGGAGAAAAGCCGTCAAATGTCAGCTCAAAAAAAATCAGCAAAAGGCAACAGTGGCAGCGCTGGGGCCACCCCGAGGCGGGGTGTCAGCAGGGAACAGACCCGAAATCGAGCCCCTAACCTCTGCCCTAAGAACACGGAGTCACCAAGCAGGGAAACCCACGCAGACGGAGTGAAATAAGGGTGCCTGCCCTTTGCATGACGCTACCTCCCCTCGCAGCGCTGAAACAGAGCGCGCCCGCCCGCGTTCCCCGCCCTGCGGGATGAGCAGCCCCACAAAAGGTTCCTTTCATGCCTGTGGGCTTGGCATTTCCCCGCCGACTTGTGCAGGAAAGCAGAAAAACCTGCATGGGCTTTTCATGGGGAGAACAGAGCCCGCCTGAGCCGCGCCGTGCCGGCTGAATGGGGCAGTGTCCCCCCGCCGCCTGGCCCTGCGCCCGGGGGCTCCGCTGGCGCCCGCGGCCCCCTCGGACCCGGACCTGGCCGAAGGAGAGGGCATGGAAGCGGGCGAGCAGAGAGCAGTGCCAGGCAGGGAAACCACAGCAGGAAAACACGGCGGGGGGAGTGCAGAAATGGGTGAAAATAGAGCAGGAGGCGTCTTGACATCGGCAGGACGCCTCCCTCCGAGGGCTGAGCGAGCCACCAGCCGTGGCAGAAGGCCAAGAGGGAGAGGATTGAGATGAAAGCCCGTGTGCAGTTGGCAGCTGTTGAGCATTTATTGTCTTTGATGAGCTTTCAACACATTTTTGGGGTCATACCAATAGATCCGGTGGCTCTGGCAGGCGGGCAGGGGCTGGGCTCGAGCTGCCCATGGGTCGTGGTCAGGAGCATCCCGGTGCCTGCCCTGTGCCTCTCCGTGGGCTTTTTGCCTCCAGATTGCATCCGAGTTGTGCTCCTCGGGTGGCGAGAGCAGGCTGGGGACTCGGCACCTGGCTTGCGACCCTGCTGCTCTTCCTCCAGTTTTAATAATGTTGTTTTTTTTTGTGGGGGATCTAAGTCTTCAATTATTTCATGATTTCAGCTATTCCAACATTTCAACAGCATTAATTTCCTGTGGAACACAATGCAGAATATTATTCCCCACCCAGACATATGCTTTCCTCCTCATATGCACTATGAATATGACCAACAGGCTTCTTGCTCCATTATAACCATGATTTCATAAAAAAGTAACTTGTTAAATTAATTTACTTTCTGGTTTCAGTAACTTTCTCCGTGCATTCTCTGAAATGACGCTTGCAAAGTCTTGTCAGGATGTAAAAAAGAAGCATGCAGAGACATTTCATGCATCTCAGACACACGCTGCAACACAGCTTCATGAGCAAACATCCACGAATGCAGCCGGAATGCTGCAGTACCTGCGACGCCTTCCAAAGCAAAGAGGGAATTTCTGCACCCTGAAAGCTTGGATTAAAAACCGAGAGTAAAAACTCAGTTAGAAAGTGCAGGGGCAGCAGCTGTTTAACAACAAGCCCTGTTCTCAGCGGCTGGTGGGCAACAGTGAGCGAGCAGTGGTAAAAGAAGCAAAACCAGGCACGAAAAGATGGTGCAAAAACGATTGTTTTCCAAGCTGCTTCCTGGTACATCCTAAACCATACCTACAGGTGGAGGCAGGCAGGCAGAGCGGTCGTTTCCCTCCGGTTTGTGATTTTTTAATAACAGGCAAGGGCACCGTGCGCCCCGCCGCAAACCAGGTGCGATTCGGTAATGGGAATAGGGGCAAACAGCGCCTGCAGTAGCCGGCTCTGCCCTGCTGTGTGGTGCGAAATGCCTGCTCTGCTCTCCCGCAGGTTCCTGGAGGTGGAGCGGCCGCGGCTCAGCAAGGCGTCCCGCACCCTGGCCTTCGTGTACCCCTACCTCTTCGACAGCATTCCCCTCTTCTACAGGGTACGTAGAACGCTCCTGCGGGCGGCGTTTGCGGCACCCGCACCTTTGCTTGCTGCAGGGTTGGAAAGATCAGCTGCTCCGTCTCGCTCTGAGAATACTCGGGAAAATACGTCCGCCTTTATTTATTTAAAAAAAAAAAAAAGGGAAAACAAAGTCCTGCAGGAAAAGAGATTTGGTTATTTTTTCCTGCACCGGTCAAAGGGCGGCATTCTTTGAAGGCTGCGAGTCGCCGGGTCACCGGCGCGGGGTGGGCATTTTGCTGGGGGGGGGGGACGGGAGGTGTGGGGCGGGGGCAGCCGATGGGATGTTTGGGAACGTGGTGCTCTCCCTTCTTCCCCCGCCGCTGCCCTCCTGCTCAGTTCTACCTGTGCGCCGTGCGGAGCTGCGCCGAGCCCGCGGTCGCGCTGCACTACAAGCACACCGCCTTCGCCTTCCTCACCTGCTTCATCTTCGCCACTCACCTGCCGGAGAGGCTCGCGCCAGGACACTTCGACTACATCGGTGAGTGCCGGCAGGCCGAGCTGGCGCTGCTTGCTCATTAAGCGGAATAAATATTTAAGAATGTGACGCCAGGAGGCGAGGGCTCCCACGCAGGAGGCCTGCTGAGCCCGTGGTTGTGTTTGAGTGAAACCTGGGGAGTTTCTCCAGTGCTTCTGGCTTCCTTGCAGGGCACAGCCACCAGGTTTTCCACGTGTGCGGGATCCTGGGCACGCACTTCCAGATGGAAGCCATCATGATGGACATGAGCGAGCGCCACGAGCGGCTGCTGGCCACCTCGCTGCTGCCCTCCGCCCTGCAGACCCTGGTGCCCATGGGCACCTGCATGGCCATCGGCCTGGCCGTCATCGGGCTCAGCTCCGCGTCCCTCTGCTTCATGCCCGAGCCTGGGCACAAAGACAAGCCACACGGGCACTAGGCTTCGGGTCTAGGTGGCACCCGTGCTGCTCTGCAAGCCAGAGCCTAAACAGCACGTGGATGGGATGAGTTTATCTGCATACGCTCTAGGAGAAAATGTTTATTTACGGTTTCTCGAGAGCGGAACATATTGCACTGGTTTTTGTACATATAGCTTTAAAGCTGGGAACAGATTATGCAATGCTTTTAATCAAGTTGGTCTTTCACCACCAGAAATATTTAAAATAATCTTAACGTTTCCTGCAAAAGGGAGATAAGTGCTAATACTTTCCAAAGCAATAGGCATTCATCGGTTCTGCCTTATGGAGGACGTGGGGAAGCAAGGGCAGGGGGGAGCACTGGGGGTACGAATGTCCCTGCTGGTGGCTTGGTCCTGAAGCAGGCCCCGATGGCAGGGAAGGGAACGCGCTGTGCGCCACGTCCCGAGCTCTGAGCCCAGGGCCCTCACCTTGCAGGTCCTGTCATCTGGGGGGCCAAAACTCAGATATCAGAGTCCTTGCACTAAACCCAAGTGCCTACCCGATATGGGACTGAGGGAGACCAGGGCGTGCCTACACTTTAAATTTTACTGAAATAGCTATTTTTGATAATTATCCGGAAAGTGTTACTCCAAGGGATCTCTCCATGTGGATGCTCCTCCAGAATAGCCCTTTTTGCCCAATTGCAGTGCATAGATGAGTCCTGGGGAGTGAATTTCTGTGCAAGAACTCAGCTCTCACCCTACGGCTGGGGGCACCTCTGCCCCTCCTTGCCTTCTGGTCCCTCTTGCACAGAAAAGTGTTTGTGGCTCCCCTAGGGCTGGTGGCTCCAGCGACGGAGCCGTGCCCGTGCCTGGCTGGGCTCCACGGCGCAAGCAGCCCGCCAAAGGGGATCGCTTCTCCTCCAAGAGAGGTCCTGAGGGCTTTGGGGACGCTTCCGATGAGGCTGTCACGTTGGTTTTACCCGATACCTTACAGGAGGTGCATGTGATGCAGATGACTGCTATGGAATGTTATCAAGCTCCTTGATAATCATACGGGTGTATAACTTGTTTCGCGTATAATTACCTCTCTCAAGGTATACTAGATGCACTTTTGAGTGACAACACAATGGCTCGTTAAAGATATTATGGGACAACTAAGTCTTTTGAAAGCAAACTTTCTTTTGAAAACTGACCAAGATTTATATTAATATTTATAAGCACTGGAACATAATTGTTTATTCAACAGTTTTATTTCATTAAAAGAGGAAACTAATATAACTATGGCACTGATGTATTCTAACCTGATTTGGATAGTTCCGTTTCTGTCTGTGAAAATAATCACTTCAGAGATAATTGCTAATAATTGCAAAGCTTATTTACCTTGTGTATATGTGTAACTGGAAAGGAATCTGGCTCTATCTGCAAGACATGATTTAAGCTCTGTAAACTTTACATTAATTACTCTAATTTTTTTCTTAGTTGTTTGTTTAACTTCTGAATTTGGGAAGTTCTCTGGTGCTCTTGAGGTGAACTTACTTGCAGGAAAACTACACTGAAAATATAGCACTACATTCTATACTGCCACAATCCCTCCGGATCCTGCAGCCCTTTGCACAGACCCTCTGCCCAGTGCACACCTTACACAACAAGTGAGTGAATGTGGTTTGATCTTGGAGCAGCATAGCCAAGCCAGATTTCTTATTCAGTTGGAGACAGGCCTTCAAAAAGCTGTTCAATGTACTTCATTTTATTCACATAAAGAAATAAAAGCTTTGTGTCAAGCTGCAAACAATACAGGATATTTATCTGTTGGAACATGCTGTTCTGTTGCGGCTGCACTCCCTGTACATTGTGCAAACCCTGCTCTACTGGGGCCTTGCACCAGCTGCACGCCGGCCTGAAGCCACAAACGCCACTGTTACCACTAGGAACAAAGCTAAGAGAGCATCACTACCCTGCTCTTCACCTGAGGTTTTACTGCCCTGATGAACAGTGCAGATATTGCAGATATGAAGGAGGGTCAGACTCAATAGGTACGTGATGTACATGATATGACTCTCCCTGGAAAAGGTTTTCAGGGCGATTTTTGGCTGGAATACCTCTTTGGTTTTCACCTCTGAACTCCGTGCCCAACCTGAGCCTGTTTGCTGTGTAAACTCTTCAATTTAATCTTAATTTATGTTGAACTCTAGTATTCCACACCAACCACCATAATGGTATTCAAAGTGTGCTTTACCACACTTGCAGTCTGCTGATCTAACTTTTACACCTTAGGCAGAAGTTACAGAAAACTGCGACTTGCCTATTCAGCAGGGCAGTTGGCTGGATTTTAGGTCTATCAAATTCCTTTGGGTTAATGTAAAATGTGATTCTGAATATTTCTGAAAAATGCTTAATCCAACAGGCACACATTTGCTCCCATAACAGTATAACACACAGCAGGGATTTAAGTCAGTTGGAATAAAGGTGTAAGTGTCTGCAGCGGGAGGTGTGGGGCTATCTTCTGGAAGTCCTCCCTGGGTGAAGCAGCCATCAGTGAGGTGAGGATGGAGGCATGGATGAGGATCAGTGTGCAGGAGACTGCTGGTGCCTGGCTGGACAGCAGGGAAGTTATTCCTTCCCTAGTGACTGAGACTGCATCGCTACCTCCACTCGCTGAGGTTTGTGATCTCTAAGGCTGATTAGACTCCTGGCTCCTGCCACTTGATCGGGTAACCAGCACAGAGCTATTTTAGCCTTTTTTTCCACCTACAGAGACAGAGGAACTTGTGCACATCTGAAAACAAACACACACTCGGTTGCAGACCTTCTGTCTTGCACGTCTTTATCGCCCTGGCATCTGACATTGCAGCACTCTCTGCACAGCTTAATTTTAACTGCTTATATTGTTGATATGTTTTATGGGAACATTACAAAAATTGTCTGATATATTGTAAAACACCATTTAAGAACTGAAGGTTACCCAGGACACCAAACAGCTTATTGGCATGATTCCTTTGGATTTTTTTTTTCTCTTAAAATGGGCAAGCTAATGTTATTTAGTTAATTTACACTAAAACGAAGAACTTGGTTGGAGTCAGTGGTTTAAGTGAGACTGAATTCAGCCCACTGGAGGATTTCTGAGCTGCAAATCAGGGTTAAAATCCAAGCTACTTCATCCCTTGCCCCAGTTCCCCAGTTGATTTAGAAGTGTGTTTCCTTCTCAGGAAATTGGTCTTTCAATGGGCTCATTTGGCCGGGCTCTTTACCCTTGCCTCCTTTTCCACCACTAAGCATTTCCTAAGGGCTAGGAATTAACTGAGTGACCTGCAGGCAGGTAGCAGCTCAGACACCGGGTACGAAGAGAGGCCCTGGCATGTAGAACTTTGCTGGATTAGACCTGCCTTCCTGATCCCAAACCTTTATTTGAACTAAGCACATGAACAAACACAAGGTAAGAACAGCCCACGCAGCCTTCCAGGAGAGGTTCCCATGCATAGGGGAGCCCAGGCCCTGCGCTGCAGCAATGTTTTTTTTATCTGGGCTCAAGGAAATGTTTGTTGGCTGTTGAAGAGCCCCCACAGGGGTGTAAGGCAAGGTGTGTAGGGGCCGCTTCCCACCCCGTGCCGGGCGCCCCCATCTTTGAGGCACCCACAGGAGGCTGCGGGGCGGGGGGCTGGTGGCTCAGGAAGTGCTTGGGCAACGCTCTCAGACACAGGGGCTGATTTTGGGGTGGCGCTGTGTGGAATCAGGGCTTGGACTGGGGGGCTGCTGGCGGCTCCCTTCCAGCTGGGGACATTCCGTGATTGTGTGACCACAACCCCGCGCTCCTCACAGCCGGGCCCGCAGGCCCCGAGGGCCCAGCGGGGGGCGCCCGCGCTTGCAGGCCGCGCCCCGGGGGCCCGTCACCACGGCAACGCCCGGGGGCCGGGGCGGGCGGCGTCCCCCCGTGACGCAACGGCGCTACGCGGCGGCGCGCGCGCTGATTGGCTGCATTTGAATCCGAGCGGGCGCGCGGGCGGAGGCAGCGCCGAGAGCGGCTCCGGGGAGGCCCCGGCCCCGACCCCCCCCCCCCCCCCCCCGACCCCGATCCCGCACCGCGACCCCCGGCCCCGGCCCCCCGCGCCATGAAGGCGGCGTAAGTCGGCCCCCGGCCCCTCAGCCCCTCGCCTCGGCCCGGTTCGCCCCCCCCCCCACCCCCCCGGGCCTCCCCTCACGCCTCGCTCCTTCTCCCAGTAGGGCCAAGACGCCGCGGAGGCCGGCGCTGAAGAAGCCGCCCGCCCCCGGGCCCAAGGATCCCGTGGGGGTGAGTGCGGGGGGGGGGGGGACCGGGGGGCGGGGGAGGGCTGCTCGGAGCGGGGTCGGGCCCCAGAACTCGCCCCCCCCCCCCGGCCCCCCAGATACCTCCCTCCCCCCCAGACGCCCCCCTCCCCCCGGCCCCGGTCACCCCTTCCCGGTTCCCGGTCCGTTCGTGCGTCCCCCCGGTCCCCCTTTCCCGGTGCCCCCCCGGTCCCCTTCTCCCTGTTCCCGGTCCGTCCCTTCCCCCCGCCCCACTACGGTCCCCCTCTCCCGGTTCCCGGTCAGCCTCAGCCCCCCCGGTCCCCATCTCCCGGTTCCCTGTCCATCTGTCCCCCGATCTCCGTCCCCCCCCCCCCCCCCCCGGTTCCCGGTCCCCTCCCCCGGTCCCACTCTGAGCGCCCCGCCGGGCCCTGTCCCCCCCCCGTCCCGTCCCGTCCCCCCCAGGTGTACTGCAGGGTGCGGCCGCTCAGCCGCCAGGACCAGGAGTGCTGCATCGAGGTGATCAACGAGACCACGGTGCAGATCCACCCGCCCGACGGGTACAGGGTGTTCCGCAACGGGGAGTACCGGGAGGTAAGGGCCCGGGGCAGCCGGGGCTGGGCGGGAGCCCCTTCCCCACTGTCGGGGTTCCCTGCTGGCTCACGGGGTCCGCCACAGCTTGCAGAGCAGCTCCCATATGGTTTGTGTGCTCAGGGGAGCCGGTTTCCGAATTCAGAAGCCTGCCTAGAGTAAAAAGGCACGATTTCCTTGGCCATCGGGTGTATCCCCTGCGCACATAAGGATCCTTTTGTGGGGTGGAGGGGTGAGCGTGAAAGGACAAAAGTAAAGCTGTCAAATCCGTGGGCTGCTGGAAGGACTTGTTTGCAAAGGGCTGGTTCACAGAAACCAGCTCTATGCAAAACCAGGCATAAATGAAATTAACGGGTGATTTATCCTTAACTGAAGTTGGGCGAAGAGCAGCGCTTCCACGCCTGTGCGTGTACTGGGTTTGGGGAAGCTGTAGGTTATGTACACGAAGATGGAAGGGAGGTGCCAATATCTTCCTTGGGAACTGATGAGGGGACACCAGGAACAGAAGTCACACCGGGGGAGGCTCAGACTGGACGTTAGGAAAAATTTCTTTACCGTGAGGGTGGTCAAACTGTGCAACAGGCTTCCCGGAGAGGTGGCTGATGCCCCGTGCCTGCCGGTGTTCAAGAAGCATTTGGACAATGCCCTCGTTAACGAGCTCTAACTTCTGGTTAGCCCTGAAGCGGTCAGGCAGTTGGGCCTAATCTTTGCAGGTCCCTTTCAATAAAATACAGAATAAAATAAATAATTTTACTTATGTATGTAATAATAATTTTATTTATATTTTATTTTATACCAATTATAATTTATATAAATATATTATATATAATTTATATAAATTATAATTTATATATTTATATATATTTCGATATATTTATTTTATTTATTTATATAATTTAAAATAAAATAATTTTATTGAAATAAAATATTTCAATAAAATACAGTGCACTTTGTTTCCGATTTCAGTATGGAAGAACCTTGAAGTATATAAAGTTATCTTCAGAGTCTTAAATAAAATTGGCAAAGGTTTAATCAAAAGTTCCGTAAACAAACCTTTGTTCAAGAACTCCTCGTTCAACTATTTATGTGAATAAGCGTTTTGATGAAAAGTGGCCAGACTGATCAGGAATGCATTGAAAACCCATCCTGGAACTGGCTGGAAAAAGACATGAACTTAAAAGAAGATGGCTAAAACCTGGAACAATCTGGCTTTGGCCATTGTGGGTGTTGCTTTGCTCAGTGCCTGCATAGATGACGACTGCAGCTCACACAGAAATTTGGCACTGAAAACTGTTGGCGCGGGAGGTCAGGCTTTGCGATCGTTCCAGTTACTGGGGGCCTTAAGTTCTATAAAAACTGGACGGTTGCTGTGCTTTGTTTTGCAAATCGTAGCTTATTCCTGGAATAGTCGTGGTGGAGCAGCTGCGTGTGTTCGAACGCTGGCGTGATCCTAACGTAGATTTTGTCGTTGTGTTAAGCTGACGGAAAGCTGTTCTAAAGAGTGAAGCATTTTGAAGCAATGACTTCTGGACGGGGAAGCGGAAGGTTTAGGGCGCTGTATTTTCTTTGCTTCAGACGCAGTATTCGTTCAAAGAGGTGTTTGGCACCCTCGTTGTTCAGAAGGACGTTTTTGATGTGGTGGCTAAACCTCTAGTGGAAGATCTCATTCGTGGGAAAAATGGTAAGGAAGTAGTTGTTCTCTACCGCTTCTGTGTGTCTACCCTGCACCTTTCTGGTATTGCTATGATTTTGCATGTCTTAAGGTTTCTTAGCTTGTCTAGGTAAAAACGTACACACCTTGTTTGCAGTGAAACTGTTGTGGTTCAGCTCCTCTGTACGACTTCCCTGGGAGCTGCTCTTGTTTTTCATTACTTGTAAACTTATTTACCTGCGTTATGGAGCGCATGTTATGTGCGTCAAGGAGTGACCTTGTACACTGTTAACAGAAGAAGCATTTTTTCTGCAGAAAGGGATGACTTATTCACCTGAAGACTGACCACAGAGACAAATCAATCTGTCCTGGGCACAGTTTGATGTCTCGGTGTTGGTCCTTGAGGTATCTGGCTAATGTCAATCTCCTCAGTAATGTCCAAAATAAATTAGATCTCTACACCTGGGGCTTAGTGGCTTCCTTCCGTTTTCACTTCCAAATACAGGCTAAGTACTGTGACTTGTAGTTGAAGTGTGCCTCAATGAGAGATGCACGCGTTGGTATTGACTAGGAATGGCTTTTGGTGGGCTGGGATAGCTTACTGGTAGCTGCTCCAAGGGAGTCATCGTTTTTCCCAAGTATGTTTTACCCAAGACAGACGGAGTGTGAATATAATCAAGCTTTTCTGAGACTCTTCCGTCTCTCCTAGGTCTCCTTTTTACCTACGGGGTGACAGGCAGTGGGAAAACGCACACCATGACAGGATCTCCTGGTGACGGAGGACTTCTCCCACGGTGTTTGGATATGATCTTCAACAGCATAGGACCCTTCCAGGCCAAGCGATTTGTGAGTAGTTTTGCATTTTAAAAAGTTTAAAATGTTTAACTCCTGTCTTAAAAAACCAAACCGTGATATTTGAGGAAGGCGGCCGAAGAGGCAGGCCTGGTATCTAGGACAGACATTTCAAGAAGGCCTATGGTCTGGCTGTCCTTGTAATTGTCACTTATTCTTTAATTACTTGGTTTCCTGTGGCTTTTGTATCTTGTGACTAGGTTTCATTCCGTGTCTGAAATAATATAGGAGATGCTGTTAAGTTTTTCTTGTGGTAAGGCCTCTCTGATTTTTTGCTACTTAAATATATTTGAAGCAGTACTGGAAGCATTTTCCTTGGTAGTATTCTAGCTTGGAAGCTTCTGTGAAAATTTTGTATTTTGGAAATACCTGTTAAATCTGCTTGGAATTAGCCAGCACTTTGAGTGTTAGTGAGGGGGCGTTAGTCAGGTATCTGCTGGTTGCCAGACAGCCTGATCAAATAGCTCGTCTTCTGCTGGCCAGCACCTCGTGTTCTCTAGTGTTTATCATTGTGTTGTCTAAACGTGTTCCCTCTTCAGGTTTTTAAGCTTGATGACAAGAATGGTGTGGATGTTCAGTGCGAAGTAGATGCTCTATTAGAGCGACAGAAAAGAGATGCCATGCCTGTTCCCAAAACTCCATCTGGCAAGTGAGTAACTATTGTAACGTGCAGAACAAATTACTTAACGTAAATGTTAATCTGGAATTGCGATTTTAAATTACCTTGGTGTCTTTTTAGCCTTCCTTTGAAAGAAGAAAAATATCTTAATGAAAAGTTAGTATATTACTTTTCATGTGGTTTGAGCAATTGCATAATGACACATTTAGATTCTAAAACTTAGAATCAGGCAGAATAAGGCTATTTTTTGTACCCATTTTCCGATAAATAAAATGCTGTGATTTGATAAAGTAGTGATACCGTGAACTTCAGGGTGTTTTGCAAAAAGTGATGTTGCTGAATGGTGGGTGATCCAAATGCTAAACGTCCAGGATTTTTGCAAGGCAAAAATTCTTACTGCAACCAAGTACAGCACTGCTGGATGAAAATCTATCTACTTTAACTTTTTTAATCTGATGGGACTGCAAAGTGATGTGTTGGTTTTAGTTTCTAGGGTGAGCTTTTCTGTTCTCGGATCGTGCCACCTGTCAGTAGACTTGCTTTTTGACTGTAGTCGCTGTCTGCCAAGTTAACTGTCTGTGGATGCTCCATTGCAATCACTTGTTGTGTGTTATCAGCAGGCGACAAATGGACCCGGAATTTGCTGATATGATAAACGTGCAAGATCACTGCAAAGTGGACGAAGTTGATGAAGACAATGTCTACAGTGTTTTTGTTTCTTATATCGAGATCTACAACAACTACATATATGACCTCCTGGAGGAAGCTCCCTTTGAGCTGATAAAACCAAAGTCAGTATGAATATTTGTAAGCTTTGGTTACGCTTTTGAGAGAGCTATGTTGTCTTTGTGGCTGTTGTCAAGTCTGGCTCTATTCATTCATGTGAATCGCTTCAAAAAGTCACATAGGAAAAGGTGATGTGTAAGGAGTCCAGACGACAGTATTTAAGTGTGCCAAGTGCTGGTGGTTGTTCTGTTGATGCTAAGACTTAGCGCTCCCTTTACTTGCCTCCCACTATGCTAAGAAATATTTGTTAGGCAGCGATGTATCCTGCTGAGGTTCTAAGTCTATTCATACCGCTCTGCAAGTACTATTCCTGGCTGGTGAGTGCAACTTGAAGAGTAAGCCATTCCATAGCTGACATTTTTCTCTGGATAACTGTATTGGGCAAAAGTTGCTATTGTTGCTTTACAGTTGATGTACGCTTGCGTATCTCTTCGCTCAATGCCAGTCATTTCCATAGAAACAGAAATGAGTAGTCTCATAAGCGAATTACTGATTTTTTTTGGGGGGGGAAGGTGTGTACTTGGCTGCTGTCTAAAATCAGTGAATCTTGTGACTTTTGGGAAAAGAATCTGCAAATCAAACTTAGTTGAACATATTTTTTAATTCTAAGTCCATTGAAGAAAACACTATGCATATCTACTGGTACATGTGTTAATTAAAGAATTGGCTGATCTATAAAGACCGGCTAGAGCAAAACAAGTTATTGCACCAAAACATTGAGAGCAGTCTCCAGGGTACTGCTTTTCAAATGAGTTTGAATGTCCGAATGCTTTTTAAAAAAGAATTAAAATTGGGTTTAGTGTCTTGCTTATGTCCAGAAATCAGCCTAGGAAAAATCTTGGATTATTTCCACTTAGGGAAGCTACAGTGCATTAAATATGAAATGATTTCAGACAAGCTGAATGACTTAATATTTTTAACGCTGTTTTTTTGCTAGGTGGAACAATTGCAACACTCCTGTGCGAAATGGTGACTTTATGTATGTGCATAAGCATATTCCCACTATTGAAAAGTGACGTTTACTTTCAGTAGAAGCAGAAAATAGACTGACTCTCTATCTCTTCTTGCTTAACTAGCAAATATAGACTGCTCTTGAAGCCATCTTGCTTCTGTATGAGCATATGCATGTAGAAGAACAATAGCTGCCGTTCAAACCAATGATTTCTAGTAAGAATTGCAATTAAACGTGGCTTCTAAATTAAAGCAGTAGCTGAAGTGTAACTAATCCTTGCTGAATGTGTGTCCCTGTACTTGTACTTCCTCTTACATCTGCTGTATGGATGATTGATGTATTCAGTCTGAATTTTGTACTTAAAAGAAAACTTGCTTGACATAACGTGCTGCTGTATATACACCTCCACTCAGTTTTATTGTTCTTTCCTTCCTTGCCCTTAAGACCTCCACAATCCAAAATACTTCGTGAGGACCAGAATCACAATATGTATGTCACAGGATGCACAGAAGTAGAGGTGAAATCTACAGAAGAAGCTTTTGAAGTGTTTTGGAAAGGTAAATAATCTTGAAAAGTAACTTATTACATCTAGTACAGACTCGTAATCTTTTACGCTGCCATGCTGATAACAGAACTGGCTTTGCTAGGTGACAAGTCTGTTAAATGAAACAGACTTCTGGAGGGAATGTGTTTGTTTTTTAACAGGTCAAAAGAAGAGGCGTATTGCAAACACTCAGCTGAATCGAGAATCTAGCCGATCTCACAGTGTTTTTATAATAAAGTTGGCTCAGGCACCCCTGGATGCAGACGGAGATAATGTGCTACAGGTGAATTCTGGGGCAGGTTGTTAAAGAAGAGCTGTGTGCGTATGTATGTATAGGTAAATTAGAAAAAGAGAATCTTGTAATATGGCCTTCTGAAACAGTTACCTTGTCTCAGGAATATGCATCTTGATCGTTAGAAGTTTCGTTCTGAAGTGAATCAAAATTATGAAATTTCTGAAGTCTTTAACGAAGTTAGTCTCCTATTTATAATTAAAGTAGAGCATTAAAATGGTCAACAAAGCTGCCCGTTCCTTTGTTCTTCACCTCTGTTTTGAACAAAATACATTAAGAATGTAAGAATATAAGACTTTGAGGCTTTGAGTGAGCACACTTGTTACAATCTGTCCTGTGGCCTAAGACAGAAAGGATTTGATAAAACTTATTCACACACAAAGAAGTGGTGCGTAGTTGGATTGTGAGGTGTGCGTGTTTTCTTCCAGTGCCCCCTTAGAAGGCAGGGAATAGAATGCTAATAATTTGTCTTACTTTTTGTCTGTAACAGGAGAAAGAACAAATCACTTTAAGCCAGCTGTCCTTAGTTGATCTCGCTGGAAGTGAAAGGACTAATAGAACAAAAGCTGAAGGGAACAGGTTGCGAGAAGCAGGTATGTGCCGTGTTTAGAAAGCCTGTTAGTTTTAGATGCTGGGATATGTTTACATTAGTGTTGTCTCCTAGTAAAGAAATTGTAGGAACAGTGAACGTTCTGTTATGATGTTCAGTTATCTGGTTTGACAGTCTTAATCCTCCAGTTTGGAAACTAGAAGCTTCTTTATAGAAGCTATTAAATTCATGAATGCTTCAGATTATTTGGAATGATTATCTAACAAATATGACTTAAGGGTCCAGGGGCTTTATCTTTAAGTAAACTGCTAAATAATTCGAGAACGTGATCCAAATAGCTTCTTACAGAGCTCTTTTTCATTATTTTAAGGTAATATTAATCAGTCACTAATGACATTAAGAACATGTATTGAAGTTCTACGGGAAAACCAGATGTATGGAACAAATAAGGTATGCAACCCATCATCTAACTATCTTTTGATCTGATGAAGAGCTGGTGTAACGTAACCTTACTAGACCTTTCTTCTGCTTTGCTTTAAGATGGTTCCATACAGAGATTCCAAGCTGACTCATCTCTTCAAGAACTATTTTGATGGTGAAGGAAAAGTGCGTATGATTGTATGCGTTAATCCTAAAGCTGAGGACTACGAAGAAAGCTTGGTAACTTTCTTGCAGTTCTTATCTCATCCTCACCTCCTCTTGTCTCGTGTTTATGACTGAATTACTGTACTTGTTTAGTAGGTGGCAGGAGTGATAACTTGTTGCTTGGACACTTCAGGTAATCAGGTATAATACTCTAGGGCAAATGTGTCCTCTAAATCTTACTTGTCCACTTAAAAAGTACAACTCTTACTTGCATGTAAGATAGGTAGGAAGCTTCTCTTATTTATAGCTGTCTAAATAGTCATATTTAGGTGTTTCATCCCCACTATGACAGTACTTGCAGGAACTTAAGGCACCTGCACAGTCAGGTTCATGATTCCTTGGGGGCTGAAGTAGGGAAGATCTTACTGGTAAGATTTTTAGACACTCAGCTTTGGATTGGCAAGCTATCTGGCTGGGAAATAGTTGAGATTATAGCTTGATAATGTCTCTGCTAAAACTTTTATTGATCTAAAATATCACTTTCAAATTTAATTTGGACTGCTTTAGTTCAATTGTTGAGCTTGCTTCTGTTCTTTTGCAGCAAGTCATGCGTTTTGCAGAAATGACTCAGGAAGTTGAAGTGGCAAGACCTGTTGATAGACCTCTGTGCGGCCTAACACCAGGGCGGCGCTTTAGGAATCAGGCCTTCAGAGAAGAACTCGCGCGGAAGTTGGAGATGCGGGGTGGCCCAGTCAATGGAGGTAAATACAAGAACACTGGGTCTTTACAGCACTGGCTTGTGCTGTTCTTAGGGGATGAAGATGTCTTTAAAACAAATTATTTGAGTCGTAAAGGCACACAAGGAACTGCATCAAACTGTTAGTTGTGAGCTTTCTCTGTAACAGTTACACCTGAGCTGCTCTTTTCGTACAGTGGTACTACTTAAGCAGTAATTGGGCTTACACTACAAATCTCAGAGTAATTCTTTATTGGTGATGAGTTGAATTCATGGTCCATTACTGCAGCTCTGGAAAGGAAATTGTGCTGAAGATGAAACTTCGATTTATTTTATTTTTGAATACTCTGGACCCACCTTAGAAATCAAGAGTTGCCTGAAGGTGTTATAAGGGAGTGAATCAAAAATATCACACTTAGTCTTTTCTCAATACTGTCATCTATTCTGAAAAACATGTAGTTTTAATTATCCTAAGTTCTGTCTGCTGTAGAATATTGTGGAATGATCTGTGGCTATGCATTGTCAAATAGAAACTGTCTGCTCTGTAGCTTGCTGACTGACTTTCTTGGCTTTAAATCTTACAGAAACAGAAGAGCAATCTGCTTCTGAGATATTTTTGCAGAACTTTCCTCCATTGCCTTCATGTGAGCTATTGGATCCTAATGATGATCAAACACTTCCAAAGCTTATTGAAGTCCTGGAAAAACGCCATAAACTACGACAAATGTTGTCAGAAGAATTTGCCAAAAATGGTAAGAATTTTAACATCGATGTGGAGTTAGATTTTTTTGATGCCCTTATTACTACTACAGCTTCTCTTCTCTTGTCTAGATTGATAGCTTAAAAAGAAAACTTGAAGGTAATGGAGTAGCTGGTAGCGTTAAGTTGGTAGGAGAAGAGAAGAACTCATTTTGATGCTATGGGGATAGGGAGAGAAGGTAAAGTGTGTTGTCTCTCTTGCAGTGCTTGCGTTTAAGACTACGCTGCAAGAATTTGATTCCAGTGTTATATCCAAGGAAAACTATATTCAAGGAAAATTGTCTGAAAAAGAGAAAACAATAGCAGGACAGAAAATGGAGCTAGAACGTCTGGAGAAGAAAATTAAAACTTTGGAATACAAGGTTAGTTTTTATATTGCTCTAAGCTGTACAACACCTAAGCACAGCATGCATTTTCTGTCTCTTGTTTGGCAAACTTCTTGACATCAGAAGTGCTTGTAAGATGGATATTAGAGGCAAGGTTAAAAGTACTTCGTGGGAAACTTCTAATGAACACTTCTAGCATTCTGGTTTTCCTACTAGAATCCTAGAATCATCTAGGTTGGAAAAGACACTTAAGATCGTCAAGTCCAATCATCAACCTAACACTAGCAAGTCCACCACTAAACCATGTCCCTGTGTGCCAAAGGCCTTTCCTAATACATTAAGAAGGGCAACTTTCTTAAAAGTTGTAAAATCTGAAACTTTCTGGAATCTGGACTTCTTATCTTATATATTGGTACAACAGCTAATATATTCTAGTGTATCTTAACCTGGTGTTCTGGGCTTAGATGGTTGTGCGTAGCTAAGTTTGTCCTTTCTTCCTCCAGATTGAAATTTTAGAGAAAACTGCTACAATTTATGAAGAAGACAAGCGTAATCTTCAACAAGAACTAGAAAGCAAGAGCCAGAAACTGCAGCGTCAGGCTTCCGACAAGCGTAGGTTGGAGGCACGACTGCAAGGCATGGTGGCAGAAACGACCATGAAATGGGAGAAGGAGTGTGTAAGTACACTGCCATAAATATTAGAGCTGTCTAACGGAGCCATGCTGGGGGGAGCTGGGGAGCTTGTTTTTGTGAGGGCTTTGAGTGTTTTTTTTTCTTTTGTAATAGCGTTAAGATTGAAGATGAGTTTGTCTTTTAATTACAGACTTGAACAGACATTTCCATCTTAACTTTTATAAACGTGGTATGATAGGATAAATTCCTCAGGGGCTTGTGATACAGCTAGAGTAGCTCTCCTGCGTACTTCCATTTTACTTCAATATCTAGAACTTGTTCTTCTGGGTTTGTGGCTCTCTGGGGAGTGATTCTTTCATTCTGCCAATTGTCAGTAGAAGCCCAATATTGGACTTTCCTCTTTATCCTCATGTAAACTCTTGCTCAGATATGCCCTTGATGAGCAATAAGCAAAGGAATTCCGAAGGATTACCTTAAACTACTGTAGGACTGCTTTCTGCTTCAGGACCACTGATGGAACTATAGTTAGACAATGCTTCAATTTGCCACTAATTTAGGAAGCAAAATGGTACTGGTTTATAATAAGGCTTATAAACTGGTTTATAAACATGGTACTGGTTTATAATCTGAGAAGTCTATCTTTTTAGCTTGATATATAATTATTTTCCGTAGCTCGTATCTAAATGGGGAAAAACTGTGTTTCCTGTTCAAAATTTCAGCACTACTTGTGCTTTTGTATAATGTACTTCATGCTTTTCCTCTCTCCTCTCTGTAGGAGCGTCGTGTAGCAGCAAAGCAGCTGGAAATGCAGAACAAACTTTGGGTCAAAGATGAAAAACTGAAGCAACTGAAGGCCATTGTTACTGAACCAAAGAATGAAAAGCCAGAGAGGCCTTCACGGGAGAGAGACAGAGAGAAGCCTGTCCAGAGATCAGTGTCTCCTTCACCAGTACCTGTAAGTTACCTTTAAAATGCTCCTTCATATGGGGACAAGCTTATTTATAAGAATGAACTAAAATGCAGACTGCTTTTCTTTAGTGGCTAGAAAATAGTTCCCGAGCACAGAACTTGGATGACTAAGCTTTCTTTGAATTCTTCCTTCTCCTCTTGTATTTATCAGTGTTCTTTATTTGTGCTCCTGTCTCCTAATGCTCCTAGAACTGGAAGAACACCCGATTCTTAATGCTGTCCCTGCAACACAGGAGCTCCCCAAAGCCCTAAGCTCAAATAGCCGAATTGAATACTGACAATATGCAGTGACACTGTTTGATTGCCTTACAAGTTGACAGTTCTGTATGTTCACTAACTTCTTTCCCATTCTCTCTAGCCTTCTAGTAATTTAAATACTCAAGTCCCTAGCAGCCAGCGGCTCGTGAGCAACCCCCAGGTGCACAGACGTTCTAATTCTTGTAGCAGCATTTCTGTGGCTTCCTGTGTTATGGAATGGGAGCAGAAAACCCCTTCGCACAAGCATACCGGTGGCACTTCTAATGCAAGGAGTAGACAACAAGAACCAGAACAAAGTAGAGACTATAACACCTCAGACAGAAGGCGAGGGATGTGCTGGACTGGAGTCATTGAGGTTCCCAGGCGTAGAGATGAGCTAGAAATAGAAGAGGATCAATGCTGCAGGGTTAGTGCTGATCCCGTCAAAAGCTAAATGTAGCATTGCTTAGTCTGGCTCAAAAGTTCATCACAACTGCTCTCTTACATTGAGCACACCTAAAACAGATTCGATTTTTTTCCCTAAATTTATTTCTTATAGCACAGTACTATTTCCTGGTCTCGTTGTTATTCTATTTAAGTTCTTAATTTGGCATTTAAATTTTTTTAAAAGCAGTGAGTCTATTTCCTGTTAGTGTGTAGATAGCTCTTGTAAGGAACTCTGAACTAGCTAGACCTTTTTCCTAGCTATGAGTGTCTTTGTTTTAATTTGTCTGTCTCCTCGAGTCTGTCTTGCAGCCTGCAGTTTACCATAGTCTGGGCAGCTTAATTGGTGGTCTTATGAGCCATATATGCAAATGTCTACTGGAAATAGAGCTTGGGCAAATATCTCACTTTAACTGTTAAATTTAGCTCTCTTAGAATAGTTCTCCCAAATTTTCATGTCTGCGTTAAAAGCGGGGGGCTTTGCTTATTTTTCATTAAATCGATGTGTGCAAATTATTTGTATCGGTGCTGTCTCTATCACGTTATAGCTCTGTCGCAGTGGCTCAGGTAAATCCAAGAGAATTGTACAACACCCTGCCCCCTCAAATCAGCCTTCTTGAGAGAGCTTCTCAGGAGGGGGGAAACTTATGGTAAACTCTTTTTTTTTTTTGACAGCGTTTTCGAAGTTTGTTACTTGCCAGCCCTTTGAAATATGAAATGGGTGTTTAAGCAGATGCTATTCCAATTAACCAGTAAACGAACCATCAGGGATGTGGCCTCTCCCACAGTAACGTGTGACTGGTAGCAGTGTCCTCTCTTTAGAACAGAACTTTTAAGGCACCCTGGCAGAACTATTTCCCCAAAGTGTTAACAATAAGTACTTGCCCAATAAAAGGGGGAGGAGGGGATCTTGAGTGTTTTCTCCAATTTTAATTTAAACTTTTTCTGAAAGCCACATGTCTCTGTGCACATTTAATTTTTAAGAGCTGCTTTATATTTGTAAAGGGCACGGCCCGTCTCAAGTCTATTGCTAAAAGAAATCCCAATTGCTGCTCATAATCTAAAAGTACAGTGGATGGGATTTGCTTTCATAGCTTTGGGTTATCTAACCTCACTATGACTTACAGAGGTCTGCAAAATTTAGTGTATAAATAAGTCTGCAGTACTTTTTCAAATGCTTGCTCAAAGGCCTTGAAGAGACCCAATTTTTTTTAAACAAGTTTCCTGAATTTTCTGGCTTTCCTGAGCAACTGAAAATGTTCATGACCATAAGATTAAAAATGTACAAACTTCAATCACTTCTCATGGATTTCCAGCAGCTTAGCTTAGAAGCAATAACACTAGCACAGGGGACGCTTCCTTTTTCTCTGCTCTGTTTACTCAGAAGTATTATGAGACCTAGCATCCTTTAGAGACGTTGGAAATCCATACTTGGTCTGCTTCCTTTGCTACCTCAAAACTCCTTCCTTGATCCATGACTGAATCTACGGAAACATTTCCAAATGTCTTTCTTCAGGTTGGTTAATATGTTTATAGCAATCAGACTTAACCTGGAAATTTAGGAGAAGCGTTACCAAAGATAAAGATGTTCTCCTTGTGGAAACGTTACTATGTAGGGAATGCAACTGATTGGATAACACCTAAAATTTACAAGAAACAAGAGTTGGCACAGAAATAAACCAGTAAGAATCCTTTACAGGGCTCTTTGTAATGCTGCCTTTCAGGATGGATTCTGAAAGCAGTTTGGGAACGAAGCTTTGAACTTCAGATAAACGCATCTTAACCAGACCTGGGAAATTCACTCTGCTAATGATATCCTTTGAGATGTTTCCTGCGTGCTGATTTCTTCTGATTCTCTTCCACTCTGATCAGAACGCACCTCCGGTTCGTCTCAGACACAGACGGTCGCGCTCAGCTGGGGAGAGATGGGTAGATCATAAGCCACCTTCTAATCTGCCCACTGACACGGTCATGCAGCCGCACGTCCCTCATGCCATCACGGTAGCGGCTGCAAGCGAAAAGGCACTAGCTAAGTGTGACAAGTATATGCTGACGCACCAGGAGCTAGCCTCTGATGGGGAGATTGAAACAAAACTAATTAAGGTAACGCAAACACCTTTGTGGTGAACTTGTGATAACCCTGTCAAATCCCATGTCTGGCAATGTATTTGTGCTGCAGGCTTGCAGGAGGGTAGGTTTAACTCGCTGTGCTAAGAGATCGGATTTTTGTGCAGTTGGATTCAAGGGAGCTTTTAGAGTCTGAAAATGCTGTTCTTGAACTTTGTTGTTACTTTATATTTACCGTTATAAGCTTGTTTCTCAGTCACCAGTTTTCCTGAAAGTAATTAAGTGGTGTATCGTGTGTCCATGTCGTTCCCTCCCCCCAGTAAAACACAATAATCCATTTATAGTGAGAATTTCTTAGACTTGTGGCTGCAGCTGATCTTGTGGAGTCAGTCTTGTTGGAACATTATTTGATTTCCATTAGTGGAATAAGTAAGCTTGCAGCAGTGATGGATGCTCAAATGCTCCGGAATGTAATTCCTAACAGTCAACTAACAAGCAAATTGGTGAGGTCACCTAAGCTTTGAACACTAACAATGGTTGTGTCCCAAAATGCTGACTGTGCTTACCGAAGGCAAACTGAGAGCTCTTTATAATTCATAGCAAGAAGCTTCTGGTTCATTTTTCCTTTGGTCACAGGCCTTTCGATATTGCATTTTTTCTTTTGAGTTTTATTAAAAAAAAATGAAAAATAAAAAAACCTCACTCCTGTAAGGTAATCTTGTAGGTCCGAGCAGCCTCACATAGGTAACATACCTGTTTGTGCTGTTGAGTGGAAGCACTGAAACTGAGCCTGTGACATGATTTCTGCATATCTTATAGCAATAACTAGGTGTTGAACAGACAGAAGCCCGTCATAGTGACTGTTCTCTGTGTATCTTGCATGATAATCAGGGTAGATGTTCGTTGTGCCTTATCTTACGTATAACGGGGGAGAATGTATTTGTGCATGTATGCTTACTGGCTACTGAAAGGAAATTATTGTTCTAAGCACTTAAGATTTTGTGTGGAAACTGGCGCTGTTGCTGGCGTAATGATTTAGTAACTGTAACTTGTTAAATGATTTTGGCTTCCAGGGTGATGTCTTCAAAACCAGGGGTGGTGGACAGGCTGTGCAGTTCACAGAGATAGAGACTCTGAAGCAGGAATCTCCAACAGGGTGAGTTGTTCTGAACTTTAGGTTCTGACACTACTTCAGTAGTGCACAAGTAGCTGATTCTTGTCCTAATGATTAAATAGCAGAATGTTGTGTCTAACCTGAAATCATATAAAAGTAACCTGGAGGAGCTTTCAGGTACTGGAGCTGCTGGTAAGGCTGATCTGTCGCTGAGAGACACGTATTTCATTGGAAAGTATAAAATGTATTCTCTTGCGTACGGGAATCTATCAAAATACATGACGCTCTAGTAACATTTTTTTCCCTCCATGCTCATCCTTCAGTCGAAAGCGGAGATCATCACCTTCCAATCCTGATCCACCAGAGGATGCTGCAGACTCTGAATGGACTGATGTGGAAACCAGAGTAAGCTACAAAGGAAGAGGGGGGGGGAAGGATGGAACGTGTCATGTTTGATCTGGATGAGGATTTTTAATGTTGAGAGCTAGGGTGGGGTTAGCAAGAGAACTAACTGCCTCTGTGTCTTCTCAGTGTTCCGTCGCAGTGGAGATGAGGGCAGGGTCTGCCCTTGGACCTGGGTATCAGCATCATGCTCAGCCCAAGTAAGTGTCTCTCCTCTCTAGTTTGGGTATTGTGTTCTTTCCTGGCAACATCTAAAGTGAGACAACACTTTTTCCCCCATGATATTGCTGCCCTTCCTGCTTTAGGTTTGGGATGCGTACACCTTTAATGCTTTAAGATGAACAGGCTTGTTCAGTTCTTGGAAACCCTGACTGTATGAATCTGTAGGGGACTGTCACCCAGAAGACATGGTCTTGCGTGGTCTCTGTATTCATTGCAGTGAGCAGAATGTCAGGGTTTGATCTTGTCCTTCTGCAGCAAATCAGAGTTGACTAATGGGACTGCAGCATGCCTGACAGGCCAAAATTGGTACAGGGTTGGCGATGGCAGTGGCAGAATTCTAAGCTGTATCCTTCTCTAGTCTCTCTAGCCTGTATCAGATGCTGCTGTAGCAAAATGTACTCCATTTGCACCTTCAGATATATTGAAATTAAAGGTTACGAATACGCTAGCATTCATTTTGAAGGAACAGAGGGAGCTGAGGCAATCCTGGGATATACCCAACAGTGTGTTTGAAAGTAGCTAATATTTCAGCTGCTACCTGCTGTGCAACTGCCAAGGCATCTGCTAAGGAAGCACAGGTTTTAGTCATGCTAGAAGAAATCTTCCTCTTCGAATGCGTAGATAACACTGAATTTTTCAGGGCTCTCTTATCATTCCCTAACGTGGTGGGGTCAGAGTGGCAATCACGCAGCAAGTGTACCAAATCGGAAGCCTCAGTTTCTAGTAAAAGTTGAAATGATCTTGCAGTTTGTAAAGCTAGTGCCCAACATTTGAGCCCCACATCTAATAAAATCTTTCACTTATAAAAGAAATGCTTCGGATATGATAGTTTTGCTAAACTAGGTGTTGCAGAACAGAATTCGATATCCAGACTTGGCCTCTTGCAGATAGGTGCTGGCAGTGCTGTGGAAGCCACCTATTCAACTCAGGGGAAGAAAACTTGCAGTTTTGCAAGACGTGTACAGGCAGGAGAGAGGGCTGGAGAGGCGAAGAGGTATTTGTGAGGCCAAAATGAACCAAACTGATCGCATTTAGAATTGAAATAGTAAAACTTACACTCACTTTGTGCGGTGTGTGTTGTTTGGATATAGAGTTTAAGGTTTTAAACTCTATAGTGGAAAGGTATTTCAAGGAGTATCCTGAAATGAGAGTAGTCTCTGAGCTAAGGTCATGAATGTCTGTCACCGTGTTAGTATACGCTCTATTCCACTTCTCACTGGAAACTGGACCCGTTCAGGTTGGCTGCTACTACTTGCAGCCTTGCTACAGCTTTGTAAAATGGTAGTAAATCATTTAGTTGGCCTGCATATTGATTTGAAGCTTGTGTTTATTTAAACAAAGCTTTATTTCAGTTCAATGAGTTTTAAGCTCATGGCTATTTTGGGGGGGTGGGAAAAACAACTGCTTCTTGATAAATAAGTTGTTGGCTTGTAGCATTTGTTAGCGTAGGAAGTCTGTGATATGTATACGTTCAACAGGATAGGTAAATAGGCTGCTGTTTTGGAAAACTGCTGCCGTGGAAAATCTGAAAGTTACTTGACTTTATTTTCTTTTAGGCGAAGAAAGCCATGAACGTAACGTACTGCTGCGTTGGAGTCCTGTTGATTTTATCAGACTGATGCTATCTGCTGCCAGTGATAAACTAACCGGTTTGTTATCACTGCAGGCTTCTATTTTTATAATGGCCTGTGCTAGGCGGTAGCTAAATGGGAAATACTGTCTGCAATCCCAAAGAAGCATATGAATGGGTGCATATATCTTCAGTAGACGGGGGTGGGTGGGAGGGCTCCTGCCGTTATGTGCTGTGGACTTCTGAGGAACACCTTCTGTCTTGTACGTATGATGCTTTTGTTATTAAGACGTATCTTTATAGAGTAATGACACAAGGCTTTTGCCTTTGGTATTTTTTCAGCTTTTTATATAATATACTTCTTTTCTGGTCACTACCCCTTCCTTGTCAGGTCCTCTGTTTTGAAGAGGCATAAACGCTGCTATTTATTTAGATGCAGTAATGCACTTTAAGAGTGTTCCTATGCCATTTCATATTTTATTAGTTAGCAACAGCTCGGTAATATGAATCTCTTCTTGGAAGAGCTACCTTTGATTATTTAATATGCAAATCAGCTTGTGAAAACAATTTCAATTTTCCTGCCTTTGTAGTAACAGAGCAAGAATACTGAGATGATGAGTAATGATGTCTTGACATCATAGCTACTTTATTTTGTAGTGCAAGTTAGTAATTAAATATTTTACATCTGTAGACGTGGGGTAAAAGGGTAGTGTGCTCACTGACATGGTGAGAACTTTGTATGTGTGGCTCTGCAAGCATATTAAAATAAATACTTTTATTCAATGGCTCTTACCAACCATGTCCTTGTTACGTAGGAGTACACTAAGCTACAGAAACGAAGGTAAGCTCTGCAGCATCATGACAGTCTTATGCAAAGACCTATGAATGAACGCAGCTTTTGGGAAGCTTCTGGAATTTAAACCAAGGAATCTGCTTGGATCCCAAGATGTGTTTTGGACAAGCTTATGTTCGAGTCTGCAAACTGCTTTTAAGGGCAGTTGGTTGTTTTGAGTGAATGACTGCCTGGTTAAAAAGATCTCGAAACTTTGAGCTTTATGTTCAGGTGGTCTGTGAAATGCTTTATCCTGGAAAGATAAAAGAAGCCTTTCCGCGGGTCTTTTTGACCCACAGCTAGAGCAGAAAGCTGTACGGCACTGGTAGTGGTTTAGAGCTAATGCTGTCCTCTATGGTAGTATTAATGTTCAAGTAGCTAAGAGCAGGCTTGATCGTATTTGTTCTAACAATGTGTAGCAGAGTTGTTGTGCCGTCTGTTGTCTGGAGCAGGCAGTGCTGTGCAATGGTTTCAGAGGGTTTCCACCTTGGTCTGGGAAACGAGAAGTCTTAGCTGGAAGAGCTACAAGCAGAGATAACTGCATGCCTGAGACACACAGCTATTAAATGCATGTTCAGGATGCTGGCTGAAGTACAGCCCTGCTTTGATTTAATTTGTAACTAGTTAATAGCGCTATCTGAAGACGTGTCATTTAAGTCATAAATGACATAAGGAAAAAGGGGGAAAAGCAGCTTGGAGAAACGTGGGTTTGTTTTAGAGGTTTCTGTGAGTTTTAACAGGCGAATCCCACCTTGCAGCAGGAAGGGAGCAGTGGGGAGCTCTGCAGCTGTAATGGTTAGCTGGTGCCACTAGGTGGTATGAAATAACCGCTGTCGGGTGCTGGTGTCTGAATCCTGTGCCCCGCAGGGAGGGAGGTTTTTGCCTGGGCTGCGTGGCAACAAATTCCTCCTTTTGGCACTGGTGGGTTTTTGGGATACTGCTAACCTGTGCAGTGCGTCCTTGCTACCACCCATCTCCTGCCTTATCCACTGCAACCCGGTGGGAGGATGGGGAGGGCAGCCAACAGCAGTAACAATGAAAGAAACTTAAATAAGGCCCGTGCTCCTATTTCTGGTGTTTAAATTAACTCCTTTGCAAGCACTAAAATAATTAATCTACTATTAATGATGAGCAAGCTGTCAAAGACATTATCTCTTTGATTTAGATTGAATCATTCTGTCATCTTCATAAATCATTGAAGTGTTACTGGGGAAACCCGAGAGGGAGACGTGAGAAATGAATATTCAGAACTTTGTAAAAGAAAATATTTAGCTGCAGAACGTGGCTTCTTTTAGGTTGCTTCAAAAGCAATGTGAATGAGGCATTCAGAATTAGCTCTCCAAATGCTATCTTTTGTATCTGGTGGCAAAGGATGTGTGGCTGGAGTGTGTGAGTCCTTCCCGAGTTCTGTATCTTGACACACAATGTACTGAGAAAAGCTCTTGTAAAGCAAAAGTTCTTGTTTTGAATGAGGGTGCTGTTAAGCACGAAGAAATAGTTGCTGCAGCCACCTTGTCCCTATTATAAAGGTTAATCAAAAGCAAATATAAGACCTTGCAAAGGAGGATGTGTGTCCTTGACAGTGCTGAGGCCGGTGGTGGCATGGGAACAAGTAGTGTCAAGCCTGTGACTTGTTCTTCATGTACCTAAGCTGCCTGTGAGGTCTGAGCCAACAGCGCTGCGTTGTGCCTCTGAGCAGAATTCAAAGGCAAGGCGAAGGCTGGGCTGTGCTACTTGAAGTCTTGACAAGTCACACCCCTGTGCAGCCAACAACCACGCTACATCCCTCCTATCTTAAATAGTGGCATCGTTAATTACCTGAAGGCTGGTATTACATCCTGTGCTGGGCAGAGTGGGCAACTTGAAAGAGCAAAACCTGACGATGTGTGAGGACTGTCTCTGCAAGCTGCTCTGGGTTCCGTTTCTTCCCAAACATGAACTTCGCAGAGCCCAGAGCACTCCTCTGGATGGAACTCAAGGCTTGTCAGCTTGGGGGAAGGAGAAGACACAGGGGCTCATCCACTCGCAACGACGGTAGGATTTCATTGCATATCAAGCTGTTTCCTGGCCCAGTTCTAGCAACACTTTTCCATCAGAGGAATCGCATTCAGTGCCACTCAATTGCATTCCTCTGAAGTCGTTCTTCATGTCTTTGCGTCTTCTTCACATATTTACTCTAGTACATAGCACTGGCGGTGTTTACTCTGCAAAGATTCCTCTAAGACTCAGCTAAGCACACAATTTACTCAGCTAACAAGGGCTGGCATTTATTGTGGGTATCTTTGTGTACTTGTCATTCTTTAGTCTCCGTTGACATTCAGTGGGAAGCGTTAAAACAAACAGCAGCACGCAGTAGGAGGGTTGCCTGTACCAATGCTCCTCTGTGAAATAGCTGAATGAGGCCTTCTGCTTGATGTTGGCCAGAGCCAGCTTCTACCAGTTACTGTCAGCGAGGCTGGAGAAGCCTTTGTGTAGGAAGTGGGCTTCTGGGAAAAAATTTAATCTTTTGGAAATCCGGGTTTTTGTTCAGTTTTGCTGCGTACTTATGCCTGCCTTTACTTTTCCCCTAAGCTTTGCACTGATTGCATCTAATATTACCCAAAGCAGGTAAGAAAGTAGCCCTATGGAGTGAGACTTGAAGCCCAAGTTCCTGTTGGGTGAGATTTGGAGGGGGTAGCCCTGAATTTGTTGCCCAAGCAGGGGCTCCAAAGCTGAGGACATCTTTTAGGGTGCCGCTAACTGTAGGCAGCAGGAATATTTGCCTGGAGGGTGGTGGGCTCTGGCTCCATTTGCTGTGTGCGTGCAGGAGTCAGCTGCCCCACTAGCCTCAGTGTTAGGAGACTTGAACCTGCTGCGAGCAGAGCTCAGTTGTACATGGAAACAAAGCAGCCAGTGTGATGCAAAAACATGATAAATTGAGGTTCCTTTTTTTTTGTAATTTAAATGGAAAATCTGTAACTTATTTTCCCCAGGATCTTCCTCTTAGAGCTCTCGGTTTTATTGCAGGCTCTTATTTCTGCCAGCCCTTCCACTGGCAAGCAGGATCAGAGCGTGTTCCAGTGGGATGCATCACTCCGTTTCGCAGAGGCTTGTAGCCTGCTGGTGAAAGCAGCTCTTCGATGCTTTTGTTCCGAGTCTTGTTTCTGTGATTTCTGTTTTGTGCAGCTAGAAGCTAGTGGGATTTCAGTACTTCAAGTCAGCTTCTCTTTGGGAGAGAACTGATGAGCAGCGGATGCCCTGTGCTTTGTGTGAGCAAGCCTGGAGTCAGAGAAGAATCTTGGTCAGTTTGCGTGTAGTTAAGTTCCTTGGAATTACTGACAAATGCTGTTTTAAATGCAGTTCGCTCAACTGAATTCGTGTTTACCTTTTGAGGTAACAAATTGCTCCCACAATAAGCTGAAGTCTGCAGTTAATGCTGCCCGTTCTGCCTGCCAGTTCTGAAACATCAGAGTTTCCTATTGGCAAAAGGTGAAGGCTCTGGGCTCTGTTGCCTGTGTTGCTTGGATGTTCTTGGCATTAATTGGCTGCAGCCTCTGCTGAGTAATGAAAAGCAGAAGAATAATATGCAGGCTCAGCCCTGAAATCATAGACTTCTCACAGCGAGCTGGAGTAGGTCTGTTCTTGAACCGGGGCTGGCCTGAAATCTGCTGTCTCAAAACAGGTCAAGATACGGTATGAAAGTTCAGGACACCAATCTCATTCCAGGTCATGTTCTGCCCCTTTGCGTCTGTGGCAGTGAATCACGGCTAAGCATGTAAGTACCAGAAGCCTGTAGGATTAGCTGAACTCTTCCCAGTGAAGTTAACAGGATTTTACTGCCTACCTCACTAGCCTGCCGGCTCTTCTTGCCAAGTGCTCTGCAAAAAAAAAAAAAAAAAAAAAGGTGCCTGCACTCTGCTCCTGTGAAAAGCGTTCTGGCTGAACTCAGCCTGTGCGCGCTAGGCAGCCTGCCAGCGAGCAGGGGATGAAAAAGCTGATACGGAGGAGCCTGTCTGCTTTTGGACCTGGCAGCTCCTGTGCGTGCTTCACACTTGCATGCTAACATGCTCCAACCCTGACCCGAGCGGCTACAGCTGTTCTCAGGCTGGCCCCTCAATCAGGGCCTGTCATTCCGCAGATCTGGTGTGCTGCCTGGTGGAAGCTATTTGCAGACAGGGATCAAAGGTATGGCCAACAAAACTGACTGCTTGGGGACTAATGGGGGTTGTCTGAGGTGGAAATCTTCCTTTGCTTGGAAGTCAGCGCAGAACATTTGCGCTGAGGCAGCGTCTGACAAGCACTGCGGCCTGAGCAGCGGGCGCTGGGTGCTGCCGCCTCGTCCTTGCGGTGCTGGGCAGGCAGGATGGGCTGCGGGGACAGGCGCCGAGCTGAGACATCACCCCGGAGTTGTGCTCTGTTCCCATCAGACCTCCCTGCTGTTCCTCCGTGTGTTACAACAGGGATGCAGGCGCCTGGCTCCGAGCAGCGCATCCCCGGAACAGAGGCTGGGAGCAGGGAACGGCCACTGCTGGGTGCCCAAGACACAGCCACTTTTAGTGATTATTTTTGCTTGTAACATGCTTTTTCAGTGAACTGTTCTCTTTTTTCCGCTGTTTTCCACTCCCTTTTGTGGTCTCCTCTGTCGCGTCTAACTCAGATGACTGCAGAGCGTGTGTGGCCTCTATTGTTTTTTTGGTGGGGCAGGCAGTGCTTGGTGCCCGGCGGTGGCCCACGGCCGAGGGGCAGCCTCCAGCTCCCCAGCTTGCCCCTGGCAGCGAGGGTGTGCGAGTGGTACCTAGGGGCTGGGTATGAAGGTGGAAAGCTGCCTCTTCAGAGTCTGCAGCAATAAGCTGTAGATTGCCCAAAGGAATGGGGCTTGGAGTTGCTATTCTTCTGAGAGAAGGCTTGCTGTTCGTAGCACAGCATGAATAATTATAAGCAATAATCCTGGCAGGCACGAGCAACCCTCTTGAAATTGTAGAAGGAGATGAACTGCTGGCAAACGGCAGTGCCTGTGCTGGTAAAGCAGGGTGGTGTTGGACGGGGGCAGCGCTGGGAACAGCGCCCGAGGGCTTGCTGTGCTCCCCTCCCGGGGCAGGTGATGAAAACCACCTTTGACCTTACCGCTGCAGGCAAAAACGTTCCTCTTCTGGGGAGGGCAGCGGGCTTGAAAGACGGCTGGTGCCTGTGTCCGCTGGTGTCTGGGACTGCTTGGCAGTGCCTGCCTCCGAAGGACGGGGCTTTATCCCTTGCAAACAGGACAGATGCTAACACGCAGACACCCCCCGTGGAACCTTCCCTCCCCGCAGCAGCCTCGGTGGCGATCCTCGATCCCCGTCGGGGCAGGAGCTGCCCCGCAGGCAGCCGTGGGGCCCGGGGCTCTGCTCCGCCACCCCGAATGGCACATAAGTAACGAGCTTTTTCCACCGAGCTGCTCCCTGCTTCCCAGAAATAGCATTTGCCTCCAGTGTCTCTCTTGATTTATGGGGAGTTCAGATGCTGTTAAAAATAATCCTCCCGCGTGCTAAAATTATATCGTCTCTGATTATATTCAGCTTTGTGGACGGAGCGCCTATAAAAAGATGAGCAGAACGGAGCGCGTGGTGGGGTGGCGGGAGAACGTCGGCTGTTTGCTGGAGGAAAGAAGCTTGTCCTTTCCTTTGGCCGGAGCCGCTCTCCCCTGCCCCAGAGGCAGGCAGCCTGCGCCCAGGAGAAGGCAGCAGATCAATTCCTAGCCGTGCCAGCCCCCTGCAAAGAGTTCGGCTCAGTTCCTCAAGACGAAATACAGGAGTTAAACGCACAGCTTAATCTGCAAGTCAGATGAAAACTCTTTAATTAGTTAGCAGGAGTTTTGTTTTAGACAGCAGTGAAGAAGCCTCTCCTTCCTGCTCCAACAGCTTGCTTATTCTGTAGCTTTGGATACTTGGATTTATTTTGAAAATGCCATGAGCTGTTCTTGTTGTTTTATTAGGAAAAACCTAGAGTCCATAAAATACAATTCCCTAGGATAGAAGGCTAATCCTCTTATTTCTACACATTTCTGGATGATTAAATGGCTGGATTATTTAAGTAGTGATTTGTTACTGGATTGCATCATCAAGGAGATCTAAGGCATAAATATTAGCTTTGGGCTTTTGGCTCTCTGCTGTTGAAAGGGGTAGAAGGTGTTCTGCAGACAAAAGCCAGAGAAATTAAATTAAATGAGCATGTGGAGTAGTGGGTCGTGGCGAAGTCCCTAAACCCTCATTGGCTCGAAGAGCTTTAACCTTTACAAAGAACACGCACGGTAAGTAACGTCAGCTTTGCCTAGTAAATCTCGAATCCTGCGGCGTTTCTAAGCGAAGTGGCCCTTCTGCTGTACTTGGAAGTGGTTCTGCAGCTTCTGGGGCTCGGATTTGTCTTTCCCTTGCACACAGCCAAGTCCTGGCAGCCGTTTGTGCCACATCACCCAGCAAACGGGTGCGTGGGGGGCTCGGGGCACGGCGGGAGCCCCCCGCTGCTGCTCCATCCTTCAGGGCTGCCGGGGCAGGAGCAGCCCCGCAGGGGTGAGCGCTGCCCGGGGGCTGCCTCCTGCCTGGCTCCAGGGTTTCCAGGGAAGCAGCAAGAGCTCGAGAACAAACCGGGGCTGTTCGGGGCAGGAGGCCGTGGGGTGACCCTGGTGGCTTCCATCAGCACCGGCGTGACCGGCGGCGCGGGGCCCGTGCGGGGCAGCAGATGGTGCTCTTGGCCCGGGCTGTGCTGCCACCAGCAGCTGGGGACTCGGCCTTCAAAAACCGACAGGAAAAATGCCAGGAGCTGCTAACGAGGACGCTGGGAGATCCTGAGGGGAAAGGGGGGCTGCGGGGAGCACCCTGCCTGCTCCTGGCACGCCGTGTCCTCGTGCCGCGCCGGGGAAGACCCGCACGATGGAGACCTTCCATGTGCTTCTTCACGTGCTGGCGGTGCTCTCAGCACGTGAATTCCCCAGGGCCTGGATGTAGGAGGGATGGGTCGTGCCTCTGTTCTGTGCTGCTGGAAACGCACAGCTGTTGCAGGTTAAATGTTTGCGTTCGACCCTCCTGCCTGGCTGGCGCAAGAAGAGAAGAAGCTGCTCTTGTAGAAGCCGCTGACAGCCAAAGGTGTCCAAAGTAAAACGCATCTCCTCGGTGGAGCGCCCTGCTCGTGGGGTCTGACAGCCTTGGCAGCACGTAGGGACAAACGGGAGGGAAGGCAGGCGGCTCCCAATGCTGAGCTAGCTGGCTTCTGTCCTGATCTGACTCGTGGGACGTTGGTGGGGTTTGTGCCTGCCCAGAGGCTGCCCGAATCCAGCCCTCCCTGGCGTGCTGAGGCTCCTACGCACAGAGCACCTTTGCTGACAGCACGCGTGCATCGAGGCTGATGCACCTCGGGGGGAGGACGTGGAAAAAGGGGAGAAACGGGAAAACTTCTGTCGTGGGCAGCTGGAAGAGAAGCACGGGGGTCCCAGATGAGCATCCTCCTCCCCTGGGTTCCTTTCTAGGCGCTGATGGTGAGCCCGATGCTGTGAAATGTCTCGGCGTCCCCATGGACGCTTGCACCTTTCCTCGCGACCAGCTCAGGCTCCCTCTCGGAGCTTGTTGCGATGCTACCAGCACCGATTGCAGCGTGCCGAATTAACCGCGGCTGTTGTGCACTAACTGGTGCTTAGCTTTGTGCCTGCGGGGTTGGGCAGCGTTTGTCCGAACGCCGGTTACCTGCTTAGCTCCCACCGGGCTCTGGGTGCTCCAGCACAATGCAGGCTTGAAGGCTACGAGGTGAAGGGATCCTGGCCATGGAGAAGTGATGAAGGGACTGCTCCTGCCTCCAAGCCACGAGGAAAATCCCATTCCATCCTAGTGAGTTACGCAGGCGTTAACCTCTCCTGCCTGGGCCTGCAAACCGAGGGCGATTCTCTTTTTCTGCCCTGTTTCCGGACTTTTTCTAGCGTGGAATCTTCCAAATCGTTCAGACAGCTGTGTAAGGAGAGATGGGTGTCTGCTAAGGAAGTGTTCTGTTGGATGTGCTGCTGGCCGTGGTTTAGTAACGGCATCTGATCAGCACGGAGGGTTTAGGGAGAACACGTGCTCGCTAGGAAACGCGTTGTGCCTAGATCTGGAGGGGAAGGAGAGCAGGGTGCCTCTGGCTCTGGGCTAGGGACTGGGCTTGGCATTTGTGCTTGAATCCTGCTTCAGGGCCACCGGGGTGGATGCCTTCAGGCACCTCCGTCTGCGACTTCTCTCTGAGGAAGGAAGGCTGAAAGGTGCAACGGGACCAGCTCCCGGGTGCCCGCTGTGGAAAGGGACGGGCACGGCAGGAGGGGCCGAGCGCAGCCCTCGTGCGGAGGGGAGGGCACAGGCCCAGCCCTGCGCTGCTGTGGGAGATGTCGCCACAGCCCCTGGACTTGTGCTGGGGATGCTGCTGGACGTGTGCTTTCTTGTGTGATAAACGTGTGGTGTATGCTAAGTATAGGGGCTCAAATCATCTGAGGGCTGTTGGATGGGGTGGGCGAGAGGAGGCTGAAAATTGAGGAATGCAGCTGGCAGCGTGAGTGTTCCCCAAGGCTTTGGGTTTCCAGGCGTTAGAAGAAATACGGTTAGAATGAACCCATACAAAAAAAACAATAGCAAAAGTGTTGCAATAATAAAACTACTTAAACGATACAGATATGAAAATGGGTGCAGGCAGGAAGGGGGCTTTGCTGTGGACTCGGAACGAGCAGCGTTGGAGAGCGTAATTCCTCAGCCACTTTAAGAAATTCAGTTGAAAAATAAGACAAAGTAAATATTTACTTGAGCTTGGACTAGCTGAATGCATTATTGCATTGGGAATTCTTAGCTCTAGTACGTTAATACTTTCATCTGTTGTGGTAATAAACTCTGGCAGAGGGGCTGGAGCGCGGCGCGGGGAGCTGGGCTGGCGGTGCTGGGCTCGCGCGCTCCCGCAGCCCCTCCAGGTGCTTTCCAACCCTCTTGTTTAAACACAGGTTGGGCTCTTTTAATGAATCCAACCTTCAATGCAAATGAGATTCCAAATAATAAGTAATTAACTTTATCAAATTGACATTACCATTTATAACAAAATGTCAACACTGCCTTTATAAACAAGGCAGAGCTGCTCTTTACAGAGGCAGGGGGGGAGGCTGGAGGAAAGGAGGAAAATGCAGCGAGGCCCGGACAAAGAACAAACGCTCGGCTTCTCGGGCTCTCGTTTCTCCTCCCGTGTCTCTCGAAGCAGCTCCCTGGCATCTCGGCGCCCTTCGCTGCGGTGCCCAGAGCACGGAGAAGGAGGTGAGACGTGCTCGGGGTGCTGAGCACCCTCGGGCAGGGCAGGTACTGGAAAAGCCTTGGTGTTGTTCTAGGCGCCGCTTACAGCCAGCGTCATCTCCAAATGATGCGTGCAGGGGAAGGCAGCCTCTGGCTGATGGCGTTTCCAGAGGTGCAGAATGCAGGAGAGGTCAGGGGGTGGTGCTCGCTTTCAAGCCTGGCTTTCCACCTTCCTCGCAGGCTCTGCCTGTGACACCTCCAGTTTTATAATGAGAGCAAACTTACCAATTAAAACATGTGCCTCCGCTTTGGGGCGGGTGCCAAGCCCCTGATGGATATACGTACCTAATAAAAATGTGAAAATTTGCAAACTGGGGAGACTGCTTAAAAAAATAACCAGGGTGTTTAAAAGAAGGAAAAAAGTGTTTACCCTCACACATGGAAATAAAATCACTTCTCAGTGTGCATTGGCGACAGTATTGTGTATTTTCTTGTTACCCAAGAAATGAAAAGTTACTCATTTACCTCTGGTGTCCTCGCAAGCAGAGGTTAATAGCTGCAATAAGGATAAAGTTTATCCTCCCTCCTGGAAGCACAAAGCTGGGACTGCAGCAGCAGAGCAGAATTTAAGTGTACACAGCTCAAAGGGCCCTGCCACGGGGGTTTCCATGAAGGAAGCAGGAACTGAGGGCTGTGCTTTTTTGTTCTCGGGTGCTGCGTGATGGCTTCGGGACCCCGCAGTCCCTCACGGAGCTGCTGGTTGCAGAGCAGAGGAGCCCTGCCCGGGGTGCTCGAAGGCAAGGAAAGCTTCCTTCTACGTGATTGGAGTCACAATCCCGTAACGAATTTTCATAGTGGAAAAATATTCATTTTATTGGCATGGGTGTTTCTGCAAGTTTCGCTTTATTGCAACCCTACATTTCTGGCAAAGGCCACCGAAAGTTTGGCAATCCAAAGGGAAGTGTTAAAATAAAACTCGAGGTGGGTTAGTGACTTGGAAGATTCCTGCCCTAGGGCCTGGAGTCGCAGGCGAGTAGAGGCTTTAAGGCCCTAATGGTCCAGCTGTAAAAAAAAAAAAATAGTTTTTCTCTTATTTTCTCCTAGGGTTGCTATTTAGTGGCCAGTCATCCAAGGAGATGCCAATGGGATTTGTGGCCTTTTTTTTTTTTTCAGTTCACCTCTTGGCAGTGATGAACAGGATGAATTTCATCTTAAAGGATAATTTCTTGGGGTTGGGATGAAATGGAAGGGGGGCAGAGCAGCTCCGTGCCTGGTGCAGGGCTGGGCTCCAAGGCAGCAACTTGTGCTGTTTGAACGTGAATCAATCCAAAAATCCACCTTCTGTTTAAGATTTTTAAAAAGAAAAAAACAACAACAGAAAAAGCCACATTAATCTCATCAGTGGAAATAATCACGTTGGGTCTATGATCCTAATCTTTTATGTCGTACACATCTGGAAAAGTAATTCGGGGGAATAATATAAACTTCAGCTAAGCTGTATAAACGCAATGAGAAAGTGATTTCATTTAACTGCAGCTCGGTGGACCTTTGTCACACGCCTTCCTGTAACAATATTGACTTTATAACACCTACACTTTGTTCTCTTCCTTAACAGGACAGCTGCTAAGTGCTGGTAAAACAAACATCACATGTTCTGTGGGGCTCCTACAAGGTTTGCAATCAAGCGCTCTCTAATAACTGCTTAAATACTCTCATCAAGCTTGTCCTTGCTGTTTGCTTTAGGACACGGTGTTTTTCTCTCCCCTCTGTATTTATTCTGCACGAGCGATAGACGGAGCTAGAGGTCACACAAAGTAAATGCAGGTGGCGCTTTGGTTTTGTTTTTTTTCTCCCCCCCCCCCCCCCTTTTTTTTTTCCGGGTTGACTCTCATCACTGAGCTTGCCTTTCTGAATCAGCAGAGCGGATGTCACTCTAAAAGCATTGCCTTGTTCGTCGAGGCTGGGTAATCTCTCCTGAATGCAGGTCCCTATTCTCTCTTGGCACGTTTTCAAAGCCAAGCCGAGCAAATGCAAGGTGACAAGAGAAATAAGAGCTTGTTTAGCAGGAAGAAGAGAACCGAGCCTGATCCGGGGGTGGCTGTCCCTTCAGCGCGGTGAAATATCGCAGAATTACGTTCCCCTTTACACGGCCTTCAAGGTCAGCAGAAATCAGAGAGGAGCTCGGGGGGTGCCTTAAAACCTCACACGCGGCTCCACCTCTCCCCGGCGCCACGATATGGGGGCTCAAAGCCCTGCTGGGGCACCCCAGGATAAAGCCTCCCCTCTGCTCCGACGTGATCAAGGGTGACTTTGTCTGATGGGGAAGCTGCCACGTTAGGGGGGACAAATTATGGGCCCCCCGCTCTGTCTCCTGCCATCGGGTGCGTGCGCTCTGCCCGTCGGAGCCGGGGATCGATACCGGCCCTGGGTGAGGACGTGGTGTTTAAATCACCGCAGAGACAGCCTGCTGGGGAAGCGGCGAGGGGAGCACGCGAGATTGATCTCAGATAATTTTCGTGGCTAGGGACTTGAAGCTGTTGTCGATATTTCTGCATAAATAACGAGAAGCAGCGAGGGGGGGGAAGCCGTCAGTGGCAGCGTGCGCGGGTGGTGCCGGGGCGTGGGGCGCGGTGCGGGTTGCCCTTCCCAAGGGGCAAACGGGGATTTTGGCACCGTCTGTGGGCTCTGCCGCTGTGCCAGGGCCGGTTTTGAAGTCAGCCGGGCCCTAATGTAGACGTCTTCCCCCTTCCATCCTCCTGGCCGGGACAATGCCCGCTCTCACCTCGCCCTTGGTCCTGTCGCAACGCCTCCGAACAATAACCAGGAGGTAGCTGGCGCTCGCTGGCGTAACATCTATTACCTTGGTCTCTGCAATCAAAAGCCATTTATAGTAAATGTGTTTGCTTTGTGCTGAATTACTCACAATGCTGCCAAGTACAACCACACCAGCTGTTAATTAGAGTTTAGCTTTTATTACCAAAAAGTCTGCTCTGTTGATATGGAAAATGGGAATAAAAAGTCATTTAACCTATTGTGATGTGAAAATAAACGATGACTTGTTGGTTTAATTAAATAGTCTATTTATCTAGCCGTTGACTTGTTTGAACATACACAGGATTACGAGCAGCATTACCCTGGCTTGTCTCCTGTTGTCTGCATAATCCGCGGTGTTTGAAGTGACAGTTACCTGCTAAATGGCCCATTGAACTCCACGGGAATCTTTCAGCAGAGAAGTCCGATGCATTTCCCTTCCCTTCCCTTCCCTTCCCTTCCCTTCCCTTCCCTTCCCTTCCCTTCCCTTCCCTTCCCTTCCCTTCCCTTCCCTTCCCTTCCCTTCCCTTCCCTTCCCTTCCCTTCCCTTCCCTTCCCTTCGCTTCCCTCTCCACAATTACTCCTGGGCACAGTGAAGGGCATCGGTGTCAGCCCCTTTCATCACACCTCTGTGCACACACGTTCGTCACTTCCCCAAAACATCCCTGCTGGGCTTGTTTGGGGATTTTGCTGTGTGTTACACGGCAGAAGTAATGCTAGGGTTTCCAGAAACCTGCAGCTCTTCCAAGCCTTCGTCTCTTGCGTGATGCTCTTTGTGATAAAGCTGGTAAAGGAGATTCCCCACGCTCAGATCTGATGTTCATCATCTCTTGTGCCGTTTGTTTGTCTCCAGCAGCTCTGTCTTGAGTGGCGCGTGGTTTTCCAGGATAAATACGGCAAACCAGAGAGCCTGGGTCTGGGTCGTGGTGAGCCCAGCAGAGTGGGAGTCTCCGACGCGTGGACTTCCACATGGAGGGGTTTGGAGAGAATGGGCTTAGGGAGCAGATCTGGTTAAATGGAGCAGCTTTAGTGCTTCTCCTGGGGAAAAACAGAGGGTGAGGAGTACTTATATTGAGGGGAGAAATTGATTTCAAGCCCCACAGGGAGATCCAGCGCTCACAAGGTCGCTGAGGATTGCTTTGTGCAGCCGGAGAGCGAGCAGCCCGGCACGGCAGCTCCAGGGACAGCGTGGCATCGCTGTGCCGGGGTATTTACAACACCCGAATGTAAATCCTGGTGTTTCCAGGGCACAGCTCTCAATTACGGAACGAGATGGGCGGCAAGGCAGCTCGTGCTAATGGCAGTCGGATGCTTCAGAAGTGGGCTCCGCGCTCAGCTGCCAGGCGGAGCACTGCGAGCCTCCCTGGGGGACGCGGTGCCTGGTTCTGGAGGGAGTTCAAGGATCTTTACTCATCTGTGGCAGAAACGGCTTTGTCATTGCTGCTTTTCCTTCCTCCTCTTACAGAGTGTTTCACCACCTGCCAAGGCTGGAGGAACGCGTTCCTGATCGCCAGGCTGGGGAGCAGAGCAGCGTGGTCCTGCCAGGGGGGCGGAAGACGCTCAGGTCCTTCTGTCCCCGCTGCATTTTTAATACGGAAGAGGCCGACCGGTGCCTCGGGTTTTGTGTTTTGGGCATGTGGGCATTTCCTGGCATGGGTCACGGGTGTCCGCCTGTCCCTCTTACCACCCCTTCTCCCATACCAAACATCACACTCCTGTGATGCTGTTGAGGATGGGCTCCATGCACTCTAAGGACACGATCCTCACGGGCGTGTGCTGTCGTGCAAAAAGTGCCGATGCTCTGGCATGCTTTGTTCGCTCCCCGAAGGGGCTGAGCAGGGGCCGGTGGCCACCTTTGTGGGTGCCGCGGTGGCACCAGGTGCCAGCCGCAGGGTGGGCAGGGCTGGGGCAGGCAGCGTTTGGATTTGCGTTGAGGAGCTGGTGGCTGTCAGCAATTACTCTTCGGGCAGAAATTTGTCTCAGCATCGCGACATCGCCCTGTCCTGGGCGGCGGGAGAGGAACCGGCGCCGCGCCTCTCCGAGCAGCGGGGGCACTTTGTGCCAGCCCTGCGCAATAACCATCGGCGTGTCCAGCGGGTGTAGGTGGTGGTGCTCTCTGCTTCTTGCTTGGAGCCGTGCCTGGCTGCCCTGCTGCTCCAGCCCCGGTGTCCGGGTGCTCCTGGACGGCGGCGGGGCCGCGCGATGCTCGTGTCGGCGTCTGCCTGCGGCTCCCTCTCGCCGTGCCCCGGCGGTCGCGGTGGCACGAAGCACACGCGCTCTGTGCAGAACTCCGTCGCCACGAGAGTGCTAAACTTGTCATGGCTGTTTACTTACGCTTTCGCACTGTTTGTGTAGTCAGAAGTCTTGATCTCATATTTATCTCCTCTTAAAACAGCTACAGTTTATAGTTTAAACACATTAATCATTTCCAAGCCTTTAAAGGGCTTTTAAGTGGAGACACTGCTTTTGTTTGCCTTTTAATTTTTATTTAAAGTCTCCCTTCCGAATCAGAAGGCAAGTGCTTTAAAGGACGTTGAAGGAGCACGCTCTCAAATAAACTGCGACTCGGCGAGCCTTCCCCGCGCTAGGCAGAGCTGCAGCAACTCGGGCACCTCCGTGCTGGGGCTGCTCCCGTTCTGCCTCCTCTGCACCTTTCGGGAGGCGTTGTGCTGCAGGCTGCCCTCGGCCGTGGGACCCCTTTGGAGGGTGTGGGGTCCGCAGGGTGCCCCCGCACTTGGCGGCGTCGTGGGCCTTGCACAGGGAGGGATTTGTGCCCTGCAGCCATCCACGGCCCTTGGGGTTATCGGCCGGGGAGATGCGGCGGCCTGGGTTTGTGTGGTCTGGCTGCGAGCGAGGTGCTAATGCAGTCAGTGGCTGCCTTGGCCAAGCCGCTCCAGGGCTTGCCTTTGGGTTTCTATGGTCCCCGGGTCTCGTAAATCAATCTTGTGGTCTTCCAGCTCCAGCTTAGACGATCAGAAATGCTGGCAAAGCACAAGCCATCCGAGGAGAGAGACCTGTTGCTGTTTGGGGTCTGCCTTGCTGCTTGGGATATAACTCACCCCTGCTGCTCTTGCCCTGTCCGTGGTGCAGAGGCAGCAGGCACCGGGACCCGCTGCACCAGCACTGCTCACAGCTGTGGGGTTTTGAGCTCCAAACCTGTCCCCGGGTTTCTGGGAGGAGGCACGAGCCGTGCCGGTCAGCCGGAGCGAGCGAGCGGCGCTGGCTCTCATTCAAGGCGCTGCGGCCAGCCCTGCTGGGGACACGGTGCTCAGGACACTTTTGGTAAATACTGGCACGCTTGTTTGTTTTACAGGGAGGAAATTCTGCCAAAACTAAGAAAACTCACGCAGCGTTTCATATAGAAATAACAACCATTGCGTGGGACTAAGTGCTGTGGGGCATCGGTCAGGCGAGCAAAGCTGTCGAGAGATAGCAAGGGGCCGTGCCCCTAAATCTGTGTCCTGCTAAAATACCTGGAATAAGGCCGAGGGGGTTGGGTCCCTGCCTGGCAGCCAGGTGCCAAAGGATGGGAATTACCGGGTGGAGATGCAGGATTTGGGCAGGTGCCCTGGGCTGTGCCGGGGGCAGGACGCTGGGGCAGGGCACTGCGCTTTGTCACCCGTCCTCGCTGGCGCTGGGTGCCCGGAGCTCGGGGAGCAGCAGCCCCCTGCACCTGCGCTCGGGCCAAGCGGTTTCGGGCCGGCTGCGGCGGCGCCCGCGGAAGGATTGCTTTGGCACTCTTTGCTTTCCTTTCCGGGCCACTGCAGGAATTCAGACTCAGGGCTCTTAATCCAGCACCTTGTGCAAGCAAAAGCCGCAAAAACCAAGCCGAGAGAACGGGCTGCTTGTCCTGCGCCTCCTGGAGCGTGGCGGCGGGCGCTCGTCCAGCCAGGACGTTCTGCATCATCCTGCACATCGCATCCCCTGTCCCGTTAGGCACCCGGGCTCTCTGGTGCTGTGGGTCTGTGCGTGTATCAGGATGCATTTTCTACAAGTCCCATGCTGCAGCCGGGGGGGGCGAGAGGCTCCTGCCTGCTCTGGGCATGAGCACAGGACCCTCCTCGCAGAGCTGCCTGCCCCGGCTGTTGAAGGTGGTGGTGCTGGAGCCTGTCTCTGTGCCACGCTGAATTATCGTTGTTTTCCTTGGAGTCCCATCGAGGTGCTGCAAATGGATCCAGATGTGTAAACACTGAGCCCAGCTGGACCTGCCAAGAAGCCCGGATGAAGCAAAGTTGCTGTAAAAGGATCCGCACTGGCAGGGGCCAAGATGTGCCTTCACATAACACCGTGGAAATCTGGTTTTATTTTATTTTTCTCTTCTGAGATGGACGAGAGCCTGCATGCCACATCGCCAGGGCTGGAGCGGAGATCCGAGGGAGCTTGCCAGGAGAGGCTGGGTGAACTCACGGTTACCCATCAGTGACTTGGAAAAGGTGACCGAGCTGCGCCGGAGGGGCTGCGGGCGTGCGAGCAGCAGCGCGGAGCTTCGCTGGCTGTGCCCAGGTGCAGCTTTCCAGAAAACCTCCGTGAGGGTGCACTCGGACACGTGGGATGTGCAGGCTGCAGCGAGCCGGCGTCCTGCCTGCGCTGCAGCTGGGGGGGAGCAGGAGAGCAGCCCCCTGGCCCTGGGGGCTTTTGGGGAGCTGCGTCCCCGCACAGCTGGCAGCCGGACGCGCCGAGTGCGTCTCGGTGCCAAGCGGCACGTGAGGAGCTGATCGCGTCAAGAGGCCATCCCAAAGTTAGCAAAAATAAATAAATAAAGCCCACAGACGTCTCGCGCGAGACCTGGAAGCGATAGCTGGGAATTGGCCTCGCACAACCCGCGCCGAGCCCGGGGGCAGGCCGGGGGCGCGGGGCGGAGGCGAGCGCAGGAACCTGCAGCTGCGCAGCCCCGGGACGCGGCGGGGATCCAGCGCGAGGTCTGGCGGTGGGGCGGATCATGCGGCTCTGACAAGCTCCCTCGAGGGCTGCGGGTTCCCAAACCAGCGCATAAATTACAGCCAGGCTTCAGTCATCCAGCGCGCACATCTGCGGGCGGCAGCCCTGCTCCAGTGCTGCGCGTTACGTAAAACCAAAACCAGACCCGCTTGCTTCAGCGCTCTGAAATTTCCAGAGAGAACCAGATCCTGCTGAACCCAGGGCAAAAACCCAGCAGAAACCCGCGGCGAGGTTTGGCACTGCTCCTTCCACCTCGGATAGCCGCGAGCAAGTTTGGTTTAATTTCTTATTAAAAACATGATTGCCTGATTACGCTTTCGCAAGAGCTTTTCTGCGATCGCTCGGTGCTCCGCAGGCGTCACGAGCCAGGCTCTGGAGTGACTCACGTGCGCCCTGGAGCTGCTCGTGGCTGAGAGGTGGGAGCAGGCGCTGCTCCCGGCGGCCGTCACTCTGTCGAGGAGGCAAACCGAGACCGGCGAGTCCCTCCCAGGCATTCCTTTTGGACCAACGCAGAGGAAAATTCAGGATTTTTCACCGTCCTGTTTCACACCTGAATTGTGTGATTAATTAAACCAGGGCCCTCCTTGCTCAGCCCATGGGACATCCTCCGTGGTGCATCTCCTCTTGTTGCAGGTGCCCCAGGGAGTTCTCCAGTTCACAATTTTCTGCACCAACCAAGAGGTCGCAGGTGGGGGTCATCACCTTGGATCTGCTGCCTTCCCTGCGATTTGGGTAACGCCGCGGATACCTTTAATAAGTGCCTCCCTGGGAGCAGCTCTTCTCCAACGTGCTTGCAGTCTCCCCAAGTTTCGACCCGCAGTGGTGTAAGGGAAGGCATGGAGTGGTTTGGGGATTAAGCCCATGGCTGCTGGGAGCAGCGGGGTGGGAAGGACAAGCGGGGGGTGAGCGTGTCCAGCCTCCCTCCTCCCTCCCCACGCTGTCCGTGTCTCTAAGCCAGAGCCCGGGAGGTGTCTTGGGAAATGCACCGGGTGCCTGAGCAGGTGGAAGTGGCTTCGTGTGCCTGTGTTTTATCTCCCCTTGCACCCTTTGTCCTTTCTGCTCGGGGACAGGAGAAGCCCCTGGGGATGGCAGCGGTGACTTTCTGCGGGGGTCCCCTGGCTCTGCGCCTCCCGGGCCATGCCGTGGGCACTTGCTCTGTTGCTGCTACCCAGCCAGGGACAGATCATTGCCTAATAGCATCGCTTAGCGCCGAGGAAGCTGTCTACATCTTCCTACCGCTGTGCAAATATTAGCTAATTAAGTGGCAGCAACCTTATCTAGACGACACTTGTGATGGAGTTGCTCGTGGCCACAGCAGGTAACAGGGAGGATTAATTCCCAGCCGTCGTTTCCAAAAAGAAAAGAAAAAAGAAAAAAAAAAAAAAAAGGGAGCGGTGTTTGAGCTGGTGAAGGCTTTTTAACAAAGGTTTTATTGCCAGCTTTTGTCTGAAGGAGTTTTGGCTCCCAGGGCACCTCCGTGCCTGGCTGGTGGGATGGGGCTTCCAGGTGGCAGGCGTTAAAGCCCGGGGGGCTGGCAGTGGCTGGCTGGGTGAGCGGCAGCAGGGCTCCCCCGGGGCTGACGCATCCCTGTTTTATCTGCTCGCTGGATGTCTGCTCGCTGTGATGTTTGTTACCAGTGATCTGGCTAAACATCGGGGATTATTGCTGTTTACTCACAAGCGGTGACCTTGCGAGCGAGCCAAGAGGTTCAGATGCGCTTCCCAAAAATTTGCAGTGAGATTACTTCCTGGAGAGGGAAAAAAAAAACAAAAAGGAAAAAAAAAAAAAAAGAAAAAGAGAAGACTCCAGGCTGCGCAGTTTGCTGGGGAAGCTGGCAGCCCAGCGGTGCTCAGCACCCTCAGCACCCTTCTGCACGATGTACGTCCTCCTATCCATGCCGATCGCCAGCAGGCTGCAGTGCGCCAGCGGTCCCTGTGCTCCTCGTTAGCCGTGCCTGGAGATTCATTAGTCCCTCTTGCTTCCCTCATTAATTTGTAACAAATCCATTTTGTGCCTTGCTGTAGAGATCAGTCCACCAAAGGCCTTTTTTTTTTCATAAAACCATCGGAAACGGGTGAGGCCGGAGGTTAAACGCCAGATTTGCAGCTACAAGTCCTCCTCCAGGTTGTGCGAGGATGTGACCGTTCCTGGGGCCTCACGTTGCTGTAACCGCAGAGAAAATGCTCTGGTTTTGAACAGCTTGTGCTATGGTAACCGGAAACGGTTTTCTTAGGAGAAAAATTTGGTCTTTTTTTGAAATTCCCCTCGGCACTTTGTGCTGAACCTGGGGCATCAAGGAGAGCCCGGTCGGGTGCCGCTCCTGCTCCTCCAGCCCTGCAATTGTAACAAATGCTTTTTCCATCAGATGTCAGTGTGGCACAGGAGTTTAGATGCTTGTTTGTTGCTTGTGCAAGTAATCCATCACGGGGAAATGATGGAAAGCCATCTTCTGGACCGTCACCAAGTTTCAGCTCATTTACGGCTCGCAGCATTAATTTTTCCACTGGTGGAGAGGCGGGGGAATGGCTGCGCTGATCCGGTACCGTGGAAAGATGATCGCTCGCTTTCAGTGGGGTAAGGAAGAGCTGAGGGACCAGAAAATGGGTGTGAGATGTGCCTGGCCGGCCGAGGTCTCCTCTCCCTGCCTCTGCCTGTTCAGCGCTTTCATCCGACTGATTCACACCCCAAAAAATCGAGCCCCAAATGCTTTCTCCTCCTTTCTGTACCTATGAAACAATAAGCTGGAAAAAAATGTTGGTATTTTAACAGTATTCTGCATATCTCTCGTACAGCAGAGACAATCAAAATTAGGAGCAATTAATGCCCATTACACTAGTGATGCTTTTGGCTACCGTATGCCTTTACTGGTCCAAGAGGAAAAGAATGCCATAAGGGTGCCGTAAATGTGGGCGAATGAGGGCATTTGGGCGAAGTTTTCTGTGGCTTTTGCAGGGGCTGTGTGGGGAAAGCAGGATCTGGCCTCGCGTGGGCCAGTGCCTGCTCCCAGCCCCGTGCTCGGAGCCAGGTGCTTTGCTGGCGGAGCCGCTGCTGACCCCGGAGGAAGAAGTCAGGGTGATTATGAGAAATATCCCTCGCTCTGGCAAAGGGAGGAAAGGCAGAGCTGAGAAAAACAGCCAGGGCTCAGAGCCACGAGCCGTAAGGAGCCACCACACCAGGCTGCGGCTGCAGCGCGGCGGGGAGCTTTATTGAGCGCGGGGCTGCGTCGCTGCCGCTGCACGAGGAGGTTTTCAGGGTTCGGCTCCAGACGTGGGACCGAGCTGGGGAACAGGGCCCGGCACCAGCAGCCCCCGTGCCCCAACCCCTTGCGCTCCCGCTGCCCGCTGTGGGCTTGGTCGCAGCGCGTGGCCGAGCCCGGAGCACTCCTCGGGGCTGCGGTTGCTATTAAGGGCCAGGTCCAAAGGCTGCTGAAGCCGTGGAGAGGCTCCTGTTGACCTCATTAAGAGCTGGATCGATGCCTAATGGCAGACAAAGGGCTGGGAGCAGCGCGCCCCGGCCCCGCTCTCCCAACGGCTCCGGGGGCCCAGGGTATTTATTTCCTCCCCCGGTAATGGGCATGCTTGGATGGCTCGGATATTGCGCAGTCCTCTTCCTTCTCTAGTTTCAAGTCGGTATTTAAATCCACTAATACACGCAATAATCTGCGTGTCTGGGATTAATATAATGTTATATGTTTCTTGAAAGCCTTTCTGATCCCATAGTTAATTTAATCTTTTATTAACATTAACTAGCTCATGTGGTGTCCAGCAAGCCTGGGGAGTATGCTTTCCAATACCAACAGATGACAAAGAGATGAAAATATAATAGCAGATGAATTCCTCCTTTACCACAAAAGCAGCAACAACGAGGCTCCAGCAAAGAGCCTTCTCCTGCTCGGAGCGCATTGTCTCCCAGGCAGAGCACGTACTGCTTTGCTAACGTGAATTGCCAGGAAGCAATACTTATTGTCGAGGCTTTGAAATGGTAAAGGAAGAGATTATTGAAAGGCGTATCTCTGGCCTAGGAGCAGCCTGCACTTAACAGCTATCAATGCACAAGTGCCAAAAGGGAAATGTTAACCTCCCTGGTGCCAAAGAGACTCCGCGGATCCATTCTTTGGCCTCCGTACAACATTATAAAATAGAAATAATGGCATTCTGGAAAATGGCCACTTCGCTGCTAGAAACGCTGCTCTTGTGCAAATGCCAAGTTCCTACCTCTGGCAGAGGCTCGGCTCTGCCCGGATCACGAATGTCACGGCGCGGTGCACAGCGGCCGCGTGCCCGTCCCTGCTGCCATGCGGGGGGCCCGCGTCCCCCCCTGCTGCAGCTGGGCTGACTCCAGCAGGCAGCGACACCCGTCCTGCTCCAGGCAGCCCCTTCGGGTGCCGTTCGGCACCGACCTCAGCACCTCCAGAGCGGCCACGGGCTCTGCCGAGGTGGGCGCCGGGGGAGCGGAGGCAGCGGGGAGTCTCCGTGGCTGCGGTCCCACTGCTGCACGGGCTCGGCTGCGTTGGGACGTCAGCCCGAAAGCTGCAGTTACACAGGGAGGGATCCAGGAGCTTCATTAATTTCCAGTTGAGCTTGTGTTAGTGCGGTTCACTTCTCTTTGCTAGAACAAAGTGGTTTAGCACCGTTTGCTGCCTCTGGCACCCCCGCGCTGCGATAGCACCGGCATTGGATCCAGATGGGGAGAGGCTGCGCTCCGGCGGGGCAGAGGGAACCCATTAGGAGCACGCTCCATTCCAAGGAATTCCTCTCCAATTTCCTCCCTCATTATCCCGCTTATCCACATGCGTGAACCCTCCTTGCTCTCACGTTGGTTTCTCTCCTGCACTTGGGTATTTTCTTTTCACTTCGTCCAGCTGTGGTGGTGCTGCTTGTGGAGCTGGCAGCCGGGTGCCTCACGGCGTGCGCTCGAAGATGGGATGATGGGCGCAAGGACCAGGGCTGCTCTCTGGGGCTGATTTATCTTTAATACGGAGCCTTACAAAACTACAGCCCAGTAGAAAGGAAGAGCTAGCCCTCATGGTGCTTGCTGTTAACGAGAGGCTCTTGAGTTGCCGCTTCTCCAAGCCATGTCAGATGGCACGAGAGGGATGTGCTCTCCAGTCTGCCATGGAAAGTCCTTAGTTTCCATTCACACCAAGCCCCTGAAGACCCCTGTGCTGCTTTTGTGTGGTTCGGTATGGCAGTGACTAGCCTTGGAGGCAGCATGTGGAGTTTTTCTGACGTTGGGAGCATGGGGACAGGCTCGGGACGGGCTGCCCCTGCATGGAGCGGGGCACCTGGAGGTGGCTGCCTTCGGCGAGCTCCCCAGCACGGGTGCACGGAGACCAGGACTGGCTGCGAATTTGGCTGTGGGTATCTAACATGGAGATTTCTTTTTCCGTGCCACCAGCCTTGTTTTTGCACGCTACCCAGCAATGAGCACTGTAAGTAATGTGCCGGGGCTGGGTTTGGTAACAGCTGGAGACCTGCAAGATGCTGGTTACGCACCAGCGTCCCCAGAAAAACGCGGCACTTTGCACACTGTGAAGCCAGGCCAGTGCAGGCTGTAAATGCAGGAAAGGAGCATAAAAACAAAGTTGTTATAAAACAGGAGGGAAAACAGGGTTTGACTGGTTTAGTGAGGAGAAATTAGTAATCAAGTTGGAGTTTTCTGAGCCGCAAGCTACAGTTAAAAGTAAACTTTAGGAAAGTGCGGTCTCCTCTGAGGTCTGTGCCATGGTGAACACAGTGGTGCTTTCCAAGCCTCAATGGTTTCTGCTGAGCTAATAAAAGTTGTTAAGAAGAGAGGGAAAAGATATAGTGGAATCAGGGCACGGGAGAGCCAGGACCTGAGCTGAAACTTCAGACCTGTTCAGCTCCAAATAAAGCAGACTGACGCCCAGCCGGGGAGTCAAGGCATGGGCAAGGTGCAGTGCTGCAAGCGCTGCTCCAAGCCGTGCAGTCCAGGGTGGGCGTTGAGGCTGGCAGGCCCTGGGTAGCTCGGTCCCCAGCTGATTTCCTGCAAGGTCTTTACAGTTTTTTGGCTATGGGTCTAGTTTTAATCTTTTTTTTTTTTTTTTGCTTTGAGAGAAGGTGCACCAGTGTGTGCTTGGGGACGTGCAAGGGGAGGGTGAGCTGTGGTGGAGAGACGAAGGCAGAGGAGGTGGAAAAATCACAGCCTGGGGAAAAACAAAAAAAAAAAAAGGGCTTTTGCATATATTTGGGAAGGTTGCTAATTAGTGCAGAGACACCACACCAGGGAACACTGCATGAAAGGTAAAACTCAGCTGTGCTCAGGATCGAGTTGGCAAGGGAATTTTAATGAGAGCTGCTAAACTTCATCTTAACACAAACCCATGCAGAAATTCAGGATTTAGTGCTGCAAAGCATCCGTGAGCAGGCAGGTCGGGGAGGCTGAAGGAACAGAGGGCTTGCTGGAGACCTCGAGCAGGGCTTTCTGCTGGGCCTGGCTCGCCCCCAAAGTCCCTATCTGGACATCGGATGGGTGCTGAGCTGGGCAGAGAGAGCCCAAGCACTGGTGGGGACAGGCTGGTTCTGCTCGCAGGGGAGGGATCTGCTGAGCACCCTGCACCTGCTGAGCACCCTCATGCCGGGAGCAGCATCTCCTGCATGCCTCAGGGTGGAGGGGTAGGTGTGTGGGTGGATGGATGGGTGGGTGGATGGATGGATGGATGGATGGATGGATGGATGGATGGATGGGTAGGTGGGTGGGTGGATGGGTGGATGAGTGGATGGATGGGGAGAGCGGGTTGTGGTGGGCAGGGTGGTCCCTCAGGGGAGCCTCGTGTGCATGCCAGCATGGTGCGTGGAGCCTCTGAGCTGCTCATGGTCTGTGCAAAAAGCCGTGCACCTTCAGGTGATGGGTCACGGCGGCACGTTTAAGTTTGGGTTTTAAAATAAGTCCCAGCCCTGAACTCCTCACGTGCTCAGCGCTTACGTTGGCTGTTGGGTTTTGTGCACCTTCGCTGTGTGCACTCAAGAGATCTTGCGAGCACTTGGGGTGGAGCTGGTGCCTTTTCCGCTCTCGTTTTGGAGGAGCTGAAGACGGCGGCACCGAGCTGTGCTGGCAGGTCTCGTTGCAGGAGCTGTTACTGTAAATAAGAGATTTGGTGCCTACAGAAAAGGGGTTTGGGGAAATCTTTTTTGTATCCATGCAGGAGCAACCCTCCTCCCCCAAGCCCATCTTCAGCGTAAAACTGCTTGAAAGGAGCCTTTCTCATCAGCAGTGTAATCGCTCTTGCCCAGCTAGGTGTGTCTTCATTGCCCTCCAACACGTGCCCTGTTATGTCTTATTGTTTAATGGGTACTTGGCACATCCCTGGTACGAGTCTGTCTGGGGCCCGTTGGAGATAAACTCTTTCTCCATTAACATCAACTGGAAGTTTTTATGGGGTTGATGAAAAATATACCTGGGACAAATCATTGTTTTATGTCTTAGAGAAGTAAGACCTAAGAGGCCTCTAGACACGCCGTAAGAGAACCATCAGCCATTAACATGAAGGAATAATTTGTCTCTCATCCTCTTTAACACAGGGCTGAGGGATACTTTCTAGGTAAATAAAACGTTCAGCTGTCTTCTTGGCACAGCGGATAAGGGCAAATCCACTTCCTTGGCAGATTATAATGATATACATTAGCCACCCAATTTAGTGAAAAATATTGTTTTCTCCTAATTAAGCAAATTGTTGCAAGCTAGGTCGCTGACTCCTGGGGAAGTTACAGTTTCTGCCTTCTGGGCTTGCTGACAAGAGAATAGATTTATCTCCAATTCAGATCACTGGAGATGGCTTTTCGTATTTTATTACCACATACAACTTTCTGGATGTTACTAAGAGATTAATGAAGAAGAGAGGGTGGGGGTGAGGGGAGTTCAGCAACAGTCTATGCATGACAAATATTAATTATATTTCATTTCATATGCAGATAATGCAATCAACTGCACAACACTGGAGATAACACTTTTGTCTAGGTTTGTTTTTTGACCTTGAGAGGCCGTGTCCCCCCCCGCCTTCTTCCCGCAAATCAGAATTCATATCTTAATTACGCTCTGTGATTCGAGTTCCCTTTCGTATGTGCAGATTAGCGGATGTTAACACGCGGGATAGACACGATAACACCTGCGGGTCGGGGTACCTCTGCCCTGCTCAGATCCCCCCCTGCCCCAGGAGAAGGCACCACCACCAGCTCCTCCTGCTCCGTGCCATCAGCCCTGTGGCATCCCAGCGCCACCCCACCGCCGTCCCAGGGATGGTGGCACCTCATCCTCCTTCTCCGAAGCCTCTGGATTCGGAGGCTCCAGGATTTAGTGGGGTCAGCTGGAGTGCTGCGGGGTAACGTTCAGATAGGGATCGGGTGGATAGGGAATAAAACTCTCCCCTCATCTCCATCTCTGTCTCTGTCCATCTGTATAGATACACATATCTATATGTATGCATTTATGTAGTTGGAAGTGTCTTTAAGTGTCCCACAGCAAAAATAGAGCTAGTAGAGGGCGTGAATTTTCTTAATATTCCAGCTGAGCAGCTCTTGGCCAGAATTCCAGCTTTTTATTAAAATTTGATTCAAAGCTTTCACCCATGGTAGTATTTTTTCTGTCTTTAAGATCTTTGTGTTTATAAATGTCATCACCCCTGGCTTTTATTTTGTTCCGTGAACTCTCTGGGGCTGGAAAACGCGGTGGTTTATTGGGATGGGGAGCAGCTCCGGGCCGCGAGCGCCGTGTCTGCCGGCCCCAGGTAGCGCCCTGCGAAGCCGCCTGTGCCCGATGAATAATCATAATGGAAAGAGACGCTGTCAGCCCAAATACATCAGGCCTGTTCTCTCACAGAGTGGCAATTTGCTCTGCTAATAGCTTACGAGCGGCTTGTCGAGGGGAACGGCTGCACAGGGGTGCGGGAGAGGTGGATCAGGAGCAGGGAGCCTGAAAACGCCCAAGGCCTGGCAGCCTGGGCTCTGAAAGTGAACCGAGGTTTAAGACTTCTCCACTTGGGCGTATTTCCTTTCTTCTTGTATTTCTCAGCCTTGGCAATGAACGTCTTTCATTTGTTTTTCCAGTCCTTTGCACCCTGAGCTCCTCGTTTTTCTTACGCTCTTAAGCGAAGTTAGCATTTCGAGGGATACTTTTACACTGAAGCTTGCTGAAGCTGCTGTGCTTTAGCAGCTATTTTGTCTACAAGCTGTTGGAAGCCCTCCTTCTGTTGTGGAAAAGCTGCTCGCATGGGGGGGGAGAGGTAAGGGAGGGCTTTCTGGAGCAGCAAAGGCTGGAGCCGCAGCAGCCCCTGCGCTACCTGCCTGGGCAGCAGCATCCTGCCCTGCTGAGCACCGCCCTGGGGAAGTGGCTGGTGAAGTATCAAGGATTTTGCTCCCCGTGGTGGAGGTGCCCACCCTCAGCTCTGCCTTGCCTTGCTCCTGGGCTCAGCCCCAAGGCCGGGATCTCCAAAACCTGCAGCGGGTGCCGGCCGCGGGCGCAGCGTGGCGCGGCGCCGCACCAGTGGGTCGTTGGAAGCCGCTTCCCATGGAAAGCAGGGCAAGGACCTACGGACTTCCATCCGACTTAAATCCATCGGGTATTTAATTGATTCATCGTTTTCTGCCTTCCCCTTGTAGGTACGAGTGCTTTCCTAACCCTTCTGATTTGTGCGGGCTTGTTTTTTCCATCGTGGTTCTTTCCCCCCTCCGCTGTGCACAAACAGACAAGATAGCTTAAGAGCTCTTATCTGCAAAGGAAAAAAAATAGTCTTAATCCCCATTTAATAACATAATATCAGCAGGTAACATGTTCAATATGGCAAAAGAACTCCAGCACCAGGTCAATAGGGTAGCTATAATTTTTAGCAATAAACAAAGCCTGCTTTTAATTACTTCTGTGAAATTGCTTGATCCATGCATGATTAAATATTCATTCTGTGTAACTAGACAGTTTCTTTGTATATAGATCCATATTAAATTTAGCTGGCATCCTGCCCACACAACACATCTAATAAATTCCTTTTAATGTGCTGCAGCTTTGAAGACGTTTTCCCCTCCCCTCCTCCCCACATCTAATCTGTATAAATAGCTGATGTCTCTGCCTTACCTGGGCAACCACGCGCTCGGGATACACATGGAATCTTTTAGGAAGGGAAATGATGGAATCTGGGGGGAGACATGGGAAAAATAAACCTCCTGATCGCTCCGTGATGGATCTGCAAGGGGAAAAAGTGACTCTCAGACCTTGTTTTTTCACAGGCTTGCCAGCTAACTACTTTGGCAGCATGTGCAAGGGGAAAAAAAATCCCTCCTTTTAAAGTAAAGCCAGGGCTGATGTAAATATTTATGTAATATTTTATTACAATCTGAATTTACTTCTTGATTGAAAACATTTCCTAGAAACCCTGTGGAAAATCAAATTAATATGTAATTTAAGTGTCTTGGTTTTTTTTTAGTAGTGGCTTTACCAGGAATGCCAATGGCTGGAGGTAGGGCAGCCCAGCTCGTCTCAAGGTGCAGACCTGCAGCTAAAGCCCTGCTCAGGCAAGCACTGCATTTTTGGGTAGGATGCCTCTTTTTGGCTCCCTTTAATTGCATGAATGCCCATTGATCGATGCAGCATGATGATGGCCTGAGCCAAAGACAAGCAGGCAGGAGCACGCGATGCATTTATGGGCTGGGACGTCCACCTGAGCACAATGAGCACGGGATCCTAACTTCATGGCCATGGGGACTGGGCTCCTGGCTCACACCAGGGATGTTTCTTTCCCCTTCCAGAAACATCTCCAGCCCCCTCTGACATGTGGCTTTTGCCTTTTGAGCACGCTCCGTTTACACCCTGCTGCCAAAGCCCGTTCAAGAGGTGTAAATAGTTGTAGAAGAGAAGTGGGTGGGCTGCAACTGGTGGAAATGTGGCAGTGGGCTGCCAAGAGTGCACTGGGCTGTTTGCATGTGCGTGTGCAGCCAGCACACAGCAGCACCCGGAGCTTCATGGCATCTCTTGGTGTTCAAGGCTTCTGGGGCTGAGCCTGGAGCCCCTTGGGAAAGCCCTCGCCTGCGCCCTCCACCCTCTGCTCTCTGGTCCTTCTTGAGCGGTGCCTTCTCGGACACCTCGAGCCCTGATGGCAAGTGCTCTTGGGGCTTTATGGAAGCGCTGGGCTTTGTGTTGGTGCTGCGCCTGCTCACAGCGATGTGCACAGCTGCAGGGTTTGGGACAGGAGGGCTCTGCTGGCTGAGCCAGCTCTAGGGCCAGCAACGCCTCCGAGATGCAGACCAGCATCCCCCAGAAGTGCCCGGTGGCCATGGCACATCTGGGGTCTGGGTGTCACCTGCGTGCGACGTCCCACAGCTCCTGGCTGGGCCAAGTCTCCGTCTGTGCACGTCTGTGGTTGGTTTTCCACTGCAACCCTCGGTATTGATGCTGCAAATTGAAAGAAATAGCTACCAGATTATGAAATTAATAATGTATTTGTTTCTGTCATCACGACTGCATTGTTTAATGAAATCTAATTCAGCAGAACATAATTACTCAATGAAAAAAAAAATCTCTTAAATAATCAAATCTGCACTGATAAAGCTAAAGCCAATTATGCCTCCAAACACGGCAGCCAGTGTGATGATCTGGCTCGTGCTGCCAGAGCTCTCCATGGGGATCTGGGGGCACGGCCGGAGGAGGTGTGGGGGCACAGCGCATGGCCCCACACACACCAAACCCAGCTCTGCCCCAAACCCCCTCCGGTTTCTGCCCGAATTCGCGATATTAATTAGCGAGCCCGCGTTTCAGGCGAGAACGTGTTCCGTGTTATCTTCTGCGGCAGCAGCATCTATAAAGGACTTTCTCTGCTCTCCTCCCCTGTTACTTTTAATCCCGTGTCCAGGGTTTTCCAATCAAAGCAGAAGGATATTTTGTTTAACGAAGAACTGATGCCACTAGTGTTTAGGAAGCATTATTTTTACTGCACGGTACAAAAAAGCTCTGAATTCCTTGGAGGCCCAATACTTAAAGCTGGCGTACCAGGCTGCTTTTAAATTTACTTATAAGGAAATATTGAAGTTGTAACGAGCAGGCAACTGAACTAAATGACTGGCAAGCCAATTAGCTTGCTTTAAAACATTGTCTTTATTAGCATGAAAATAAAGCCAAACTTTTTAAAGATAATTGCGTCTTTCAAATATCAGTATTCTTGATCCATGGTTGTCTCATAAATATGCATTTTTGTAAAATCCTTTAAAAAACATGCTCCGTTAATAAGGAGCACAAAAAGTATGCTAAATGTTTGAAATTATGACGTGAAATGAAACAACAAAAAAAAAAACGTAACAAAGACAAAGAGGCTCCACTTTAAAAGCTCAGCCTGGTGCTTAGCGGTGCCCTGGTGTGCGGGGCTGGGCGAAACGAGCCCGGGGAGCTGAGGTCCCGTGGGGCTGGCGGTGGAAGGGCCGCATCCTGCACTGCTGAGCCTGCTGGACCCATTTGGCACCCAGGACCTGGACCAGTGCTGGACCCCATCCCAGCAGGAAGGCGGGTGGCTGCTTGGCTGGGGATGGGGGAGATGGGGCTGGACGTGGATGGAGCCTTTTCACCTCCTAAAGCAGTTCCACCTTGCAGAGCCCGTAGTGTTTTGTCAGCAGGATATTCTTCCATACAAACGCAATTCGTGGCAGCAGAGCCTCTCCCGAGGGAGGTGTGGGATGGCAGCGGGGTGTGCGCTGTGCCCTGATCCCATCCCACGGGGCAGGGATGCCTCCAGCCCACGGCCCCGCGAGCAGCAGCAGCAGGAGCAAAGCCTCTCCTGCACCCGAGGCAGCGCCTGCTGCTGCCCATGTCCCTGCACCCCGGCTGGGAATTCCCTTCTGGCTCCAATGGGATACCCCGAAGCAGAAATCCATTGCAAATTTGGGCCGAAGTCATGCTGAACCCAGCTATACAAAGATGAATATTGGCCAATGCTTGGAAGCCCAGCAGCAGGTGGAAGCAGGGCTGGGTTTACCTAGGGCAGCAGAGCCATGGGGCGACCGCTGCGGTCCCCGACCCTGGGGAGCACCGAGGGAGCAACGGCTTCCTGCTCGCTCAGACAACTTCCTGATTTTACAACCCAACGGAGAGCGCACGATAAATTACATAAGGTGGGAAAGTTTGAGACCGTCTGAATTTTGCAATCGCGCCAAGTTTGCCGTGGCTGGCACGACTGCAAAATTAAGGTGGTCCCAAACCTGCTCTAAAGCATCCCCGTGTGACGATTGGGATGCGAAGGAACTAATCAGAGGTTGGTGTTGTGTTTTGTTTTGTTTCGTTTTTTTTTTTCATGAGAAAATATAAAGGGGGTTATATTCCTGGCAAGAGAGTGCAGGCTGTGCGTGCAGCGGTGGTGGGGCGTCCTCTATTGAAACAGGGCGGCTGTTGTGGAAGGGAAATGATTTTAGGGGGGAATTTCATGTTACCCTGCAGCCGGAGGGGCCAATGCTGCATCCATCAGAGCTGCTGAACGTGGAAGTGTTCGGGAGGTGAATAGAGACAGCAAGGTAAATTTAGCTCCTCTCCCCCCCTCGAGGTGCTAAGTGCCACTCGCGCTGCAAGCTTTGCTGGAACGCTGCACTTTAAGACTAAACTAATAGAAGTTGCTGGCGTGTGCAATTTGGAGCTTACGCTGTAAAAACGTAACTTAGCTGTCCCCTGTGGCTTTATTTATGGCTCCGGGAGAATTAGCCTGTCAAACGAGGAGTTTCTCTGAAGAACGTGAGCTGTGTTTTGCACCGGGCCTGGCTCCTGGTGGAGCCCCGATGGGGGCTCCGGGGGGCAGCCGCCTGCTGGCCCCGGCACCGCTACCACGTTCAGGGGTCTCCCCCTGACAGCCCCTGGGGCTTTGGGGTGGTGTCTGGGGCTGTCTGCTCCCCCGTGGCCTTCTGGCAGAGCTGGGGGGGGGGGAATAACAGCCCCCCTGTTTGCATTGGGGTGCGCTGGAGGGAGGCACCCCGCAGGAGATTTGCGCCCCATGAGCTGCAGACTCCTCCTGCTGCTGCATCACGACACAGAGACGTGGCTGGGGATGGCTACGAATGTCTCCAGCCCCCATGCTGCTGCTGGCTGTCTTTGTGGGGTTAGTCCTGGTGATCCTAAGGATCAGTGGGGTTCGCTGCACCAGGAGGCTGCTTCCCTCCGGCTCTCTTTCCCTACCTGCAAAATCAAGGGTTAAGAGACGTCTGCCCCTGCCAGACGAGATGAGACACGAGTTAATCAATGTATGCATGATATTTTGAGAACATAAAGTGCATGCATTAATAAATTATTGTTCTATTATAACTGAAGTGCTGCAGGCTCAGAATGACAGGGCTGCGGGATGCCGACCGAGCGTGACGTGACGTGGGAACAGCAGAGTGCTCCTGCCACTTGTTTGCACCCGTCATTCCAGTAATCACTTGTTGTTGTATGATAAAACAGGATAATTGCCAGCTACTTTTTGGGAGGCAGCTATAAGCAACAATTACAGACTATCCAGCGGAGTGAATTCATTTTCTGCCATTTTGCTTTCTTTTCCGGTCTCTCTCAGGGTAAATAGGTTCCCGTGGCTCCTGCCATTTTCTATTCATTCCGGTCTTTGTTAGGAAAATGAAGCCGCAGAACTGAACACCCCTTCTGTTCTGTGGCTCGCAGCAGCTGCTTGTGGACGCTGGGTGCATGGCTGGTGACGAGCCACCTTCGGTGCAAAGACGGCGCTCATCAGCCTTCACTGGCCACCAGCTCTGGCAGCTGGAGAAGTTTCCTCTTCTCCCTCTTATTTTGGGGTCTCCAAAGGCACGGGCTTCTGGCAGCGGTGGGGCAGGCGGCGGGCACTGGCACGGCATGGTTGCAGTGCGAGCCGAGGCTGGCGGAGGTGCTTGCGGGTGGCAGCAGCAGTGGAAGTGGCCCGAACTTTCTGGAGGCTTTGGTGCTCCGAGTGAGCTTGGAAGTAATCTTATCTCTTTTGTTTTTGTGGTATCGCTGCTCCAGGAAGGGCCAGAGAGAGATTTAGAATTGCTCCAGATGAGGAAACATTAGAGCATCATCCAGGGCAGCACGTATTTTATTTCTGCCTTAGTTATACACTAAATCCATGGAAACTGGATGTATAGCAGAAGTGCTAGGACAACCTCACTCCTGTGCTGCTGCTGGCTGCTGCTGCAGTGCATTAGCAATGCATCTTTTCTTCCTTCCTTCCTTCCTTCCCCGCTTGTGCCTCTCTCAGCAGGAATGGGTGCTTCACGCGGCATCTCCCCTAAGGCGAGTGGCTGCTGTGCTAAAAACCCAGCAGCCCTGTGTTAAAGCACGCCCTGCCCTGGAATGCACCCCAGGCTCCCGGCCTCCCTGCCCGTGCTTTGAGGAATGTCCGTAACGTCCACGCTGGGTCTGCTGAGGGGAATGAGGTGAAGCACTGGGGAAAGCTCCTTTCAGCAGAGCTTTTGTGCAAGAAGCAAAGAAAAGCCCGGCAGAGCCGAGGCCCTTGCCCCTTGTCTCCACCCAGATCACTTCCGCTGGCTCCGGCCTTCTTGCACTCCAACTGACGGAGCGATCGCTCCACGTTTTCCCTCCCAGCTTTGCAAAACGCTCGACTTTGGCCCAAAACTTTTGTCATCGATCTGAAACCCTCCAAAATCAGTTTCCTGATAGGAACAAAACTTGGTGGTTTAGGTCTCAGGTGATGGGAGGCCTTCACCCAGGCAGAGCAGAGCAGTGCATGGGGACCCCGAGGCAGCCTGCGGCCCCATGCTGGCCCGGGCAGCCCCCCAAGGGTTAGCACACACCAAAACACCTCGGTGAGGCTTGCAGTAAGCAGGTCGGCTTGTTCCTAGCTCCTGCTGCTGCAGGAGGCGGTGGGGGAGATGCGTTATCGGCTCCCTTCCAGCAGCAGTTTGTTTTATGGTTGGTTGCGCAAGCGGCTGCGACTGGAGCCATCGAGACACTCGCGGGGTCCTACCTAAGTAGTGCCAGGCATTAAAGAATAATGCTAATTTTTCTTAAGAGATGGCAGTGCTAATGGCTTTTTTGATTGCACTGTGTACTTCTGCTTGGCTAGCAAAGAGCAGGCAATTCCTAAGCGAGAAGGGGACATTTTGATGCCGGGGGGGAAAGGGGGTAGGGACTCCTCGTGCCCCCGCTAGGTGCCTGTTAATTGTTCTGTGCCAGGGGTGACATTTTAAGGTGGCAAGGACGGGCTGCCCGCAGCCCAGCAGAGACATAAATCTCACTCGTGCTGGTCCCATTTTGCCCCTGGAGCCCCACAGAAGTGCCCCGGTGATTTGAGGGAGCAGGCTGCGACCCACAGCAGGGCTGGAGGTGTGTGCATGGCACGGGTGGGCACAGCCCCAGGTGTGGAAACCCCCCCAAAACACGAGGGCTTGGCACACCGCCGTCCCCGCCTGCTCTTCACAGGTTTTGTGCGACTGCGAACGTGGTTTAATAATTAATCGGGGCTTTATTTAAGTCCATCACTTCACTGCAGTAATGATTCATCAGATAACTTCTTATAATGTGTACAGTGTAATTTTTATTAGGAGGTACTTCTGAAGCGAAAGCTGGTTGTTACCTGGTTGTAGTCAAACACGTCATTAGTTACTAGGTATCGTGGGTCAACACACAGGCATAA